>NC_041708.1:17534179-18250012 GCF_900700375.1 Denticeps clupeoides
ACAGATCTCCCCTGCTTCTGAACAAGTTCTTCCTGTAAGTGTTTGGTACTCAGATACAGTGTCAATATTTAAGTCCAGGCTAAACACACATCTTTTTAGCCACACATTCCACAACAACTGAACACACAATATACTATGACAATCATTTCACCTAGGCTGTCCAAGATAGTCCAGCAGGGCCATCGTTGCACTCAATGTGTACACAGGCATCTACCATAACCACTCGGTCCCAGCCATCCAAGTCTAATCTGTCTCTCTATGAGCTACTCTTGATCCTGGTTCCGGACACTGAGCAGCTGCTGACACATACCATCATGAAATGTGCCAGCGAGACAAAACAGCCACCAACCCCATAACTGCTGAGGTTCAAGGGATCTTCAAATGGACCAAAATCATCATAATGGACATACACTGTGGACCATGACACTGGTCTGGCTGAAACCTACTCTGCACTGCCCAGTATTTCAAACATAGACAGATCCTTTCTTTTCTGTTTAATACCAGCTTTGGGCTTTTCCTGGACAAAAAAAATCAACACCCACCCTGCTCTGATACTCACTCTAGGATTTTAAATCACAACTTAACCCATCACCCTTAGTGAGGAGTGTTGAGCAGCGTGTGGGGATGGTACTTTGTTCACCTTGGCAGATTGGGATTTTAATCCGCAACCTTCCAATTACGAGTTAGACCAACCCTGCCCACTGTTAACATTTGTAAAGATTTAGATTATTTGGTATAAAATGTGTGTTAAAATTTTCTGTTAAAATAACAGCATAATTGAATTTTAAATAAAATATAGATATGCAAATGCCATGAATGAGTCATTTTTATACAGTGCTGCCTGAGAAGGTATAACGAGTTTAAGTCAATTTGATTTATGAAAGCTCCAGTGGTGCTTCCAGTGGCACACTTATAATGTTTTAATAAAATATTAATTTAAATTAAATATTTAACACTGATTCATTTTAGGATTCGCACTCAGTGTTTATGAATGTACATTTAAACCCAAACAACTGTTAATCGGTTGATCAAAAGATCAGGAACATCAACTTACATTTACGGCATTTATCAGACACACTTATCCATAGTGACTTACAATCAGTATTTACAGGGACCATCCCCCAGTAGACACTTGGGGTTAAGTGTCTTGCTCAGGGACACAATGGTAGTTGTGGGGTTTAAACCATCAGCACTTTAAAAGGCAGAACCTGCACAAAATTCTCGTTTTAATGTCATTGTGAGAACTCATATAGTCATGACCTCCTGACGGCAAAGGCAAACAGGCTTTGTGTCTTCAAACATGGCAAGATGTTTGAGATGCAGAAAAACTGAATGAATATAATGCCAAGAAGAAAAAAACGTAACCTGGAGATGTTTTTTGTTCTACATGGCACAGTGGCTCCATCTTGGTCTGCAGTGTTTTTTCCTTCAGTGGAACAATGGAGCAGCAGGTTATACAGGGGTGCAAAACAGTAGCCGGCTGTATAGAGTGGAGGAATCCCTCTTGACTGATGGCCCTTGTCTGGGCGGTAATGACTGGTTCATTCAACAGGAAAACGCCCACCCGACGAAGGAGAATAATGTTGCTCTTTTGGTCCATCAAGCTTGTACTGCCGGTCTAAATCCCATGGAGAACATTCGGGGACGGATGGAAGGGGAAGTTTACAAAAACATGCACATCAGCTAGAGACTGTGGATGCCCTTCCCGAATATTGCCACCAGCACCTTTGCACATTTTTAAGTGATCAACATGATCGTCTCAATACTGAGTTCTTTTATGATTTTTTTTTTTTTTTTTTTTTACATTTTGATCATCTGATGAACAGCCAGTTCAAACTTAAATGCCGTTTTCAGTAAGTGACCTAATCCATATGATTTGTCTTTTGCACCTCTTTCTTCTCTCTGTATTTTGAATCTCTACTTACAACCTGGTTATGATCCACCAGTGCAAAAACCTGGTCTGAAGATTTTGTTCTGTAGTGTATTTCCAAACTGTGTGTAGGAATGTATACTAAATTATGTTATTTTTAATCCAACAACCATAATGTGCATGCATACTTAATAGAATTCAGCACATCAAAGCACCAAACTAACAAGACTAACCACAGTCTTGGTGTGTCACTGTCAGAGGGAACGGTGCACAACTCCTTCAATGAGACTCAATTTTTAGTACAGTGCTGACCAGCGTAGATGAGAAGTCTAATTTTATTAATGACAAAAAAAAACTATTGCACAGTGTGTTATATGGCCCACCATCTTAGGCCATCTGGAGAAGACATTAGGGAGCTGCAAGGGAACCAGGAAAATGGGAACAAAATCCCTGCACCAACAGCAGAGACCCAAAGAGCCCAGTAGAGTCCCACAACGGTGGTCAAAAGGATATAAACTCAGGGTGGTAGTAGCCTAGTGGGTAACACACTCGCCTATGAACGAGAAGACCCAGGTTCAAATCCCACTTACTACCATTGTGTCCCTGAGCAAGACACTTAACCCTAAGTTGCTCCAGGGGGGGACTGTCCCTGTAACTACTGATTATAAGTCGCTCTGGATAAGGGCTGTAAGTGCTGTCTATAATAAAATAGAGTATTTTCTTCATAAAATGAATTTATAACTGATTTCACCTTCCTGCTAAACCCCTCACTCACACCTATGGAAGACTTCATATTGTGTGGATAGCTTTGGGACAGGGAGAGCATGCACACAAAATACAAAGACACTTTATAGGTAACGAGGCCATAGTTTGGTCAGAACAATCTTATGCCCAGTCCACAAGAAAATTAATAAATTTTTTTATTTAAATATAAACAGTAAACAGCAATACTGACTGTAAAAAAATCCGACCCTGACGTTATTCTGACCTCTTAGTTCAAAACAGTATTCTTTGCAGCGCAGCATGAAACCTCTACCGGGAGCGGCGCTGTACTCTGTAGATCCGGCCGCCACAGTTACTACCGGCACTACTTTTTAACGAGAATTTTTATTAACACTTTTAGCTAAATTAATAAAATATTTATATACTGAGGAATGGCGGATCCGGAAGAAGGGTATAAACGGGACCTACAGCGCTTAAACAGTCTAACTACTGCATCTAGAAGAGTCCAGGTCCAGTCCTTTCACCAACTGTAGAACATGAACCTGAAGAAATTATGAAGTCCAACACCTAAAATCCAACATCATTCCTCTCCCAAAACTCCAGCAACCAGTTTACGGGCTGCTGCCAACAGACAAGGAGATGCTGCACAGCAGCAAAAATGTCCCTGTCCCAACTTTTTAAGAGGTGTGCCATCAAATATCTTACAGTGACACCCTGGCTAAAGTGAAACAGGTTTTCCATGTTCTGCTGTGAATATCACTTGAATCCATGTTTTTACACAGCGTCCCAACCGTTTTTAGGAATGAGGAACCCTGTACAGATGTTCTGTTTTAAACCCATTCCATTAAATGATTTCTCCATTTCTCAGCTCCAAATAACAAAACGTTGATTTGTTTGGCGATTTTCTTTATTTTTTGAACGAACAGCTGGCGTCTCTCCCTTTGTCTTGCTAATATAAATCTTACCAGGCAGATGGAAGTGACTGCTCAACCTTCCAGAAACCCCCGAGATGAGAAACACATGATCCTCCATGAGGAGCTGATCAGTGCATGACAAGCTTCTCCCCAGGAGATATGATGCGTGCATTAGGGGATAAAAAAAAAAAAAAAAAAACGTTCCTCTGTAGTTCTCGGTTCCTACGTTCTGGCAGCTGAGGAACCCAGCAGCTCCAGGAGACCAGACACGCGTGGAAAAGGTCACGTCTGAAACTTCGTGCCGCAGGTCACTTTTCGACTGAGCGGCGCTGATTAGAGAAGCAATAAAACGGAGGAAGTAAGCGGCACTGGCCAGTGCGGGCGTGCGTGCGTGCGTGCGTGCGGGCGTCGGATGAAACGCTACACGCCGGAGCGACGCGATCGAGCAGGACGCGTCGCGGAAAAGATGAACTTTGACCAGAAGCACACGGCCTGCTGCCTGCCCGCCTACCTGCTTGAAGTCGGCCAAGAAACTGATCAGAGTCCCGTCCGCTTGCTTGTACTCCAGGGAGATGGAGTCTTTCTCGCTGTCCGCCTCCAGGACCTCCTCGGCGATCTGCCCGTCCGCCAGCCGGACCCGGACCCTCAGCTCGGAACCGGCGCCGAACGACGGGACCAGCGCGAGCAGGAGCAGCAGCGCGACTCTGTCGATCCCAGCTGCACCCGACAAAGAGCGCCTCGCGAACATCCCCGAAACGGTCCAGAAGCGATCCCGGGTCAGACGGCGGTCCCGCTAGCGCTCGGCCCGCGGCTCCATGCTTCTGCGCCCGTCCCCGCCACGTCCGAGCCCCTCACTTCATTCCCCATTCACGGCGCTCCACTTCCTTCACGCTCCTCTCAACTCCGGCGCGACATTTGCATGGCCCCAAACTTTCTGAAGAGCAGCCGAGGAGCTTCTTAAAGGCGCCGCGCCCGATTTCCACGCCGCTCCACGCCGATCTGCTCAGCTGCACACTTCCACAAGCGCAACACCACCCCAGGTTTCCCCTGTCAGCGGGGGAATGTGCCTCTCGTGGAACGAGAAGACATCAAATCCCTCTCAGACTGGCAGAACGATTACAGACGGTCTTTAAAAGTAAATCCACAGTCTCCGGACGGAAACGTTTGTATTTGAGAACTTCGATGTACAACTGGGCCTTTGTCCATGTACAACATTGTTTTCTGATTTTATGTGTATTTGCCACTATTTCACAGACCGAACTTGATTTTTATAGTATTTTGAACCGTATGGTTAGTAGAGTCTGTAAACAGCATTACACATGAATTATTTAATAATGAATAAAGATTATTTAGACTTAATTTAACTTCAAGGTACACACCATTCACTCACTCACACCTACAGCCAATTCATCTAGTGCACAAACCTTAGGGCAGGGGGAGAAAACCTGTGGCAACTGCTCACCCTTCTTACTCACACACTCACTCACCATTCTCACTCACTCACTCCCTCACTCACCCTTCTTACTCACACACTCACTCACCCTTCTCACTCACTCACCATTCTCACTCACTCACTCCCTCACTCACCCTTCTTACTCACACACTCACTCACCCTTCTCACTCACTCACCCTTCTCACTCACTCATTTTTCTTACTCACACACTCACTCTTCTCACTCACTCACACCCTTCTCCCTCACTCAGCCTTCTCACTCACTCACCCTTCTTACTCACACACTCACTCACCATTCTCACTCACTCACTCACTTACCCTTCTCCCTCACTCACCCTTCTTACTCACACACTCACTCACCCGGCGCACGCACGCACGGGGCGGACGCACGCCACCCGGCGCACGCACGCACGGGGCGGACGCACGCACCCGGCGGACGCACACACGACGCGCGCACTCACGCACGCGGCGGAGGCACACACGCACGGGGCGCACGCACGCACGCGGGACGCAGGACCGGCGGACTCACACACGCACGCGTCTCACGCACTCACCCTGTTGACTCACACACCAACCCTCAGCACTCACTCACCCTTCTTACTCACACACACCACCCTTCTTACTCACTCACTCACTCTTCTCACTCACACCTTTACTCACTCACTCTTCTCACTCACAACTTCACTCACTCACTCTTCTCACTCACTTACCCTTCTCACTCACTCACCTTTCTCACTCACTCACTCACTCACTCACCCACCCTTATCATTCATCCACCCGTCTCACTCTCTCACTCACCTTTCTCACTCACCCTTATCACTCACCCATCCTTCTCACCCTTCTCACTCACTCACCCACCCTTCACACTCACTCACTCACCCACCCTTCTCACTCACCCACCCTTCTCACTCACCCACCCTTCTCACTCACTCACCCTTCTCACTCACTCACTTACTGCCGTAACTGCTGAAGCCAGATTTGTTTCGCAGAGGCCATCACAGATACATATGTAGTGGTACTGTATATGGACATCATAAATGTCATCCATTCACTTTTAAACAAAAGAAAATTATTAAAAGTTTCGGTGATTGTAATAAACTGCTCATGAAAAAGATCCCACCCCCCTTCTTTAAAGCAAGACATCTTAGCTCCTACTCATGCATGTCCCTGAGGGGGCGTCTGACAATGCAGAGAACTGTGGAGGTGCCACACACATCGACAGACATCTGGAAACCATATAACGATCAAAGCAGCTCATTAAAAAGCAGCACTGCCTCTGGATGCTTTTTTGAGCGTGCGGGCTTCTTATCTCAATGGTACTGGTCTCTGTGGGTGGCCTGAGGTTAAAGTGAGTGGTCAGGTGCCACTCAGGGCTGCTTTGTTGCATGTATTTGTCAGTTTCTGAACGATCTTGTTACAGTACGTATCCGGTTGCACACTTCACTATTGTCAAATGTAAATAGGTGTGTTTTAAGAATCTTAAGCAAGATTTCTTTTCATAGGTGCAAAATACCAAAAAAATTAAAGGCCCTGAAACAAAAGTTTGAGTGACAGACCCGTTCAGTACTTAGCAACACCCAGTTTGTAAATGATGGTAAATGTTTTTTTGTTTGAAGATCATTAGTGACTGAGCTGAATCTAGATGAATTCTTTCCTCGTGCCTTGAGAGATGCTGGTACTAATCAAGCAGTGCTAGCGGATTGGAGTGATCGAGGTGCAGTGTAAAGTTGATGCTATTGGTCATGATCCACACGAGATATTCATGATTACTCCAACATTGAGAATTCATCACTCCATAAACTTTCAGCAATGGCTGATTTCCAGAAGAATCAGCAATCCCTTTCTGAACATAAAGCTGACTTTAGTCAGAGCACTAGGACACAGTTGGCAAGCACACGACCCAAACACAGAGTTTTCTTATCATTTTACTGCTAGTCTTACTGGCTCCCTCTCTGATCTCTAGTAATGAAGATCCAAAAATGCATGTTTCTACAAGTGCAAAAGTGTTAATCTCCCTGACTGCATGTTGAACCAAATTATGCAGTATAGTACATCACTATTTTTCTGGAAAAATATAACGTAAAAAAGCCAATAACTCGGATTCTGCTTATGCTGGTGGGAGACAGCTGCATGGAGCTGTGTATGTGTGCTTCTGTGTGCAAGTATGTGTTATGTACAAATGATGTCATGTTGCCGAGTGTTTGTATTCTTGTTTATATATTTGTTTTATTGTGTATTATTACTAATTTCATCGTTACTCTCTATGTGCATTGTCTGTGTGATATTTAAAACAAATAAAATATTGTTGAAATATATATATACAGTACATGCAGCAGGCAGGATAGGGCCTAAGGGCTTTACCGCTGGGCTTGAGGGCTTTCCATGTGTTTACGGATCTGGATCTAATCTTTATGTAATGACAACTTGTAGAGACTTAACACTAAAGTGAGATAGCACGTAGACACAACCCAGCACCCTGACATCTCTCTAAATGCACACAATCAGGTTTAAGGATCCTTTAAACAGTAACAGTTTCATGGTTCCATGGAAAAAGAACCAAGTCACTCTATGAAATTGCATTCCAAATGTTATTATGAAGGGATCCATGTTTGAAAGTGTGAGTCCTTTGGCAAATATTTCCAATATTAAAATATTTCTGTAGTATATAAATTTCCATAGGAAATGAAAGCCAAATACTTTATCTTAAGTGTCATCTAAGAATCTAAATGATCTTCAAATTATCAACAAACAGAAGAATATTCATTATATGAGCAATGCATGATTAACCTTTGAATAATACACTTTTCTTGCAGGGCCGCATGCCTTCATACCTCCAAGGTCATGAGTTTGGATCCTGACTCTGAGTGAGTGGTGTGTTTGGATCCCAGGTCTGAGTGGTTGGTGTGTTTGGATCCCGCATCTGATTGAGTTGTGTGTTTGGATCCCATCTCGTAGTGAGTGGTGTGTTCGGATCCTGGGTCTAAGTGAGAGTGGTGTGTTCGTTTACCGGGTCTGAGTGAGTGTTGTGTTTGGATCCCGGGTCTGAATGGATGGTGTGTTTGGATCCTGGATCTGATTGAGTTGTGTGTTTGGATCCCATCTCATAGTGGGTGGTGTGTTTGGATCCCAGCTTGTAGTGAGGGGTGTGGTCTGGTCCCAGATCTGATTGAGTTGTGTGTTTGGATTCCATCTCGTAGTGAGTGGTGTGTTTGGATCCCATCTCGTAGTGAATTGTGTGTTTGGATCCAGGGTCTGAGTGAGAGTTGTATGGTCGGATCACGGGTCTGAGTGAGTGGTGTGTTCGGGTACCAGGTCTGAGTGAGTGGTGTGGTCGGATCCCATCTCATAGTAAGTGGTGTGGTCGAGTCTTGGCTCTGAGTGAGTGATATATGTGGGGTTTTCATATACTGTCTCTGCACGGGTTTCTTCTGCACTCTCCAATTTCCTCCCATTATCTAAAGGCATGTGAAATTTAGCCTTAGATATGAGCCACATTTGTAACAGTAATATATATAGTTTTCAACTTGTGATTTTGTGGCCTTCTGGTTCATAGATGAGTGTGTTATCCACTACTACTACCCTACAAGTACTGTGTGTACAAGTATATATGTACACTTGTGGCCACTAATCAGCTCTGGATAATGTAATGTCACTCAAAGTATATTAATGTTGGCTTCAGTGTTTATACAGATGTCCGTGCAGATGTGGCTTTATTGCGCTGTTTAAAAACAGGAATTGTTAATATGTGTATGAGACATTTACCACCAGACTGGGTGAGTGTGGGGGAGCTGCGGCATTCCGGACCAGATCTCCCCCGCAAGCTGAGGGGAGACCTGGAGGAAGTGGTGGGAGGCTGTTTTAGCGTATTTACATAGCAGATATGGCCCGGATGTGTGATCAAACCCAGGCCCACATGGCACAAGTAAAGTCCTGAGCCAGCTGTTTTCGGTGAACATCTGTGCTGAAAAATGATCTAGATTTTGAAATCCATTGTTTTTCTATCCCCGATAAGTTTACTTTTATGCTATTCAAAGCAACGCTGGATTGGATCACTGTTAATTTCAGGATTACACAATCTAGTTCACTAGTGTTATAAATTAAACCCACAGTATAGCCTACTAAATGAAAGTGATGAAGTCATTGTGAAACACTGCAGCACAGCACACAGTGCTCACAACGAAATGTGTCCTCTGCTTTTAACCCATCAACCTTGGTGAGCAGTGGGCACCCGGGGAGCAGCGTGTGGGGACGGTGCTTTGCTCAGTGGCACCTTGACGGTTTGGAAACCTTCTTATTACGGGTCCACTTCCTTAGGGTCCACTGGCTATGTAAAGAACAACAGGCTGATCAACAAAACCAGTTCCAAATAGCCATCATGTGTCTCAGTAGGAAGAAACAGGAAACATCACAATACACAAATATTTCCATTTTTATACAGCCAGATTCTCACACTGAAATAGAAATCTGTCATAATTTGTCATTTTTTCCATCAAGTAAATCTTTTTGTTTCGTATAGATATTTCACAGGGATTTTTCCCTTTACTATCCAAAAAGGCTTCATGTCTTATTACTTTATTAAGTTTTATTAGGTTTTATCCAGATTTAAAAAAGAGATTGGATTTGGTGATCTGGTCTGATTTCCGAATCCCTCTTTTCATTTTATGCAACTCAAGAGACAATCCAATCTGTTATTCAAAATCCCACTGGATTTCCCATTGAACAACTGAACCAGGAAATTACACAGATTCCCCCAAACAGAAATTCTTCATTGCTCTCGCCTTAGAAATGTTCAAATCAGAGGATGTGGGAAATGAAGTCTTTTAGATGACAAAAATAAACAAACATGCTTGGGCTGAATCTTGGGAAAGCATTAAAACACCAAGAGTGGCTTTATTGTCAGACCTGAAATGAAAGATGAAAGAAGATCCCAGTTTAAACATTGCTGGCAGGGTGTCATTTATCTCAGCTGTGATGGGAGGTCACAACATTTTTCTGCATAACCGCCGTTACGCTCCTGCAAGGCTGCCTTGCAGTTATGTCTTCTCATGTTCCTTATAATTACAGAACTTACAGGCTTTTTGTAAGCCCTGTGTACGCGTCTGAAGCACATTCATCTGTCTCATCTCAAAATATGTACTGATGTCTGAAGTATAAATGACCCATAATAAATAACACCATAAAAATGTGCGATAAACCATTAGGCCAGATTTGAACGATTCAAACAATTGGCAAGTATACATACTGCTCCCTGGGTACCTTTCATGGCTGCCCACTGCTCACCAAGGGTGGTGGGTTAAAGGCAGAGGACACATTTCGTCACTGTGTGCTGTGCAGCAGTGTATCACAATGACAATCACTTAACTTTCACTAATTTTCATAAACTAAAAAATATGAATAAATAAATAAACCAGCAGTATTGTCTGCCCTGAAGCGCTTGAGGTTAGTCCACTGAAGTCGTTGAAACCACATCCCTTTGTCACATGCCAGTTGTCAAAATGGATAGCAGCTTTCCTGGACCAGTACAGCCCTATGTGTTTGAGTCCTTGAGTCCGAAGCTCTATTTAGAACCAGAAGAAAATGACCGTCCGGACATTTATCAGACACCCTTATCCAGAGCGACTTACAATCAGTAGTTACAGGGGAAAGGGCCTCTGGAGCAACTCAGGGTTAAGTTAGTTACTTGTGTTTCCATTTACCACAGTAAATGTCCTGTGGCCAGGAGAACATTTGCTAGTTCACAATAAAGATCAAAGATTAGACATGATGTAAACATGCATGTTTGCTGCTTTTTTCTCTGAGCAGCTGGAGCAGGATCGCATCTGATCGGCAAGACTGTGTTTGAAAAGCACCCCAAATGCCCTGCCAAATTGTCCAAAAGTGAAACAACTTCCCCAACTCTCAGCGTAGGTCAAATAGAAACCAAATGTGAGGAAAAACAGATGTTGTGAAATGAAAGATATTTAGAGGCAGTTATTCCACAAAAATAATTTATATGCTTCTTGGAAGAAAATAAGCTGGTGGCCTAAAACCAATTCAGTTGTGGTAAACTGTGTCAAAATGCTATGGTGACGTAATGTAAGTAGCACCGGCTCTATGGAGGTACTGTGGCATGGAAAATAAAGAATGGCATCTTTAAATATTCTTATTAAAAAAGACATATGTAACAAATTTAAATATTTTTGACAGGATTAGTAAATATAATTTGAAGGAAAACAGTCTTTGGGTGTAATCAAATATGTACCACACAACTTAAGCCAAGAGCAGCCACAAAGGAAAGAACATTCGGAGACTCCAGACAGGCCACTAGTTAAATACTGACATCAACAGAACAACATCAGTAAACAGGGATGGAAACATAACTGGCCATAAAGGACAGCTATACGTATTTCACCAGACCACCACAGAAGAAGTAGTGAAACAGGAGGACCTATTGTGCATTCATTAATAGTGGGAAGTTCTTTTGAAAGTTTAAGGTAAACACAAATTTGTGCAGGAAAATAGCTTTTCATTGTTCTGCTCAAGCCAGCTGAATTACATCAGACTGAATATTAACTAATTAATGGTGTCCTCAGTGCTGAGAAATAGAGTGTAGATACAAAAAGGCCCAGCAGATTTGAGGTCAGTTCTCCAACCTACTAGCAGAGTTCCTTTAAAAATAGTTTTCTCTTCATTGCATTTTGTTCATTGATGAAAATAAAACATGAAACCTTTTTATTTAAAGGATGTTTTATGTGCATACAATGTAAGAAATGCTTTTTTTTGTCTTCATTGTGGTTTGGTTTTCCAGAAAAAAAAGGATATCCATGATTGATGAACATACCAGCAACTCATTGCCATAAATTGCAACATTCCTGAAGTTGTGGGTTAAATGCCTCGCAGGCAAGTAGAGACAAAGGAATATTCATAAATAAACTCTTTGCTGCATCATTTACAGTTTAAAATTGCCTGATGGAAGTATTTTCATCATGGACAAAAATGTAAAAATGTTCTCTAATCTGATCAACCAAGGCAGGCACATCCTGGGAAGGTGCACATGGCCCACCATGACACCCATGACAGTTCCCATGATTTACACAGTCATTGTTACACTTTCTCAAAGTCTGTTTTATCTTATCTTAATTATCTTAAACTTAATCTATATTAATAACATATGTTAGAACTTAACAAAAATCTATGAGAGCTGTCTGACATTTGTGATGTAAAACTATTCACCTAAATCAAGACTGCCGAGGACTCCATTTATTTTCTGCTTCTTTAATTAGTACCCTGGTGAAAACCCGGTAAAACATGTCCTGTTCCAACAAGCACCTCTGAATGCTCACAGCTTTGATGCTTTCAAAGTGATCTTAATAAACAGCAATGTGCTGGAAATCCAATGATGAGGTACAGACCACTTGAGCAGAATAGAAACATTTCAAATATAATGTCAAGCACACATAGAGAATTTTAAATAATTGAATGAAACTGAAGTCACAGTGAAAATGTGCACAAGTCACATTCTTTAAAAGACTAAAAGTGATTAAAAGGAAAGAAAATAGCCAAATAGTGTTAACCAAATCACTTCTTGTGCAGGTTGCTCTAAGAAAAAAATAAGGTGATTTCTCAGTGACAATGTAAATAATAATCTGCCATTCGTTTGAATGCTATTTACTCAAAGCCCCTTTCCTCCCCAGCGATGTGCACTTTGGAATACATTTCAGGCAGATACCAAATGATGACATCTGTTCTTTGCTCACTGAAGCTGGCCAGTCTTAGCCCTAAAACAAAAAAAGAACACAAAAATAATTTGTGCACACACAAATTAAAATTCATCATCAAGATCTCAGAGGCTCTGTAAGTCCACCGCAGCACCATTCACACATCATATGATAGTGTGGGTGCATATCCAAGCGTATTCTGCCCATTTTGAAAAGTGATGTCTTTACGAGGCCTTATGATGCCAGAACTTGCCAGGAGAAAAGGCTGTTACAAATTTAAGAGAAACCCCCCCCCCCCCCCCCCCCCCCCCCCCCGTCCCCCCCCCAAGTGAGGTTGCTGTGATTACAAGCATCTGAACTTACATTGGACCTTAGGTCAAGCTGGAGTTTCACTTCTTCTTCCCTCCTAATGACATGTTTTCCGTTTTTTTCTTCTGTGCCTTATTAAACAAAAGACACTTTACATTAGCATGTTGGGCCAGGGGCCATTTCCCTCTGATTTACTGAGGATAGTTTTCTGGCCATGTCTGAGGCATGAAGTAGTAGATGCACAGTGCACAGTGTGTAAATTCAGGCTCACTTATTCAAATGCATTTGAAGACAAAGATTTTAATCTTTGCATTTAGTGCAATTCTACACACAATGATGGTTTGCTAAACACAAATTTATTTTAAATTATCAGCAGCACCCGTATTAGCAGAAAAGGATAGGAGGTGGGAGGTTCATGTAAACAGCAAAGGGGACTTTACTGTATGAGTTTCCCATAAGGCAGAAATGTTAAAAGTCTTGATAAAAGTTATAAATGTACTCATGGAATAATTTAATGTATGCATTTAGAATAAATCAATAATTTAATTGAGCCTATACAACATTACTCACAACCTGACAGTGCTTTCAGATTGTGAATTTGTACTTCAGGAAAAAGTGGCTTGCCAAAAAATTGTATAAAGGAACCTTTAATGTAGTTGTGTCAATAAAATACTTATCAGTTGTATACACTCACTCACATGTAACTGTCATGTAGTTGGCATGTCATTAATATGTCCCCTCAAATTGCTAAATTTAAAAATGTAAAACATTCAAATTTGGGCACTCAAAATTGTAGGCATGGTCACGACCTCACTGTGAATTACTGGCAGTCCGCTTCTGTGAGGTAGCTGTACCTCGGTCATGGCATCGTCAATCTGCTTCAGCTCTTCATAGTGGTCACGAGAGTCTCGTAGTGGCTGAACCATGATCTCCTCAATCTGGGGGAAGAGCTGAGAGAGACACAGGAGGGCATGGTTTTATCACACAGGACTGGATTTGCCTTTACTTTAATGTAATATGTTTTGATTAAACATGCACCATGCACAATTCTTACATGCCTGATATCAGGAAACATATCAGGAGATTTGTAATGAACTCAAAAACAAATAAAATGCAAGAAACAATACAATTTAACATGAATGTTGTTTTAAAGATCAATTTTAACTTGATAATTGATTTAAGTGGCCTAGTAAAGCAATTCTTATTATTTTTTAATTCATAATAAATTTGTGGAAACAAATTAATATTTTTCTTTTACTGTTTGAATAATATTACATATTTTTTAGTTGAGGATAGAGACATTTTTTGATATTTTGATATTTGGAGTTTTCAGTTTCAGCCATCCTCTCCATATCGATAATTTTATTTCTAGAAACCAACTAAGGGTACCTTCTATACACAGCTACTACTTAAAATAGTTTCTCCATCACCAACCATATGATTATATTAAACCAGGCAAGATATTTTGGACAAAGTGCTGCAGTTACCTTCATTACAGTTTCAAACATTGGAATTAGCACAAATTTGATGAATCCAATCTGAGCTGTGGGCTTCGTGACTTTCTCTCGGTCCATGAAGGCTGCAACAGGAAGCCCTTCAGACTTCTCTCTGTCACTCTGACCGGCACAGAGGAAACACACAGCATCCAAACATTAGGGCAAGTTCATATTTACTACAGCAATAACAGTGTTTATTTACTAAGTCATGGTCACCTGAATGAAGTACTCCTCAAGCAGACAGTCTACCCATGGCTCAGCGACCTCCGTAGGACGAACCTCATTGGAGATGTCACAGCACTTGATCAAAACCATTTTCAGCTGTATACACAGATCACAAAAACATCTTAACACAACTGTACGCTTCTTCGACCAGGGAGAGTGATGTATGGTTTATGTTCGTACACATGTAACATGCTCCTCATTAGTGAAGTCAAAGTTATCCACTTTAAGCTTGAAGGAGTCCAGTATCTCGCCATGCCTGGCCATGTCAGTTGCCAGGATGAGTGTGATGATTGCCTAGAGAAAGAGGCAGATATGACTTCAGAGAAAAGATTCTTTTAGAGTTGTACTCTGTGGTTACTCTGTTCTTCGTCTTGCATACCTGACGAATTTGCTTAAAGGCCTCAGGCTCCACATTAGCGAATATGTTGCACTCTGGCAGAGACAGGATCTGGAAGGCTACAGCACAGTGGTGGTTCTCCAGTGGAGATATATCATTATAACGAACTGCCAGCTCAGTGCGAGCGTTGATCTGGTACCTGACACACACAAAAAAAAAAAAGCCACAGGCAGTTTTCTTCACGTGGCGTTCCTCAGCAAATGATCATAATCACTATATCTATGCCAAGCAAACTCTAGTATTACGGCAATTAGAAAGCAGCGAGGAAAAATTCCTGAGGGATAACAGGGTAAAGCCTTACGTATTGTTGTAACCAGGGTGGTCCAGGTCATGACACACGGCAGCTGTCATCAGAATGCCCAGGTCTGTCAGAGTGAGCTTCTCCTGTCGAACAAGACCAAACAGCTTTTAAAGTCTTGACTTCACCAACCTCTCACAACAGCATACACACCCTGAAATACTCTACTCTCCTACATTCTTACACTTACTTTGTTTGACCTGTCCCTTATTCCCTGTCCTACAAATATGTCATATTGTGTTATGAACCACACCCTCATTTCTATCGACACTAGCAGGTTAACACAGCCTTCATTCCACCTACTTGCAGGTTGCAGAGGTTGATCATCCCATACATCATCTGGCTCACACAGAAGCAGTGGCGGAAATTATGGAACGGGTTATTCCGGTAATTCTCTTGGATGCCAAGCTGTGGATGTTTCAACACAGATGAAATGTAAACATGGCATTACATTAGGCTCATTGATGTAGTTCAGTGGCAGTTTACAATATGCTTGTACCAGCCAGCGTTTCAGAGTAATGGGATTCATGTTGAACTCCTTCACAAGGCCAAGGTCATGATACATGTACTCCAAACAGCTCAGCATCTACGACACAGGAAAAAAAGTGTTTGTGGGTTAAACACTTTCTAATGGAATGAACACAAATGCATCAGCAGCTCACCTCATTGTGTTCCCAGTGCCACACATCAAATGCTGGTTTCTTCAAAGCTTCAATGGTCTCCTGGGACAACGTGTACTAAAATGAAGATTTCATTGAATATCAAGTATTTTGTGGATAATTAATGTCAAATCCAATTCATCCCATGTTTTCATCATCAGTTATTTCACTGAAGGCATTGATCACCCCATAAAAATAGCCAGGTCAACCAGCTAGGCTGACACCAATCAACATGGCTCTTTAACTTTAACTTTCTTAAACGGTGGAATGAGCTTACACCATTGGTCTAAGCATGAATGGCCAGCCCAACAGAGACCTCAAAAAACATTGGGAGTGGTCACTGATGTCACATCAATGTCCTCTGAATCTACAGAAATAAATAAAAAACGCTCTTTGCCTCGTTTCAGTAAGCGTGTTCACAGGTATTTAAGTGTACCCCATGTATGTTGTCCTTGCTTTTATGTGCAGTGTTTCGATTTTGCTGAGATCGTTTGGATTGTTTTTTTGCCCACCATGCAATAAATGGTGTGATGTTGCACCATGCCACTGGTTGTAAATACCTAGCATGAACATGCAGAAAGGACTAGTTTGACATGCATCTGGTGTTGCTTCTTGGCAAGCTTTCTTGGAATAACCTCCCTTAGACTAACGCTGCAGTTCTGTGGGCTCCCTTGTTTTGTTTTCCCCTTGTTTTTGTCTTTTGGACTGGCCCACCTAAACTGTGTTTCTGCAATGTCCATGACCACATCCTCGCCTGTTCCTGACAACACTGAAAGTAACCTTTCAGTGACATTTGCAAACACTCCGCATTCAGCGGATTGGTGTGTGAGTGGCCTGGTATGTTTCTTCTCATTCCATCCAGAGTTCTGTTACACCCCACCATACATCCCAGCAGAAAACTGAACCCAGCGCCACGGACAGCCAAAACCAGAAAGCTGTGGGCAGCATGGACAGTGTGTGGGCACCACACACAGCATCAAGTCATCTATGGGTGAAGTGAATGATCCCTGAAACCACTTATAATGATGTGCAGGGAGTTTATCTGTGCAGTTTTAGTCTGACTCATTTTTCACTCAGATTGCTATTACAGTATACAATACGGTTTGATATATTTCTGATGTTGATGGTGTGAAAAAACTATATATAGACCAAAAGTATTATCTGCCCAACCCTATTCCCCACATTCAAACATTGGCTTGTACCTTTGGGTAACTTGGGACGTCACGTCTAGGGGTGAGTTTCTTCCCATCATCTGAAAAGCTGTACTTACAGGAGCAGTTCATTCTGCTAAGAAGGTCATTAAAAGAATTAAACCACATTGTTTATGTGCAGGCTGGAGATTCTTGAGAAAACTATGCATGTACCTTCCCCCTCCTCTAGAAACCACCTCATCCATGAGTTTCCTCAAGTCATTCTTGCACTTCTCGATTTCCACCACTTTGAGACCTTCAACTAAAAATGCGTAAACAATGTTAAAAACGACAGCTTGCTCTTCTCTCATGCCTTGAAGACTGTCTTAGATTATAGCTTACGCTCCACCCTCTTCTCCAACATGGCCAGTCTGTTGGTCACCTCGGTTTTGAGCTCAGTGATGCGGAATGCTCTGAAGAATGAAGACACTCTTTCAATAAATCAGCTTCATGGCAAAAGCCACTTTTGCGACAACTTGATGAGACAAAGTTGGGACAAATTTACATAGTTACCTACTAAACTGTTCAGCCACCTGAGACAGAACATTCTGAAACATGTCTTCTTTTTCTGTGAGAAGAAACACACTTTTTCAAACGTTTTCTCACACCTGAGAGTCAATGGTAGCTCTTCGGTTGTTTGTGTTTTACCTCCTAGCTGTCCAGTGGTTAGAGGAAGAACTTTGTAGAGTGAGCTGCAAGAGTGGAATCACACAGATCTTTCAAATCAAGCCATGCCTGATGAACTGTCTGTATAACAATTCCATATATAAATGTATGTGTATAACTCCTGAGAATCCGAGACTGGCACTCTACCTGGGAGAGTTGATGGGCATGGTGGGATCGATGGACACAAGTGCACCTTCAGAATCCATCATCATTATGGCAGTGTTTCTGAAAACATACACAGCATCTTAAATAACTCCTGTTCCACTGTGAAAAATGTCAATATTTTGTTAAAAATTGAACATAGAAAATAAATCAAATGGCAGCAGCATATCTGAATCTTTTTGTGGTGTGTAAAAACAGAACCTTAATTCATACATTTAGATCTTGAAGTGAACTGTTAAGTGATTTTACATTCTGTCCTCGGCCTATCACTGTTGTGAGAATATGGACATGCTGACCTGGGGAAGTTAGAAGATGAACAGATAAGCTCCTTGATGTCACATGGAGAGCAGTGACGGTTGAAAACCACCTGGAAGAGAGTCACTGTCAGCCAATACCACTTCACATCCTACTGAACAGAAAAAGGCTGAACAAATCAGTTCCTTGGAAGCAGCCGTTGAAGACAACTCTTCAATAGTGCGAGTCCTGCTCTTGAGTCACAGATGTCAGTGGCAGGTCCCCATTCACACCTCTCCTTTTACTCACTTGATAACAAATACCTTGCACACACTATCTATAGAGCTTGCCATTAGTAATAGCTAGTTCCTGCTAGTTAGTAGTTTTTTTTTTTATATTTGATTTGTATTTTGAATATTTGTGTGGTACTTCAAATTATAAACAATACAGCCAGGCAGCTATGAAGAGGAAGGAGTGGCTAGTGGCACTTCTGCACTCTGTACTGTGACATACACTCTATTGATGTCCCACACAGTTTTTCTTGCATGCATTTAGACACAGCAGTTTTCTGACCAACGATCAGTTAATATAATAAAGTAGCAATTTTATTATCATATCACCATATTATATCATACATTATGTCATTGCATTAATGAAAGATCATGCTGTTGGGTGTATGATGAGAGAAGCACTCACTTTCTGCATCTTTCCATCCACGTCCAAATAGATGGCCTTAGGAGCATAAGATGAGGAACTGGAGCCCATTCTGCTGGCAGGACACACCCTGACCTGTGGGACCAAGACCAGAGGTTTTTGTTATGTTCCAGATAATCATGTTCATTCATCATACAACTAATGACTTTTAAATAAACACTATATCATCAGTTAATTTATATATTAGCCAGTCGTTGTTTTTATAAGTGCAAATATAATATCAGTTTCACAGTAAAAAGAGAAGCATTGAGTCAATGGATAAAACTATAAATGTAAACATGGCAAGCAACAGTGCCATAAATGTCCAACAGTGCAATCAATCAATAAAAAAAAAATCACGTACTTGCAGGAGAAAGACAACAGAGAGTCCTAGCCGGATCACAACTTAAACATAATGACATGCTCAATATGCAAACATTAATATTTAGGATGTGCCATGAACTCACAATATCAGTGATGTCTGTATCCCTCTGATGAACCTAGAAGAAAATGCTTCACAACTTCCCAAGAGCTGCATAAGTGTACTGATGCTGAGAGAGGGGGAGGAGCCATGAGTTAACATGCACTTGCCACTTGCAGCCATAACCAAATGACTGGTGCCATGGCAACAAGGCAGACCATCACATCTTTGCTTGACACCTTTGACTACATATTGTATGTAGAATTTTATCTATCTATCTATCTATCTATCTATCTATCTATCTATCTATCTATCTATCTATCTATCTATCTATCTATCTATCTATCTATCTATCTATCTATCTATCTATCTATCTCTCACTATATATATATATAAATATATATAAATATATATAAATAAATATGGATATTATCTATTTTAAAACACAATTTTTCTTATTTTGTTCATAATTACAAAAAACACAGATCCCTACATGTTGATTTTGGAGAACATATAAACAATACTAACAAATTGATACCAACACAAATTATCTCCAGTATTTCTTCATTATTGACAATAGCGAAATTTACTTTTTACCTGGACTGCATTTCAGTATCCCCTCCACCCCAGAGGGTTTCTTATTATTTAATTCTATTTGTCTACTAGATAATTCAGCCTTTTTGGATTTTTCAGTGATCTTATGAACACACACACGAACAAATTCAAATTGATACACATATACTTGTCAAAGCTGGCCACCTGGAAGCAGTTGAGGACGTAGTCCTTTATAAAACGTGGACCCCATTGGGATGCCACCCGATCATTGTTGGTTTTTGTCCTCAGTTCTGCTTGCATTTCATTTCATGATTGGCTTTCCTACCACCCTTACTTGTTTCTTGACATTTCTCCTGGATAACCATAACATGATAATCCAACCTCAAATGTTGCCGACATCTTGTCCACCCCTGACTACTCTCAAGCCTGCTCCTTTGATACCTACACCACTGATGTGAACGACCCCGGAAATCTGACTATTCTACTGCCCATTGTTTTTTCCTACAACTATGCAATGACAATCCAAGTTTCCCCCTCTTTGTCATGTGCCCGGCCTCCCGCCGCAGAGCCTTTTCACTGTGTGCACCGTGTGCTGTGCTGCTGTGTATCACATGTGACAATCACTTCACTTCACTTCTGCTTAGCATCCTGCTTGCCAACGTCCAGTCACTGGAGAACAACCCCGGTGACTTCAGGGCCAGGAAAAAGTTCCAGAAAGACATCTGTGACTGCAACCTCTTCTGCTCCACCAAGACATGGCTGAATCCAGTGGTCCACGGCATCCAGCCGCCTGAGTTCTTTTCGGTTCCCCACATGGACAGGACACGGGACTCGGGAAAGACACAGGGAGGTGGCGTGTGCTTGATGGTAAACAACAGTTGGTGCGACAATGCTAGCGTTGTTCCTCTCACTCACTCCTGCTCACCCAACCTGGAACTATTGTCCATCAAATGGTTTTCCAAAGCGACCCGGTTTGTCACTCTCCTCTGCCTCTGCACCATGGACATTGTCATCCAGGAGGTGGTGCAGCAGTATGGACCTCCCACAGAGGTGTCTGTCAGTCTGTCATCAGGATACCATCCACAGTCCTATAGCTAGACAGAGTAACTTTGTTGCTACTGTTCTGCCAGCCTCACCTCCTGGTCCAAGCAGAGCTGACCCAGAACCAACACTGCTCCTCAACAACTAGCCTCTTGCCCTTTGAAGCCTCCATGGGATCAGCTGGTATGGTCCCTCACAACACTGTAGAGGGACCTGGGCCAGCAGTCAACTGCGGCTCCACCAGCTCCAGAATATTTGGGTCCTCCTGGACATCCGCTGACAGTATTGTGGTGTTGAATACTTGGTGGATTGGGAAAGATATGGTCTGGATTAGTGTTTCTGGGTGTCACAGAGGGATATCCTGGGTCTCATGGAGGGACATCCTGTTGCAGGACTTTCATGACTGTCATCTGGGCCTTCTCCCGGCCCTGTTCCCCCTCACCTGTTGTCTCACTCCTGCATTTCAAACACTGATGCTTCCCCAAGCCCCAAGTCCCCCAAGCCTCCTCAGGCTCTTTAGTCTCCTCCACGTCCTGCAATGTCTACAAGTGCACCCTTGAACATGGACCATCACAATACTGTAATAAAATAATATCTATAAACAGACTTGATCTGTCCTGCTGCTTCGTTTAATTTGCAAAGTAACATAATAACATAAGGACATAAGGATTCAAACATAATTACATACACTTATTTTAACATCAGACATGATAACCCTCGTCCTGTTGTGCTAGTTTCAAAGAAAGCTGTTGCTTTCAAGTTGCAATGGTGTGATAGAGGAACAGTGTAGCTTTACTTTGGAATTGTGTGTTGTCACTTGAATTTTACCCAGAACTGAACAAATTTTGCTTCTCACTCATGACCTGCTGATACTTTGGAAGACCTGTCTGACCTGTCACTGTGGATCAATTTGAGGCTGCAACAGTGCCACTGTGTGACCCTTTGGAGGGTCTTTTAGGACCTCTTGGATCCCCTGCCCCTCCAACCTGCCTCTCTGTCAGCTATTGAGACCCCTGGGCCAGAGCCTAAGCAGGTAGGCCACGGCAACTTCTTCTCACCTCAGCAGCAGAGAGAAGGTCAGTCAGAACACTTCAATTCATAGGTCCAGCAAAAGCCAGCACTCACCAGTAAGAAGAGGGATAATGGTGAGCAGGGAAACCCATCACAGCCTCCACTTAATGCACTCTTCTTCTGGCTGTCCTTAAACCAGCAACAGGAAGTGGTAGCATACACTGACTTCACAGGTTTAATGGCGCAATGGGGGCTACTAATTACTGCCCTTAAGACCACATTAGCAGCCTATGCAGTTAATGGAGAGATTTTGGACAACATCACTAAAGCCAGATTTTATGTAATCAAGTTTTATGTATTACCTCTCTAACGCTAACCCATCTGTGAGCCATTTAGATACAGATGGTGCAAAGAAACTTTAAGTTATGCATCTGTTATTTAGTAATAGAAGTTTTAATGATTATAAGATGCATTTATGTGATGGAATTTACAATTTAGACATAGCGTAGTGCACTCAATGTCTGCATTGAGCATGTTGTTGACAAAAGAATTTCCCTCGGGATAAATAAAATTCTTCTTATCTTATCTTATCAATGGAGACCTCCGATTTGTGACTCATAAGTTATTTAATGGATCCGGGTGAGTCATGAATCACACAGCACTAGTTACTAATATAACTTGTTTGTTACCTGTGTTTATGAACTGTTAGAACTGTTTGTTCAAAATCTAAGTTAAATGGCAATCACAATTTTTGTAATCAGCTGAATATACTTTTCAAGGATTGATTGCTTTAGTCTCATCCACTTATCCAGGGGCAGACATTCCACCTCATTCCAGTAAAGGAAATTGTTAGAGAAACTAAATCCTGTTACTCCTGTGATTTAGTTTCTTCATTTATTCAGGTATTTGCAATAAAAACATACTGGTAAATGCCTCAAAAACTTTTGGAGTTTTGAGAGTACTTGAAATATACAGTACAGGCCAAAAGTTTGGACAGACCTTCTCATTCAATGTGTTTTCTTTATTTTCATGACCATTTACATTGGTAGATTCTCACTGAAGGCATCAAAACTATGAATGAACACATGTGGAGTTTGTGTAATGTTCTTACTAATTAAGTTTAGATGGAAACAATGGATGAACAATCTCATGTTTCCTTTTTAAACAACTTATAATGAGTTGTTTAAAGAAACAACATACACAATATCGCTCTTATTCCACTACCTTGTTTAAACAGATTTCTCCTTGTCTGTTCTTGCTGAAGTTTACCAAACCGTGGATGATTTCAGTTGGATCAGCTTCACGGAAATATGTATTAAAAACCAGTTTCATTACTCAAGGCTAATTTGCTTCCAATTGCTGTTGACTTTCTGCATTTTAAATGTAATTTGTTTTTAGCATTACAAAATAAAAAAATCAGCATTCATTTAATAAATCAGCATTTTTTGTGCTGCACTTTATGAATTTTGCAATGTTTTATTAGAAATGTACTTTTTATGTAAAATATTACATGCAGCTGTGTTATCATCCATGAAACTCACTTCACTGTTCACCATCACTACAATATACTCTTTAAAGTCTATCATAGTGGGACCTTCAGATTCTGACTTATTTTGGGGTGCGTTTTAAGGCAACCTTCCTGCCACGAAAGCACCCCTGCTTATCACCCACAGCCATAAAAATCACTCTACTAATCACCACCAATACAGTGAACTGTGTGAAAGAGGCTCTAAAATGCATCCAGATATGTTTTAAGAGATTTATTAGAGCTATACATTTCTTTGTATAATTTACACCGTTCCATTTCATACATTCTTTCCAGAAGATTATATACATTATCCAAACATAATCTTTCAAACCTGGGCCACACTTATGCTACCAATAAAAATGGCTAGATTTAAAATGTATTTTGTTCAGGGTATTCCATGTGCTTGGGGCACCAGAACAAGAAAGCAACAAGTGGAAGTTGATATAATTTTGGCTGAGCTCATCTTCTACAGTCTTCCCCTTTCATATATGTCTGTTTTCTTAAGTCATGTTTTGAATGAACACTATTTTAACTTTTATTCCATTCGCTCTTCACCATGTCTGTGGTCATTTATATGTGGCTGTGGATGCTGGTTTTGCTGGTAAGAAGATGTCTCCTCAAGGTTTTGGGGGGTTTGGGCCCATTTCCTGTGTCCTGTGCCTGTGAACGGAGGGGTTGAGGCCAGGACATGAACAGGTGAGTCAGGAGGGTGGACTGATGCCATGCGTGCTGGAGGGGAGGATGGAATACTGGCATAGAGATATTTCTGTGCAGATTGTGCCAGGGGTTCAGGGCTTTGAGAGATAGGAGGGGGTGAGCTTCTGTATCTGCCTGGGTTTCTGAGAACTTGTGGGCTTGTTCTATTGCTGGGGTCTTCAGGTTCCTCATTGTACTCCTAGAACAGTATGAGAGACAGGATGAGTTTAAATCTGCACACTTCAGCATGATTTAGCTGATGAATGGCTTTGGGAACAGGGAAGAACACTGTCCTGTACAGTTCTTAATGTTTCACTCAATATGAAAAATTAGGAGCTCACAGTTTCTCTAAGGACGTAGAGGCCAAGTGGTTTTTTCCATTCATTCCGTTTGGGCACCACGTCAACTGCATAGAAGAAAACTTTAGATGGGAAAATTTCCCTGATGCTAATAATTTCACAGATGTCATATAAGGGGTTACTTGTGTGATAACGTCTCACCTTCATTACTGCCATTACTCAGCTCCACAGCTTGTCTCACACTTGTCTCAAGATTTCTTCTGAAACATTCAATCAGAGGAAAGAATTTTGTTGTGGATTTACAGAAATAAATGTGATTAACCACAGTTAATTCATGATTTAACAAGAGGGCGCAATTACTTTTTCATATTGGGTCATGTATTTTGGCATAGATTTAAAATAAAATAATCTCTTAAAACTTAATGTTTGAAGATAACATTTTAAAGATATCTTTAAAAGTTATCTTTCAGATCATCACACAACTGTAAATGTCCATATAATAGAAATCAGAAAGGAGCCAAATGCTTCTTCACAGCACTAAAATGGCTCAGGTTTTAAATGTCTGCATTAAATGGCAGCATTGGCAGTGTTCTTACTTTTTGGAGGGTTTCCAACAAGCACACACAGTCACCAAGGTGATGAGAAGAAAAATTCCCCCAGTAGCAAGAATGATGTACAGTGAACTTCGCCCTGCCAAAACATGGTTAAAAAGGTGATGAGGAATTCAGACTGTGCATGTGAAATAATGGTATCAGATGTACTGTGCATTGGTGTGTGGCACACTTGCAAATTTGCTATTTTCAAAGATTTAAAGACCATGTGCATAATAACCGTTCCTGTCATGTTTGAGATGAGGTTCAATTGCATAGTGACTGTACTTAAACATTAACAGAAAATAGGCATAGTGGCCAAAACACAACTCAAACACTCTCAGGGCAGGTGTGAACTTTAAAAGAATGGATAGAACACATACACCACAGACAAGCCACAAGAAAAGGAGGAAATGCAGGAGCTTGCATTAGGTTGGTAATTGTAAATTGGAAACACACAGACAACGAGACAAAGTAATGGTGGGCCAGAGGCTCCAGGATATTACAGCTCGTATTTAAAAAGGGGGCATTGTTAGATGGGCCAAATATCAAGTATCACTGTTCTGTAATTGCAAAAAAAAAAAAGTCCTGGGCTCCCCAGAGCCAACATCAGATGGCAACTTCATGCAAGGAGACTATCTGCAAGATATTGCAGAAAAAAGGCCTTTTGTCTGTCTGGAGGTTTTACACTTGACCCTAACTGTTCCTGGCACCCCAGACAGTGTGTGTGTTGTGGTTTTCGGTGTGGTAGTGCCCCCCATGTGAGTGAGCCTTTCCTTTGCCCATTTCCACTTCCCCATGTTTGTCCTGTATTACAATAAACTGGTTTCTGTTCAAGCGCCTGGGTCCTCCCCTTCCATGGTGTGACATAGTGGTGGGCACTTAACATGTATACTGTATATTAGGTTTGTCAAAAAAAAAATCACATATTTTGCAATGAATTAATCATGATTATTCCCAATCAATTATGTACCCAAAACACTGGGAACCATATCACATGCATTAAAATATTGGCTGATTTGCACTCAAAAAAAAACACCACGCTGTCAGCATGTTGCTCCTGTATTTGACTGCCTTGCCAGCCATGTGTCACTTTTAAATGCCAGCCATTTAAAAATAATTGAACTTGAATCTCCTTTCATTGCCCATTTATATGCAGGGATTGTTGTCTTGCTAAAAATTGCATCTGTGTCATAGGTCAGACCCACACAGGAAATAATTAAAATGCAGCTATGTTATTTTTCACTACAATTACTTATATCACCAGATTCATAGTAAAAAAAAAACACAATTAAATAATGTTACATTTATGTAACAGTTATGGTATATGGAGCAATGCCACTGAGCAAAGCACTGTCCCCACACACTTCTCCAAGGGTTCTCTCTAGCTTATTTAATGTCCCATAATCTCATATAGCTGTGTTGTGTTAAATTAATTTAAGGATAAGTCGATAACACACTCGCCTAGAAACCAAATGCAGTCAAATGTTAAAGGGATACAAAAGTTCATTAGCATCTATCTAGGTACAGTGGAATCCTTATATATTTAAGGTTATGGTCACAACCTGCTCAATAAATAATGAAAAAATTTACAAAAATTTTAAATGCATCAAACCCAAGTGCAGAGGTCAACCACCAGGGGGCCCCAAGAATTCCTGAAGAGTCAAGAAATCCTGATTTACAAAATGAAATGATAGAAATAAAGGTGAATAATATAAATAAAATTGACTTATTTATATAATGCAGAACTGATCTGTAGGAGTGCGGGAGTGGCGATGATCATTACGGGATACTTGTAGAACTGGTGCTGTAACATCGTGTTAACTGTGGCGGAAAGACGTGAATGTTTCTTGTATGATTTTATGATTGTATAATTGAAATGTTCCGTCGTGCTTTTCCTAAACCATGTTCAAAAAATGTCACTTAATGCAAGGGTTGATTAGGATTGCGGAAATGCCTTCTATTACTCCTTACGACATGTCATCATTTTAAATATTATCTTGTTGAATATTTGTGCTATGGCTGAGAGTCATACAGATGAGAGCGTTGCGTTTCGAAAGTGATGTATTCTTTTTTATTTCATTACACACGATCTGACTTAAGAAACTTCTTCGCAGGCAAGATTGCAAAGCTCCTCATTCATACCCAACGAAACACAGAGTCAGAGTGAGGGGTAACAATGAGTGTTCATATGCCAGCTACAGCCTACATGTCATTCTACCAAGGAATGATTGCAAAACACAAACAAAATATTTTTAAAGTGTTTGTTTAACTTGCATCCGAGCTTATTGAGTCACTGCAACATGACACTATAACAAAATAAGCCGAGCGAGCAGTGCAGAGGAAGTGCAGACATTCTAACCCTCTAACAGGCTGTAATAAATGTAAACATTGGTGGGCAAGAGTTCTGATTGGATAAGCTACTCTGTCTTCTGGTGGAGTCCAGATGACTGTATATTAATTTATTTCAATAGAAATCCAGACCTGCCACCAGAGGGAGAGTGGCTACCATTTATGAAACAACATTGCCTGGAAGATGTCACAACTGGAAACCACTCTGGTGGCAGATCTGAATTTCTGCTGTCGACAAACATCCAGACCGGATGAGGATGGTTTATGGATGACGGCTGACAATGACGCTAAACACCAAAAAGCAACTTAAAAAATCTATTTGGAATTGCATTCAACTAAATAAACAATATTCTGTGCAAATGCTCTCAATAAAACATGTCAAAACGTAAAACAAATATTAAAAATGTCATATATCACCGAATACTAACCAACATAAACTAAAATAATTAGTTACTGTTTTAAAATGGCGGGGTGGCGGTAGCCTAGTGGGTAACACACTCGCCTATGAACCAGAAGACTCAGGTTCAAATCTCGCTTACTACCATTGTGTCCCTGAGCAAGACACTTAACCCTAAGTTGCTCCAGGGAGACTGTCCCTGTAACTACTGATTATAAGTCGCTCTGGATAAGGGCGTCTGATAAATGCTGTAAATGTAAATGTAAAATAGCTTATTTTATGCCAGCTTTACAGAGCTGTTCGTCTTACTAGTAAATATCCTGTTGACTCGTTTGAGCAGAGTTGAGAGATTGTACAGGATTGTCTGGAACAGGCGATCTGCTCCTGCTATACAGTAGATATTAGAAGGTAGCATTAGTACAGAGAGAGAGTGAAACTTTCCATTATGTGCCAACGTCTTCAAGCTGTTAGTGTTTGTAATCAAGTTCAGTTTTATCTACAAGTGACCTTCAGCCTTCAGTGTCGACTGTGCACAAGGAACTCATCCTAATTTCCGACAGGAACAGATATGACTAACTGGTTAAATGAATATGAATGAATAAAGGATAACATAAATGAAGTGCTACATTTTCATGTTCTATTATTGGGGTATATTAAGCCTATTTAGTGTCATTGCCTTGCGGGTGGGCACTTAAGCCTGTAACTTTTAGTCAACAATTCAACTTCTTAAAGTATCTATATTTGCATTTAAAAGTGGAAAAAAGTGAAATGATCGATTTTTGAAATTGCAGTACACTGCACAGCACATGGTGCACACCCTTAGTGAGCAGTGGGCAGCCATGAAAGGGACCTCAGTGGCACCTTGACTGTTTCTGGATTTAAACCCGCAACCCTTCTGTTACGAGTTTGATTCCTTATCTGCGAGAATGTGTGTATTTTGCTGCCAGTGGTGGATTCAATATCCTTGATAATGTTTAGTCTGTGGTAGTCATTTTGGAAATGGAGTTTGAAAAACATTGTTAAACAAGTATGCTTGAGAAACTTACTGTAGACTGTGAGCTTGACAGGAAAGCTCCTCATGCTGCTAATGGGATTCTCCACAGTGCAGCTGTAGACATCATCATCAGACATCAGCACCCGCAGAATGGTGATGAGCCGCTGGTCAGGTGACAGGAGGAGATGGGAATCATTGGTTAGGGCTTTGCCACCCTTCAGCCAGCTGTAGGAGGCCTTGGTGCCAGTCTCATGGGAACAGTTGAGGGTGAAGAGTTCAGTTAGTTCCAGAACGGATGAGGCCACCATTTGAACAACTGGTTTGGACACTGGAACTGGAAAATGGATAGTCTGGTTTGAATTGAAGGCAGTTATATGCGATGTGTGTGTGCAAAAGCATAAATACTCTATAGATGGTGCTGCGTACCGTCCACCGTCAGGTCGATGCTCTTCTCCCCTGTGAAGGTGTCATCAGTGATAGAGATCTCAACCTCGTAGCCCCCCTCGTCAGACAGCTGAAGGTTGTTCAGCAGCAGGGAGCCATTCTCAAAGACCTGGATGCGGTTGCGGTACTCCGCCCGGAGGTTCCCGATGATATCCGTGCCAATGGACTGCACCACAGTAACTGGCTTGTCCCGTTTCAGCTGCCACTTAATAACGGGGAGGTCAGAGCTTGTGGTGCTGTAGCTGACAGACAGGAGGCCTGCTCCTCCTAGCATGCCCCTCACCAGAGATGCTGGGCAGCTGATGTTCACTCCGGCCACTTTACCTTCATACCAGCAAAACACAAATCACAACCATTCACAATGAAACGAGGCCTGGAGATGTTCTCTTTAATCTGCTACGCAAACACGTGTGATGAATGAGGCTTTAGAAAAACGTTAAAGTGCACTGCATGGACGTACTGCCCTCAGTAAAACTGCCACGAAAAGGCTCAGCACAACTCCATGCACACAGTGCGTTACTCCCCATTTCCATAACTGTCCTGTGCAGAGCGAGTCTGCGTAGTGGCGCTTGATTGCCGTGGTAACAGTGGGAGGTTGCCAGAGTGAGCACACAAAGGCCAGAATTGTGGTCCCAGTTTCCTTCGCTGAGCTGGGCCAGCAAGGGATGAGCTTTTTGTGAGGAACAGGGGCCCAGTGATCACACGTAGCCCAGCACAAAGAAATGCTTCACACTGCCACACATATAAATGTGTGCTTCCCGCATGTCTGATCCAACCGAGAGTAGAATTCTCTACTTATGGTGGCCTAACTAAACTAAGTTAAACTGGCATAATGCATTTAGACAGACTAGCAGACTCATCTTGCCAAATCTACTCTGCAAGTTAATTTAAATAATCCATTACGTAATCCACGTTTTACATTTATTAATAATCTTCCCATCTGATTTGAAACCCTCTCAGACAGTAAAACTGGAACTGATACTTGAAAACCATACATATTTTTCCTTCTTATTCTATTTGTGTAATCCGCTACAGACGGTGAAATACCTCTCCCCGAAAACATAATTAAAATCGCGACTGCTGTGGCTACATAACTGTCCACACTGCATAACTTTTACTCAAAACTTTGTCTGGCTGTCACAAGCAGAACAAAAAAAAAAAAGTCTCCCCTTACCTGGCAGAAGAGCGGCGAGGAGGCAGAAGAGCTGGAGGAGCGTGGGAACAACTGGCGAGGACATGTCTCTGCCCATCTTCATCATGCCCACGAGGCGGAGATCCCCTCGCTCCTACTCTGCATGGTTTGGCCACCGTGAAAATGTCTCTGAGTAGCCTGGTAGATTCCTGCTGGTCTGGGGTCTCTCAGAATGCAGCCTGAACAACTGCCTGTATGTGTATGTGTGTGAGTGCACTCTGTGCATGTGTGTGTCTGTGTGAGAGGGAGAGAGAGAGACTTTCTAGGTGAACCCTTTTCTGAGTGTGTATGTGTGTGTCTTTATGAGAGTTCCCCGAGTCTGTTCTTTGTGTGTACCTAGTTTATGTTCAGGGCCCTCTTTGTGCCTCTTTCACAGGCTGTTTCTTTCGAGTGAAAAGTCACTGGTCTGAGACATTACTGCACTCACACATGCTGTGGCCAGTTGGCTCTTTGTCTTTGTGATGTAGTGTGTCTGTCCAAAGGGGAAGAAGCCATGGTGAGACATCACCAGTAACCCTCCACTCGATGTGCAAAGCATTCCATGTATTACCAAATGTAAAATAAGAGGCCTCACACTTTCAAGGTTGTGAGTTTGAACTGGCACCCCATGTTGGCCCAGTCTGAGGCCTGATGTGAAACCAAGTGATTGTCATTGTGATTTACTGCAGCACAGCACATGGTGCACACACCAAAATGTGTCCTCTGCTTTTAACCCATCCCCCTGAGTGAGCAGTGGGCAGCCATGACGGTCGCCCAGGGAGCAGTGTGTGGGGACGGTGCTTTGCTCAGTGGCACCTTCGCGGCTCGGGATTCGAACCAGCAACCTTCTGATTACGGGGCTGCTTCCTTAACTGCTAGGCCACCACTGCCCCAAAAATATGGAGCGGATATTTGTGAGTCATTTGAACATGCCTGGAGAGATCTGAAGATATTTGTGCACCAATGCATCCAGACCTATTGGAGCTTAAGCAGTTTTGCAATGAAGGACTCAAACTCAAAAAGGCTTCAACAAAGTATTGAGCAAAGCCTGTGAATACTTTATACACATGTTTTATTTTTTGTACTTTAATAGTTTTTTTTTTGTCATTATGGGCTATTGTGGGTAAAAAATAAAAACCTTCAAAAAACTGTTAGAAGTATTGCAGCTGAGTATAAATTTACAGTCTAAGTTTGTAAATGATAAACAAAACTATTGTCACTGTTTAAAAACTGCAATCTTATGTTTTCTTTAAACAAGTAATGTGAAAGCATATTTATTTCTTTTAAATGGCATGTAAAAATCAGTTTATTATCTATTTAAAAGGAATCCGGTGTTGGACACAAGGTAACCCAGCCACTGGGTACACATGTGACCGTGCCTTCCAAGCCTGTGTAAATGGGGAGGGGTGTGTTAGGAAGGGCATCTGGCTTAAAACTTTTGTGTGGACAAGCAGACTGGCTGATCTGCTAGGGCGACCCCTGATGGGAGAAGCCAGAAGAAAAGCTGCATTAAGTAGTAATGAAAATGGAAAAATAAAATAATCTTACTGAGATTAGTACAGCTTTAAAGCAGCTTTAAGATGAGTAAAATAATGTCAACACTTTATCTCCACCCTTTTAGCACTGAGAAGACTCCAACCGTCTCGTAGCAACTAGTTAGAGTAGAAATATTTCAGTTCTTTAATCCATTGTGTGAAAAACTGAGCCTGTAAAACGTCTGTTTATTGGTCCTGAAAGATTAAAAAAACATTACATGATTTGTAATATGTATTTCATTTTTTTTTAAGTAACTGCTTTGCAATGTGCATTTCAGATTTGCCCAAATAATGCAGTTAATGGTTTAAAAGAAAGCTTCTAATTTGCCTTGAAGGCCTGATTCATGCGATCTCCTCTGAATAGTTGATGTCTGCTACTTGAATTATATAATTCATTTCTTTGGGCTCTAATCATTTACATTTACATTTATATTTACATTTACGCCATTTGGCAGACGCCCTTATCCAGAGCGACTTACAACGTGCATTCAAGTTACCATCGATGAAGAGATCAATTCCGGTTCACTAGGACCCCAACTATGAATACATCTTTTGATTCACTCTGTTGTAGATTCTGTACACAAGTTCGACAAGTTCGACTAATCTGAAGAACTTCTAAAGTGTGGTTTCTGTTTTTTTTATCAAATGCACTTGAGGATACGATCAAAGTCCTTAAAATTTTACAGATTGACTGACCTTTATGTTTTAAAGTAATGATGGACTGTTGTTTCTCTTTATCTTTATCATAATATGGATTAGACCACTAATCAAATGGGGCTACTCACTGTATAGATCAACCCTACAAAACACATCTTATGATCTCAAACACATTAAGAAGGCAAATAAATAACTTCTTAACAAAGCATATATGTTAATTAAAAACCATTTCAGGCGACGACCTCATGAAGCTGAGTGAGAGAATGCCAAGAGGTCGTAGAGCTGGATAGCTTGAAGAATCTATAATGTAAAACATATTCTAACTTGTTTAACACTTTTTTTTGTTTTCTACATAATTTCCTATGTGTTCCTTCATAGTTTGCAGGATGTCAGTTTTCATAGACAATGTAAGGTGTGCGAGGCAGGAATAGATGAACACAAATGCTCTACTCACAAACAGGGGGATGCAATAAATTAAACAGGCACAAAGACCCTAACACAGACACATAAACTAAACACACATGAAACAAGGTAAAAGATGAATGACCGAATGAGGACAGGACACAGCAAGGGAACGTTTATAGTAACAATCACAGATGAAAAGGGTGGTAGGGTGGTAGTAGCCTAGTGGGTAACACACTCGCCTATGAACCAGAAGACCCGGGTTCGAATCCCACTTACTACCATTGTGTCCCTGAGCAAGACACTTAACCCTAAATTGCTGTCCCTGTAATACTGATTGTAAGTTGCTCTGGATAAGGGCGTCTGATAAATGCTGTAAATGTAAATGTAAATGAAAACAATCAAGGTAATCAGGGGACACAAGACAAGGCAAACATGAAGCTCCGGTCATGAGGACATGGGATCGGAGTACAATAAAAAATGTCTGGAATGTGACAGGAAGTTGGTGTTGTTGACGTTGTTGTGTGGCTTGGAAATTGTGGCAGTGATGAATGGACAGGATGCAGAGCTGGAGGTGGCAGAGATGCTGAGATTTGCAATGGGGGTGAAAAGGATGTAGAATTTAAAGTAGTGCATGTAGTCCTCTCAACTGGCATCCTGTAGCAGTCCGAATCAGATTCAATATACTGATGCTTGCCTACAAAACCAAGGAAGGTTCAGCAACCTCCTACCTCAGTACTAGGAAAGCATTCATCTAGACTCTTCTGTCTTGGCTCCTAGGTGCTGGAATGAATTTCTATTAGAAATTCTATTAGAAATGTTTTCAAACATACTCTAGAAACCTTCCTTTTCAGGAAAAAAAGGTTTGATTACTGTTATTAATTTATTAAGATAACGCTTCTTACAGATCAGGTCCTAGTGAAGCATATGAGGAATATACAGGTACAGTTATGTGTTTTGAGTTTACTGTCAAGCATTGTCAAGTAAATGTACCCCCCCCCAAAAAAAAAAAAATAATATTAATAATAATGATAATGACTTTCTGTGACCTTCTCACAGAAAGTCTGATCTGTTTTTTATATATATATATATATAATAATATATAATCTACAGATTGGCTGTTTAACTATAAGAACTGCATGCAGTGTCTGCTAAAGGCTGTTACTCTCACTGTGACAGTGACATTCTGTTTCATATATGTCACACTCACAAATTAGTTCCACAGGAAAATAAAAAAAAGATCAGACGTGATAGTCAGATGGTGAAGTATGAACATTTTGAAAATGTGAGAGTGATACACTGACTACAAGTTAAAAACATCCTGCTGTAATCCTGTGTGTTACATCTGACCCAGATGGCAACTTGCAACTGTGAAATTGGTCAAATTATCTCCCAGAAACAAGAAGACATGACTGAAAGGCGCTTCGGGTCTGGTGAAAACTCAAGGGTCTTTCTGTTGTGCAAGATCAAACACAATCTTTCATCCTCGTGCAGACGCACACACAAACTTGGACACACACAAAGTCTTTGTGACTGCACAGACACCGGACACAGAGTGTATGCTACTTTTGGGTGCATGTATCCTGGGTGCCGTGGGAATTTGAACTAATGGCGTGAGACTGAAAGTCTCAGTGTCACAGTCATCTGCCTTTCTGCCATGCGAAACACTTACCTTTTGGGTTTGCCTGATTCCATGACAAAATCTCCACTAAACAAAACTATACAAGATTTATCTACACTGTAAAAAATAAAAAGTTGCAAAAACATAAAAATTTAAGGCAACTTACTGCAAAGCATTTTTACGTTGCCCATGTAGTTGGTGCATTGTTTCAATCTCAGCAAAGAGATTGAGCTTGCAAAGTGAGGTTGAGAGAATTTAAAGCACTGCCCTGTGTGAACTCACAGTGTAAAGCCACGGGGTGTGGGAGAAATGCACAACATGGTGAGAAAACAAGGTTTTTAATAACAGAAAAGAAACAAGGGACACGCAACATAATTAAAACTCTTCCATGGCACAGGTTCTGCCCTGAGCTCACACAGTAACTTCGGAAAATAAGTCAGCACAACCACATTGGCGTGATGCCGTGATGTTGTTGGCGTGATGAATTCTTAATGAAGAATTTAAAAATGCTTTACAGCAGGTTGCCTTAAATTTTTCATTTTTTTCTGACTTTTTGTTTTGCAGTGTGTTTACATGCATGCTTAACAGAAAATCTTTACATACAAAAGACACCATAGGGCTGATCCATGCCTCAGAAAAGAGTAAGAATCACAACAGCACGGACCCTCAAAAAAATTGAAAGAATGTTTGCGAGTACATCAAGGCATGTCAGTAAATAGCAGTAATAGTTTGGATATATCATCCATTACAACATCCGCTGTGTTTAAGGAATGTCAGTTCATGGCTGTCACTGATTTGACTGAGGAGATATATTGCACTCAAACGTGTAATCTTTGCTGGGTTGTGTACCTGTTAGTAACTCCTGGACCACAGTGTCTCTTTAGTCATTCCTTTGGACAAGCCATGGCTTTATGTCCCTTCATTAATTTGTCTTGGTCCAGCAGTTACATTGCTGTGCTGGGGTGCGTGTTTTTTTTTAGTGGGGCTTAGCAGGGAAGGAAGCGGACCAGTAATCAGAAGGTTGCCGGTTTGAATCTCAAACTGCCAAGGTACCTCTGAGCAAAGTACAGTCCTCATTTGTCTTGAGAACACTAGGGAGCGACTATATGTTTTTAGGTCAGATTCTGTTTCTGTGTGACCGACCTCACAAAACAGCTTAAGGTTTAAGATGTAAAATAGACAGTTTAGGACATTGAAATTGGGGAGATTTAATTAGAGTCTTAATTTCCTTAATAAGAGCAAAAAAAGGGTTGAGATCAAACATGACAACAACATAACCAATGGTAGTCTGAAATAACTAATGTCGTGCCATCTGCTGTCTGATTTTTCCTCAGTCAAAAGCAGATGTCTTCAATAACTGTAACACCTCTAAACTCAAGCCAAGACAATCTTAAGTTCCTGAAGCTGGCAAACCAGGAACTATTTTTCAGATAGCCTTGCTGGTTTCAGCCCGTGTAGATTTTACACTTTTGTGTTTCTGTGGAAATGACTAGGGGAGAAATGTATTGGAAATTAGGCGTTTCTTTAATGTTTGACATGTTTACCCTGCCAATCTACTGTAGTGAAAGAGGTTGCTAGGTTTTGACAGGTCCATTGAAATAAGGCCTGCACTGTAGGAGGCATGAGACACATTTGTCATCAAACAGGCGTCACACAGGCAGCCAGGCACTGGGGAGGCACCACACCAAGAAGCTGTCTTACACTGGCTTTGTGTTGCCTTGGAAACCTGTGAAGACTTTCATTTGGAGGAGATAATTCTTGCAGTTCGTGTCAAGATCCCTTCTGCAGAAGACTCCATCAGGCCTGTTGTGTGTGTATATGTGTGTGTGGGGTGGGTGTTAGTGTGGGTGCTGACAGAGCTCAGACAGTTCAAGAAACATATCGTGGCATTTCTGTGTGTACCCAGAGAGACCCTGGCTTCGGTGCGATGTGAGTGACCACAAGTTACAAATTCTCGAGTTAAATGGTCTACTTTACTAATTATGGGCCAGTTTTGTTTGATTTTTCTCATTCTGCCAGTGCCTGCACTTTGTAGGTTTATGCACAGATTTGTGATTTGTAAAAGAGCATGTTGTTGCACACCAGCTCTCGGGTGTAATTAATGATCCTAAATTTGACCAAATCATAAACATGTCATTAGCTTTAGCACCTACACAGCACAGTGGTATTAGAGCCCCTCCTTGCAGTTGACTCATAACACACAATTGCTGTTGGCATGCAAGAATAATCAACATGCCATATGTTTCAGAGACATCGTGGGTGTTGACTTGCCAATAAAACAGAGAGGTGTGTCTAAGATGTGTGAACTGAAGGGCTGGGAGAGAAAATGGTCCGCCATAGGAAATCCTTTTGGCAGTTTAACAGGGATGATTCCTTCATGATACTGCGGTAAATTCTTTACTCACCAATAGGACCTAATTATCTCTGCCCCAGCATGGGGTCGCCCGGGACCAGCTGTCACCATCACAGAAATGCCACCATCAATTTTTCATCCTCTGAACATGCAGCATCTCCACTGCCCTGACCTCTTTAGAAACGTAATTAACTTAATAAACTTGTTTTAAACGTGGATTGCATGACTGAAAATGGCACAGATCATCATGTTGAACCGTTTATTTAGTTCAAGACTCATTCCTATTTAACATGTTTACATGTGAACATGCAACATGATAGTATTTTCAATTGATACTACGGCATTCCCATACAACTGATCAGTTTCCGAATATGAAGAAAAAGAAACATGGAAAAGAAGCCACTTAAGGTGACAGAATTATCTGATTTAGATTCAACCAATAACTTGTAACTGACACATAAGGTGCCATACATCACAGAATCAAAAAATAATTCATGAACATTTCTAAATGTTTGCATGTTATAACACAGATGTTAAGCTACAAAACAAATCAAAACATGATCATAACGAACCATTACGCTACCAAGCCAGTAAAGCTTCCCCTTGCAGGTGACAAGGTTTGAAATGCATGCTGTGGAATGGGTGGGCATGCTGGTTTAAGTCAGATTTTCACCCAGGCTAGACACGTCAGCATTCGCCACTCATACACACAGCCTAGCTCTACTGCTTGTGTAATCTACATAGAAAGTTGGTCTTGTGTAGGGTTGGATCCTGCAGGCTATTCAGGGCTGCTGTGGAAGTGCTATGGATCCTCATTGTTCCAGTACAGGCGTGTCATCTGTCACTGCTCCTTCTGATCCGCCTGTTTGGGTAAAAGACTATTTTGTTATGGCTCTCTTCTCATTGTCTCCTTGTGGCACAGAGTGTCATAATTATCAATGGGGTAAAATACACACAGGAAAATTTCTATAGAAAAAGTTTCACACAAGGAAAACTCTGCTGACTGGCAGTGGTACTTAGCAGACACTGCATACAAGTGGTTCAAGTTTCAGACAGATAATGCCAAGCAACAGAAGTGAATATGGACTATGTCATTAAATATTCCAGGGGAAATTCTGTGGAAAGATTGGGTTATTTAATGAAATAGCCCAGGGGAAATTCCGTTGTAAACTTTATTTAATTATATACTTCACTTGAAATGATTGGGTACATTTGGATGATGTATTGAACTATTATTCCAGCTGAAATACTGTAGTAAAGTAATAGTAATGTAGTGAAGTTCCTTTGATTCTCCTGCTGCTGGTTTTATTTGGTCCACTGTGTCTGCAAGATGGAGCTGGTGCAGATGCAGAGGTAAAAATAACAGCATCATCCAGAAAATGCCTAGCAACACAGAACTGGGTTGTCATTGCTGGGAGAGGCCTGGATTTCATGGGGCAAAGGAACATTGACTGAAAGATCACGTGTGTGTGTGCATCTTAACTATGGTAGTATGAAACTTAAGTAAAACACTCTTACATTTAGATTACTTTATTATTAGAATTACTAACGTATGCTAATTTAAATTGTGTGAGAGACTGAAAGTACATAAAACGAGTGTCTTTATAAATACAGCAGGGGAAAGGACACACTCCTTGTCCTACTTTCTTTCTGAAGTCCTAATGATACATCTCTCCATATTCTACTACATCCAATTCGCATATTTGTTTAGGCTTGTTTTTATATGTGAAATAGAAAATGTATTCTACTCATATCTCTGGACTCAAATAACCCCTTCTGGTAGGGCACATCATGAACAAAGGATATTGATATTGGGATATTGATTCCAAAGAGTGAAAGAGAAAGACATATAGAGTACATATGCCTGATACACAGTGTTATAACAGATAAGTGCTACAGTGTTTCTGATGTCTATTCACTGCTGCTCACCTCATATTTGGCCTTTTACCAGTAATTAGCACATGCTACCAACACCTATATCTATCTGTCTGTTTGTCTATTTTGTTACAATGACACTAGTCGGGGGATGGATATATTCAACAAGTCAAGTCAACTGGTTGAAGCAAGAAAAGTTTGTAGGGGTTAGAACCTGCCAGTTTCTGGTAGTTAGAAGTATATTTGGGTCACGAGCAGCCAATACTCACTGATGCCTTTAGGGATTGAGGACTATCCCTGTGTAATCTGATTCCACAGAAGATCTCAATCTGATCAAGTATCTATTGTAAGTGCAGGAAAAAGGCTCCTGATCCAAAGGCTCCACTACTCAAAAGGATGCAAATGATATGCTCCAGATTTTTTTCCAGATGTCCTGATTTTAGATGCCACAAGACATGCTGCATTGGTTAAGTGAGTACTAAAAATGGGCCGGTGTATTTAATGATGTGGTTGGTCTGTGTATGTAATAAACCAACTGTCCTATTCTGGTATACTGTGATGTACCAACAGCACACCCCTTGACTGACCTGAATTTCCATGGGTACTGTTGAGGCCTTCACCACTGCTGCTCACCTCCTCATTCGGCTTGTCGTCCTTCATCTTCTTCCTGGTCATGTGACCACGGAAACCAGCCTGGATCTTTGCTGCTGCCTTGTTGGCCTCAGGGTCATCAAGTGGAATGTCCATTATGTCCTCTTCATCCTGTGGCTGGCTGTTTTCCTCCTGTTGAGAACAAGTGACACCCCGTGAACATCTCCAATCCACATCATCTGGCATAAGAAGGATGACCCGCTTTGCATTGCACAGTTTCCTTTCATGCTTTTCAAACTGCTGATGTCTAAAATGTTGGGAACAGAAAACGGGGGATGCAGTGGAACCATGACTCTCTGGCCACATCACTAAAATGAAATGAGCAGCCAGGTATCCTATGGGCAGACACTGAACGTAATCTGTTGGCCGTCTGCTGGAGGTCTCATGTTCTGCAGTAACTGCCTGCCCTCTCCCACACCGTCAAGACTCAACACATGTTACAGGGCATTTTCACACAGCTGCTGAGAAACCCCTTTTGAGTGGGAGTGTGACCACCTACTAGAAAAGAGAGAATTCATTTGTGTCTTTTCACACTGCCTAGTGCAATGCCCACGTTCTCCTATCTTAGCGGATGCTCTGCTGTGGTCTTTCTTCTCTTATCACAGACCTCCCGCATTTCTGGAGCAGGGCACAAATCCTTACCCTTCAGACAACACAGTTCAGCATCAAACTGGTCACTTTATGTTTTTATGAAGCATAATACAATATGAAAGGATATGCAAGAAATTCTCAGCCTAGAAAATCAATCCCACCTGCCACATGTCTATACTGCACTTTCCCCTTAACTTGCCACACTTTTCACTATAAACATAATGTCATAGAATTTAAAGTAACCAAATAAAATGATACATTTGAATATAAATGTAAATGGAGTTACACCAGCCCCTAGGAAGTGGCAACGAGCGATTCGTAACAAATAAAGCTCAAGTGAAAAAACACTCCTGGTGAGTGAGAACCTGAAACAAGTTTTATAGGTTTCCATGCGATACTCACGATGTGGCAGTCCATGATGCAACGTTTTAGTACAGGTGCAGCGCACTGTCCGTAAGCGACACGAGAGTGGATCGGTCTTACCCGAGGAGAGGGGGAGCGTGCGTGTGTGTGTGAGAAGAGAGAGAGAGAGAGAGAGAGAGAGAGAGAGAAAGAGAGAGAGCATGCTCTATATTTACTTCACAATGCACGCTCCTGCTCTGACCTTATTGTTTTGTGTGTGCATATGTGTAAGAGTTTTATCATTCATACCCGATTTAAGAGACCACACCCCATCATAAAAAATAAAAACATGTCCTTAAAAAAAACTAAGGGATTAAATGCGTTGATAACCATTTTTATAACCAGTAAAAATGTAAATAAAAACGCAGATTTCATTTCATTTTTTCACTCTGCTTTAGAGTGTGTGATATTCATCATTTAGACAGCCCTTTAATACTCAAATTATCAAATTATTCAGGTGAAATTTAACTAAAAAAAGCTAATAAACTAAGACAATCAGTAAAATTATTAAAAGTGGGTAAAGAACTGTAGGAATAGCGGAGAACCACACTCACAGTAGACATAGTAGACAATATCCTCATAGTACCATATACTCAAGAAAGCACTTGTTAGTGGTGCTAATTATAAAAATTGCATCAGTTTGCTGGGAAACACAAAGCAAATGGAAAAAGGTCATGTGATCTCATGAGTTCAGATTTACCCTGTTCCAGAGTGATGGGTGCATCAGGGTAAGAAGAGAAGTTAATGCACCCATCATGCATAACCTCTATTTCACAAGCCTGTGGAGGCAGTGTAGGTGATTCAGGTTAGGGTTCATCAACATAATGTGGCAATGAAATTATGTTAGCTGAGTATGTGAATATATGACAAACACAGTATTTACGGATGAAGTCCAAAGCTTAGATTGAGAGAATTGGCTGAAAAACTTGGTAGATTGATCTTTATTGTATTATGTTCTATGCTATTTAATGTAAACAAGTTTTAAGGCAGTGATTTTAAAATGTTTCACTGGCCTAAAATGTTTCAGGCCTTTTAACTCCCAGGTTCTCTAATATTAGGTGACTTTCTAGTGTGTCCAGAGATTGATGATAGCATGACAACCGTTCCTGAGAATAGAAACACATTCCCCTGATTCTCCTACAGTGGACAAAGTCATTGGACAAGGCGCTTGATATAGGTCATGTTGGATGCCCTACATCTAAACAGTGAAAGTGGATGAGAGAGAGAGGTTATACAGAGTCTTACTTAACACGGTCCAGTCACATCTAATATTAAAAAAAAAATAGTTTTGCTTTTTAGTATTCTACAGAAAAAAATTAGTTCTATAGATTAGTTGAATCTAACTGTCAGTAATTAAAAACGTATTTAATGTATGTAACAAGATCTTACCCAAATTGATCATGCTTTATTAGCCATGTCTATAAATCATAGTCTATGATAATTGGTTTCTATGGCAAGAATAAGAACAATAAAGGGACAACATGTTTCTATGGAAACATGCTTATCAAACCACCTACATCCTTCCCCCCTGCACCAATACAAGGAAAATCCACATGACATTTTTGTGCCACTAAAAGATGGTGGCACAGATTGTTCACAAGTGTGTTAATTATGGTGTCTCATTTTTCAGAAATCGAGCAAGCTTTTTCAGAATATGCTGACTACTGTGGCCGGTTTGGCAGGTTTTTCCTTTTGTTCCACAAGCCAGAATACACTCATATTACTGGCACAGCAACAAGGACCAAATTTTCACAGCACTGTGATAGACGCTGCCATGTCCACTAATGAACCATTAAGCATAACTTCAGGATGTACAGAAATAAACAACCAGTCATTAAAACTAAGTTTTAAAAGTGAGGTGCCTACAACTCACTGGCAGCACTTGGGCGGGGGAAGAGCAATGGGATGTTCCATCTCACCCAATCTCTTCACAGCCACCTTTGAGGTCATCCTGATTGGAGAGAGGTCAGGGGACAGAGGATTGTGCAATAGTGCAAGCCAATGGCTACCAGCTGTTTCATGGATGTAGTAACTAGCCTAGTGCAGAAGGCTGCTTGTACATTATGGCTCCTTATGAGGCTTGAACAGCTGCTATTTTTGGTTGGGATGAAAATAAAACAGTTAATGTCCTGCAGCCTGTCAATCTGCAAGGGCACACAAATGGGCTGATTTCATGAGTTTTATATTTAAGTGGTGACAGTATCCCCAAGCTCACAGAGCCACCAATCAAAAGCCTGGGCAGATAATATTCAACAGAGCTTCAGACAGACACATGGTCACTTCCGTCATAGAGCAACTATGTGCTACCAGTCTATACTGTACCATCGTATAATGGTAAACAGTAACAACTATTAGAAAACTGGATGCCAAGGCTAACAATTACATCCGCTACCACTGAAAAGTATCATCACTGTCCATGCTCGTTCAAGAACTAAGACAGTCAAGTGACAACCATATCCTGAATGCTTGTGGCAGGATCCAGACAGGCAGAAGCATATATGGACAGTGGCATCTCCAGACTGCAGCACCAGGGAAACAGAAAAAAACACATCAAGGAAGACAGGGACTGGTTTAGGGAGAGCCACTGTAGCTACACACGCACGCTCCCCCTCTCCTCGGGTAAGGTCTAAAGCATCCCTAAAGAAAAGTTTCCTGATCCGAACCACTTATGACACCCTTCCTACTCCAGCAAGCCTGGTATGATGGTACGGTGCAGAGGAGAAGTGCAACTTGTGCAAAACAGCCCCATCACTTCCTGTCTGGCTGCCGGATGGCCTTGGCTCAGGTTTGGCATAAGTTGAAGCGAGAGACCATGAGGCTTCTGGCAAGCGAGAGGTCAGCATCCCAGCAGAGAGGGGTTGTGCACTTTGTACCAAAAGGACATCCCATACAAAGCTGACCACAACAGTACAGGTCCTGACCCCAGGCAAGACTGGTCAATAACAGCAGATGTTGGCAAGCAGTTACGCTTTCTTACTAACTTCACCAATCACCACACTGAGACCCGGCATTGTACTAAAGTTTGACAGTAGAGATGCATGCTCTTTCAGTCAAACTGACTGTTTCTTGAGAGCAGGGTATACAAGAGGCATGTGAGAGAAAGAATGGTATGGAATGTTGATCAAGAGAATGCCAAGGGAAAGGTTGGAGAGCAATAATCTATCCAGCTGAAGTTGACTGCCGTAGCTTTATGAGCCTCTCAACCAATCATGCACAGCTTGGCTCTCATAGATAATAGTTTAAGCATAAAAACCCTCAACATTTCACTTCACATTCCTCAATGATGTGTAATATGGTAAAATATAAAACACTTTTTAGCTAGATTTGTTTATAATATCAGATTCTCATAACTCTATATGTTACATGCCTAAAATACCTAAAATCATTCTTTCATAATGGATGTTAATATTAAAATATTTACCTGTGGAAAATCCTATTAAAACACAGCTTACACAATAATATATTTTTGAAGTACCTTTATGCCACTTGTGAGTTCAGGGTCTATCTCCTTCTCCCCACCTTCGTCAGTGGGGGCCTTGCTCTCATCAGTTTGGTGTTTCAGCTGATCTTCATCCTTGAAATGATCTTCAGTCATTGATTCAGCCTGTCCAATTGACTGTGCTTGTGTTGTTAATTCGGTTTCATTGTTTCCCTCCAACTGTATAAACTCTTCAGATTTGCCACTCTGAACATCTTGTCTATTGTATGCTTCTGTTTCTGTGCAGTCTGGCTTATTTTGGTTTAAAATATCTTCATTATTCCCAGCCACACTGGTGTCAACTTCCCTATGCTTTGTTTTGTCCTTGGTGTGGCCTTCTTTCAGTCTGTGTTCCCACTCTTCTGAAATATCTCTGTCCTCATTTTCACTGGCATTACTGACCAAGGTATTTTTCTCTCTAATGCTCAGAACATGCTCAAATCTTTCCTCCTCATGTTTGTCATCAGTGACAGATGTTTCCTGATGTTCCATAGGTACAGTTCTGACTTCTTGGTCTGAAGTTATGCCAGAGAGACCTTGAAGAGAAGATGTGAAAATATCTTGGCTTGTAGCTGCCAAACCTGTATGCTCACTATGAACATCGTCAAGTCTGTTGACATCAGTATCTACAGCAGACATGTCTCTATCCCCAGATGGTGCTACACTTTTGAGACACTCAACACTCTCTGCATTACCTCTATGAAGGCCAACCTCTTCCAAGTCAGATGGCGCATCATTTTCTGAAATGGCATTAACATTGTCTGTGGCAGCCCCTTGCATTTCAGAATATTCTTCTGAAACCCATGCATTGTCTAATCTGCTCTCTTCGTCAAATGTAGACTGATTATCTGGAATGGTAATGTCGTCCACCTCTACACTGATTTCATTCCCTTTTGATGATACAGATTCTGCTGTTTCTACAGTACCTTCAGAGAAGATTCTGGTAGCTTCGGTTTCATTTGCAGATGCAATTTCATTAATATTATCTTCAATATACACTTGTTTAATATGTTCAGGATATTCAGCCCTGGATTGTTCCAACTCATTCTCCTCTTCTGAGTGTTCCTGACCCCTCTGTGGGTTTTCCAAAGCAATGAATTCCTGTACACCAACAGCATCTTCAGTGTTATCAGTTTCTATCAGATCCTCAACACATACACCCACGTTAGCTTCAAAATGTCCTCCTGATGACGGGCCCATTTCCATGTTGCTGATATCATCCCACCTTTCGCCAGCAATTGACATTTCTGCAATATCATCATCAGTCAGTTTGATTTCCTCATCACTTTCGCTTCCCTTCAACGGAATGTCAGTGTGAATAGCATCATCACTGAGCCATTCAGGAGCTGCACTATATTCAGTCTCTGAAGTTTCTTTTATTGATCCATTATGAATAACACGATCTTCCTGGCTGTCACCGACCTGAAAATTGACTAAGTGCATTTCCTGAGATGCCGGCTTGGGTTGCTCTTCTTCTCCTTTAAGCTCTTCAGCACATATGTCAATATTTGCAGTCCCACCATAGAACCCATCAGGAGTTGGTCTGGGTCCATCCTCAGTCTGACTGTCTGGGTCAGTGGCTGGGAATGGGGACGTATACCTTCTCTTAATATTGCTCACTTCATCTGTGCCGCTGGCATGCTCCCTAAAGGCAGGACAGAGGGACATGTTAACTGATGAAAGGCAGTGGCTTCACATTGCACTGCTCTAATTCAAATTCCATGGGAATACAATAATGAACTGCTTCCAGTTTATTTAACTTTTAATAATGCGCTAATTACATTTTATTAGCCTACTTACTCATAATAAGTCTAGATTTTGTAATATGTAATACTATTTTAAGCTATATACAGCAGACACCAGCATTATATGTAATATATTATAGATTTAAATATATTAGTTCTATGCACAGCAGGAACTATGACACCACTGGGTGATTCTCACATGGTAACATCTAACACAAAAAAAATAATAATGAATAAACAACCAAAAAACTTGGTGTAACTATTCCTCTCAAACCAATCTTCATTCATTTTAAAATTATGACACTGAAAAAAAAGGCAATGAAGCCTTAAGAAATCGGAATAAGGGAATAATGGACATCTGTGTAGGATTCACATAAAACAAATATGCATTAACAACCAAGCCCAGAAAAAACGGTTGCAGTATGTTAATGTCATGGCGGGCCGATGAAGGAGAGGCACAAATGCTTGACAGGTGAAAAAGGTGAGTATTATAAACAAAACATAAATGGTGGCCCGGTGGTGGCATGGCTGCTGTGACAAGCACCTTGACCAATACAAACAGTGTTCAACACAAAATACAGCACATAGCTTATGCACATTTCTATAGAATTGTGTCCCGTGTCCTGCTGATACAATTTTAACATTGACACCTGGTTAGGCCAGGTGCAATTGCAGCATTTCGAGTTTTGAGTCTATTTTGTGTATACCCTTAAAAATGCACATCAGAGATACCGTGGGGTATTGGCAGCCACTGATTGTGCAAGTTGTCCCACTTAAAAAGATGAGACAGGTCTGTAATTTTCATCATCACACTTCAACTGTAAAAGACAGAATGTAAAATCCAGGATTGTCTGATTTTTAAAGAATTTGTATGGTGCAGAAAATCTAAAACCTAAAAACAAGCAAGAAAATTACAGATCTTTTTAAGTGAGACAAATTGCACAATCGGTGCTTTTTTGCCCCAGTGTATGCTCTTCCAAACATTATAAAAAATTGCATTCGTTCAACAGTATTTTACAAAACATATTTGATAAGAAAAATTAACAGGTCACTAGTGTGCATGCCTTTGGGCAGTGGGAGGAAACCGGTCAATCTATCAAACTACTCATCTTTTTCAATCAGGTGTTTGGGGGAAACAACCCTCTTGTGCATTCAACACTATACTCATTATTTAAATTGTACATTAACATTGGCATAGCTAGGACTTTATTTCACTAAAGAATCACAAAAACACAACAGTGACATTTACACCATGTACAACTTTGGGCTTGATAAAACATTTTACACACAAAACCTGAATTCCATTCTTTAAATTTGAATAAAATAATGTTATGTCTCATGGGTATGTGTTTAAATAATACTGTTTTTGGTTCTGGTAATACTTTCTGTTTGTCTGGCCATACTCTGATAGGCTGATGTAGTTACATGGTGTTAGTGAGTTATAATTCTGAGCAAGATTATAACTCACTAATAACTCATTATAACTCACCTTTTGTTATGCTTTGCAGCGTTAGCCAGCTTTTACTTCACAACTTTTCCTGCTTTTTGTGCCTTGGGGTATGTACATGTTCTGTTAATTCTGACATTGCACAAATCTTTGTAGATGTGTCTGATATGCTGAGCATTTGTTTTATTTTTGCAAACAAAAAAAGAGAATGAAGACAACAGTAAAGATCATACGATTTTACTCCAGCCTCTCTTCTGTTCATTTGTATACGGACATGTTCATGTGACGTGCAATATTTCATGAGGGGTTGGGGAGAGCAAAGTCGCGGACACACATGTTGAACTGAACACGGTTTTATTAGACACAATAAGGACAAAGGGGGAATGGGAATGCTGGGCACTTGTTTCGGCACTGTGGGCACCGCAGAGACAGCAGTAGTGTGACAGGGGTCATGGCCAGAAATCTGAAGGAGCCAAGAGACAGCCTAGTGAGTAGTCAACATGGGTGCAGTTGTACCAGTAAACAGTCAGAGTCATGAGACAAAGCGTGAGTGTGGTTGTACTGAGGATTAGTGTCATGTGTCCTGTGGTCAATCTGACAGTTTAGTTAAAGTCAAAGGGGTTCAAGCACAAGGGATCTGTCTGTGAAATCACCGGTAGCATAGAGTGAGCACAAATATGAACAAGAAAGAACTCACCATGCTTTTATGGAGTCTGACTGCTGGGTGCGTGGGTAGAAATAAAAGTCATAAAAGGCTTGGATGAGCGTTGTTGATGTCATGCCACGCATCCAGGATCATTTCTCTGGGCTGTAACCCTCCCAGTCAGCGAAATACTCAAGGAGATGGCCCCGATGCCAGACATCCAGCAGGCACTACCCCATCAATGTTCCTCAGAAGACCGGCAGCACCATGGCAGAGGACAGGTCTGGAGGGATATGTGGAACACTGGGCGGGCCCTCATGGTGAAGGCAATAGACATCTGTTAAACAACAAGTGGACCACCGCACCATCCTGAACAACTGCATGAACCAAGGGCAACATGGTGTTGGTGATTGGTGTGGCACTTCGTGTGTTAGCTGGCTTCAAGGCCTGGTGCACCAGGGCCCAATCCGGTGAAGCTCACACACCCTAGTGTTCATGGCAGGGACTGGCCCATCCATGAGGAACCATAATGACCCGTGAGAGCTTTGAAGGGCAAGAGGCAGGTGGAGGAAGCTGAGCCAGTTTGGCCAACAGGAGCTGGCACAATTGCTACAGCACAAAAAATTTGCTACAATTGCTACAGCACAGTCTGGAATGGAAAAGGATGCAAAGAGACCTGAAAGGACTGATCAGGAAAGAAAAATAATGCTATAGGCATTAATTAATCCAGAATGCAGTCTTCAGCATCAGCTGCAGACATCACCACCTCCACTGCTGTTCCACCTCAGTCAGCTCAGCCTGATAAAGACCCTAGAATGGCTGGTCATGGATCCACTTCAGTTTGCTTACCACCTGGAGACTGCTCGGATGCACTGTGAGAATAATGTTCTTTGATTTTCCTGTGCCTTCAACACCTTCCTTCCAACAATCCTGAGAGACAAGCTGGAGCACACTGGGGTGAATCATCACCTCACAAAATGAAAGATGACAGGGATGACATTGTTCTTGGTTTGAAGGTGAGTTGTGTCATGCCGGGTTGCTGGTCTGCAATGTAAACAATGACAGAGCACCATACGATCACGTCAATTGTGTCCATGTTCCTGGTACACATGAGCGGCATCCTGTGACATTGTTCTCACATGCTGAATGTGTGTTTCAAGAAAAGGTGAGTAGATGAACTCATTGTCTAAATAAGCATAAACCCACCGTCCCAGCATGTCATGGAGTACATTGTTTGCATTGCAGAGACCGAAAGGGATAACAAGGCTTTCATAGTGTCCAATTGGGGTGATTCCACTCATCGCCCTCCCTGATAAAGATCAGATTAGACGCTGACTGGAGATCCAGCTTGGTGAAATATAATGGTGCACCAGATCGGGCCTTAAGGGTGGTGTTTATGAGTGGTAATGGAGTCAGATTTTTTACTGTGATTTTGTTGAGCCCCCTGTAATGGCCTTAACCCTCCATCCTTCTTCCGGTCGAAGAACAATCGTACTGGTAGAAAGAGCGATTGAAGAGGGGGAAACGGTTAACCCAATTGCAATAAGGCAATGAGTTTTCACAATTTACTCTACAAGCATGTTGCTGCCACCTACTGATGTTGGCAAAAATTGGAAAGTTGCAAGAAAAGAGGGTTTGGTATTTGGGATGGAGACGAAGGAGAGAAAGGATAAGTCTTACTTTATCTGGAACTTAGGAAACACTGAAGCAAAAATGGCTGACCACGAGCAGGTGAAATGCTGAGGACATCACCCACTTCCACATTTTCACCTGTCATGCAAATGAAGTCACATGACACCATCTATGTTAAGTTGTCTTTTTGAAAACATGAATTGGCAAATAGGTTAGGGCATATAATGCAGTTCAAGTCTGTCGACAAGGTCCGGCTACTGGAGAAGGTCAAGACGAGAGGGGGTTGGTGCTGTGGTGGAGTGTGGAGTGTGCTGTGGTGGAGTGCCGACAACGCATGGCGCATGGTTTGCTCTCACCACCCATCCTGGTCTCTGTGGCATTTCCCCTCACTTCCTGGTGGTTAACGGAGGTAGCAAAAGTGATGATGACAGCGAGGAAGAGGAAGAAGGTGAAGAAAGAACGAAGGACGCCATCCTCCAGCAATTGCGCTCCCGTTCACCTCTCCATCTCCGGTTGCGGAATCGACAACCCTCTGCACGAAAGGTCCCCAGCAGGATGGCAGCGCAGCAACAGCGCCCCAGCCCGCTGCAGACTGTCCACCTCTCGCGGCAGCAACCTGTCCCAGATCCCCTCCCACACACCACCATCTTCAGCAGTGCAGACAGAGGTGTCACGCCCAGCCAACGTGCACCCTCCACCCCCTGCAGTGAAGCGCACCACCCACTGCAGGACATTACACCAGTGCCAAGTCTGCTTCAGTGTTTTGCAGGAGAAGCAGTAACATGTGAAATGTTTTTGTGTGAATGTAACATGAATTTTGCTGTTGTGCAATTCTCCTCGACACAGAGAAGATCAGAGAAGAGAAGAGAGACACAGAGAAGAGCTTGGACATGGGGTGGTGCATTATGGAGGCGGGGTGGAGTGGAGGCACTCAGCTACTTCTAGTAATATAATTCAACAACAGGGTTTATGTTAGTTTGTGAACGTGCAGATTGAAACTAACATTAATATTACAATTCTTCCAGACTCATTTATTAAATTCTTGTCTCATCTATCAAATGTATCTGCTTCTTCATCATGATGGGCTGAAGTTATTAATATATGGTGTTATTACTCTGAAATTGGTCTCCACGTTGATTATATTCCCAACAATTGTCAGGATTGACTGCAGCTGTGTTTATCACCGGTGGCCAATCCTGACAGCGCATAAAACCACAGATTTCCGCCCCTTCGTAAGTGACGGCATTTTCGTGGACTCTCTGCACGAACTTGACCTGTTTTTGGTAAACGTGTATATTTTGAGTTCTGGCAATCGCCACACGCCTGCGGGCTTGTTTTAGTTGTTTTTTATTTCCCATTCTGGGCCACCGCACCATTCTTTATTTGTATTTGTTTATTAATAAAACCCACTCCCAGCATGTCAAACCTCTGCGCTTCCTTCCCCCGTAAGTCCGTAGTCGTGACAGAATGTCGTCCCTCTACCAAAAGGCGCAGAGGAAAAAGACAGAAGCGAAGAAACGTTGCAAAGGACGCAGCCGGGGGAGAGACACGCCGCCCGTTCTGGTTGAGCGGTTTCTCCCCGATAAACCATGGTGACGTCACCCCCGGGAAACTCCGCGAAACCCGGAACCGACAACGTTGGCGGGTGAGTGGGCGGAGCGAAGACAGTGGCGTCGGCAGCAGCGAGGAAGTGACATGGGCAGCGACGCAGAGGATGCGACCCCCACGATCTTCGCCATGTTGAGCCAGGAACTCTGCGCTCTGCTGGCCAATCTCCCCATGAACTGGGAAGACACGGACAACGATGAGAGCACAGGAGACGCGGATTGGGCTCCGCCCATCGCGCCCGTCCACGATCGTTGCGAGGTCTGTGGGGACCCATGTCACTTCCAGGGGGGTAAGCGAAGACCACAGCGGCGTTCCTCCAGGGAGGAGATGGCCAGACTCCAGCCCGATTGGCCAGAGTACTGCCCATGGGAGATGATTGCGCCATGGGTCCAGGATGTCCGCAGGGTGGACGACCCTTGGAGTCACTGGTGGGAGGACACGAATGATGAAAGCGGCGATGACGATGATTTTCTTTGGGCGGTTGGTGCCGGGATGGCTCCCCCCATTGCGAGCATCTGTGATGACCCACGTGACTTCCGGGGGTATGAGGAAGACGAGGGAGACACGGATGACGATGAGAGTGACGAAGAGAGTGTGCCCGTCCCAGATCGTAAGGTCCGTGGAGACCCAAGTCCTTCCCAGCAGTGTGTGGACAGCTGGTGGAAGAGGATGACAGGAGGTCGCCAGCCAGCAACTGCGCTGCCGGAACTGCCTCGCGGGGAGAACTTCCCAGCTCCGGTCGCCGACCCGCCTCCCCTCTGCCCGGACGGTCCCCAGCTGAACGGCAGTGCAGCACCAGCGCCCCCACCTGCAGGAGAAGACGTCCACCACCCTCCACGCCACACACCCACCACCATCTCCAGCGACGTGCCCAGCCCCGTGTGGGATAGTCCAAGGGTACCAGAACCCTTCAGTGGGCCAGCAGACACGGATGAGATCACCATCCTCGCGTGTCTGACTGGGTCAGCATGGGGCTGGAGCGCAGCCCTCTGGCAGCAGGGAGAGACCGACAGGAGTTTTCGGGACTTCCAGCAGAGACTGAGGGCGGAGTTTGATGGGCCAGAGCCTGAGCCAGGGATCGAACTCTGCCCCTCCACCACATCCAGCGCCAGTCAGGATCCGGGGCAAGAAGACCCAGCACTGGCGGGTGACGAGAAGGTCGCGCCCCCCGAGATCCTGGCTGTGCCCCCTGAGGAGGTCCCGGAGACCCCAGAGAGGGTGGAATGCCCCTTCTGCGTCCGTTGGGACAAGCAGGCCCTCTTCCTGCCTGTCCCAGCTGGGTCCTCATGCCTACCCGGGGGCTCTATGGCGCTCCACCCCTCTGGAGGCGGACACAGACCCATGCCTGGCCCGCCCTCCTCACCGGCTACCGGAGGACCCAGCTCCATCGGGTCTGTCAGAATTGACTGCAGCTGTACTTATCACCGGTGGCCAATCCTGACAGCGCATAAAACCACAGATTTCCACTTTTATTTCCCGTTCTGGGCCACCGCGCCATTCTTTATTTGTATTTGTTTATTAATAAAACCCATTCCCAGCATGTCAAACCTCTGCGCTTCCTTCCCCCATAAGTCCGTAGTCGTGTCAACAATCTCTTTCCACCAATTCCCATTTGTCAATCATCCAGTATGGGCCAATCCCGATGTCCTGTCAGCCAGATGGTATGAACCGAGCTGAAACAAGACCTTTACATTTGTCATACTGAGACTGTGAATTTAATAACCAAAATGTCTTGTGAATGTCGTGTGTACGTAGTAGATCGTGCGTATATGTGGTAAAAGAACTGAAAATATACTGCATAAGTGATGACTACAAACTGGCATCAATGTTCTATCTGGCACAATGACTGTGAAGACTCACTCATTTGGTGTCAGAGTGTTGTGTTCTTGGGCTTGTCTGACAGAATCCTGTTTTGAGAGAAGACAATTTGTTTTAGATATATTTATGATGGACAATTGTTGTTGGGTTTTTGTTAATTGATTTTGTTGTTGCTGAACATTGTCACCATGCTATAATAACAGCCTCCAGGAGACAATGTGACCTGTTCTTATGATAGACAAGGAATTTGTTTTGTCTTAATGAACAGGGTCTGAGTGTGATGAACTAATTAAGGTATCTGAATTGTATTGGCTACTCAACTAATTCAGATTACCTGAAAAGGACTGCTGTGATACAATTTCTCATGTCTGACCTCCTGCTCTTCAGTAACCAAGTCACCTTCTGAAAAAATACAAAGAACAATAAAACAATAAATGAACGATAACGGCAGTTAAAAATGGAGCGTAACAGTACACTAGATTACTGAGCAAGATAAGGTTTTTAAGTAAATATCTCTGTCGATGCTGCTGCATCCTACTAATAAAAAAATAGGGTCTTAGGTAAATAATCAATAATTTAATCATATATTACATCAATACAGAAGTTTTATAAATGGTACTTGGTACTTGACTTGTACCATCCTTAGTAGCTTTTTGCTTCCTATTAGGACTATTATCAATGCAGAGAAGGAAAAAGTGCATGACATGGTTTAAACTAAAAGAGAAGAGCTAGGTGACATACATATAGAGCCATGCACACATGTATCAAGGCTACATGGTATCAAGAATACCAGGCTGAAACGGGGAATTATTTTACCAATAATTCCAAATATCCAAAATATCAAATAATGTACAATAATTTCAACTCTTCATTTAATCTGGTGGCACAGATGTACTTGGCTTGTTTAAGCGCCCCCAAACCCTCCAGCTGCTTAGTGGCCGGTGCCCACTTTCCACGCTCCATGGCAAGCTGAAGACATACCTCGTAAATATGTAATAGAATGTTGTGATGAAGGCTTCAGGGCGCCCAAGAAAGTCCAGCAAGCACCAGGACAGTCTTCTAAAGATGATTCAGCTGCAGGATCTGGGTGCCATGAGTGCAGAGCTTGCTCAGGAATGGCAGCAGGCAAGTGTGAGTGCAAAGTGTCAAGTGGCCTGGTGTCAAGAAGGGCAGCAAAGAAGCCACTTCTCTCCAAGTAAAACATCAAGGACACACTGACATTCTGCAAAAAGTACAGGGATTGGACTGCTGACAGGAGAAAAGCCCCTTTCTGATTGTTAGGTGCATCTGGAAAAATGATTGTCCAGAGAAGAAAAAGTGAGCGCGACCTGTCTCGTGCCAACAGTAAAGCATCCTGAGACCATTCATGTGTGGGGCTGCTTCTCATCCAAGTGAGTGGGCTCATTCACAATTTTGCCTCAGAACACAGCCACGAATAAAGAATGGTACAAAAACACTTCTCCCAATCATCCAAGAACAGTTTGGTGAAGAACAATGCCTTTTCCAGCATAATGGAGCAACATAAGGGTGGTAGTAGCCTAATGGTAACAGAAGACCAGAAGACCCAGGTTCAAACCCCACTTACTACCATTGTGTCCCTGAGCAAGACACTTAACCCTAAGTTGCTCTAGGGGGGGACTGTCCCTGTAACTACTGATTGTAAGTCACTCTGGATAAGGGCGTCTGATAAATGTTGTAAATGTAAATAAGGCCAAACTGTTAACTAAGTAGCTTAGTTAAGGAACAAAACATTCCAATTTTGGGTCCATGGCCAGGAAACTCTCCAGACCTTAATCCAATTGAGAACTTGTGGTCAATCCTTAAGAGGCAGGTGGATAAACAAAAACCCTCAAATTCTGACAAACTCCATGCACTGATTATGAAGGAATGGGTTGCCATTAGTCAGGATTTGGCCCACAAGCTTGTTAGGGCGAATTGCAGAGATCTTAAAAAAACAGGGCCAACACTGCAAATATTGACTCTTTCTATAAATTTGATGTAATTGTCACAAAAGCATTTGAAAATGCTTGTAATTATACTTCAATACACCACAGAAATCATTTACAAAAAGATCTAAAAACACCGAAGCAGCAAAAGCAGAAGCATGAGGCACAAGTGCACGACATTTAAGAAACATTGAAACAAAAGCCAAAATACAACAGCCTTCACTCAGGACAGGACTAAACCGAAAATGAACATGGCAAGGCATGGCAGCTTATAAAGGAAGTAAATTAAAATGATAATGAGAGACAAATGAGGACAATTAGGCAGACAAAAAGAGAAGTGGCGCCACCTGGTGGGCTGGGACATTTCAAGTGTGCAACACAAATTAAGAATGGCTTGGTGATAGACATGGCCTTCTGACATTGTTTATGTTTTTCAAAATGGGAACTTTTTGAAGCAGGTTTGATTTTGGCTGATGATTGTGTTCTAGCCTGGTGGGTGACACACTCGCCTATGAACCAGACGACCATAAAGTCCCAGGTTCAAACCCCACTTACTACCATTGTGTCGCTGAGCAAGATATTTAACCCTGAGGGGACTGTCCCTGTAACTACTGACTGTAAGTCGCCATGGACAAGGGCGTCTGATAAATGCTGGAAATGTACAACAAACCAACTGCATCCTTACTTTAATACATGAAACACGCCTGGCACAGTAGATTGCAGACCTGCATGATGGTGCAGCATTTAAAACGATTAAAGCTGCTGTTGAATTTCAGCAGATTTCACTCATAAATAACCTATTCTATCCCAGCTTACCGGCGCACCACATTATGAATCGGTATTTATTCTAGAGTAAAACGAAGCCACCAAATGTCGTGTACGACCGTATGTGGCTGCGACATTTCCGTGTGATTGCATGAAAGTTCGTACCGTCCCGCCGCCGCCGCAGCAGGGCGGTGAAATGCCGCGCCGCGAACTCGGGGATGTTGGGCGGCTGCGCCCTCAGCACCTCCGCGGCGAGAGCCTCCAGGATGGAGGTGAAGCCCGGCGGCACCGCGACATGTGGCATCTCCGTCCCTCCGATCGCGAGTCTGTTTCCCCCCGTTCCTAGGCAACGCTACCGGGCGCGGGCAGGGACAAACAGAACCGCGGATACCTAGTGGCTTCTTGCAGGACCCTGCATGGCAAAAACCAACTACACAAAAGTTTTTTTTGAAAGATATGAACAATTGAATTTTTTTTTTCAAATGAAGACAACAAACCCTTATAATATTTTGTCTTATTTGTTTAATGGCGTCCAGATGGTAATATTTAGGTATAGCCTACATATGGAAAATGGTAAAACTTTAAAGCAGCATTCATTCCCGTTAAATGACATTGAAGCCAATTAAACCCCTGTGAGTTTTGAAAATGAGACTATATTATATTATACAAAATCTGTGTACAAAAAACTGTGTGCACAACATGTACAGAAAACCAAATGCACACACACACACACAGAAAAAAAAAAGAGATGTATTTTACACAGAAGTTACTGTGGTTTCATTCATGAACCCAGACCCTCAGTGGAGTAGGAAATGATGGCATATTCAGAAGTTGTGCTCATCTTTCGGGAGATGTCCCGTGGGTAGACATGCAGCCTGTCAGCGGACCGGAATGCAGAAAGTGATGCTGGGCCAGGCTCCTCTCTCCATCTCTGAAAGACAAACAGCACATTACACATAATCGTCTTCAGCCTCATACTTTCTCTCTGGTTGAGATTAGTACAGCCATTGTTCATTTGACAAATAAGGACTCCAGTATTGGTTTCACTCCAATGAAAGGCAATTATTATTGAAACCATTTGATTTAGATTGTTTGATAAAGTGTAAAGTGTGTATACAGCATGTTAAACTGAACTTTTTACTGGTTTCTACAGAGCTTATATATGATAAAATGATCCCTTATTCATTTTAGCATATACAGGTGCATAGTTTTTCGAGCTTTTGGCAAACTTTTGCCCATTTTACCTCTGAAGTTGCATGAAATAGTCATTTTGGCCCTCACTACCAGACTGCAACAGCTTCCTTCTACAGGTCTTCAGACATATGAACACTCACAAATGTATCTTTTATGTATATACAGACATTGTTTTTTTTTTTTACAACTCACATTCACTGTTTTATTTTGCTATTCTAGGGCTATTTATTTGCTTATTTGTAAATTAAAGTTTATTTGCTTATTTTGTATTATACAGTCGACATGTGCTGTGCTATTGTTTTTTTGCTGCTCTCATATTGTAATGTCCACTTCCTACTGGGTAAATTTCTCACTTATGGAACTAATAAAGGATAATCTTATCTTATCTTATTTTATCTTATCTTATGTTCCCAGTTTGTAACTTTGCTTAAATGGAGAAATGTTGTTTTGTTTCACTATGTGCTGTCTAAAACTGTATGTAGCTGAAATGACAATAAAGCTCATTTGAACTTGAAGAGTTCAAGAACTATTTGTTTTTATTTTGGAATTTTATTTATAAATGGAAACACAGAAATGTGGTGACCAGTGACCACATAATACCCATAAGGCAGCAGCTTGCTCCGTCCCAGTGGCACACACAGTCTAACAATCAAGTTGGGCACATATCTGTATCTTGGACGAGGATCTAACTAGCCAGCTCATCACTCATATGCTCTGCCACACAGTGGTGGCAGTGGCGGCGCAGCAGTAGGGCAGTGGTGGCACAGCGGCTAAGGAAGTGGCCCCGTAATCACAAGTGATTAGGTGCCACTGAGGTGCCACTGAGCAAAGCACCGTCCGCACACACTGCTCCCTGTCATGGCTGCCCACTGCTCAAGGGTTAAAAGCAGAGGACACATTTCACTGTGTGAACTTGGCGCTGTGCTGTAATATGTCACATATGCCCAACTAATCACTTTTTCACTTTCACTTGAAGCAGAAGGAACTGAAACATTATTTTGCCTGCAGAGCTTAACGATTTAGGAGGTTGTAAGTGTGTGTGTGTGTGTGTGTTTAAAGCATGAGAAAAAAATGTGCAGATGGTATTGCTCAGTGGTAGAGCATTTGACTGCAGATCAAGAGGTCCCTGGTTCAAATCCAGGTGCCCCCTCAAATATACGTTTTGCTTACGGCCATACCAGCTGAAGAACGTCCGATCTCGTCTGATCTCGGAAGCTAAGAAGGCATGTGCCTGGTTAGTACTTGGATGGGAGACTGCCTGGGAATACCAGGTGCTGTAAGCTTTAACTATTGGGGCAGTGGCTGCCTAGTGGTTAAGGAAGCGGACCCGTAATCAGAAGGTTGCCGGTTCGAATCCCGATCTGCCAAGGTACCTCTGAGGTGCCACTGAGCAAAGCACCGTCCCCACACACTGCTCCCCGGGCGCCTGTCATGGCTGCCCACTGCTCACTCAGGGTGATGGGTTAAATGCAGAGGACAAATTTCACTGTGTGCACTGTGTGTTGTGCTGCTGTGTATCACGTGTGACAATCACTTCCACTTTACTTTATTTCCTCTCATTTTCTGCAGAGCAGTTGGGATTTTTGGATGTGTGTGTACTTTTCAGTACTCACAGGTCTGGGGTCAGACAGCCCCGTCAGCTCAGGTGTGCTAGCTCCTCTGACAGATATCATGATCTCTGCATATGGAACTTCTTCGCTGCTCTGGTAAACTGTAAAAAATCCACATCTCAGAACAACTAGTAGGCAAGATTCTTCAGATTTCATCATAGTTTTTACACTACAAGCCAGGAAAAAATTATTCATTAGAAAAAACTAACTGGTTTTGAATATACACACTCAATTGCAATTTAATGTAAAACTACAAAATTTTTAAATATAAGTAAAGTGAAGAGTATATTAAGTAAAAGGTTAGATTAAGTAAATATAAATGCAGTAAATGAATAGCTGATTTATCTGGTCAAAACCAATAATTTGAGCCTTTGGTATACGTATACAACTTAAAACAAAACAAACAAAAAAAAGTTTATATTTTTTGTGATATTTTTTTATTCAAAGTGATGCTCTGGCCTGTAAACTAGATTCATACGTTTTTAGATTCAAATAATTTTCTTAAAAAGTCAAATTACCAATCGGTGTATTTTCCTTTTTGGAGGCTGATCTACAAATAAATAATGAAAAGAAATACATAGAATTGATATTAGAAATGTGTTTCTAAATGAAAGTTATCAGCAAATATTTGATTTAAACTCACCTTTCATGCCAATTAACAGCTCTCTTTCCTCTACCTAAAACATAGCAAGGAATGGATTCCCTTTCATTCAAAATGCAGATGAAATGTGGAAAAAAAAAGAATGGGAGGCCTAGAAAATGTAGTACATTTTCTTTTGTAGATGGAGTACAGAGCGTACGCTGTCAACGTTACCAGCAGAATCACAAGCAGGATCAGCAGCAGCAGGACTTTGTCTATGTTGAAATTAGAGTTGTGAATTAGGTTTCTTATATTGCCTGGTACAGCTGATTGATTTAGCTCAAAAGAAATGATGCCTCAAACAAACAATGAATTTACCTGTTGTGATTTTTACTTCAATAGTAATTTCTTCATTTTTACATGGGTTCAACGCCTTACACTGGTATTTCTGCACTGTATTCTTTTTCCGCAGTCTTCCTAGGTCCAACGTTTTGGATTTAATAACAGTGGACCCATTGATCCATTCCACAGGGCAGGTGGCACAGCACACAAGTGAGACCGCAGTTTTCTCTGGGGCCCAGAACTGGTAATACCCTAACCCAACCTCTGTTGAAGTGTTCTCGTCTTTGTTGTGAATCAATACCTTCATGGAGGCATCTACGAAAGCGAAAGCGGCAATGATGAACATCAGCATTTGTAGAATTAACGTTTGCATTTCATTTAGAGCTGAGAATCTATAATAAGTTGTAACAGCAGCTCTCCGTACCTCTGAGTGATTTGTTGAGCCTGAGCCCAAACCTCTGATGAATCTTTTGTGGGCTCTCCGGTTGGTCGGTCTCCTCGGTGTTGCAGGTGTAGTTAGTATGGGTCTGGTTCAGAACTAGCCGCTCAGTGTACAGTGGTAGAGTACAACTGCCATTTGTCTGGTTGATTTTCTGAGCAGTCCAGTTACAGCCTGCACATTCTTTCCAGACCCAATATGCCCGGACAAATCCAGATGAGCAATTATAGGAGCATTTCAGAGTTACCGGCTCTCCGAGAGTAACACTTATAATCTTATATGGCTCCTCTGGACTGACACACCTCACTAAATCTGTAAAGGAGCAAGCGACATGTTAGTAGTCAACACAATAAAGCACATTTAAAAAAGTAATGGTAAGATTGCATTACCATTTAGAGAAAACAGAGCACACCACAGAACTAATTTTGCCATTAGTTTTCTGAGTGATCCTACCCAACACAAAGGCATTCAAAAACCAACTGAGATGGAGGAGTTTCAAAAGCAGCTGTTTTCACCGAAGGAAACAGGAAGTTGGTGTCACTGTAGACAAACCGTTTTTCTTCTGAAGGATGGAAAGTTTGCTTTTATGACAGAGTCCATATACTGACGTTCCTCCCATTTTATACTTCTTTCCTGTATGTGACCATTATTACAGCTGTCTCTATTCCACATTTACTCATGCTTTCTTAGTGCCAGTTTTTACTATCTTAATTAACTAATTGGTAGATGAGAACAGTATTTTCACCGTTTCGATATATAGTATTTTATGGTATATTCACCAAAACCTTTTTGTTTGGCTGTAGTTGCACCATAGAACTGCTGCTGTGTTGTAGTGTCACTGAACCTTCAGAATCCAGTTACATGGTTTTAAATTTCACTTTCAATTATTGAACTACCACTGGCATTCACCCTTAACTAGACAGTTAGAGGCCAGAGCTCTGGTCACAAAAAAGGACAAATTCCAACATGAAGGGATTCGCTCACCAGTTTTCTTCTCTTAAATGGATAATAGTTCTGTTCACGATTTTTGAGCAAGGTATCCACAAGAAGAGTATAAATAGAATATGGTTGAGTCTAACTCTGAGACACTTCATGATGTACTTGTAATGCAGACATTTTGGCTGTGAGTCCACTATCCTGTCCTGGAGGATCTTACGTCTCATCAGGCATCTGTCTGGAGTGTCCAGCTGGACATTTGTAAGTAGAAACCAACTCTCAATGTTGAATTAACTGATGTTTTACAATATGACTAACTTTTTAAGTTCACAAAGAAATGTGAGCTATGATTACAGTTGGGCACAGGGCAAGGACTCACACTGGACTAAAGAGTTTAAGAAAAGTAAATAATTCCATTGTGCAATGGAAGAGGGGACTTTTGTGATATCTGTTGACATACCCTAGACAAACGGATACTAGGAGCATAGAGAATAGAAGCAAATAAAAGAGAAAGGCATGTGGGCACCTAGGCAATGATGTGATGTACGTCTGTCAAATGCTTTAAATGTAAAATGTAAATGTATTAACAGGAGGGGTTTTATGAATATTTAATAGAATTGCTCACTCACTTTCCATGACCACTTAGTTCTGGTGTTCAGGGTCATGGCTGCAGGTGAACATCCCAAGAGACTGGGTGCAGAACTGGACAAGAAACAGGTCACCTCACAGAATTTTTTGTGTATTTAGGTTTGGGCTCTGGCTGGGCCATTCCTCTGGTGAAGCCATTCTTTTGTTGATTTTGCTGCAATCTTGAGGTTATTCTGGTGTTGAAAGGTGAATTTCCCCTTTCTAGCAGAAGGTTTTGGGATATAAGTGACAGATATTCGGAACTGCTCCTCATACCTCAAAGCATGATACTGCCACCATTAGGCTTCACAGTGGGTATGATATTCCTTTGGTGATGCAAAGTGCCATATATACCTTATAGAATTGTGGCCAAAAGCTTCAACCTTGGTCTCATCAGATCACATTTCCTACATGCATTTGGGAGATTTATGGAGAATATGGGAGATTTGTAACAGATTTGTGGCAGCCTGTACTTGCCAGAAATTCCTGCAGCTTCTTCGGTGTTGCTGTAATTTTATGGGTTCTGTTCTGACCTCAAGGGGAAGTTCATTCCACCACTGAGGGGCCAAGACAAAGAAGAGTCTAGATGTGTGTCTTCCTTTTACCTTCACTGTAGGTGCTACTCCATGTTTGGCTTTGTAGGCCAGCATCAGTATTTTTAACCTTATGCGTGCAGCTACTGGGAGTCAGTGGAGGGAACGTAGCAGAGGGGTGGTGTGGGAGAATTTGGGAAGGTTGAAGATCAGTTGTCCAAAGAACCCACGGCGCTGCAGGATGTACACTTTTTATTTCAATCTTTAGTTTTTGTTTTTCAGCATGGAGTTATGGTCTTTATGGAATCTGTAGTTTGTGTGTTATCAGCGCTTCATATCACCAGGCCATAGTGACAGATCTACATAAAGGGATCTCGCAGGACGTGGCCGGCGCACCACAAGTTTGACACACTTGACAGTCTATAACTGATATAGCAACGTTTGCATGAGTTTTGCCATGCTTCATCCCACATAGCTGACAGGTTTGTCTGAGTTCTGGCATAAAGTCGACACTGATGGCTGACTTCTGGCATGGTAAGTGGTATGTCAACCAGGTATGGGCAAGGCCTGGTGAAGATGGCACTGTTTCTGGGACTGCATGCCGTGTTTGGCCAGATTGTCGTTTGCTCCTGTCTCTTAACAGGCATACATGTGTTCCAAGTGTGGGCCACCAAAGGGCCATCATCATTCTTTGCAGCATGGAGCTCAGTTATCCATTCACTCGCAGAGACATTTATCCAATAACTTGCATTTATCCAATAACTTTCTAGCTTCTCTGCAGAGAAAATATTTCAGGGCATATTTGAGCATTTTTTGATGACAGATTAGAGGAAGCAAAGCAGTTGCCACTTTACAGAGTTACTCAGGGAAAGAATTGTGTGTGTGTCCTATGGTATTCTCACTTCAGCAGTCAGCCTCTGTATAAACACCAAGATGAGGGCGTTATAAAAAACATTATAAGACGGAAAGTCTTATGCTTATGTGAAATAAGCATATACATATGCTTATGTGAAATTATGCTTTTCTAAAACCAGTGTTAATGAATAACTTATTTTTTAGTTGTATTGGCAATGTAACTGCACCCAGGAGGTGTCCCGTTGGCACCTACAACATCCACCCCGGAAAAGGAAATTTCTTGGACTGCCAGGTATAACTGTTTCTGTAAAACAGTACAAATCTCACATTACTCTAAAAATGACAACTGTACCTGGAATAAGTTATGTGCATGTCATCTTCTAGACCTGTCCTGCTGGATTAATTAGCACTCTAGATGGGGTGGACTGCAAAATGTGCCCAACAGGGTATTCCTGCAACAGCACCACCGGCGCATTAACGTTGTGCAAAGCAGGACGGTATTCCCCAGAGGGCCACACTGACTGCATACCCTGTCCGCCTGGGTTTGCCTGCTCAGAAGGTTTTCTGTGGAAGGTACTTTCGCTCTCTCCATAGATTGTAGGATTTAGAACATGGGTAGAGTGGATAATTTAACTGTTGTTTTTCTCTCCATGAAAGTGTGGGCCTGGGGAGGAGCCGAGTGCAGCTCAGAGTGAGTGCACCTCTTGTGCTGCCGGCTCCTACTCAACAGTTTTCAGCTCCCAGTGTCACCCGTGCCCAGTAGGCAAGTAGTTTCCAGTGGAGACACTTCATTATTCATTTATGGCTGTGTGACGTCTCACTTTACGTCCCCTTCTCACACACCTGAGACTGTACCTAGCTGCACTATTCATACTTTACCTCTCTTGGTAATAGAAGCTTTGAGGAGGCACATTCTATTTTTAAATGTTAAATTAGGCAACATACATGAACATGAGATTATACAGTGTGTACAACTTCTCCTGTAGGAAGTTACTGCCCAAAAGAAAGGATGGCTCAGCCCTGGCCCTGCCCCCCTGGGCATCATAACCTCCTGCCTGGGCAATTGCAATGTCAACGCTGTAATGGCTCCTTTTCCTGCGATGGCACAAGGAACCCAGTGTGGACTGGCACTGGAGGTCAGCTGGGTCCAAGAACCAGGCCACTGCACCCCTGTCCTCCTGGAACATACCGCATTGGGGAAGAGGTTACTGCATGCATGGTCTGTCCCCTTGGTGAGTTGGCTGAAACCTGCAGTGCACACAGCAGCAAATCTCGTTACATGAACACACATTGAACCTTGGTTGTGGTCCAACAGGATATTATTGTATTGGGGGGGTTGCTATTCAGTGTCCAGCTGGAACCTATGGTGCCAAGGAGGGTCTCCAAAGAGAGAAGGACTGCACTTTTTGCCCGGCAGGTTAGGGATCAGTTCTGCAGAAAACCGTATGATGGGGCAGATTGTAGATTGTTATTGAACACATTTACCTTTTTCAGGTTTTTACTGTTTGGAGGGGAGCACTCGGAGACCCAGCACCCAGTTTCTGTGCCCAGTAGGGTTTTATTGCGAGGAGGGCACTGCTGTACCTCATGGGTCACCTTGCCCTGCTGGAACAGCGGGAGGACAAATGGGCCAGACAAGTAGGGCAGCCTGCAAGAGGTGTGTGGAAGGCCGATATTGCCCCCCAGGTATGTTTTGTTACAGAGCAATGCTAATGCTAATGCTAATGACTTAATGACATAAAGAATGATGGAAAAGTTTTAGAAGTGTGCACTAAACACACTCTAATCCAAATGGTGCTGGTTTGTATTCAGAGTAATACTTAATTTATATTTTATATTATTTACAATTTTTTGTTTTTATTATTTAATAAATACAAATAATAAAAATCTTTTAGATAACTGAGTTTTTTTTTTTGTCACTGTGAATGAAAAGTCTTGCTCAGTTGGTTGTTTAGTTAACATGTCTCATGCTTTAACAGTGTTTCTTTCCTTGCAGTTTCCTGTGTTTTTAACTGCACAAAATTGCGGTTTTGAGCTGATACCCCAGTTCTCACTTACATCCTGTTTATGGCATGAAGATGCTGCAAATGGAACAGTGTACCTTGGATTACATTTAAAAGGCTTCACTTTATGTGTTCCAGGTTCTGTTGGTCAGGGCTTGCCCTGTGCCCGAGGAAAGTTCTGCCCAGCTGGCACTCTGACGGAGATTTTATGCCCCCAGGGCACTTTCACAGCCCATGAAGGAGCCCAAAGTAAAGGATATGTTCCGATTCATGTCTGCATTTATTTTGCATCAATCATTTATTTGCCACTTCTCTCCTCCACAGGCATCAAGGACTGCCTCAAATGCCCAGTAGGATTCTACTGCCCTGAGGGCACCAGTAACCCTGTGCCCTGTCCAGCAGGGACTTTTAACCCTTTAGAAGGGCAGTACTCTTCCTCAGACTGCAGAACATGTTATCCTGGCAAGGCATGCACCCATGTGGCACTGAAGTCTCCAGATGTGGATTGCATGCCAGGGTGACTAGAAGAAATAATAATAATAATAATTTTAGTTTTTTCATAAAGGAAATCTACTATTATGATTTTTTTTTTCTTTTATTGTTAGATATGTCTGCCCTCCAGGCTCAGACAGACCAAATGCTCCTGAAAATGCCTGCCCTCCAGGAACCCTAAGCAACCGAACAGATCTCACTGACCCCTCCCAGTGCCAGCAGTGCCCAGTTCGCTACGCCTGCCTACGAGGTACGGGCGGCATTCAGAGGCCTCCTCTCTCCTGCTTCCCTGGCCATTACTGCCCAGCAGGCACCATGTTCCCCACGCAGCACAGTTGTCCACCTGGCACATGGAGTGAACGGAGTGGTCTGGAGGCGGAAAGTGAATGTCAACTATGTCCCAAAGGCTGGTACTGTCTGGCTGGAGCAGGTGCCCCATCGGGGCGGTGCAGCTCTGGACATTACTGCCCTGAAGGTAAATTTACAGATGGACCTATTAGTGCTGAAGTTTATGTATGTGGACACATTTTTATTAACTGACTTTTTATTTCAGGCACAACATATGGCTCGCAGTTCCCCTGTCCTGCAGGAACCTACAGTCCTAGGATGGGTAATGGACAGAGAGCAGATTGTGTGATTTGTCCAGAGGGCTCATACTGTGAGGCAGGCACCTCCAAACCCTCACCATGTCATCCGTGAGTTACACCTGCCAGATAGATGAGCCAGCAAGAGGGGAGGGAGCAATAAAGTGAAAGTGAAGTGATTGTCATTGCGAAACACTGCAGCACAGCACACAGTGCCTCAGCGAAATATGTCCCCTGCTTTTAACCAATCACCCTTGGTGAGCAGAAGGCAGCCATGACAGGCACCCGGGGAGCAGTGTGTGGGGACGGTGAACCTTAGCGGTTCGGAATTCGAACCAGCAACCTTCAGATTATGGGTCTGTTTCATTACCTGCTCGGCCACCACTACCTGAAAAAAAAAAATTCTAGATTTAATTTTTCATTACTTTTTTTAGTTAGTATGATTGTCAGACCAAGGTGGGGTCATTTTTGTAAGAAAATCTCCAAGCTTTCCAAGTCTACTCTTGACTAATTACTTGACTGCCCCAAGTAAGCAGATGGTGACCATGCTTCCCCTTTCTTGCTTGTCCTTCCAGTGGCTGCAGAGTCTGTAGAATGAAATCTTTACTTATGTGCTTTATATGTGGATTGTTCAAGCCAGCATTGAATAAGTCGTGATTTCTTGTGCCAAAGTGGCCACTGTGCTTTTTCACAGGCAGTTGTTTTTTTTCTACGAAAGTGAAGGAATGGGCCACTCTGTCCTTCAAAGGCAAAGTCAAAGTCCACTTTATTGTCATCTCACAATATGCAAGTACACAGAGAGATGAGATTGCTTCTCCCTTAGAATAAGTTCAGCTGTGGATTCTGTTTCTTGAATTTCAGAAAGTTTGGCTGCATTTGCTGAGATTGTGTTTCTTAGTGAGAATTCTTTTTCCTTGCTGATACTGAAATGCTTGTAGCAGTTTCTGGAGGGACTGGCCTCCTTTGCCAAGCAAATCATACATTTTTAAAATCCTGATGATGATGTCTATTCAGCAACATTTGGATTGTCCTGTTGGGTATTCCATTTTGTGAAAGGAAATGATTCAGGATTTATCTGTGGTTTGTGGTGCCCTCTCTCTGCGGTGATGTCTTTCTGTAATTATTCTAGTCTTCACCAGTGTTCTGGGTTATTCTAGGCTTCAAGGTGTTACGTGAAAAGCAATAATATACCTTTGGTGCAGATCGACATTCCGCAAGACTAAAGGTGGCATGCGGGTGGAGGACTGCTCTGTGTGTCCAGCAGGGTACTTCTGTCCTGACTATGCTACCAACATCCCTAAAGTATGTGGGGCAGGCAGCTTCTCTGTGAGTTCCCAGTGCAGTATGGTTGGAGGGGTTAACAACCTTATTTCTGGAGGCCTACCTGACAAAGAGAGAAATGGGCTATGTCGAATGCCAGTGGCAACTTTAGTGCAATTTTTATAAATGGTAACAGTCAACCCACACATATGCGGAACAGACAACATGGAGGGCCGGAAAGCAGCATGCACCACAATCTAGATTGACATAAACCATTCTGTCTCCAGGAAAAGGGTTGGTAACACTGAATTTACTTTTCAGCAGCACGCTGAAAATGAGGAAATATATGTTATATATTTATTTTTTTATATCATAAATATGAATATGCTGTTTTTTTTTTACTGGCCAGGATGAGGCATCAGTTGAATGCCTGCCCTGTCTGCCAGGCCACTACTGCAGCAACCAGACCACTAGCGCTGAGGTAATGCTTAGGGTCATGGTGTGTCCAGCAGGCTTTGTTTGCGCTCAGGGACTGGATCGGGAGCCCCAACAGTCAGCTGTGCTCTGCCCTGTGGGATTCTACTGTCCAGGAGGGAGTATTGTGAGTAAACACTGAGATGCCAGATGGAGGAGGTTGAGCAGCAGTTGGTATTGATGCTGACTTAGTGTCCATAAGCTGTGGTTCCACTCTACTTACACAATGATCTGGAATAGTAAACCAGAAGAAGAAATATATTTAAAGTTATTTTTTTGTTATTATTTATTTGTCATGCATGTCAGTTAAAATGTATAAAAGTTACATGGTTTATGAATTTGAATAAAATACGTATATATTTAATGTGTTGTATGTTGTAATGTAGGACTCAATAATATTGTACAATCTGCAAATGGTAACAGTTTTAGAGCATAGTGCCTTGAATTTATGGCCCTTCTTTAATTAAATGGACAACATTAAACTAGAAGCCATAGGCCACTGGTGTAAAATAAAAACAGCAGAGTCTTTAGAGGAACACTAGCAAACTAGAACCAGTCCAAATTGAGTGTGACCAGAGCACAAAGCCTTCATTTTTAAAGGACAGTTTAAAAACCCAGTTCAAAGTGTCTTGTCTGGCACATATTCACAGTACTTTACAAAAGGTGTGTTTTTCTCTAGGATCCAAACCCAGTTCCATGCCCAAATGGGACCTATAGCAGGAGACCAGGTCTGCAGAGCATGGATGAGTGTGCAGAGTGCCCCGTCGGGATGTTCTGCTACTCCCAGGGGCAGCCTCTTACCCAACCAGTAAGCATTCATTTTACACTTGAAACTTCAGCAGCATTGTTATTTGCTACTTTATGTTCATGAATTTGATTTAGCTTTGAAGCAGGTGCATTTGATTTTGCAACTCTTCAACCAGTATAATGGGCCTGAAAGGTACAGTGGATCCAAAAATGCCAGGTTTTTCTGGAGACAATAAACAGACCCCATTATAAACTATTTCAAATACTTCCCTTCCTGTGTCAGAAAGGAAAATATTAAAACACAAAATATAAACATCCAAGGATTTACAAGATTCTGATTTTTTAGGCAAGAGTCATCCACATCTTGAGGCCTGGCAATATTTTTCCATCTGTTTCGTACAAATTATATAAACCTATTGTGTAATCAGGTCCATTGAACCAATCAGTGAGTGAGCCTATGTCCCACTCTCCTAGTGTAATAAAATGGCATGGGGAGAATGGACAGACACACTCGCAAAAGGGTCAGAAAAATGCAGGACAATATAGGAGTCCTGCTTGTGTACTGATCGCCTAATGTGCAGTCCCTGGGACTGATCAGGACCCACAATGATGTGAGACGGGTGCCTCCTGGGAGAGTTCAGCGGCACCAGGCGTCAAACCAAGTTTCCCCCTCTACTCACCAAAATGGCCAAGACATTCATGCCCATGGTGAAAATGTGCATGCAATCAGTGCTTCAATGTGAAGTTGGGTAGTGCGATAAAATTGCTCAAGTATTTTAAATACTCGCCAGCAAGGCTCACCTTTTAACACTGAAGTATTATACAGTTATCATGACTGTTGGTCTGGCTGGAACGCACATAACGATTAGCTGTTTAACTACTAGCAATTAGTTATACATCGGCCATCTTTTATAATTAAGATGGCTGGTAGCTTTGGCTACAAATAAAATAATATTAATGTTAATGTCAGAGTTAGACAGCAACATTAATCTGTTTTGCCAATCTGAATCTTAACTTACATACCTTCCTGAACTTATTCATAACATCACAAAGTAACAAAAAATATTGAAAGATCCAGTTTGAAAATCTAGTATTATGACTGCGCTAATTGCTAAAAGATGTTATGTATGATTAGGATACGATTGACACAAATTGTTTCCCTTTCAGACAGGGAGCTGCCCAGATGGGCATTATTGTCCTGCTGGAACTGGGCATCCACGCTCATTCCCTTGCCCATTGGGGTTATACAGGAACAGCTCCCAGGCGCACCGAGCTGACATATGTGTGTTGTGCCCTGTGCGGTATTTCTGCACCACTCCTGGTACACATACTCCTTCTAAATGTCCGGAGGTGAGCTTGATATATTTACACTGACTTTTAGCTAATAAGGATTTTAGCTAACCCTTAATCCTGAGCCCAGGTTGCCTGATTGGCATAAGAAGTGTAAATCTGAAAATGTGTAAGAGGCATGTAAAGGTTTGGGCACACTTCCTAGTGAGTAAAGAAGCAGACGCGAATTGCCAAGGCATAACTGATGTCCCTTTATACAAGGTACCGTCCCCAGACACTGCTCCCCGGGTGCTTTTCATGGCTGCCCACTGCTCCAACAGGGGATGAGTTAGATGCAGAGACCACGTTTCACTGTGTGCGCTGGGTGCTGTGATGTGGTGTGTCTAATAAACACTTCCACTTTCTTTTACAGAAGTTGCCTGGAGAAAGGGGGGGGGGGGGGGGGGGTGTTGTCATTATTTAATTACCCGTAACCCGTTTAATTACAGCACACAGTGCACACAACGAAATGTGTCCTCTACTTTTAACCCATCACCCTTAGTGAGCAGTGGGTAGCCATGACAGGCACCCAGGGAGGAGTGTGTGGGGACGGTGCTTTGCTTAGTGGCACTTTGCCAGTTCGGGACTCAAACCGGCAACCTTCTAATTTCGGGTCCGTTTCCTTACACACCAGCCCATCCACTGAACCCTAACAAACTAATCACTGGAATTTGCTCTGTACAAGGGTTTCTATTGCCCTGAAGGCAGCAGCACCCCTATTCCCTGTGAGGAAGGTACATATGGCCCTCGTCTAGCCCTGGGCAGTGCATCAGAATGCACCTCCTGTGATGGTGGTCAATATTGCAGTGGAGGGGGCCAGACCACACCATCAGGAAGCTGCCAGGCAGGGTTCTACTGCAGATCCAGAGCAACCACTGCGGTGAGAACATTATTTATATAGTCTTTGACTACTGTATTGTATAGGGAGTGCAGAATTATTAGGCAAGTTGTATTTTTGAGGAATAGTTTTATTATTGAACAACAACCATGTTCTCAATGAACCCAAAAAACTCATAAATATCAAAGCTGAATGTCTTTGGAAGTAGTTTTTATTTTTAGCTATTTTAGGGGGATATCTGTGTGTGCAGGTGACTATTACTGTGCATAATTATTAGGCAACTTAACAAAAAACAAATATATACCAATTTCAATTATTTATTTTTACCAGTGAAACCAATATAACATCTCCACATTCACAAATATACATTTCTGACATTCAAAAACAAAACAAAAACTAATCAGTGACCAATATAGCCACCTTTCTTTGCAAGGACACTCAAAAGCCTGCCATCCATGGATTCTGTCAGTGTTTTGATCTGTTCACCATCAACATTGCGTGCAGCAGCAACCACAGCCTCCCAGACATTGTTCAGAGAGGTGTACTGTTTTCCCTCCTTGTAAATCTCACATTTGATGATGGACCACAGGTTCTCAATGGGGTTCAGATCAGGTGAACAAGGAGGCTATGTTTTTCTTCTTTTATACCCTTTCTTGCCAGCCACACTGTGGAGTAATTGGACGCGTGTGATGGAGCATTGTCCTGCATGAACATCATGTTTTTCTTGAAGGATGCAGACTTCTTCCTGTACCACTGCTTTAAGAAGGTGTCTTCCAGAAACTGGCAGTAGGACTGAGAGTTGAGCTTGACTCCATCCTCAACCCGAAAAGGCCCCACAAGCTCATCTTTGATGATACCAGCCCAAACCAGTACTCGGACTGGAGCTCTCTGCCCTTTACCAATCCAGCCACAGGCCCATCCATCAAGACTCACTCTCATTTCATCAGTCCATAAAACCTTAGAAAAATCAGTCTTGAGATATTTCTTGGCCCAGTCTTGACGTTTCAGCTTGTGTGTCTTGTTCAGTGGTGGTCGTCTTTCAGCCTTTCTTACCTTGGCCATGTCTCTGAGTATTGCACACCTTATGCTTTTGGGCACTCCAGTGATGATGAAGCTCTGAAATATGGCCAAACTGGTGGCAAGTGGCATCTTGGCAGCTGCACGCTTGACAGTTTATTTTTGACTTTTCTGAGCCTGTCAAGTCCTTCTTTTGACCCATTTTGCCAAAGGAAAGGAAGTTCCCTAATAATTATGCACACCTGATATAGGGTGTTGATGTCATTAGACCACACCCCATCTCATTACAGAGATGCACATCACCTAATATGCTTAATTGGTAGTAGGCTTTCGAGCCTATACAGTTTGGAGTAAGACAACATGCATGAAGAGGATGATGTGGACAAAATACTCATTTGCCTAATAATTCTGCACTCCCTGTACATGCTGTCTGCTTTCTGTATATTTACAAATTCTTTATTTTATTTTGTGTCCTTAATTATTATTCTTCTTCCATAAAGAATAACTACCAAACTGTTTTATTGTTCCTGCAACAGTGACAATAAAGACTATTCTATTCTATTTTACATAAACCTCTGGATTATTAAGCCTAGTTATTTTATGTTTAAATATATTAGTTTATATAGGCTATATAGTAGGGCTAGGAAGATTATGACTCTATTTTTCATTTATTTAATTAACTTTGTTGTCTCATCAATATTCACCTCAATTTTATCCCACTTTTTATCCCAACGTTTTTATTCAAATGTCTTAGAGATTGGAAAATGTGCTTAAGAAATTGTTATTTTTGACAAATTTGGACACCCCATCAAAAGTGTCCCTGGATTGGCTGTGAGTAACAGGACAAAGTGCTTCTGGAAAGTGACAGAGTGAAAATTTCTGATGCCCTGTTTACTTTTCCCTTTCGACTTTTTGCAGAAGGTGTGTTTGGATGAATGGGAATCTGCAGGAACTAAGTACAGTATAGAGAGCTAGCAATCCTGTTTTTTCCTTTCCCCCTCTAGACTCCATTGGATGGTCCAGCTGGGGGTCTGTGTCCAGCTGGCAGTTTCTGTCCACCTGGGTCTGCCTTCCCTTCCCCGTGCCCCCCAGGTACCTTCAGTGGCAGCATTGGCCTAAGCAGCCCTGAGCAGTGTGTTAGCTGCCCACCGGGGTAAGATGCTACATCAGAGCAATGTTTTACACCTACTATTCCCTTTAGTAGAGAAGCCTACCTTGAATTACAGCTCATCTGATGAGCTTTGTACAACTCCAGCAGTTATTCTTTGCACAGAAGTCTGCAGCAAGGCAAAGTAAGTTGTGTTCAATTCTGTTCATTAGAGGCATTTCTGCAAAAAAGACATTTATGAAAAACAAAATATCAGAGAATTATCACAAAATATCACAAAATTTCCTTGGTAGCTAAACATGAAAGAGAAGTGATTGTCATTGTGAAAGCACTCAATGAAATGTGTTCTCTACTTTTAACCCATCACCCTTAGTGAGCAGTGGGCAGCCATAATAGGTGCCCGTGGAGCAGTGTGTGGGGACGGTTGCTTTGCTCAGTGGCACCTTGGCGGATCGGGATCCAAACCGTAATCCTTCGGATTATGGGTCCCTTTCTTTACCTGCTAGGCCACCACTGCCCCACCATATCTCGCTTATTTTTTCTTTACTGCTGTACTTACTGCTGAACTGCTGTACTTACTGCTTTCACCTTTGGTCATGGAACACTCATTGGTGATGTACAAGGCTAAGATGTTTTCCAAATGTCTTTAATCTTTAATATCTAATCAACTGGACAATTAATATCTTTGAGGGCACTGTAGGTTTAAAGAATGATGAGGCAGGCAGGCTGCTACTGATTTATTGCCATGGCTTTTCTCTTGCCAGTTATTACTGCTTAGGCTCTAACAACACCTCTCCAACTGGTCCATGCTCTGCGGGTCACTTCTGCACAGGCCACTCAGACTCTCCTGTTCAGTATGAGGCACAGGAAGGGCATTATGCCCCAGAGGGATCATCACAAGCTATTCCCTGCCCAGTGGGTTCTTTCCAGCCGGTATGTCAATACAGTGGGGCTTGAAAGTTTGTGAACTTTCTTAGAACATTCTATATTTTTACACAAATATTACTTCAGTTAATACAATATTTTTCAGTTAATCAGTTATTTACATAGTTTAGTAAAATTGTTCAATACTACATATCTGTGTGTGGCAAAAGTATGTGAACTGATAGGATGTTGTGGAAAGATGTGAAATGAGCAGCATCCCAGACTTGGAAGCTGATCTTGTCACAGGAAATGGCTAAAATTCCTCCTGAATGATTTGTAGCAAAGGTTCACATACATTTGGTACTCATACATATTGTAATATTAAGTCAGCAAATCAATTGTTTTATAGTACTTTTTTTTTAAATTATCTATTATAATATTTACAAAAAGTACAATATTTCTTATTTCACTTCTTTAATTCTGTTTTCTTTTATATTATTAAAACTTTGTTTTATATATATGGACAGACTATGCATTCATAAATATAATTTTTTCTTTTTGGGAAACGACTGAGAAACATGGAACAACATCTGAAGACATAGAAATTAAAACGTGCCAAAAAAAAAAAGACTGTGGCAGAACCTGACTGGTCCATCTCCTCCACAGGATAAGGCCCAGGCTTCCTGTTTCCAATGCCTGCCAGGCAGACTGTGTAACAAAACTGGCATTTCTCAGCCTCCAGTCTGTCCCTCCGGGCACTACTGCCTTCCAGGTGCATTGGTGGCTCAGCTGTGCCCACCTGTGAGTACTGTCCCACGCTCTATGAGAATGCTATGATTTGACAGTCCTGCCTCTGTCTTTCTCACGGTGCATTTCATTTTCTGGTTTTCAGGGCTCATACTTTGCTGAAGTGGGTGCAGAAAATGAGCAGCATTGCACCCGGTGCGATGCTGGCCTGTACTGCAGAAGCCCTGGCCTGGCTGTTCCCGAAGGGCTCTGTGCACCCGGATACTACTGTAGCGGAGGGGCAGCCACCGCTGCTCCAGTAAGGCAAATACCCACCACATGGGCACAAGCATCACCCATTACATGAAATAATGTAGTCTTACTCTGTCTTTCTCCAGGTCAATTCCAGTACTGGGAGCATATGTCTTCCTGGTTATGTATGTCCAGCCGGCACCAGGCACCCTCATGAGAGTCCCTGCCCCCCAGGCACATGGAACTCAGTGGCGGGCGGACAGGACCTATCTTGGTGCAGGCAGTGTCCTGCCGGGTACTACTGTCTAGGAGCTGGCCTCACTGAGGCCACGGGCACCTGTGCCCCAGGTAACGCATCTCGCATATAATAATTACTTCAATTACCTCTTAATGATTATTGAAAATAATCCATACATTGGACAATTACACATACAGAAGGCTAGTTTTTTCACATGCAGGAAGGGATCAGTGTCCAAACAATCTGTTAAACTGAGAAAGCTCTGAGAAAGCTCCGAGAGGGTGGTCAAGAGGAGCGGGCGAGCGAGGAATCATTCTGTTAAAAAAAGTAGTCCAAAAAGCGGTCAGGGTCAAACACGAGAAAACACAAAATTTACAAAGTCGCATCACTTGTGAGAAACCACATCCACTTGCAGCATGAGGCATTTGTTTTGGGCAAGACCACAGAGTGCTCTTTAAAAAGTCCTAAAATGGAAAGGAATGTAAAATGGAATATTGCATACCCTATAAATAAAATAAAACAAGGCTTCAATCTGTCAGTAATCCGCTTCCAAGTTTATGTGCAGCACACATGTGTTGCTACCCGATTGGGACTGGAAACCTGATTTGGACTGTGCATGGGTGCGCAAGCATACTGTGAAAGCCACAGTATGCTGTGGTACTGCCTCAACCTAACCCTTTTCCTTAACCTAACCCTACTCCTAAACCTAACCCTACTCCTTAACCTAACCCTACTCCTAAACCTAAGTGTTGCGCATGAGTGACACGTTGTGGCTACCCGATTTGGACCAGTGTCCAATCTTTACCACTTTCCAGGTCAGTTCCATACATGCACATGTGTGCGCAACGACTAGGTTTAGGCCATAACATGGTCTCTTTCGGAGTATGCATGCAAACGCAGCGTATATGGGTGGCATTAAGGATGTGAAAGAAAGTCCACTTTCAGTAGAAATGTCCAGATATTGTTTTATCTGGAATACAGTTATACTACATGTTGATGTTCATTATGTAACTTCCTGCTGCAGTGCCTTTAGTATGGACACGTTACCTTTTCAAAAACATTTCCATTTAAAGTTACAGATTAAATGATATTCCGCATTAAATACCGTCTACCATCTATGGTTACATTTATATCGCAATATGAATTCTTATGCCATATTGCACAGGCCAAACTCCATCCCACATGGCTTCAAAACCTGCTGCAGTCATTGTTAGGCCTGATCCTAATTAAGGTGAGGTTTTGATTGAAGATGTTCCTCAAAAATCTAGGTTGGGAAGCACTGCTGAATAGGAACAGGAACCCCAGTCAATCACTCTGTTATAAGTGGTCTATGATAGTAATGACAGTTACAATGATGATGTTACAGGGTTCTATTGCTCTGGTGGAGCACAGACCTCAATGCCACAAGATGGAGAAACAGGGAACTGGTGTCCCACAGGCTACTATTGTCCACCAGGCTCTGCTTTTCCTTTGGAGTGTCCTGATGGCACATTCTCCAACACAACAGGTATACATGCAGCTCATGAACGCTGGAATTATAAAGAAACTGGTCTTGGCCTCAGTTTGTATTTCTGTGGTTGTGCAGGAGCTGCAGAATGCACTGACTGCCCTCCAGGTATGATCTGCCTGACAGGGGAGGAGATGGAGCTCTGTCCAGAGGGGCATTTCTGCTTGGGGGGCACTATGGATGACATCCTGCCCTGCCCTCCAGGTACTTACAACCCCATGCCTGGGCAGAGCCAGTTGGAGCAGTGCCTGCTGTGCCCATCAGGTAAGCAGACCATGAATGTGGGATGGGTGGTAGGATTTGTGTTTAGTTGGGTAGCTGGGGTTTGTCAGTGGCTCATGTTCAGTGGTTTTATGGTTTGTTTTGCAGGCATGTACTGTGAGGAGTGGGGGCTGTCTGAACCGACTGGCTCCTGTCAGCCAGGGTACTTTTGCTTGGCAGGTATACTGGATGTAACTATTAAAAATATTCCCGCAGCTCTGCTGTACTTGGTTGATTTCCACTAACACACTATCAAGGGGTGACAATTGATTAGTTTCCAGCAGCACATTGTCCAGTTTCTTAAAGATTACTCCCCTTTCGATTTTCATTCTAATATTAATCTAATAGTTTGAGTAATTGGAAATGGGGAAATCACCATTATTGTTAATTTGACTAACGAGAATCAGGAAATCGCTAAGTTAAATTTATCATCCCTCTCAGATTTTCATTGTGAGGGCTGGTCATGTCCAGGAACATCTCAAAAGAGATATTGGAGCCACACATTGGTTGTGTCAAATTGTTCGAAAAAATAAAAAAATTTGAATAGGAATTTACTCATGATAGAATAATAGAAGGAAAAAAACAACATCAAGGGAGTAGCTAATGAAATGGCAGAGAAGTGCATGTTGATAAAGGTTCAAGCTTAACAGAATTTCTCAAATTTGTAACAGGTATAAACTTTCGGAACCCTGACGGGAATATTAGCACAGGGGTGGGGGGAGCCTGTCCCAGAGGACATTACTGCCCAGATGGAACTGGTCTACCGCTGCCCTGTCCTATAGGCACATTCTCTAACAGGTGGGTAACACGCACACACACAGTGATAAATTACCCTTACAAATGCAAATGTCATTCCAAACAGAAATATAGCTGAAGCCCATACCCTCTTCACTTTTCATTCAATTTTCTACCAGAAACTCTGTTCTGCATGTTCTACACCCAACAAAGCACTCTGGACAGATTTGTGGAAATGGCCTTCTGGGTTATTACATAAAAAAATCTCAAAGTGTGAAATTTTCATGTCAATGGACTGTTAATGCAAATCAAATACAGTTTAACTTGTGTGTGTGTGTTTTTTTTCCCTGTGGGGTCTGTGGAAATCGTTGATGTTCTATGTTAAATACTGGGACCATTATAAATTAAACAGAGAGATCTTCATTCATGTGTTGTGTAGTGGTTACTCTAAAATCTGGGTCGTGGTTTTAGAGTAACTGGCAATATTTAGATTTGTAACATTTGTGGTTTGGGTAACTATATTTCTAGCCAAAGTCAGATGTGTTTTTCTATGCAGACTTGATCTCATTGATTATATAACCCTAACCCTGATGTAAGAGAGCATCTTGAAAACAAATTAAATTAAATATAAACATTTAATATAAATGACACTTTCCCATTATTGCAATGTAGCGCACATATGCATTGCTAGAATTTACATTGATTTGCCAATTATTCTGGAAACATTAACTATAAGAGCCTTGTAAATGAAGGTCAGATACAACTTCTTAGTTGGCAGATTCAACATGATTCAACATGCAAAAAATAAATATAATCTGAGGTGAAACACAATTTTCTTTTTGAGTCAATGATTCCACAAATACAAGTCTATGATTTTCCAATATTTTATAAATTGCTGAAACCCATTGGCTTTTTCAGCTACCATGCAGTTCATCTGTAGGATAAAGTTTGAGAAACACATACATTGGCGACATCTGGGTTCAGCCTGATTAAAAAGAATTGTTAGCTGTCTGAGCCTTTAGTGACGTTTTATTTTCCCAAGATCGCTGCAAAGTCTCAAAGTCCCACAGTTGTACATAGACAATTTCCCCCCTGATATTTATTTACATCACCACCAAAAATGTATAAATTCATTCATTCATGTACTATTCAATAATGATCAGTAACTGTGTGCATGTGTGTGTTTGTGTGTGTGTGTTTATAGGTTCCATGGCACAAGTTCTGCAGACTGCAGTGTGTGTCCACCTGGGCAGTTCTGTGGCACATTGGCACTGGTCTGGCCATCTGGTCCCTGTGCGGAGGGATTTTTCTGCCCTGAGGGGGCTTCTTCTTCCACAGGTATCTCATGCAGATATTTCCAAGGGAATACCTTAAGCTGGGTGAATGACTGAAACGTTATTTTTATTTGACAATTACATTTTATAAAAAACAACTAGACACAAAACACAATTGAGCAGATTAGTATTAAAACGTAACAACAAAGTGCAGAATACTTTATAGCACCTTATGTTTCTTAGGCTCTGATTCTGGCGGAGGGCCATGTCCATTAGCACACTACTGTCAGGCTGGCAGTGCCACCCCAATGCCTTGCCCAGCAGGCACATATGCCAACATGACAACCCAGGTCAACTGCAACCTCTGCCATGCAGGCTACTACTGCCCTGAAAGAACCAGCATCTACTCCAAATTCCCCTGCCCATCTGGATTCTATTGCCCAGATGGTACCAGCTCATTGCTCATTTCTGCTAAGACACATTTTCAAAAACGTGCTTCTGACTGGCATCCCTGCATTTTCCCTTTCTATCCAGGTACCAAGTATGCCACACAGTTCCCATGCCCCCGAGGTTATTACAACCCAGAGCCCATGACCCATAGTCTGGACAGCTGCTTGCCCTGCCCCCCCGGTCACTACTGTGAAAAGGAGAGACTGACCACAGTGTCTGGGAAGTGCAAGGCTGGTCAGTGTCAGAGAATTATTATGGTGCTGATGTCATTTACAGTAGCACAGAAAAGATTCTGATATTAGTGAAAGTGAAGTGATTGTTATACACAGCACAGCACACGTGCACACAACAAATGTGTACTCTGCTTTTAACACATCACCCTTAGTGGGCAGTGGGCAGCCATGACAGGCACCCGGGGAGCAGTGTGTGTGTAGACGGTGCTTTTCTCAGTAGCACCTTGGAAACCTTCTGATTACGGGACCCTTTCGTAACCCCTAGGCCACCACTGCCCCCCAAAAATTAACTCTGTATGTTTACAAATTAAAGAAAAAAAAAACAGTACAGTGCAGAAACATGTATTGGGAAAAGGTGGGTCTGATGTCTGTGTTGATGGAGTGTGGATTATAGCAGAGTTGGAGTTGCAATTTGGATACACCACCCCATTCTTTTTATGGGGTGGTGTAGTGTGTGTGGAGAATAATATTAAAAATGTTTGTCTTGATTTATTCTGCTTTTTTTAAATGGAGTTGGGTTTATTTTTTTACCAGGTTGGTTTTGTGTATCTGCTGCCTGGACATCACAGCCATTCGATCTGGATAACTACACCAACGCAAACTGTCTGTGTCCTGCCACCTCCACTGGGGGGCGCTGCCAAGAGGGCTTCTTCTGCCCCACAGGAAGCTCTGAGCCCCAGCCATGCCCACCTGGCACTTTCTGCAACACTACCAGTAACAAGAATAATATTCTTTTACTCCTGTCTTAAACCAAGTCAAATTAATTATAGCAGCAGTTCTGAAGAAGCTCAAACAGTAAAAATAACTAAACATACAAAATCACAAAGAAAATAAAAATATATTTATGATATATAAAATATATCATAAATAAAATATAATATATTTATATAACAATGAATTGCTCTATTAAAATAGGGGATTTCAGATTTTCCAATAAATGAGAAGATCTGATGAACAGGGGGAGGCCCTGTCACCTTGTCGTTTTAGTTGTGTTCTTGGCACTGACTGCCAAGAACTCTTTGGCGCAGTTTCTAGAGCATTTCTGGAGAGGATTTTAGCAGATTTTAGCCTTAAAGGTCCCATGACATTCACTTGATTTTTCACAGATTTTAAAAAATTTATATGAGTTCCCTTAGCCAGTCTATGGTCCTGCAGTGGCTAGAAATTAAGATTGTGCTCCACCGTGACAGCTTATATGTTCAGACCTGGAATGTAGCCCTATAAGACGTCATACAGGGAAAGGTTACCTCCTCTTTTTCATGTTTTGCCCACTTCGCACCCCTCCCCTAAAAAATGTGTGTCTATGAGCCATTGGTATTCACTGTAAGGATTAGCACATGGCACTGTGGCCACAACTTGACCCTGATCAACTGTATCAAAAGCTGCAGAGAGGTCTAGTAAAAGGGCACATGAGCCAGGATATATATTTAAAAGCAAGTTGTCATTGATTTTGCCTGAATGGAATTCATCACACATATCATTGACTTCCATATATTCCAGTAGCTCTAAGTAAACTGCTTAGCCCTATAGTTGGATAGGACTGCAGAGTTAAGGGAGGACATCTTTAATGGTGCTGAGTGACTAAAAGGGACAGCCCCCCTGGTGTCTTGCTCAGGGACACAATGGTAGTATGTGGGGTTTGAATCTATGACTTTGTGGTCATCTGGTTTATAGGCAAGTGTGTTACCCTCTAGGCTACTAACACCTTATACGGTTCCTCATAATGTTTTCTTGCCTTTGTCACCTCCAGGCTCCAGGCTCACCAGGAGCCTGGAGCACTATTCTAATATGAGATGCATTGTGCCAATGTACATTGTAAAAATGATTGATGGATTAATTGATTGAAGAGAGGGTGAACAGTGGCTTGCTTGAAATTAGTCAGCATTATCCAGTTTGCTAAGGGCTGTTGATAATGGACAAGACATCTGAGATCAAAACATTTCAAACTCATTAAAAAAGGCAAAAAGGCTTCATATGCTGGTTAATCTCAGATATCTGTGAAAGAGAAGTAGACTGAGTGTGCATAAAGGAGCTGTTTGCTGGTGCTGTGGGAATTCTTGGCTGATAAATGTAATTATCTGTGGAGAAGAGTATTCTAGACCCTGTTTTAAAGACCATAAACTTTGTGAAAAGTAAAGGAAAATCTTTTTACACACAGGCCTGGCATTGCCCAGTGGCCCCTGTACTCCTGGCTACTACTGCATAGGAGGTGCAGTTCACCCAAAACCACTTGATGGCATCACAGGCAACATCTGTCCTCCAGGGACCTACTGTGGTATTGTTATATTGGCACTAGCACAGTATACAATACTGACACAATTACATAAAAATGACCCAAACTATCAATCTATGTCCAGAGGAGGGTTCTGAATCTCCGGAGTTGTGCCCAGCCGGGACCTTCTATCCCTCAGAGGGCGCGGGCAGAGAAAGCGATTGTCTGCCCTGTACAGCAGGATACTATTGCAGCTCTAAAGGTCTAACACAGCCTACTGGAATCTGCAGTCAAGGTAACACACACACACACACACACACACACCTACCATTATCCCAATTTATGTGCATCTGTCTCTGACTGACTATTGTCCTTGTTCATCTATACCAGGCTTCTGGTGCCCTTTAGGTCAGATGCTTGACCGTGCTCTGTCATGCCCATCTGGGCACTACTGCCCCATGGGAAGTCCTGCCCCACTTCTCTGTCCCTCAGGATCATTCCAGCCCAGAGAAAAACAGGCCAACTGCACTGTCTGTGAAGCAGGCAAGACATAACCATTAAAAAACAAGAAAAAAAGAGCCCTGGTTCAGTAAATATAGGACAGCGATGAGAAGCCATGGGACCAGTAAATGTGTCTGTGGACCTGTTTTACAGCTTTTTGAAGGAGTGATGTGCAAAATACACAAACTGAAGTGACTGGTACACCATCCTGTTTTAATGCCCATGTCTTGTCTTTCAGGTTATTATTGTGAAAATGGGCTTGAGAGGAATGTTTCTCTCCTCCAACCATGTCCAAAGGGACACTACTGCCCATCAGGAACAGGTCTGTCAACCCAGTTCCCTTGCCCAGCTGGAACATTCAATCCCAGAGAAGGCATGGAGAGCCCAGAGGACTGTGTTCCTTGTCCCCCAGGACAGTTTTGTCCAACCACAGGACTCTCAGAACCTGTAGGTAAGAGAGTTATGAGACCTGCATGTATTTACAGTTGAAAGAAAATGATTCTGTGTGCATCTATTTGCAACACTATGTCTTAAAGGTTTGTGCATGTTTTATATTGGTATGAGCTGCTAAATCCTAAAAGGCTACCAGTGTCTATCACAGCATAATAAAACATGTCTTGAGATAGGGGTTGGGCAATATATATATCTTGTTCCATGTGTGATGTAGTAAATAACTATATCGTGGCCATTGTGGACAAATCCCCAAATTAATTTACATTAATACCAGTAGAGCTGCCATGGGACGGGGCTCCTATTAAAAGTCCCCTATTATGTCAATTTAACTTTGTGCGATTATTTAATATTAATACAAGTTCCCCTAGCCTGTCTATGGTCCTGCAGTGGCTGGAAATGGTGATATGTATAAAGAGCTATTTGGTCATTCTGCTTCACCGTTCAGAGAGCGGAAGTTCATACAGTCGGATCTGAATTGTCTCCCCTTATGTGGTCATATAGCATTTCTCATGCTTTGTCTGCCCAGAGAATTTCCCACCACTCCCCTAAGAAGGAACTGTGGTTGTCAAGGCTTGCGAATGGGTGAAGCATTGCAGATGCTTGGTGATTGTATGTAAAAATTAGCGCACACATATTTTTTTGCTTTCGTCATGTAAGACTGTGAAGAACCAGTGGGTTAATTTAATTTTTTTCTGGAAAAAACGGCCACACGATTTCCTGTTTGCACCAATGTACTTTTTTAGGCCACTCTCCCCCTTGTCCCGCCTCTCTCCTCCTCATTGGCATTTAAAGCTACACACACCAAGGTCAGTGGTGGCCAGGGGCATTGGTAAGGATACATCAAGGCTGAATTTCAGAAAGAGACTTCAGATAGAATATTAGGGGACCACTAAGATATATAAAATTCATAATAGGGGATCTTTATATGAATGAATGTCTATCAGGGCTAAAGTGGCATACAGAATTAAAGGAACATAAATGTGCAAATTTGTGAAGCAATTTTTATTGTCTTGGTTTGTTTCAAATGGCAGACATGTATTGTATGACTGAGCCAAAAATAACTAAAAAAATAATTATAGCATAATTTTATTTTTAAAAAGTAATCTCCATATAGCGTTACCACTCATAAATTTATATTTATGTTCTTATCCAAAGCATTTGTATGGATTTGTAGAGAACTATAGACAATGAATTATATACAAGGAAAATACATTGTGTATTATTATAAGAACATACTATTAGATTTGTCAGGAAGTATAGACAATGAACTGCAATATATACAGGTGTCAGAACAGAAGCTGTGTCCTTCCTGTGTGGTGGGAGTAGCTGTAACCCACAAACAGCCTGCTGGTATAACATTGGAAAAAGGTCTATAGACAATGAACATAAAAGACAATATGTTCAGGTGTCATAACAGAAGCTAAGTCTTTCCAATGGGGTGGGGGTGGAAAGACAGATGCTCTGGTCTGTAACATGAATAATGATTTTTTTTTCGGTAACATACATGATGATAAAATAAAACCTAACTTATGAAATGTTATGCCTTGATCCTTCGTTATTACAGCTGTACATAGTGCAAAAGTCCAGCATCTTCACTTGTACCATCATAGAAACAAGGTTGAATAAGCTTGAAACTGCATCCAAATATGACGGTGGTATTGATGCATGCTGAGTAGCTGAATGTTACATCTAGTGTATATATCTGTATATATCTCAGAGAGCATCGCTGGCCACGCCAGAGACAAGTGAATCCATGGAGATAGGGGAAAGTCCACATGATTTCAGAGACATTAATTGGAGATGAAGTCAGATGACTTGGTCACAAAAAAAAAGGGCCGTACGAATTGTCGTGCTACTTATGAAGGGCCGCATTTAGCATTTACACAGTGATTTCTATGGAAATTTAAGATATCAGCATATATTGTGTGTATTGTGATATACCAAAAATTGCAATATGATTTTCAGGCCATACCACTGGTCATCTGTGGTCCTACCCTTTTTTATGCATTTAGCTGTGTATCAACAAGACCGATTCAACATGAATGTTCTAGGTCAAGCTGGCACTGTTTGCATTGAACCATGGATGTCCTGTCCATCCCCACTGCCTGCAAGGGTTGAATCAACCCCAACCCACGATAAAGCCAGGGATAACAAGAAATCAACATTTGTTCATGCAAAATCCTGAGAAATTTTGAAATACTTCTAATTTCTGATCATCATGCATTTAAATACTGCTCTTTGTTGATCCCACGCCTAACATATGGTTGCTGGCACTGTTAACTGAAATTCTGTCTGCAGGATGGTGCCAGGCTGGGTTCTGGTGCAGGAGAGGCTCTCGCTCTGCCAGCCCTCTGAATGGCACTTTTGGCTCATTGTGTCCAGTTGGACATTACTGCTCTGCAGGTACATGCATGCTGATGAGAGTCATCCTCATCTGTACAGCAGAACACATTATGTACAAATACACAAAACATAAAATATGCTAGTAATGATATACTGAGTGAGTCAATTGACCTGTTGACCTGGATGACCCCTTCTGCAGGGGTTGCCTTTCCTCTGCCCTGTCCGCCTGGCACTTTTTCTAACACCACCGGTTTGAAACATGAGAAGGAGTGCCAAAATTGCCCAGGGGGTTTTTACTGTGCCTCCACAGGGCTCAGTGAAGCCACAGGGCTCTGTTCAGAAGGGTGAGCCATACCCGACTCTAGTTTCACATTCATTTTACAAAGACATCATAATCTGACATCACAGCTTGGCCTTTTTTATTAATCATTGTTGTTACTTCATCATCATCATTATTTCTTTATATTGTCACTACAAATATATATAAATATTCTTCTGTAAAGATTCTTCTGTGCCAATGGAGCAGCAACACAAACCCCAACAGATGGGAACTCAGGTGGACCATGTCCACCGGGCCATTACTGTCCTACTGGAATTTCTCAGCCTTTGCCCTGTGAACTGGGGACTTTTATGCCTGAAACACAGGCGGCTCAGTGCTGGACATGCCCCCCAGGTTGGTACTGTGTTGGTGGATTTCAGCACCATTGTCCGGCAGGTAAGTGTTCCAGAATTGTTCATTCTTACATGTTAGAAGATCGAATGAGAGGATATCTGCTGCCACACTGTGGTCATCTGTAATATTTAATTCCTAACTTCAAATGCTGTCACATATTTGACCCATTATTTTGAGATTTGGAAGTATTCATTTTAAAAGATCAACATCTATTTAATGTGCCAATCACACAAAGATGTATAGAATCTTAACATAAAAAATGAAGGAAGTGTAGTATTACAGTATTTTGTACTATTATATAAAACAAATGGTTATTAGCTTTTACAATGAAACACATGCACTGTAATTTATAATACATAAATATTAAATATACATTTTCTGACAGAAATCATTATGACCATCCATAGGATGATAACTAAGCCAGGGCCAATGCACTTGCTAAAGGGGCACTGATCAATCCATACTGAAGCCAATTAGGTAGGATTGATCAGAGCTCCTTAAAAGTGCAGACTGCCTCTTACCTTCCTGGCCTTACTGCCACACTCCTCCTGCTCTGTTTTTGTCTGTCCCTGTTCCTTTTGCCCTCGTCCTGTTTTCTTTGTATATTGTATGAGCTATTTAATGGGCCCTGTCTATTAACACAGCATAATAAAACATAATATCTTGAGATAACAAAACTCAGTTTTTATGTGCTGATGACTTAAATCATCAGTACACAGAATGCCATTTTATTTGGGCCTGTCAGTATGACAGACCATTTACTACTCTGCTGGGGACCCTGTTTGTATTTTTTGTGTTAGCATGCTAGCATTAACATGCTAACATATCTTTTCAACATGTTCTAAAAGTCTCCAAATGTTAACGTTACTTTTGTGTTTTTCCACATTTCGTCAATTAATGCGGGTCATTCCGAAGCATGTGCACTGGCATGCCATATATCAAAAATTTGTACTCTATTGTGTGATGTGTTACTTTTCTATGTGATCTGAAGAGGCGTGACAACGCTTTTAACACTCAAACATTCAATGCCTTTCTAATGGAAAATATTAAATGCTACAGAGGCATTACAAAAACTGTCTTTCAAAACAATCACAAAGCTGCCACTTCATAAGGATACATGCTTTTACGGCAACATCCTTCTTGGCCATGCCATTAGCATGTTTGATTGTTAAAATTTTTCAACACCTTCCAAACGTCACCACACTTTAAGGGACTGCCTGACCGATCGGCCATTTTAATACGACCGCCTGCTCTTAAAGCTGACACCAGCTGTAGAGGACACAAACACCCAACTTGCGACCAACGCCTGGACAGTCCCATCAATTTCTCTTGGAATTTTGGTTTCTAGTATCATATAATCTTTTTTTTCATTGTTTCAGATATTATCAGAGCTCATCTATTATCCTTCTTTGGATAATTTTTATTACAATATTATATTTTTATTACTGCATCATCAGACGTTATTCAGTTCTTAAAGAGAAATGTGATGTGTGTCAGTGCCAAAATGTTTAGAGTCAAAATGAATCCTCTCCATACTCCAAATCCCAAACACAAGGGAACATATCTGAAACAAAAGTACTCTTCAAAATGTACTGATATACTAACAATACTAGCCAAATATGAGTGGCACACAATGAAGTACTAGTAATTATACATGATATTACACTGTACTCCAATATGACAAAGCTACATGTTACCAAAAGATAGTAGGTTTGGCCTGTTTAACTTGATTAAATGGGCAGTTTTAATCATAATATTAATATTAGTTATTAGTTTATGTCATCCACTGTCAGTACAGCAGTCAAACACACAGCAAGTAAGGAAATTAACTGTACATTGTGATGATAAACAAGCTACGAACACAATCTCTATAATCTGCTATTTGCCCAGTATATTATTAAATTACTTTTTATTCATTTTTTATTTTATATTCAAACATTCTAACTGTTTTTGTGACTGTACAACAAATATCAAAACTATGTGTCAGTGAGGGAAGGAAGCACAGAGGACAGAAAAGAGTCCTGAGCAATCGTGCCTAATTGGTTTCAACTGATATTACTCAAGACATCTCAATTAGGAGCTGTTGCACCGGCAATGAGCAGCCAGAGGCCACTGGGTGTCACAGTACCCCCTTCCCGGATACTTTATGGGGCCCCTCCTGGCTCAGCCTTGTCTGCATCCATTGGGATGAGCAGGTCTTTGTCCTGCATGTCCTGGCTGGCTCTACCTGCCACCCTGGGGGCCTCTCTGGTATACAGACCCTCTAGAGGCCCGCCCTCTGTACTGGCTACCTGTGGGACCATCCCCATTACTTCGCCGCCCACTCCCTCTCAGGAGGAGCCCATAACGCGTACTGAATAAAATTCCAAGGAGTGCCCGCTCAGGGCTGGACAAGGGGGCAACCATTGGCCAGGTCACTGAGCCCTGGACTGACGCCATCAGGTCAGGAGTCTCCAACCTTGGATTTGTCGTTGGGAATCGCCATCTGATGGATGAAAAGAGGGGAAGTGGGGGAGACACACAGACACACATACACACACATACACACAGACAGACATAAGAGAGGATCTTCTGGCTCCGACTGGCTTCTCCATGGTCTCAACATGAGGCTGGGTCAAAAGCCCTCAAGCACACGCCCTGCACTGACACCCCACTCACTGGCATTACCGGAGGGTGGCTTCCTAGTGCTGAAATGGGAGGCAGGTGGCTGGCGTATCTGCCATGAACTGCAGCGAGCTGGGCAAGTCCTTGTAGCCGGTAGTGGGCATATGGAAGACATAACGGTGGCAGTAACGTTTCCCCAGCTCATCTTCCAACCTGTTCGCTCACTGGTTGTCCCACTTCTGGGTGTCACGGATCGAGCCAGGGTGCGATCAACTCCCAGGGGCAGTACTTCGGTCATTCCAGCTGGAGACTGCCCATGTGACCACCGGAGGAACATGTCTTTCCTGGTCTTCTTCTCCTCTGCTTACAGTTGCCTCTGTGCTTCTTGGTTGGTGCTGCGGCATTCAGTCACAACCAGGTGTTGGTGAGGGAAGGAAGCACAGAGGCAGGACATCAGGATAAAGGGATTTATTAAACAGAAACAAAACCATGCACGATGGCCAAAACACGGGGAATAAACCAAAACTGATCTGAACGTGTGTAGCATAAAGCAAGGAAATGTAGCAAACATAAGGTAAGGCAGTCTATTCCATGTTAATGTTGCAGCACCCACTGAGTGCTGTCAAACTACTTTTAAGTCCTTAGCAGAATTCAATGCATTTGATTAAAAAATGTGCCTGCCAAAAATGTCAGTAACTAACTCACTCAGGGCTAATAATCTTAAATTAATGCTGTTATGTTCAGTAATTTTTTCAAAGCACACAGCACTGTGCAAAAGTAGTATTAGGCAGTATTGAAAGGTTTAAAGGTAAAGTAACTTTGAAATAGTTCAGAAAGGGACAATATAAAAGTGTAAAGACACAAATAATAAGGATTTAAATAGTAAAAGTGGCCATAATTTTACGTCTAAAGATATGTCATGCAAGATCTGCAGGTTGGTCTCTCCCAATTCTGTACACAATTAAACAATCTCCTACAAGCAAAAGCCTATAAATGGAGAACAATATTAAATTGCTATCTCTTTTCTATTCATATAATGAATAAGTTTAATGATAATAATTCTGCAATTAATAGTTGTCTAAAAATGTCAAAATCTCCTTTGTTATTTTCACCTATAGGTTTTTATTGCCCAGAAGGCACCGGATATGGCTGGAGAGCCTGTCCTGTTGGAACCTATAGTCCACAGACTGGCCTTTCAGAGCGCTCCCAGTGCATCGAGTGTGATGGAGGCTCATACTGCGCTCTGCCCAATGCCACCTCTGTCACAGGACTCTGTGTGCATGGATACTACTGCCTACGAGGGAGCACCACCCCCCAGCCAAATTCTTCAGGTCAAGTAGAGAATCAATGCAGCATTCTAGTACAGCTTTTAGGACTGTCAGGAAGTGGACTCCATGGTGAGACATTGAAGGACAGAAAGGCACATTCGCTCAACTTTGAAACAGACAGGGATTTATTTTAAACATTGCAAAGCATCCAGGACATGATACGAACTCACAAATAATAACCCAACAGTATAATGATTTGACTAGACAACATTTATACACAGTGTCAGGTGCGAATAATCAAATAGATAGACCAGCACATGGAACTTGAGTAGCCCCCATTGTCAGAAACGTGACTAGGAATTTTGATGGCCATTTTATGGCCTTTTAAAATGTCTAAACCATTTTAACAAAAAACACATTCAACATTTCAATTCAGTCATGAGTCTAATTATGTGAAAGTGAAAAGTGAAACTGAAAGTGATGTGAAACAGCACAGCACACGGTGCACACAACAAAATCCCTACTCTGCATTTAACCCATCACCCTTGGTGAGCAGTGGGCAGCCATGACAGGCGCCCCGGGAGCAGTGTGTGGGGACGGTGCTTTGCTCAGTGGCACCTCATTGGCACCTTGGCGGTTTGAGATTCGAACCGGCAACCTTCTAAATACCAGTCTGTTTCCTTACCCACTAAGTCACCACTGTTAATACAGCACAACTATTTGACTTGAAGATGGCTAATAGGGCAGGGGCAGTGGTGGTCTAGCGGTTAAGGAAGCGGCCCCGTAATCAGAAGCAAAGCTCCGTCCCCACACACTGCTCCCCGAGCGCCTGTCATGGCTGCCCACTGCTCACTTAGGGTGATGGGTTAAATGAGGACAAATTTCACTGTGTGCATTGTGTGCTGTGCTGCTGTGTATCACATGTGACAATCACTTCACTTCACTTAGAAATAGGATAAAGGGCTAAACAGAACAATGCTACAAACAAGGGAAGGCCCTTTGGCTCAACAATCGAACTCGGGAGAAGGAAACTATAGAGGTGCTCGCATATTGACAAAATAAAACATCCAATAGTGAGTAAAATGTTGCCTTTTTTTAATTTGAACCTTGTCAGCAAAACAATCACACTGTTTTTTTATTTTATGTTTTTGTTTGTTAGGGGAGGGAGGGCAATGTCCTCCTGGTCATTTCTGTCCACAAGGCACCACTCATCCCAAAGCATGCCCAGAAGGCACCTTCAGTAACCGGAGTAAATTAACCTCGCAGGTACTGGCAGGGTACTTCATTAGCTTTAATATTTCCCTTCTGTTCACCTCATTGCAGTTCATGACTTCATTCCTCCCCAGGCTGGCTGCTCACTTTGTACTCCAGGTCATTACTGCAGCAGCACTGGTTTAACTGTGCCCAGTGGGGAATGCTGGGAGGGATTCTACTGCCTGCAAGGGGCTGTGGTTCCAAATAGCCCAGTCCAGGAAAGTTGGGGTGGGCCATGTCCTGCAGGTATGGGAGGACATCCTCCTTGTCCAATGTATCCTCTTCTCTTTTCTTCATTTTCTTTTCATGATCCCTCAGACACGTCTTACTGTCCAAACAGGCCATTACTGTCACAGAGGCACAGCAACCCCACGGGGATGTCCAGCAGGATCCATCAGTGTCACTGAGGGCCAATCCCGCTGTAGCATCTGTCTTCCAGGGTAGAACACTCACACAAATCTTCAATATACCTTCAGACATGCTTAAAGGGGTTGAACTGAATGAACTGAAACACCTGGCTTGTAGTACTGGAGGTTTGATGCACTCTCACTCATTATGGCCATTGATGTCATTGCAAATAGTCAAGGTCTGGAATAAGACCCAATCGGTCAGGACAAAAACCATTCAGGATCCAACAAGGTCAAATACTGTCATGAACTGGAAAGTGGTGGAGAAATACTAATAGGGTGCTCTCCTGATATGAAGATGACCTCATTAAACTGAAATGTACAGCTGCCCATGTGAACAAGCCATAAACCGTCTGGTGGAATATTTTATGGATATAAATACAGTACCAACTTTCCAACATGGTGCTGGTGGCTGCCAGTGGCCACTGCCCCAGAGGAAACTTGGACACTTGGAATACAATTGGACATTCCAATTGGTAAATGATTCCAAACGCATCTAAAGGTTAAAGCAGGATAACATTGAGCTTTTGGATTGATCTTTGGAACCGATTGAAATTTTGTGTAATTGCTAAATCCATAAAACCAATGTTGGTTCCAAAGCAAAGAATTGGTTCTGTGCATTTCCACTGAAAAATGACCAAAAACCACACAGCTCATAAAACTGCTGGTCCCAAAATTGGATCCGTCGATGTGTTTGATTGTGGTTGGGGCTTCTGAACAATATGTGCATCTGTTAAAATCTCAAAAGGCTCTAAAGCTGAATTGACTCCACACCAGTACTGGCACTGCCCCAGTGGGAAAAAAGAGGTTTCATAGACAATCAATTAAATGTTGAATATTTGAGGCTATGTGTATAAATTTAACCCTGTGTGCTGAATACATTATGTGTGTATCTGTGTAAAGGTTCATGCTCTATTGAGAATCATGGTAATCCAGGGTAATGTCAGCATACCAGCTTATCACAAAATACAAAACATATCCAGTGTGAGTGCAACATGTCCATCTGTGGATGCAAGATGCTGTCTAAAAGGGATGAGACTGTACTAACCTGTATTAGTAAGAGTCTTAGCTGCCAAAATAACTTGATCTACTGTTTGTAAGGTGCTCTGCAGGATCAAAATGAATGGTTGGACTTCAATAGTGAACACTTTGAATGCCCTACAACATGTTGTTCTGGGCTTAAATCAGCTGTTTCTGTTGCATTGTTTAATACCTTTATATTCATAGTTCCAGTAGCACTAATATTACAAGTTCCCGTTTCTGTCTCTATGTGTGTGTGTGTCTGAACAGATACTACTGCCCTGGAAACAGCTCCTCATATGAAGACAGAGAATGCCCTACTGGATATTACTGCCCTGCAGGCACTATAGCTAAATACCAGTACCCTTGTCCGGCTGGAACCATCAATCCTTACTTGCGGAGTGGTGACCTCACTGGCTGTGTGCCCTGTCCCCCTGGTACCGAATTCTTTTGAATTTTCTGCAGATTCAGTGAAGTTGCACATGATGTGATGGATTCCTGGAAGCTGCATTCCAACTCTGCTATGTTTTTACCTTAGTTCTTTCTTCTGTATGTGTGTATGCAGGCTTCTACTGTACCTCAGCTGGACAGGGCGAAACGTCTGGACCCTGTGCTGCTGGACACTTCTGCTATTTAGGATCTAATTCCCCTAAACCAGAAGATGGTCTGACTGGGGACAAGTGTCCTCCTGGACATTTCTGTCCACAAGGAGTGTCAGCCCCCCATCCATGTCCTGTTGGATATTACAGCAGCCAGGCTGGCAACACTGATCTGTCCAACTGTCTGCCATGCCCCTCAGGTGTGTATGTATGTGTGCTCACTATGAACAAATTGTGCTGTTTTTCATAATCACTGTCATAGATATGTATATGAATGTCTGAAAGTTGAGTCATGGCAACTAGACTGTCTTTCTTTAAAAGAAAGAAAGTCCAGTTGCCATGACTCAACTTTCAGACAAGTTCACCTGGATGACTGAGAATCTTTACAGACATTGTATATGAATGATTGTATAGGTGCTGTGTTCAGTGTAGCTTGTCTGGTAGCTGAATTTGAGTTTTGTTGGACAAAATTGAATTAAATTTTCGATGCATTAAAAGACAGACCTGTATTCTTTTCTCAGATAGTTTCATATGTTATTTTATGATGGCGATATTTAATTTGTTTTCTGTCATGCAGGTTTTTCTTGTACCAGTAGGGGTCTCTCCATCCCTTCTGACCAATGCCGGGCAGGATTTTACTGTACTGAAGATGAGAGCATTCACTCTGGACCACAAACCTGCTCACCAGGTCACATGTGCCCTGCTGGGAGCTCGGCCCAGATTCCCTGTGTTCCAGGAACCTACCAGAGCCAACCTGGCCAGGTCAGAACTCTTGTTGCGTTGGAATCCCTCAATTACCAGATTTCATTAGGCTTGATGTGAAGTCATTGCTCAAAACTTGGTTTTGATGTTTGAAAATAAATGATACATTTTAAAAAATGACAGGATAACCATCAAGGGTGAACATTTTTGTGTGAATTGTCAGGAATGAGTTTAACCGATATTATATTACTAAAAATACATTTTACATTTTCATCATTGAAAAACATAATGCCATAAAACATATGGTTCAGAATATAGTGCAAAAAAGGCATAGTTGACCAAGATGGCAAGTAGGCATACTTGACCAAGATGCAAAATAGATTTTGTTCTTTTTAGTTCATCTGTTTGATTCTGATATAGCACAGATGTTTTGAAATTTTTATTGATCTGTGTCCTCGTGGTACCACAGGCAGTGTGTGTCCACTGTCCAGCTGGCTTCTACTGTGCAGGCTCTGTGAATCCTGTCACTGAAGATACAGAAGGGACCCACACACCGGCACCTTGCCCTAAAGGACATTTCTGTCCACCAGGTGATACCTCCCTCAGTGCCAGTGCAACCGATAGGGTGGAGATGTCTTCATCACTATTTTCTTCTACTCTGAATAGGCACTAAATCTGGAATGGAGTTCCCTTGCCCAGCAGGTACCTACAGCGATCAGGAAGGCATCGCTAATAACAGCCAATGCACCCCTTGTCCTCCAGGACAGTACTGCAGTGCGGCAGGGTTGACAGACCCTACTGGGGACTGCTCACCGGGGTATGGGTGCCAGATGTAAGTGTCTTTCTGCATCTTTTCTGACATGCTTTATTTAGCTATTTTTTTTCTCAGGTTTGTTTGCATCCAAGGTTCCATTCAATCACAGCCTCCTGGAGATCAGACAGGCGGCCGATGCCCTGCAGGATTCTACTGCATGTCAGGTTCCAGCCATGCACAGCCCTGCCCCCCAGGCACATTCAGCTCATTAGAAGGTGTCAGCAGATCCACAGGACCTTAAATGCAGCCTTCTGGGTATTCCGAATGTGTGTGTTCTTTTAATTGAACAGTAATGTGTGTGTTTTGAGCAGGAGCTATATCTGTGGAGGCATGCCACCTCTGCCCACCAGGCCAGTACTGTGCAGATTATGGCTTGCAAACACCATCAGGCCCCTGTAGTCCTGGGTTCTTTTGCACACAGGGAGCCTCAAACTCAACCCCTCGGTTTAACAGTACAGGTAATGCAGAACACAGAACTAAAGCAATAATATGCAGGAACATCTTCCTAAAACTCTTTCTACAATACTCTTCAGAATTGGAGACATTTTCTTGGAGTCAGGTCATTGGTGGAGTATGTCCAAGAGGTCACTTCTGCCCCAGAGGAAGTGCACAACCAGTGCCTTGCCCTCCAGGTAGGGTTGGTTGGAGTCAGGGGTTTACACAGGGTATGGAAATAGCAGCATTTATAGCAGGCTGATGTGATTTCACTGTCATGCAGTCTGGCATTAGCCCTGGGCTCTGAGCATGGTGGCTTTAAGACATCATATCCATGATTATAATGTACCAGTCTTCTGCATCATTGAACTCTTAATGCACACTATTCGCATTTTACAAGAGTATTATTTTTTATAGGGACTTTTCTGGGAAGAATTGCTGCTCAGTCTGAAACTGACTGCATCCTCTGCAGTCCAGGCTTCTACTGCCCTGACTGGGCTCAGACGTCTGTGCTGCTGCCTTGTCCTGGGGGCTGGTTCTGTCCAGCAGGGTCTTCCTCTGGACACCAGCCAGGTGTGTGGGACTTGATGGCACCCCAGGATCTCAAACGGACACAGAAATAGTACAGGGCTTTCCTTCTGAAATGCTTTTTCTGTTTCTTTGTGCCTCAGATTGCCAGTGTACACCTGGGAATGCTTGTCCAGTAGGAAGTGTGGGACCTACTGCATGTCCTGCAGGCACCTACCAGTCCCTCCCTTTGCAGTATGTTTGTCTACAATGCCCACCAGGTGCAGAGAAATACTGGCAACACAGCATAGGCACACACAGAAATCCACGTGGCGCACGCATGCTAATCTGGGTGCTAATGGCTGCTAATCCATTTCATACTCTTATGATAGAAACATAAAATGGGGTATGCTCAATTCAGACTAAATATAAATTAAAGAGGTTAATTACAAAAATCAATTGTTATTATTTCTGAAAGACTAATATTCATAGATCATAAAACTAAAATCCTGCATAAAAAATAAAAGCTTTGAAGAAACCTGATGAAGGGAATGGTGTTCCAAATTTTTCTTTTATGAATATTTAGCAAGCAGATACTAAAGGACTTATTTAGATTTGATATTTATAAGTTTTAGTTTGTAGGGCCAATGTTAGTATTTTCCTGCCAAGTTTATCCAATTTTATGACCGATTATCCTTTGTTATTTTTCTGCAGCTTTTTTCTGTGAGGAGGGGACGTCTGTGCCCAGGCCATGCCCACCAGGTACTGTTGGTAAGACAAAAGGCCTGGGGCTACAGCAGGACTGCGCCACTTGTCCTCCAGGCTTCTATTGCAACTCAAGTGCCCTTATAGAACCCTCAGGTCCCTGTAGTGCAGGTGTGTGACCTACAGAGCCCTTCTTATGTTTCTTGAACACTCTATCTGATTTAAGTTTTTTAATATATAATTAATAAAACTGATTAACCTGTTGCATATTTGTGCCATTACCAGAATGTGTAAACAGCCCCACCTTGCTCTTTGCTCTTTAAAGGGCATTTTTGTACCTCTGGAGCTGTGGAGCCCAACCCAGTCTCACAGCCCTTTGGAGATATCTGTCCCCCAGGACACTATTGCAAACAGCAGAGTGCATCGCCCATTCCATGCCCTTCTGGAAGCTTCCTTCAGAACAAGGGTGCGCAGTCTCATACAGAGTGCACTCACTGCCCACCTGGCATGTACTGCCTCACACCTGGCTCATCCCTCCCCTCAGGCAAGGCCCCGCTTTCTCATACACATCAATTGGTTGGATCTTGAAATGCACTAAAAGAGAACTATCAGGATCTTGGATGTGGATCACACTAGCGGCTGGCACCAGATGGGCTGGTGGTGTGTACCTGGTTTTGGAGCAGCCGTCACTGTATGCCAGTGCTCGCTGTTGCGGCTCCTTCTCTGAGTTGGTGGAGACCCGGGGGAAGCAAGGCTCTGCTGCGTGTACTGATACAGGAAGGCGGCAATTGTGGTCTGATGGCTGGAGGGTTCTCAGGGTCTGATGGGATGTCAGAGACGATGTGAGAATTGAAGGTCATCGAGGTCAAACAAAAGGCAATACGGCAATCCAAAAATCATGGTCATGGTTCAAAGCAGTCAACTTGAGGCAAGATCTGTCCAAAAGTGCTTACAGCACTTGGGAACAAGTTTGCCGTATGAGTTTGTGATGTTTGTTGTCTTGTCTGTTGTCTTATGGTGTCTGCTGTCTTCCTTCTGGCCTCCTGGTGGTCCGGTGGCTGGGTGACTGGGTTACAAATTAACATTAGTAAAACAGTGCTGGTGTACTGATCTACAGACTAAACAAATGGCAGGGTGCAGAGCTCCTAAAGTACAATAAAAGTAAACTAAAAACATTTACTCAAAATGTATTTAAAATCTAAGAAGATGGAGAGGTGAAATCAAGTTTTATTTTCATTTTGGAATATCATACAATGGAATTATTGCTGCTCTCGCACATAGACACAGGTTTCTACTCAGCTGGACACATTTCTGCCCATACTCCATCACCCGATGGAAGGACTATATAGACTTGTGTGTAACTTCATCCAGGAACATTTACAATTTCCAGGGAAAATGCATGGTTATAGATGGATGTTCACAAAGTACTGAGAAAATGGCCTTAAAGCATATTATGACCTAGTATGGCCATGTTCAAAGCATATTAGCCGAGTGGGATTCTGAGGGGTCAGCTTTACAAATCCTAAGACCCTCAGACCGTGGTAAAATTGAAAATTGTTATATCCTAAACTGCCATGGTGCCACTAAGCAAAGTACCGTCCCCACACACTGCTCCCCGGGTGCCTGTCAAGGGTGATGGGTTGAAGCAGAGACAACATTTTGTTGTGCCAGTGTGTGCTGTGCTGCAGTATTTCACAATGACAATCACTTCACTTTCACTAACTTCAACTTTAGGACAACAACTTGTGCTCACAGTAAATCTATTTTTATGCATTTCATGGTACTTCAGGCGCTTCGTAGTAGTGATCTAGATACTCTCCTGAACAAACAACTGTATTATTTGGGCATACATGACATTCTTTGTCATATTTAGGAGTTTTTCCTCAATGTTTGATGACAAGAAATGCAAAGCTAGTCAACAATCTTGTAATTAGTCATCTTACTTTCCATAGTGCTTTCTCTCCAGATGCCTGGACAGTGCCCCAGCTGTCTCTGTCAAGGTGGTTCTATAAAATCGGCATACATCCAGTTGCAAACGAGCAATAGAAGCAAAATGTATTTGGCCAATGCCCATGAAGCCGCCCTGGGCCACGGCCAATGTCAAAAACCGTCTTCACAGACATTTCCGCTATGATTTGATTTTTATGATGTGTATGTAACGTTTTTAAAATAGAGGCATCTAACTGGTTTTCTCCTCTTCAAAACCACTATGTCTGAGCCTAGGACAAGAGCCGAAAACTGGTCTCGGTCTTGTCCTGGTCTCGATGCTATTTGCTCTTGAGAACTACATCAATAGTAGATACAGGGAGTGCAGAATTTTTAGGCAAGTTGTATTTTTGAGGAATAATTTTATTATTGAACAAAAAAACTAATTAATATCAAAGCTGAATGTTTTTGGAAGTAGTTTTTAGTTTGTTTTTATTTTTAGATATTTTAGGGGGATATCTGTGTGTGCAGGTGACTATTACTGTGCATAATTATTAGGCAACTTAACAAAAAACAAATATATACCCATTTCAATTATTTCTTTTTACCAGTGAAACCAATATAACATCTCCACATTCACAAATATACATTTCTGACATTCAAAAACAAATCAGCGACCAATATAGCCACCTTTCTTTGCAAGGACACTCAAAAGCCTGCCATCCATGGATTCTGTCAGTGTTTTGATCTGTTCACCATCAACATTGCGTGCAGCAGCAACCACAGCCTCCCAGACACTGTTCAGAGAGGTGTACTGTTTTCCCTCCTTGTAAATCTCACATTTGATGATGGACCACAGGTTCTCAATGGGGTTCAGATCAGGTGAACAGGGAGGCCATGTCATTAGTTTTTCTTCTTTTATACCCTTTCTTGCCAGCCACGCTGTGGAGTACTTGGACGCGTGTGATGGAGCATTGTCCTGCATGAAAATCATGTTTTTCTTGAAGGATGCAGACTTCTTCCTGTACCACTGCTTTAAGAAGGTGTCTTCCAGAAACTGGCAGTAGGACTGGGAGTTGAGCTTGACTCCATCCTCAACCCGAAAAGGCCCCACAAGCTCATCTTTGATGATACCAGCCCAAACCAGTACTCCACCTCCACCTTGCTGGTGTCTGAGTTGGACTGGAGCTCTCTGCCCTTTACCAATCCAGCCACGGGCCCATCCATCTGGCCCATCAAGACTCACTCTCATTTCATCAGTCCATAAAACCTTAGGAAAATCAGTCTTGGGATATTTCTTGGCCCAGTCTTGACGTTTCAGCTTGTGTGTCTTGTTCAGTGGTGGTCGTCTTTCAGCCTTTCTTACCTTGGCCATGTCTCTGAGTATTGCACACCTTGTGCTTTTGATGTTGCAGCTCTGAAATATGGCCAAACTGGTGGCAAGTGGCATCTTGGCAGCTGCACGCTTGACTTTTCTCAGTTCATGGGCAGTTATTTTGCGCCTTCGTTTTTCCACACACTTCTTGTGACCCTGTTGACTATTTTGAATGAAACGCTTGATTGTTTGATGATCACGCTTCAGAAGCTTTGCAATTTTAAGAGTGCTGCATCCCTCTGCAAGATATCTCACTATTTTTGACTTTTCTGAGCATGTCAAGTCCTTCTTTTGACCCATTTTGACAAAGGAAAGGAAGTTGCCTAATAATTATGCACAGCTGATTTAGGGTGTTGATGTCATTAGACCACACCCCTTCTCATTACCGAGATGCACATCACCTAATATGCTTAATTGTCAGTAGGCTTTCGAACCTATACAGCTTGGAGTAAGTCAGCATGAAGATGATGATGTGGACAAAATACTCATTTGCCTAATAATTCTGCACTCCCTGTACATAGTTCTGTAGACAGACAAACCCTTAATTGTTCCTTTCATGTGTTCAGTGTGTGAGTGATATCACATTCTGTTACCCTACAATTTTACTACAATTTTACAACAATTTTACCATTGCAATTTTACAACAGTCCCCCAAAAAGCAAAAAAATGTTGAAATAAATAAATGCCTCATACAACATATGTGAAAGGTTGAATTTTTTTTTGCACTTTTATATTTACTTTTCTGGGGGTTAAGCAGGGGTCCTTTCGAGTGCTGCAGGATTTTAATCTATGGCGTAATATGTTACTAATAGTAACATTTGTTACTGTGGTCCCAGCTCTCTTACCAGATCTACCAGGGAGATTGTCAATGATCTTGTATTTCTTGTTGATCTTGTATATATCTCTTTTCACTAAGCTACATGCCTATTGTAGATTGGCTCATCCCAGTCTTGTGCATGTTCTCTGGTCTTGGCCATTGTGGAGGTTAGGGTCTGACTATTTGAAGTGTGGACAGGTGTCTTTTATACAGATAATGAGTTCAAACAAGTGCCATTAATACACTTAACGAGTGAAGGATAGAAGAGTAACAGATTTTTATATTCACAGTTGAAGTGTACCTATGATGAAAATTACAGACCTCTCTCAACTTTTCAAGTGGGACAACTTACACAATCGGTGGCTGCCAAATACTTTTTTGCCCCACTGTAAATAGATTTGGTCTTCTTGTTGAATTGACTGAATTGTTGAATTGAGTAATGTCACATTCAATTTATTTGTATATATATAACATTAAAAATTATATTGGACAAAAACTAATTGTTAAAACCAACTGAATACCTAACCTAGATTTATCAATTAGACAGCTGAGTGAAGCGGATTTTTGTATGCCTTACTTTATGGTCTTGTCATTAATGCTACAATAATAACATTTATTTTCTTATATAGTTCAAAATCATTTACATTATGGTTGAACCTCATGGTTGAACATTACATGAGGTAAAATGCTGGGTTAACTCTGTTCCAGGGTTCTGCTCTCCTGGTTACTACTGCGTAGAAGGAGCAGACACCGCCAGACCAATCAACAGTGCCTTTCTGGTATACTGCCTCTGTGAGTTTGTCCCTGAAACAATGCTCTCAGAGTTCCACTTCTGCTGTGGATCCCACAATGCAACCTGTCTGATTCACACCTCAGGTACCTCTGCTCCTCTAACTATCTCCCCATTTGAAGTTCTGCATAAATAAAAATACTGGCTTTCATTTTCTGTCCGGTTCTTGGATCAACAGACATGCCTCCATTTCCAACTGTTCCAGAACCAGCTCAAAAGCTTGTGGTGACTCAATGTGCTAACTTTAAAGGGGACATATGTCCTAAAGGTATGTGCACTTTCTAATTAGCCAAGATTACACCTAGTTGTTAACTATTGTGATGGAGTAGGCCATAGAAGGCTCTGTCACCACTATGGTTTCCTTCCCCCCAGGCTTCTACTGTCCCTTGGGGTCTGCTCTCCCTTTGTCCTGTGATGCTGGCTCTTACTGTAACTCTACTGGCCTGCACATGCCTACAGGCCCCTGTGATGCTGGGTACTATTGCCCCAAAGGCTCCTCTGAACCTTTTCCCAACACATGCCCTATTGGTCATTACTGTCCGCAAGGAACACTTCACCCCAGGCCCTGTCCTATTGGGACTGTTAAAGGTAATATTACAAATTAGTTATGCAGACGTAATGCATGGTGCATCTTGATACAGCTACAACATTGTAATACATCAGCCTGTCATCATGCAACTCCTCCATGCTCTTACTTGAGGCACGAGTGGTGGCTCTGCTCTTTACGACTGCCTGTCCTGTCCCCCTGGATATTTCTGTGACCATGCCGGCCTGGTCCACCCAAGTGGTTTATGTTCAGTGGGTTATTACTGTCCAGGAGGACAAACCTCGGCAACGCCAATGGAGCATTTATGCAAAGCTGGGCACTTCTGTGAGGAGGTTTGTCACATCAATCATCTATCCAAAATCATGGGTATTAATATTAATTTAATACTGATTAATAAAGCTTGTACAAGATCATTAATCAGTTAAAAAATCTTCACTTTGGGAAGTTCTCCAATATGGAGATTTTCAAACACAAGAACAATGTACAAATTGTCAAATGTGGTGGTGGAAGCATCATGATGCCTGATGTGTATGTAATAGTGAAGAAGGCTACCTCTAAATTCTTTTTAAAACAGTAGCTTGACATTTGATACTTGGACACAACTGAATGTTCCAATGATTACAAACATCAAATTGGTTGTGGATTGGATAAACAGGCTACCATCAAGCTTTTTATGTGGCTTTCCCAAATCCATGCCTGTCCCACCCTCCTCACCGTCTACAGGAGGACTCAGCTCCGTCGCATCCGCACCCACCCTCCCCTCAGGAGGAGCCCCCAACCCGAACTGTACCCCAAAAAAAAAGAATTAAAAAAAGAATTAAATATAATACATTTATTGAACATCATCATTAGTTTTAAATTTTTAACTGTCTTTTGTCATGGGGAGTAGGAGGCTTATTTTTAACTTTTACAACAATTAAGTAATGCTAAATTATTACCAGTAGAGCGTAGTCTATTAGATAGATACTGTATATAGATAGTATCATCAGCATTCTGATCTGCTTTAAGGGAAGTGTCAGCGAGCGTCCCTGTCTCCCAGGAACTTACCAGACTATACAGGGTCAGCACCACTGTGAGCCATGCCCACCAGGTTTTTACTGTTCAGAAGAAGGTAGGTATCAGGTGGTGGCAGTTTCCACACATTTCCACACAGATCAGGGTCATGGTAATTTGTTGCTGTTTTCTTCATACCAGGAATGGAACAGCCTATGATGTGCCATGCTGGATTCTTTTGCCCCATTGGGACAGCCTTTCCACAGCCATGTCCCCCTGGTAGCTATGGTAACCTTTCTGGACTGACTGATGAATTAGAATGTACTTCTTGTGACCCCGGGATGTACTGCAAAGGCTCGGGTATGTTTCCTTGGATCATTTCAACATATTCAGAATACTTACATTTTGTCATGACTAAGTGTTTTTATTTTACATAGGAAACATTTCTCCGACTGGTCCATGCAGTTCTGGGTTCATGTGCTTTGGAGGTGCCCCATTACCTGCTTCTGCAGATGGCATAACTGGAGCTACCTGTCCTATTGGATTCTACTGTCCCTCAGGCAGTTACACAGCCACACCCTGCCCAAAAGGCACATTTAGGTATGAGTTAGTTTTCTTTTTTGACAATTTTTTTGTGAGTAATATCACATGCCATTAAAATTGATTGTGTATTCTGTCTGAAGTGAAAAGCAAGGACTTATAGGACCTGGTGAGTGCCAGAGTTGTACTGCAGGGTTCTACTGTGCAGAACCAGGCCGTACACATGTCAGTGGGCCCTGTTTAGCAGGTCAGGTCTTATTTCACACCCTTTCCTCAGTTCCTGGTGTAGCATTTTTTTTATGCAGGTTCCCACTTGTGGGACTAATAAAGGTCTATCTTATTTAGTAAAATTTGGTTCTCTAAGGTTTCTACTGCCTGGAAGGGTCATCGGACATGGCACCCTTTCAAGCATCTTATGGAGATCAATGTCCTTCCGGACATTATTGTGAAAATGCAACTGCTTTCCCCTCTCCTTGCCCGGCTGGTACACACCGCCCTGAACATGGTGGACAGGAGCGGCAGGACTGTGTGCCCTGCCCTTATGGTAAACTTCAGAAGAAGTCCTGCTTGTTATACTCTCCCTCATTTACCAGTCAGTGCACTAAATTTGCTCGTTCCTGTGACTTCAGGCTGGTTCCAGAACCAGAGAGGCCAGAGAGATTGCAAGCTCTGTCCTGCTGGGTACCACTGCCCTCTCACAACCCAGGACATCACAGGGGCAGCCATGCCTCTCCTCTGCCCACAAGGCTATTTCTGCCCCAGTAATGTGTCCCAGGCAAAACCACTTCCCTGCCCCAAAGGCACATTCGGCCTGACAAATGGTCTAACTGCAGCAGGTAAGCAGCCTGGGAGCAGTTGCAACTGTGAACGGGTGAGATGCTGTACAGATGCTGTACAGATGCTGAGGCTTCACCTTTCCAGCCAAACATGATCATGTTGTCAGTTCAGGGCCACACAGTGGCATGATAAGTGACATGACTTCACAGTTCCAAGGTTAAATATGGGCTCCAGTTTTGTGTGTTAGCGAGTGAATGAATTCATAGATGTCTGCTAAAATGTAGTAATAATAAAAATAATAATGATAATAAATACAACTAGAAACCAGGTGATCATATTAAAGTGGCCAAAGAAGCAGGCAATCTTAATAAAGTGGCTAAAGTAGAAGATGGTCATAAAAAACTGAACAAAAAGAGTAGGTGTTCTTAATAAAGTGAACGAAGGAGCCGGCGGTCCTACTTACTATGACCAGGTGGTCTTAAGAAAGTGGCTGACAGAAAGGCATGACAGAAAAGTGTGAAAAAGCGATGGTGGGTCCAAAACGAGAGCTTGAACATGTCAAAGTTGTCTCCCGGAGGTGCGATCCAAATTTTTGTGCATTTCAAAGTGTCTAAAATTCTACCAATGCTAAAATTAGCATTCAATGCATTACTATTGTGATTTGACCCTGTTTGAGCGTTAATAGCTCAGACACACCCACGCCGATCACCTATAAAAGATATAGCATACCTTACACAATAGAGTAGTAATTCTTGATATATAGCTTGCCGGTACGCAAGCTTTCGTACGACCTGCATTAACTGCAGAAAAAGGGACTATAATTTTTCAACATTGTGCATCTCAATATGGTGGTCTTAGCATGTTTTATGCGTCAACATCATCATTGTATGTCTAACCAAATCGATTTTTGGACTAGAAGAATAAACACGTTCCAAAAACCTTTTTAGGAATTGCATGTGAAGTGAAGTGATTGTCAGAGCTTTGTCCAGTGGCACCTCAGTGGCACCTTGGCAGCTCAGGATTCAGATCCCACCATGTTAAGCCATATGTCAAACCGTGCAGAAAGAAAAGCCCTACAACCTGACATTAAAGTGCGCTCAACACTTTCAGAGCAAATGGCACCTCCCATTATTTGCACCTCAGCAGCTCCTGGAATGCGATTTGGAATTTCATCCAACAGTATCTTTTCTGGCAGACCACAGCACCTGAAGATTTCTTCAATCAATAGGTTGAAAACTTGGAACAAGCTAGGCAGGGTAGGTAAGGGGATGAAAAGTGGATTACTGAAAGTGGATTACTTTTGGATTACTTTTTTGTTTCTCAGCATGCTAAAAAGACATCAGATAAACTATATCCATGTATTTAATATAAAAGAACTCCTCTAGTTTTGCCATCCTACTAAACTGCAGGATGATCTGCAAAATCAAGAACACACCCTCAGAATGCTGCAGAAAGCAAGCCTCCAGGCCCCAATGTCACCTGAGGCCTGAGGGAAACATTACCACAAGTGGTGCTAGAGAAAACAACAGTGTGGGAAATAGGTGGGGGTCTATGCTAAGCTAAGTGGTAATCCTAGCTGGTCAGCTCTCCCATCCATCCTACTATCCAACATCTGTTCCATGGACAACTTAAACTACATTAAACTTCAGTGAAGTACCAAGTGATAATATTTAGATTGCTGTGTTTTTGTTCTTACAGAGGCCTGGCTCAGAATTCCAAATGCAGATTTCTGTTGTAGTCTTTAGCTACTGTTCATCGCTGGTGGGGTTTGTGCAATGCAGACCATTTTATTTACCACAAGAATTCACCTAAGTTTTCATTTTCAGAGTGTAAATTTCACAGTGCTAATTCGATGAAGGTGCCTTGTGTGCTGTACTTAGCTATTTGCTATCTGCATCCTATTCATTGTCGCCGGAGATTTGAATCATGTGGATGTCAAGTCAGTTCTTCTTCAGTTCCATCAATATGTGTACTTTGTGATGAGAGGGAAAAATGTGGTGGATCTCATTTACACAAATATTGCCAGTGCATACTGGGCAGCGCCCTGCCCCGTCTTGGACAAAGTGGAAGTGTGACAAGTTGACTTGCTGTCTTGAGCCATTAGAGCACCAAAGCGTGCACACGGGCAGAAAATCCACAGCCACTTCCAGGACAGTGATGACACACAGTGCATCTGGCAGGGAATACAGGCTGTGACAAACTACGATACTCCAACCTCTGCCTGTAATAATGATACATGCCTACTGGATGTACTGAATGACTTTTATATACGATTATTTTATCTGACTCACAGAACAAAGTGGGTGCAAGGAATACCCTAAACCCAGTGATCAGGTGCTGTGTCTAAGGCTGCTGAAAGGCTGCTGGACCAGACAACATTCCTTGTTATAGACGCTGTGCCGCTCACGGCCCACAGGGGACGTGCGGTCGCCCCCGGGGAATGCGGACCCGGAAGCAGACAAGACCCGGGTTTGTGTCCTAAATTTCGCATCATAATTTATATTACATTGATTGTCACATGTGATACACAGCAGCACAGCACACGGTGCACACAGTGAAATTTGTCCTCTGCATTTAACCCTGAGTGAGCAGTGGGCAGCCATGAGGGATCAGTATGTGGGGACAGTGCTTTATGGCACCTTGACAGATCGGGATTCGAACCGGCAACCTTCCGATTACGGGGGTGCTTCCTTAACCAACACTTAACTTCCTTAAAGCCACCACTTGCCTTAAAGCCTCACAACAACTGACCAGATAACATTTCTTCTTTTAGAGCCTGCCTGTGCTCTTTTCCATTCTCGTCTCTTCTCCCCTTTTCCTTCTTCCTACCTGCTGAACCCCTACTGGCTCCATACCACTGTCTCCAGTCCATCCCTTGCCTCCTCTACTCCTCTCAGTATGTTTGTGAGTGTGCTCACAGGCCCTGGCCATGACCGTAAGAGCAGGCCAGCAAACGTTGCAGCAGAGATCTGTTCAGGTGTCACGATCGGTAGCTGACGGGGGAGGGAAGCACAGAGGCGGGACATTCGGGAAACAAGGATTTATTATCGGGCTGGCTCCCCAGCGTGGCCCCGGACCCTTGAGCTGGCTCCCCAGCGTGGCCCCGCATGGCGGCCTGGACTCTCGGGCTGGCTCTCCAACCTGCAAACAAAAATCAGAGCCGATCCTTCCGGGTACATGCAGGCTCTGTCTCCGCACGTCCCTTCTGACGCGTCTTGCGTCATTCCCTGCATCTGAGGTGGTCCCAGAGTCTCCGGCGACCGTTCCAGGCACCCCAGGCTGGTGTCTTCTGGGACCATGCATCCCCTCTCGCTGCACGGTGCAGAGAGGGAAGCTGGCTGCTCTGTCAGCAGGGACATGCAGCGAGGCAGTTCCAGAGCCTCCGGTGACCATTCCAGGCACCCCAGGCTGGTGCCTTCCGGGTCCATGCAGCCCCTCTTGCTGCATGTCCCCGCTGGCAGAGCAGCCAGCTTCCCTCCCTGCACCGTGCAGGGAGGCAGTCCTGGAGCCTTCGGCGATAGTTAACACACTCAGAGTCCACAAAAACGCCGTCCCAGCAGAAGAGTTACAGACTTTTAAATGCTGTCAGAATTGACCCCAGCTGGCAACCTCACCTGGAGCCAATCCTGACATCAGGACTCCCAGGCCTTGCCCTTCCTCCCTAGTATGACAGTAATGTGACCGAATACAGGAGTTTTCTGATGCATTGGAGTCTACTGCTGCATCTCCAAGCTGCACAATTCCATGATCACATGCGTCCACATCCCTGGAATGGATCAGCGTAGTATCTCAGAGGGACACAGGGGGCTGGCAAGTGTTGCTGAGGCTTGTGAACCTGAAACAAGGGAGGAACACTTGTGAATGACAACTTCTGGAATGATGACACTCTTTTTACCAGGGCCTGTGCAAATCAGTAAAGGATTTGGGCTCTTCCCTCGACTGTATCATTTAGCTGACCAACAGACGCCTAACCGAACGGCACAAAGAGCATTGGCAACATGCCCCCTCCCACCGGCCGATTATGCTGCACACTGCTGACACACCCCGTCACTCTTCTTTGCTTCCCTCCGAGGAGCCAATACAGCTCTGCCAAGCCCGTACCCCCTTAATAACCCAGGAGAGACAGCAAAGGGAAGAACAGGGCCTAACTTTTTACGATGGATTAAAAAATTACTACATCGCCAAATGTCACCACAGAGCCCCCTGGTGAGTACTGAACCCTACTTGCTGCTCAATCCCAATCTCCATCTCAACCCCACTGCGGTGTTTCACGAAGTCATGTCTGCAGAACTGGGGGCATGTGACCTAGAGACTGATCTCTTCCTTGGGGCAGTCTTTTCTCTGAGACTTTATCCTGCAGAGCAGAACTATGACATTGGTAACAGGGAACTACTAGCCATTAAATTGGCGCTAGAGGAGTGGCGCCATTGGTTGAAGAGGCAAGCACATCCATTCCTTGTGTTAACTGACCACAAAAACCTGGCCTACATCAAGCACATTGATGGGCCATGTTTTTCATCTGGTTTCACTGATGACACGACCGTTGTTGGGTTTGAGCAGCAAGAACGATGAGTTAGCCTACAGAGAGCAAGTGCAACGGCTGACTGACTGGTGTAAGCCAACAATCTGTTTCTGAACATGGACAAAATTAAAGAGATGACTGATGACTTTAGAAGAGAACAGAGGGACCACTCTCCACTGAACATCAACAGATCTTGTGTTGATATTGTCAAGAACACAAAGTTCCTCTGTTTATCTAGAGGAGAAACTCTACTGGGCACTCAACAGCAGCTCAAAAGTCAAGAAAGCCCAACTGTTTCTTTGTTTCCTGTGAAGGCTGGGAAAGCCCATCTCCCAACACTCATCCTCACCTTTTTCTATAGAGGGACTATTGAGAGAATTCTGACCAGCTGCATTACTGTCTGATTTTGGAACTGCACCACATTAGACCACGACACCCAACAGTGAATAGTGAGGACAGCTCTTCTCTCCATAATAATTTCCACACCGAAGCTTTCAGGTCCTCATTGCCAGACTGTGCAACAGCTTCATTCCACAGGCCATCAAAGACCTGATCACTCTGAACTGACAAACACACACTGTAACATATCTCTGTTACAGTTCTGTTATAGCAGTATTTGCATATTACTACAGCAGCATTCTGTCATTATGTTTTTTTTTTTTTTGTAGAATTGTATGAATCCATTTTAGAACAGGTCTGTGACATAACAAAATGTGGAAATGTGATGCACTGTAAATAATTTGTGGATGACCTGTACATGAATGTTCAAATATGATGAGTGCCATGCAACCTTGAATGGTCAAAATCTATGGATTGGTAGATGGTTGCTTGGAGTGGCTTGATGGCCTCCATGCCCCTTTAGGGACCCTGAAGTTGTTAAAAAGTGGAGTTTCTGACTGACTACTCATACAGTATGGGATAGCTTTTGTAGCATGGGCATGAAAGGAAAGAAATTCTAATAAATCTGACAGGAAGACTATTCTGACATCCTGAACAAAAATTTAAGCATAATTTAAGCAGAATAATGAAGTGTCAAATACAGGATCCTATTTTAAGATGTTTTTGATTGAAATAGCTTTTTATTTAAATTAATATGAGTCTCCGAGGCTGCAAATTCAAGAAAAATGTTTATATATAATTTATGTTTTTATAAATAAAAACATAAATTAAACATAAATTGGAGCAGTGCATCTTAAGATTTAAAATAAAAATTATACTGTTATCATAGAAAGGTTTGTTCAGTTACATTTGAATTATACTGTAATGATTGTAATAAAACCCATTCAGAGTGTCATTTGCATTGACTATTTAGGAAAATCAGAGAAAAAAATAATTTGCATAATCATTTGGAATGTAGTGGCCAGTGGTGGTACTAAATGAGTTTTCCACTCCTTTTCTTCTCTAATTCCAAACAGATTGTGAATTTGTGAAGACTCTAACCTCATGAAAAATCTCTAATATGGTAATGGCATTAAGTTTCTTATCATTTTAATGAGAAACAGGCTGGAGGTCGTCAGCGAGACGCATTTCTCAAATGTGTGGGTTTTGGCACGTGACAATGCTTAGGCACAGGTGCATGGAGGAGAGGCCCTGGCGAGTAGTTATATAATACAGTACCACTGCAATGAGGAGGGAGGCCAGTTGTGTGTTCTCTGCTGAATACTGTCAGTAAGTCACAGGACAGGGGTTTAATACAAACTTCATGAGACAAGGGAACATCAACACGCACAATGACCCGACGGCGAACAGACACAAACAGGATAGTTATATACAATTATATAAATATACACCAGGTGAACAAGATCAGGGAACATTACACGAGACGAACATGAAACTCCGGTCCGGACTCCGGATCCGGAGTAACCCCTGCTGGTCCGGATCATGACAGTACTCCCCCCTCAAAGGCACTACCACCTGGGAGTGCCCACAAAACGGTCCATGAAAGGGGGGAGAAGCCCATAAGGACGAGTGGCGTCAGTCCTGCACCGGCGGCGTCAGGCCCGGGCCAAAGCACGGCTCGTCCATGGGGGACCGGCGTCCTGTCCGGCGTCCAGTCACTCCGGTCAGTCTCCGGCACGCTCCGCTGGAATGTTCGCCGCCTCCCTCGTCTCGGTTAACGCCGGGAGCACCTGAACTGCGCGACCGTTCTCCTCGACCCCACGGTAGCTTTCGTAGGCCATCGAGGTCCGGTCGCACGGATTCGTCGGTACTCCCCGCCTCCAGAATCGCCAGGGGGAACATGGACAGCGTGACAGATCCTCTCGACCCCACGGTAGCTTTCGTAGGCCGCCGAGAGTCTGTCACGCTTGGGGAACTGATAAAACATGACGTGGAGAACATCAACACGCACAATGACCCAACGGTGAACAGACACGAACAGCATAGTTATATACAATTATATAAATATATACCAGGTGAACAAGATCAGGGAACATTACACGAGACGAACATGAAACTCCGGTCCGGACTCCGGATCTGGAGTAACCCCTGCCAGTCCGGATCATGACACATGGTATTGGGGAGGGACCGTGGCCACAGAGAGCTCGGAGGGCTCTCAGCTGATGTAGAGGAAATATTTAGGGGATTGCAGTGATGCCTAAACCTCAGGGACCAGAATTTGAAGTTATTGGTAGGCAAGTTAATGTGGGGGTTGTGGAGGCATAGCCAGGATGTCCAAGAACAATGTCTTATCGGTTTGTGAGCAATACAAAAACGGTGACGTGTTCAGTGTGCTGGGGTGCCTTATCTGCTCCTTTTATTTTTCAGTTTATTCAAATTTAAAGAACATCCCAACTTTTCCAGAATTCAAGTTGTCTGACTTCATTTGTGAGTGTTATGATTGTCTCTGGCATATGGAAGCATTGGGCTGTCACAGCAGGTGCCCATGCACCTGATTAAGGAGTCCTGATCCATTGCACCTGGCACCAATTGGGCTTAATAAATCGAGACTCCAATAAAACTGGAATGCAGCCAGCAGACCAACGCTGCGACATTACAGTGGAATCTGTTAATTACCTCCTGTGTTTCCAGTTCCTGGCAATTGCCACATGCCTGGGGGTTTGTTGAGTAAATTTAGTCATTTAGCAAAAGTGCAGAATAAATTTGGAATAGAATCTGTAGCACCTTAGGTGATCCAAAATGTATGTGATGCCTGATTTTATATATTAATAAATGTGTGGAATGTTCTGCTGTTTTTTTGTTTTTAGATGAATGCACCCCCTGTTCCTTTGGGCATTTTTGTGGTTCAGAAGGTCTTTCTCAGCCATCAGGAACTTGTTCTCCAGGTTTCCTTTGCTTGGTGAGAGCTGAGGTACCAAACCCCACTGACAATAGGACTGGAGCGCTCTGCCCACCTGGAGCCTTCTGCCAGATGGGTGTCATAGCGGGTAATATCGTCTTAGGTGTCATGTCATCAATAATGTCATTAATAATGATGCAAAGCTGTAAATATGTATGAAGTTGAGAATACCTATATCATGTTCACCACTCTGCCATGACTATTGTGGCCATGTGTAATAGAACTCAATAACATAACATTTACAACTTAAATAATAAAGACTATTTAACAAATTAACAAATTATATTTGCCCTCAACTAATTAAAATGTCTTTCATACGGCATGAGACATTAGGAAAGACCAGAGTATTTGACATTTGTGTCCAACCCTGCTTTCTTGTGTTTTATGCCACTTTCAGTTACTGGGGTGTGTGATATTATGTGATTTAATGACATCACAATTGCATATTTCCCAGACCAGTGGCCTTAAACAAATTGACATCTTCATATATTAAACAGACTTTAACATGAAATTTAAAAGTGAAAGTGAAGTGACTGTCAAAATGATTGACAGCACATAGCGCACGAAATGGGTCTTTTGCTTTTAGTGAGCCTTTGTGGACAGTGAGCAGCCCGAAAAGCAGTGTGTGGGGAGGGTTCATTGCTCAGTGCCACCTCAGTGGCACCCGTTAAGCCAACCACTTTCCGATTTGGTAATTTAGTGTCATTTGACTTTGTGCAGGTGACTGCTCCCCAGGGTATTTCTGTTCCTGGGGCTCCAGCAGTGCAGAAGAAGCCCCATGTCCTGTCGGGGCTTTCTGTCCCAGGGGAGCAACAACACCTGTACTCTGTGAAACAGGCACGTTTGCCTCTGCAACGGGAAACAGCCACAGGGGAAACTGTTCCTCCTGTCCTGCAGGATTCGTTTGCCAAGGTCAGTTTTAACCTAAATGAAGAGTGCAGTGTGATGTCATAATAATTCAACTGGAGTAAGGAATGTAATTAAGGGGTATTGGTTCACAGGCCTGCAAGTCAGATTCGGCCCACCAGTTCATTTTGGATTGGGCTCTTATTGGGCATAATTGTCATGATAATTCAGTGCTTTCAATTTTCAATATATATATATAATTTGTTTTTGTACACAACGTCAAAATTATCCATACAGGCTTAAGCATATTTGACACGGCCAAGCCCTATTAATTTCACTTTAGTGGTAGCTTCTCTGAGCAATATGAGAAGGATTTGTCTGATATCATATATTAATTAACTGACCAATGCTCAGAGTTAGACAAAGTTTCTATCACCATACTCTGAGACTAAATACTTTTTAAAGTATTAATGTCTTTCTTGTTACACCTGGTAATAGGTTCAATCTCCACATTATTTGTACAGTATATTTTTGCAGTTCAGGGCTTGTATTTTTTTCAAATATTCATCGGTCTGCCTGGCAAACAACCAGAAGTGGAAGGAGACGGGGTCACCAAACAGCATAAGAACTCGGTAGCCATGTTGAGTGTTGCTCACTCTTTGTTTGATTTTCACTTAGACGCCAGCTCATTTTCAAGCATTATTGCCTTAGCCTTATTAATCATTGAGCCCTGCCTGTTTCTGACACCAGATTTTGAACGTGCCTTTAATGTCTTGAATGCAACAAACCTATTTTTCTGTCCCTCACACTCGATTGCAACAACCTCTAAAAACCCTGGCCCTCTTGGTTCTAGCCCACGGCCGCATTTTTGTGTACCCCTCTGTCCCAGAGATCCCCATCAGTACATCCTTTTCCTGTGTCCCGATCACCCCTTGTCAGGATTGACTGCAGCTGTGCTCATCACCGGTGGCCAATCCTGATTTCCGCCCCTTCGAAAGGGATGACATTTTAGTGGACCTGAGTGCACGTATGTGAATGTGTGTTTTGAGTTCTGGCAATCGCCACACGCCTGCGGGTTCGTTTATGTTTTTTATTTAAGTTAAATCCTTTTTGGCCACCGCGCCATTGTTTCTTTGTGTTTCTTGTTTGTTTATTAATAAAACCCCTTCCCAACATGTCACACCTCTGCGCTTCCTTCCCCCGTAAGTCCGTAGTCGTGAGACGCCTGCTGTGCTGAACTCTCCTTCTCTACTGCTGCAGCTCCTCCCTGTCTCCTCTTCATGAGTGAATCACAAGAAAGTGTTCAACATAAACTATAAGGACTGTTGGAAGCCATCCCCATTGTCTAAGGTGGTAGAGAGAAGGCAAAAGTGCGAAATGCTGCAATCACAGCACAATCTCCCTGTTTTGGAGAATCTCATGTTTTGTCTTGTTTTTTTTATTATTACATAACCTCATGTGATATTTGATAGTCCTGTCTCTTCAGTTTATTTTTAATAATATAAGATAAATTAATAGGTACGTCCAAATGTATTACTGGTTGTGAAAGAAAAAATCTCTTACATTGACAATGTGACTTTATGGCAATATGAAATATACAGAGCTAAGAATGGTGTCAGTTTACAGTAGCCCTTGACCAAATCATAAAAGTAGTTGCTTAATAAGACAAGAAGGCAGTCCTGCTGCTGTCTGTAATTTTATAGACTAATCTCATACTTCAAACTTTTAGAAAGAATGTTGGGGCAGGTTTTTCATGACTAGGATGTCATAATTACTAATGCTTTTATTTACAGGACAAGGGACAGTGCAGCCCAAATTGTGCCCACAAGGACATTACTGCCCCTCTGCCACCTCGGTGCCCACACAGTACCCATGCCCTGCTGGCACACTGCGGCACCTGCCAGGGGCTTCCTCCCCACTGGACTGTCAACCATGTCCTGCTGGTATGACCTTATGAGACTGTATGGAAGATAAATATGTGTTTAAAGAGAAAATGAGTAAGATGAGAAAGTATGCCTTGACATAAAAAGTTAACTGTTCTTGGGTTGGTAGGTATGTTCTGTGCCCATCCTGGACTTTCAGAACCTTCTGGCCTTTGTGGGAAAGGGTACCTCTGTAGGTCTGGTGCCAGCAGCCCCAATGGAACTGACAACAGCATGGTACATTTTCACTGTGTTGCAGTCAGGCAGACATATTGTTGTTTTTTTTAGCTCTTGTTATTTGTTCTGTGAAAATGCAGTCTGTAGAAGACAACATTTGTCCAGTCGGTCACTACTGCCCAGCTGGCACTGGCGTTCCTCTTCCATGCCCACCTGGAACTTTTTCAAGTTCCAGAGGCCTGTGGAATGCACTGCAATGCCAGTCCTGCCCACCAGGGCACTTCTGTGAACACGAAGCCATGGTGCTTCCATCCCAGGCTGTACCATGTGCTGCAGGGTAAGCAGAACTTAACTTACATAAAAAAGTAGTACAAATAGCAATGCAATGTGAGCTGGTTTAACTAAACTATTACTGGCTTTGGTTGCCAGATATTTCCTGCAACGTACAGGAAGAGACTCTAAACTCTGTAAATATGGTAATTTGATATAAAAATAATAACTCTAAATATATTTGTTCCAACCACTGTAATGGAGAATACGTTATTATAGGAACTGATGCAATCAACCATTCTCTGTATATTTTATAATGGACAGTCAAGCTCTCTTTATTTCATTGGAAGTGAATTGTTCATGTTACAGAAAATAAAAATAATAAAATGTTCTTGGCTTCATACAGCATAACAGTGAACTACCTTCAGAAAATCATGAAGATTTGATATGATTAATTGCTGGGAGTGTGTAAGACTGTTTAATAATACAACACATTTCTAAAAAAAATTTGGAAAATGTTTTGAATTATGAGTTAATTATGATTTGTTCAATAATACTAGACACGTTGCAGATACAACGTTTCATACAGTTCAGATTTGCTTATTAGGCATTGATGATGAATGTAGATAATTGATAACTGTAGATAATATAGCAGTACATTTTGAAGCATAAACCATCCACAGTAGGAAATATGAGCTGAACTGCATGTTAAAAATAAAGTTTCATATTTCTGCAAAGATGAAAATGCTGCTGGAGTAAACACAAAATTAAATATAGCCACCAGCGGTCCATGCATTTATGTCCCTCTGATTTTGAGTATATATTTTATAAGCTAAAATCCTCATCCATTAAAGTAAATGACAGTGCCCACTGTCACGCTGGTTGGACATGGTGAGGAAGGAGGAACAATGACCGGACAAGGTGAGTAAGAAGGACGCATATGGGGTTTAATACAGGATAGGGGAAACATGAAGTAACGCTGACCCAACTTTGAACAGACACGAACAGGGCAGCTTTATGCAATTAGACACATAATAGCACAGGACCAACATGAAACTCCGGAGTAGCCCCTGCCGAACCAGATCACCCTGAGACTGCAGGGTTCAAATCCCGATCCGCCAGGGTGCCACTGAGGTGCCACTGAGCAAAGCACCGTCCCCACACACTGCTCCCCGGGCGCCTGTCATAGCTGCCCCCTGTTCACTCAAAGTGATGGGTTAAATGCAGAGGACAAATTTCACTGTGTGCACCGTGTGCTATGTGTATCACATGTGACAATCACTTCACTTTAACTTTAGAGTCTCAACAAACAAAACAACAAAGCTACCTAAAATAAATTCTATATGTATGTCTGAGAAAAACCTCCCTAGCAAATGATTATGATAGTCTCACACCAAAAGAAGCTGAAGCAACAGCGAAAGAACAGCATAACTTCATAAACCATGACAAATGAATCATGTTTGAGAAATCCTGTCTTCAGGGAGAGGTCAAGAGGGGACATTATTTTCAATTTTTTTCCTCCCTGTGTTTGGCTCCTTGTGATTAGTGGATGATGCTATTTACATTTAATCCTTGACTTTTAGGATCTGGTTAGGATTTTATATTATTTGAATTGTAAGCATTATAGTGCTAAAATTAAACAAATGAGTTTTATATCCTGATAAGTGTGGTGCCCAAATAGTTGGGCTAGATATGCAAATATCTCTCGGTTTCCTCTTTTAGCAATATTTTTGGGGCTGGTTATGGTCAAGATATTGTACTATGTATTGGTTGAAGGTTGCAGTTTGGAGGTGGATAAGGTGTACAATTGGATTATTGTAGGTCTCTGATGCCGTAACATAAATGAAAGTGATTGGTTTTACATTGTGATACACAGGACACAGTGCAGACAACAAAATGTAGCAGCCATGAAAGGCTCCCAGGCAGCAGTGCGTAGGGACAGTACCTTGCTCAAGGGGACCTCACAGGACATCAGGATTTGAACCCAAAATCCTTTTACTGACCTGTCCTCTTCCTTAGGACAGTATGACATTCAGTGGGGCAGTGGTGGCCAAGTGGTTGGAAGCGGCCCCATAATCAGAAGCTTGCAGGTTCAAATCCCAATCCACCAAGGTGCCACTGAGCAAAGCACCGTCCCCACACACTGCTCCCAGGGCGCCTGTCATGGCTACCCACTGCTCACTAAGGGTGATGGGTCAAAAGTAGAGGACACATTTTGTTGTGTGCACGTGTGCTGTACTGCAGTGTTTCCCTTTCACTTTTACATCATGGTAGTCACTGACTACCAGAACCATACAGAGCCAGTGGGTGGATCTTAGTGTTTATAAGTCCATCTTTATAAAGTGATGTGTTACTCCTCGAGAAGACTAAATAATTTTGGCAAGCAAATCAGAGTTTTCAATTCACTTTTAAGACAAATTTGAGCCTCCCCAACAGAAACTGTTTGTGTGAGCTTTAAACAATTTTAATCATGATCCATTTCTCTTCCTCAGATATGTGTGCCTGGGAGAAAGTATAAGCCCTCGCCCCATTGATAGGATTACGGGATACCTCTGTCCACGAGGCTACAGCTGCCCTCTTGGCAGTGCAGTGGAGAGGCCATGTGAACCTGGCACCTACAGTCTCAACCCTGGCTCTGCTACATGCATAATTTGCCCTTCTGGCACCATGTGCCTTTTACCTGCCACTGAGGAGCCTTTGGTCTGCCCTGAAGGTGAGAACAATTGACTCTTGATCTACTATTTCACAGAAGTAGATTTTTGGGTAAACGTTTAATCCATAATTGCTTTGAACCAAGCCAGTTTTGGAAAGGAAGTTTCATATTTTTAGTTAAGCCTCTTTTTCAAATTCATATATTCTAGGTGAATAAGGCCCAGTGTACAGTGTGTAATGTCTACATTCATTACCAAACCTGTTATTGAACAGAGTAATGTCAATATGTGACCTGTCTCTAATTATTGCCCTCAGGCCATTTCTGTCCAGCTGGCACAACCTTTCCTGAGCCCTGTCCCATGGGCACAGTTGGGGATAGGACAGGTGCCCGATCAGTGTCTGACTGTGTTCCTTGTCCCACTGGATTTTACTGCAGCGTTCCGGGTGCCTCAGAACCACAGGGTACAACAGCTAATGCAGATGAACATGTTGAATGTGGAAGTAAATGCCACACTAATGGCTTACATTTAATTTCTAGGGCACAGGAATTGTGTTATATGGTAGTTTATGCATGAACTGAGTGGTTTGTAGCAGCAGGCTACCATCTCTTTCCTTCTAACAGGACCCTAATCATGGATGCTTAATAAGCAGCAGCGTCCATGATTAGAGCCCTGTTGTCAGGCTGATTAGTGCTGGCTGGGAGTCCAGCAGCACCCAAGAGTCACACATCTGCAGGTTTGTGCTGTGGTTCTGTCTACTGAAGCTACCTATCATTTTTAGAACAGGGATCTCAACAGAAACAGATTATTTACAATAAAAATCTGTTTGTTGCCACTATTCTAGGACTCTTTAACAGACCCTACTAATAACACCCTCCCCTTCCATTTTGGCCCCTTTCTGGATACTGTTCCATTTGAAGATCCTTCTCGTTTCAGCAGTTGTGGTGTTGGTGGCTGTGGTGGCCCTCTGGTAAAATTTGTGAAATAATAATTTATTAAATATTCAATTAACTCAAACTTAAATTGCATCACTGCTGTCAATCAGTGATATCAACTATGGACATTTTGCACTGGTGGTAAGCTTTTACAAATCAATCCATATCCATAGATCAGATTCAAAGAGGATTAAACATAGGCTAATTAGACAAATGCTGAGGAAAATTGCATGTCTTGTTTTGAAAACATGGTGTAAATATAGTAAAATGACAATTTCCACCTCCATCATATTACTGTAATTTGACATATTTTGTTGTAAATATACCTTATAGTGTCTTATAATATCTTGTTTTTATGTTCCCAGGTCAGTGTCAGGCTGGGTATTTCTGCCAGAGTGGTGCCACCAGTCCTGCCCCTCAAAACTCAACTGAGCTTGCCCGAAATGGCCCCTGCCCTGTGGGTAGTTTCTGCCCCTTAGGCTCGCTCTCACCCCTTTCTTGTCCTACAGGCACCATTAGAAACATTACAGGTTTGTTTTAAATAATGTTTTATCAAAGTCACTAAATGCATTCCTTTCTAATTGTTCATTATTGTGTAATTATTTTTCTGACTGCCTCTCAGGTGGTGTTTCAGAGCACAGCTGCTTCCCATGCCCAGCTGGATACTATTGTGATGGTGAGGCTCAGGTCTCCCCCAGTGGGCCTTGTGCTGCTGGCTTCTACTGCCCTTCTGATTACTCCTCGACATCACCCCAAGCTTTTCTCTGTTCCAAGGTCAGTTTTACCCAACACAGTGGTCATTGATAACCCATTTACACCAACAGCACATGAAAGAATTCTGAATGTAACCATTTCATGGGTGAAGATGGTTCTGAGAATTCTTGGTCTCACTTGCAGGGACACTTTTGCCCCCCAGGCTCTTCCATGGCTGTCCCCTGCCCTACAGGGCAGTACCAGCCAAACCCAGGCTCAGACAGCTGCATCCCATGTCGACCAGGCTTTTATTGCGAAGAAGCCATAATAGGTGACCCTTGGCCATGCCCCCCTCACTCATTCTGTCCTGCAGGTACTGGGGAGACCCCAGGGTGGAGAATGGGAAAGTCAGTTTATGAGAGAGGAAAACCAAACCTGGTATCTTGCAGGCACTATGGTTCCATTGCTCTGTCCCAATGGCACCTTCACGCCTCCTGACCATGGTGGGCTGCAGGATGAGCGGGAGTGTTTGCCCTGCCCCTCAGGCAGATACTGCAGGTATATTATCTGAACACCTTTAGGCATTTAAGAAAAAAGTCTTCAACACAGTTCAACCACACCTGTTTCAATTGAAACAAGCATTGCCAATATATTCATATTCAGAATAAAAATGTCTCTTGTGTAACCTCAAATGTATACATTGTCATTGTAGGTCTGGTAAGATCCAAGGTAACTGTGCTGCAGGTTACCTGTGCATTTCAGGAAGTCCAGAACCCACCCCACAAGCATCTAACGAGATGACTAATGGGACCCTATGTCAGTGGGGTGTGCAGTGTGCTGGCCTCTGTCCTGCAGGTCTGTGCTGGTCTGTTTTATTTTAAATGGGTTATTTCATTGTGGTCTGGATAAAAGAAAATGCCAGAAGTGTTTGACAGTAATGTTTGGATTCTTTCTCAGGGTTCTACTGTGCAGAAGGAACAGAGAAAGCCAAGCCATGTCCTGAGAACACCTTGCGTAGTTTGGCTGGAGCGGGCAGTGAAAGTGACTGTTTGCCCTGCCCACCCAAATACTGGTGCAGACTGGGTAAAAATGGAGTCAAGTTGTTGTGTTCTCAAGTTGAATATGTGCTATGGGGGAATCATAAAAGTCTCCACAATGCTGTGTTTCTGTAAACTCAGGTCACCCAATCCCGAATATGTGCCCAGTGGGTCACTATTGTGATGGCATTGCTGACACAGCTTCTGATGGCCCGCCTGGTCCCAAAAAATGCCCACCCTTCACCTACCGGCCCCTGCCTGGTGCAGGAAACAAAGGAGAATGTCTCCGCTGCCCCTCAGGCACATATTGTAACTCCACAGGTTAGAATCAGAGTTCTCTGTACACGTTTCCTTATTTTAGTTCAAGAACATCTCTATCTACAAACAATTATACAGAGATCTGATGCTGAGTTGTGTATTCTGCACAGATGAACTCAGCACTGATATTGTATGGGCACTTGTTTTTCAGGTCTCACAGATTTATCTGGCTTCTCCTGCCCTTCTGGATTTTGGTGCACTGGCTCAGGTCCACCAGTTCCATGCCCTGCTGGAACCATGCGGGCACAGCCTGGTGCTGCTGCCCCTAGCGATTGTGAGCCATGCCCGCCTGGATACTTCTGCCCTGACCCAAGGTCCACAGGCCATTCTAAAACAGCAGGAATCCCCTGTAGGCCATCATACCAGTGTCCCAAAGGTGGGAACACACTCTTTTATCGTGTCAGTGCAGATGGAATCTAAATAAAACTGTTGAGACTAAAAGTCAACAGCTTTGGTTTATATCTGAGCATAAACAGTGAATGTCTGGTTTCTGTGTAGGGTCAGTGGAAGAGATGCTGTGTACGGCTGGTTACTATTGCGGGCCGCAGACTGGAGAACCAAAGAAGTGTCCAGCTGGCTATTTCTGTCCTGAGGGGTCGTACACCTACAATACACCGCAACAAGTGTATTGAGCCTGTTTCCTACCTGTCCACACTGTTTTTAACTCAACTTTTATAGATGGAGCATTTTGTAGTTTCATCTTTCATCATTTTTTGTGTCATTCTAGTTGCTTATTCCCATATTTCTGCTCGGTGGGCAGCTCTACTCCACTGCCCTGTAGTGGTGGATTCCTGCCACTCAACACCAGTGGCCTGCGGGACTCAGAGCTGAGTGGTTGTGCTCCCTGCCTGGCAGGAACCTACCGTCCAGCAGAAGTTTCGGAACTGAACTGCTTACCCTGTCCGCCAGGGTACCACTGTCCAGCAGGTCCGTGTCCTGCCCATCAAACCATCATGAACAGCAATTATCATTCACACAGCATGGTGGTCTTAGCCTTGTTTGAGTAGAGTTTGCATGCTGTCCCCATTTTGTAGTGGGCTTCTGTGTTGAGAACGGGGGCAGTTGGGGCCTAGGGGGTAAGGAAGTGTAATTGGAAGGTTGCCGGTTCGAATTGTGATCCACCAAGGTACCACTGAGGTGTCACTTTGCAAAGCGCTGTCCCCATACACTGCTCCCCCTTTCATGGCTGCCCAACGTTCACCAAGGGTGAAGGGATAAATGCAGGGGACATATTTCTTCATGTGCACCATGTGCTGTGCTGCAGTGTATCACAATGACAATCACTTCACTTTAAAAAAAGAATTGTGAGTGTATGTATAATGAAGGATGAGGTTGGAATAAGAATTTCATGAAAAAAAATGGCTCCTTCGGATCCATTTTGATGTTGAAGGGGAAGGTTCTGATCTGTATTCCTGTTGTACTGCTGCTTTCAGGTACAGAGCACTACAGCAGAAACCTGTGTCCCCTGGGCTATGTCTGCCCCAAAGGATCAGCCAGGCCAGTACCCTGCCCGCCTGGTTACTATGGCAACCACACAGGTGCAAAGTTGCTGGAGGACTGTCACCAATGCCCAGCTGGGACCTTCAACAACCTGCCAGCCCAGAGCGCCTGCTTCCCCTGTGGGAGTTCTGCCAGCTCTGAAACTGGTATATCCCAGTATTTTGTACAGTGCCTTGAAAAAGTATTCACCCCCTTGTTATTCTGCCTTACAACAAGAAATTTAAACCACTTTAAAATTTTCTTTAAATAAAGGTATTCAATTATTAAGTAAAATGGGAAAAAGTTTTAAATAATTCTAATAGGGGCATAATCTTATTTTAAGAGGATTTTTTCTTCCATTAAGCTGGGAAAATATATTTCATAAAATCAAAGTATTTGCCATTAAACATAGAAAGAACTGCATCCTTATTGAACAGATTCTGTCTTTATTTCTCTGCATGCATGTCACGACGGTGAGCTGACGGGGGAGAGAAGCGCAGAGGCGGGACATTCTGGGAAAGGGATTTTATTAAGAAACACAATTAAACAAGGCGCGATGGCCAAAAACAGGAATAAAGGGGGAAACACAAACAAACCCGCAAGCATGTGCTGATTGCCAGAACTCAAAAACAACAGGTTGCCAAACAGTTGCACGGTCCAAAGAGTTTATCAAAATGTCGCCGCTCCAGAGTGGACGGAGTCACGGGCTTTTAACAGCTGTCCAGATTGACTACAGATGGCAGCCTCACCTGGAGCCAATCCTGACAATGCAACTTCATGTCAACAAACCATTCCGTCCCATTTTTTAACACTGACACCCCCTGGTAATGCCTAAATATAAAAAATATCTAAATATATTCCTATTTCTGCTTTCTGATCACTTTACAGTCTTTAAAAGGTAGGACGTATACTCTGACATAGTCATTGCAGCTTTTACAGTGAAAGATTGCAGAGCTGCTTTTTGAGTGACAGAATTGAACACAGCTCAGCTATTACAATGAGACAACTTAGATCATACACCATCAAATTAATGTGGGCATGAGATAATATATTGAATGCTTTTCTTTTTTGATGGGGTGGGTGGGTAAAGATGATGATTCGTAACACCTAAAACTCCCACCACAGGATCGTCTTCCTGCTCTTGCATTGGGAAGAACAGAGCTTTCCAGCAGTCTGATGGATCATGTGTGTGCAAAGCAGGTTTTGTTTTCTACAACCAAATGGACTTCAAGAGCACCAGCATGGACAGTGACCTGGACTGTCAGCCTGAGGTCAGAATTTGGCACTTCCCATAGTGCTTGTTAATTTGTTACGGTTCTAATGCTTATTGTTATGCTCAGGTGAAAAACCGTTGCAACTCTGGAGAGGTGCGACTGGCCTCCACGCAGGACTGTGTTAACCCAGAGAAGTACTCCTGTAATGTCACATGTGGTGCTCTGGGTGGCAAACTGGATGTGGGCTTTGGCATGTGAGTGTACTCTTTAAAACAAACGGAAGGCAACAATTCTGGGGGAATATTGCCCTGGCACTCTGTCTATCTCAGACTGTATGAATTAATTATATATAATGTATAATGAATTAAATATATATAATGTGCATGTGTTTGTTAATGGTCTGAATATCCATTGATGCTCCTGTTTATAAAGAAGGGAAGGAAATGAAGGACAAGGGTATGCAATCGAAACTGGCGGGTTTAAACCATTTTTTTTGTGTATTTCACAAAACGACTTTTTGTTTTTGGGAATATGTGTTCTGTGGTTTTTATTTGGGGACAAAATGACACACACATAATTGTAGGTGTTGATTTATTTTTTTTAACAAATGAGAGCTTTGTGTAGCTGATTTCATCATTATATAATTCATTGGTTTATTGTGTATGGAAATGATTTATTATTAATTATAAACTGTCTGTAACTTTAATAATTACTAAGAAAGTGCTACTAGACACAGAATAAAGGTATAGGTGAAAGTGGTGTCATATGACTGTTATATAGTTTCTGTTTAAAGAGGATAAGATACATGCAAATTAACAATAAATGAAAGAGGCCTTTTGGGGGCTCAACTAATTGCAGTGTCTGTGTTTTTCAGTTGCCACTGTGAACAGTATGTGTCTGTGGAAGAGCTGTGTGATGCTGTCTGTCTGTCCCACCTGCCTCTTATCACAGCCAGTCGCTCTTCAGACAGCCACTTGATGATCCGTATCAACGCATTAGATGAAAGCCGGCTCCGGAGTCGAGTTGAGTAGCCTGAGTGGCTCAAAGCCCTGTTTTTAGTTATGTATCTCCAAGCTACACCTCTTCTTTGTTATTTCATCTCCATACAAAATACCATCTTTGCCACAATAGGTGTTCATTAACAGATTTCAGCATTCAGCTGTTATAGTGATTAATTTTGTTTCTAGAAAATGGTCAATGTTTTGGGACCTGATATCCATGTCAAAGACACTGGAAAGCTCCACTTTGTTCAGTTTGGGCCAGATGGAGTGTTTGGCTGGATTTTCACAGACTCTGATCTTACAGACTCACTTCTGAGAGGTATTGATGATCTGAAGATTAAACCATAACATCCATATTTAAAGGAAACCAAATTAAAACATTAATTGTCTTTATTTACTTTTTTTAAAGAATTGTTTGAACCGAGTCCCAGAAAGAGAAGAGCTTCTGATGATCCTACTGAAGCCAGGAAGCCTGACCTTCTCCCTCGCATCCCAAACCCACTAGCCTGCATCAGTACTAATGACATGTTGATATTTCAGTTCAGCATCAACTTCACTGGTGAGAACTTTCAAGAAAGGGATTAAAAACTACTGAGTCAGTTGATCGGGGAACACATTACAGTGGCAGCACACTTTTCGTCTGTGTCCTTGGTTTCAACTCTCTGTATTGTTAATATTCACAAGAGTTGTGTGGTTAGTTGCAGGTTGGGATTTTATGAAATACCTGTAACAGTGACGCAGAAGACAAAAATAGTATTTATTATTTTGTAGAGAGAATAATTTCATAATACTTTGCTTTTTGCACCCAGACACACATGTGGATGATGGTTAATTAAACATTATATTCAACCTATTTACATTTGTTCTGATATGCCAGTTATCAACTGTAGCTAGGACATCCTTTATTTTAGGCTACCCTAATTCACTCCACATTCTTTGACTGCCACTCAACAATTGCACTTAATTGCTCTTAAAAAAAGTAATAAAACGTGTGCAGGTCATGTAACCTGCAAAGAGTAATTAATAAATAGCTGGAATAAAACTGTCTCCTGTGAAGTAGTTCATTAGGCCGATATTTTGCAGGACATCCAGATGGTGTGTAGTCTCTGTTTTGCATGTAGCAGTGCATGCAGTGCAGTAGCACACCTATCTACCTGAGAACTAACATTTTTCGGACTTCTATGCATGCAGTTTCTTCTTAAATCTGATGGTGGGTTAAAGGGCAAAAACTTCCTTTGCTTCACAGATCGTCTCTCCAGCCACTTTCCAGTTTACCAGAAAGAGCATTTGTTCAACAGTAACCCCAACTGGGACTTTGGTGCTTTGAGAAAGCTTCAGTATCTGATTCAACAAACCAAGTTCAACTCCTCCAGGTACCAGAAATTGATGCATATGGTCCTGGTGACTGAGGGGAGCTACGGCACATGATGTTAGGTGTCATCAAATGGACTTCTGCTCTACACCCTCCAGGTTTGCCCATGTGTTTTCTGAAGCTGGGACCTATGTGTTTGTGGATAACGTCGTGCCAGAGTGGAATCTAATCGTTGTTGTCCATGAAAGTGGCACAGGGTGTGACCCTGAGTTATCCGCATTTCACCCCGCCTCTCCAGCTATGGTGGTCCGGCACAGAGTGATCAGGCAGCGTCATCTCAATCTGCTGCCTGACTGGGGTATTATCACAGGTGGTTATGCACACACACACACACGTACACAGGAGATTTAATTACTCCACAAGGTTCATATAGTACTTTTACTTTTTAAACAACACTACTTTACTAGGGTAAATATGTTTTATTTGGCGTATTTTCTGCTTTTGGCAAGTCATTTGTTTGCAGTTTCTCCCTAAACTAAAAGGATTAATAGTAGGTGTACTGTCATACTTTCCTGTTACAGGAATCCTGGCTCTAGCCCTGGTGCTTGTTGTGGTGCTGACTGTAGTTGCTCTGTTGCTGAAGCCTCACCGTGCACACTTCATCACCCAGGGCAAACCCAAACCCAAGTGGCGCAGCCTGGGGGAGCCCTTGGCTCCCCTTGAATATGTTTACAACAGAGAAAGGTGACTTTGTGTTGAACTTTGATCTGCATAGCATTGCAGTTACAGCAATATGCATTTATAAGTCTTAGATGCCTGTAAAAATTCAGTAAAGGTAACAAAATTTTTTGGAGAAACAAATTATCATTCTGGAATATTATATAATTCTGAAAAATGTCACTTGGGAAAGAGGATTTTGTCATTTTCTGTTCTGTTTATGAGTATGTGCTGTGGTTTGTTTTCTGCATCAAAGAATAATGTCTGTGTCTAGTCTAGTCTCTTGATCTGGTAATGTCTCACTCTGACTTGCAGCCCATGCAGGCCTGAGCATCTGAGTTTGAGAGGGGTGGGGGAGGGAGCCGAGGCTGAGGAGCCATCCATCTACCGAGGAGGTTAGTGGCTGCTTCCTCACTCAACTTCTCATCAGAATCTGAATTGTGTGTATGTGTGTGTGTCTTTGTGTGCAATATATATATTAGGGCATAAACAGAAAAGTTGGTTTGTCAACTGTCATGATGGCTGGACATGGTGAGGAAAGAGGACACATATGCATGACGTCACAAGACAGGAGTTTATTAAATGGAGCACACAACAGGGGAAGCATCACCAAGAAATGACCCGACAGTGAACAGATACAAACAGGGCAGCTTTATACTGGCAGACATGGTAGAAATCAAACAGGAAATATAATAACACAGGACAAATATGAAACTCTGGTCTGAAACCCGGATCCGGAGTAGCCACTTCCGGACCGAATCCTGATAACGAGTCAATGGCCACTCTTTTGCCGCTTTTATTTTTGCAAATGACTTGCTCCACAATGGAAGCTAGTTGGACATAGCTGTGTGACTCACAGATGTATGAACTATTCCTTGTGCGCAACTGAACTTGCAGCTAGAGTGGAGGGTAAACTGATGCGGTAGGTTGGGGTAAACACTTCTGCCATTTCCTACCACAGGGACCTGACCAGTGTTTTGCCCTACCACACCAAGGTAGTCTAAATATGAATATGCTAGCTGCACTTTCACAGTGTTAAGCAGCATCTATTCTTTTTAAAATTGTAATGAAAGATTTTATTGACAAACTAACACAAATCAAAAAGGTACAATGCAACTACAAATGCAAAAACCATCCAGGTTGACATTGTACAAAAGACCTACAGAATCAAGTAAAAAGTATACAGATATAAAACACTATGTATAGATAAAAATAAACTTTCAATGAACTTTTAAATGTTGCCAGAAATGGATCTTCACAGAATTATAATATTTTATAATTATAACAATTGTTCAAATGTTGAATGTAGCACCAGGTTCCGGAGAAACATATATCTACTGTCTAACACATATATAGCTGAAATGACAGACAAGTCAACTTCAACTTAAAATTTTAACATACTTTCTTAGGATATCATCTGGATCAAAGAATCAGTCCATTCCTTAATATCTGGGGGATTACTGCTCTTCCAGGGACGTAGGATGATCCTGGTAGTTGTAACAAAACCAAGCTTAAGTACAGAAAATATGGTTACAATATGTTACAGTATGTTACAAGAATCACATATCTGTCTCCAATGAGACATAATCTTGGTTGTGCTGGTAATGAGATTTCCCACCCAATCCCTTATTATAATAACTTGTTCTAATAATTCAGAATATGATATAAACACCCCATCATAAATCACTTAGGGTGCATACTCCACTAACCTGCCAATAGATCCTGGTCTTCCCTATTCTGATCTCTGGGTTATATCAGAGTGTTTATAAGGAGACTCCTTGCATGATTTCTTTTGGACACTGTGACAACATTTGTAAAGGGTGTAATGGTTTGGACAATGTCTAGCAACATCAATTATTTTACATTTTATGCCTTTAATTTTGTATGAGCACTTTTCAATTCACCTGCAGGCAGCAAGGCAATGTACATGGAACTGGAGGAGTTCAATGTGAAAACCCTCTATGATAAGTTAGAGGATCAGAACCTCCACCTGGCCTCACAGCTGGCAAAACACCGCAAAGACACTCAGGAGTTCTACAGGAACATCTGTCACAGGGCCAATACACTGCAGGTGATGGCACTCCCAGACAGGCCTGGGGAGCTGAGATATGGGGATCCAGATATTTAACAGATAAGACATTTCCTTTCACTAGGAAGTTCTACAGAACATGGAACCCACAAAACTGAAGCAGTTGAAAGAGTCAAATGACCTGAGGAACAGACACATTGGCCTGCTCCAGGGAGCAGTGGGGGAGGAGAAGGTGCTGCCTCTGGGCCTGATGAAAGCCCAGCTCCAAGCTCTGGAGGATCTATTAGCCCGACTGAGTCAGGAAAGTCCTGGAGATAGCAGGGATTGTGAGTTGCACATGGTATGCACTCAGGTGATGAGACACCCTCCTTCAGGCAAATCCAGAGACAACTGCATGTTCCAATGAAGTCCCCTCTTTTCCGCAGGTCTCCTCTGCAGACATGGTTGAGCTGCCACTTGGTCGTGAGGTGGAGCCTGACCTCTCTAATACAGGTTTGGCAGGTTGTGTAACAAACAAATAATAATCCATTAAAGATTGAAACCAAGAAACAGTCATTTCATAAAGTGAGCTAGAATTTATTGATGTCTTATAATCATCAGTACAGCGAATATATGGCTAATTATCCAAAATAAGAAAGAAAGAAAAAAGTTTTGTGGTTTTGTGATACACAGCACTTGGTGCACACAACAAAAAGTGTATTTTGTGTATTTTGTGAGCAGTGGGCAGGCACCCAGGAAGTGTTGTGTGGGGACTGTACCTTGCTAAAGGGGACTTCATTGGGTGGTAGTAGCCTAGGGGGTAACACACTCGTTTATGAACCAGAAGACCCAGGTTCAAAACCCACTTACTACCATTTTGTCCCTGAGCAAGACACATAACCCTAAACTGTCCCTGTAACTACTGATTGTAAGTCGCTGTGGATAAGGCTGAAAATTAAGGCTGAAAATACAAAAACCCAGACATTGTTACATAATTTACATACAAGCAATACTACAATGTTAAGTATGCTCCCAATTACTGGGCAGCCTTCATAGAGGCAAATAAGTGTCTGAACAATGCATTTGATGAACAAAACATTTGGAATGACTAAAAAGAAAAATTAAACTAAAAGAAAAATTACATTTAAGTCCTCGGATGTGTTGTAGAACTTCGGGGATGCTTATTTGCCAAAAACATTGCCGTCACCTTCACCGTTCCAGTTTTTAGATCCTGAGTCAAGCACCAAAAGAACAAAAGCCATGCCAATGTTGTCATTTCGGGTTTTTCTCTGCGCAGTTTGAGTCGGCGTGAAGTGGTAACAGTCTGTTTAGAAGCATTTGTGGTGGACAATGCTGATAAATGCTGTAAATGTAAATGTTCAGTGGCAACTTCGGGATTTGAACCCGCAGCCTTTCAATTACGGGTCCGCTTCCTTAGCTACTAGGCAACCAATGCCCTTTAAAGTCTCGTTGTTCCCATACTGGGAGTCGAACCCATGTCACCTCGGTGAAAACCAGGAATCCTAATCGACCATATGGGAAGTTTATATGCATATAACCACTGTTCCCGGAGAAAGAGGAACAAGGTAAAATGGTAAACGGCAACAGCTGATTTTATTGGGTGCCATGACCCCTCCTCTTTTGCAGAGGCGTGGCAAGCTGAGCTGTGGATATCCCCCACTTCCTCAGGGAAGAGTCTTAATATGCATAACCTGATGTAGGTCGGGTCAATAATAATTTGTCTGAAATGCAGCACTATCTTTTCTATGACAAAGGGGTGAGTATTGCAACATTGTTTAGAAATTGGGAAGATATTCAGTTCAAGATTAAATAACCTGTTGCTACCTGAAACATATTAATAACTACTGCCTTTAAATAACTACTTCCTTTTGTCAGAGCAATTCATTTAATTCATAGATAGAAAAAATTCTGTGTTTCTGTATTCTCACATTCACATGGTTCCGTTTTTCCTCAGTACAAGCCCAGAGTGGTGCCCTATACCTGGCAGAACAGGACCTTTCAAAACTTGTGGATCTTACCCCACTCTCTCGCACGCTGCTGGAGATCCAGCAGTCCCTGCAAAGGCTGCCAAGGGTGGCAGACCGGAAGGAGGAGGAGGAGGGTGAGGAGAGACAAGTTGATTAGTTTTCATTCTGTCTTTTCCCTCTTGGTGAAAAGACTCATGGTCGCATTGAGTGAGAGCAGTGAAGTCATTGTCGTGTTGGTGGCACACTGAGTGCCCAGTCCACCCCATAAGAAGCTAAAAAAAGAGCACACAATGAAATGTGTCCTCTGCTTTTAACCCATCACCCTTGGTGAGTTGTTGGCAGAAAGAGTATTTTAGCAGAGGATGGTTTCAATCCATCCACACTTCCACTGCGCCACTGGGGCTCAGTGGCCTAATATATACTAAAGAAAACACTTTAGTATATAGACTGGTCAAAGACAACACCAGATCACATCCTACTTGTCTTGTCTGTCAGGAATAGTCCTTCAAACAACCAACTCTCCTTCTCGACTCACATCAGCAATCTTTCTTGCTCATGTTGATTCCTTCTCTACAATATCAGACAGATCTGTCCTTATTTGTCAACACAGGCCACCCACATACTGGTTCAGTCCTTAGTAATCTCACGACTGGATTACTGTAACTCCCTTCTGGCTGGTCTATCTCTATGTACCATCTGACCACTGCAACTAATACAAAATGCAGCAGCACGACTCATCTTCAACCTTCCAAAATTCTCCCACACCACCCCTCTGCTACGTTCCCTCCACTGGCTCCCAGTAGCTGCACGCATCATATTCAAAATACTGATGCTGTCCTACAAAGCCAGATATGGAGTAGCACCATCCAACCTCACAGCCCTTATTACACCTCGCACTGCAACTCGCATATTTTATGCCTCCAGTACTGCTTGCCTGGTCCCCCCATCGCTGAAGGTAAAAGGAAGACACTCATCTAGACTCTTCTCTGTCTTGGCCCCGCGGTGAACTTCCCCTTGAGGTCAGAACAGCTCAGTCACTGAGCACTTTCAAATGGCAGCTCAAGACCTTCCTCTTTAGAGAATATTTAGATTAACTTGTAACCTTCTTATTAGGTTACTGACTTATGTATAGAAACTACAACATAGTGAATAATAAGATTGTATTCATAGTTGAGGGTCCTAGTGAACCAGAATTGATATCTTCATCGATGGTAACTTGAAAGCACGTTGTAAGTCGGTCTGGATAAGGGCGTCTGCCAAATGCCTCAAATGTAAATGTAGTCATCATCATTCCTCAATAATCATACTTACATAATTTCTAATGTGCTTTTCCCCAGTTATTGCTGTCAGGACTTCAGAATTGACAGATGCACAGCTGAGCCCAGTATCCTTGGACATCCTGTCCCCACAGCACACTGCCATCTTTCTGTTTGGGTGTCATGTGGTGCGCCTGCTCAGAGACGACCACGGGTTCCCCCCCATAATGCTGCTGCTTGCTCGTACAGTGCCAGTCTCGCACTGCAACGGCATTGTGGCCTACTGCAACAAGGACTTTTATTATGACACGCAAAACCAAATCCTGTACCTGTTGGAGGCAAAGCTCCAGAATGCTGGACACTTTATAGCAACTCTTGTACATTCCATGGCCTACATCATTGCAGGCAAGTCTCACTCAGCAGGCATTCATCACTCACTGTACCACAACATTCTGATGGAGAGGAGTTGATAATACCTCACCGTATCCTCACTGTGATACAGCTCCAGAAATGTAATCCTAGCTTATTAGTTTAAAGCCAGCTGTTGCTGAATGATGCTTCTTAGGAACAGGGATTAACAATTTTATCATGCAAAATAAACCAGTAAACTGATTCTCAGTGGTCAGGAGTTAATTCTATGTTCTGTTTGTGGATTATTGTTTATATTCTTTCACAAAGACTCTGGAAAGGAAGGATTTATTGCAGCATTTCACAAGGCCATTGCAGCCCTGAGTTTGCAGCTCTTCACTCACTCCTTCAGTCCTGAGGTAGGAAACATAGCATGGCTGATATGGCTTCAATCGGTACTAAATGTGACTGGGAGGAATGTGATTGACTGATGAAGATGTACCTGAGGCTGTTTTATGCTTGTTTGAAATCATACAATTGGTGAATTTGAATGCCTGAACTTTTTGGGAGATAAGGTCATGAAGCTGTGCAAGTTATGTAAGCTATAGGAGCAGCTTAAGGATGATTTATAAAATAATGATTTATTTCAGTCTTCTTTTTCTTTTTTCTTCTTTAGCAATTTATCATTTTCTCCCTCAGTGTTGTGGAGAAATAGAAGAGCCTGGACAAATACAGAATACTATGGCAATGATATTAGAACAAAAGCTTTCATTTGAATTTGAGTTTATATACAAGAAATATGGAAATGAACTTTTGAAGTTAAGACTACTGATGTAGGATGTATTTTAAACCAATGAATACTCATATTTAGAAACATGGCTAAACAGCCATAAGGTTCTGCATTTACATTTACAGCATTTATCAGACGCCCTTATCCAGAGCGACTTACAATCAGTATTTACAGGGACAGTCCCCCTGGAGCAACTCAGGGTTAAGTGTCTTGCTCAGGGACACAGTGGTAGTAAGTGGGATTCGAACCCGGGTCTTCTGGTTCATAGGCGAGTGTTTTACCCACTAGGCTACTACCATCCTGCATTTTAAATCAAAATTTCATGTGTGTGTTTGTTTGTGTGTGAGAGAGAGAGACAGAGGGAGAAAAAATATTTTAAATGAACAAGTTGCAGAGCAAAGAATTTAAGCCGCAAGCATGCACAAGATTCACAACATGGGTTTTTAAAACAATTTAACACGGCACAAAGCCAAGGACTGAACCCTGCACTGGAGAACCCGGAAATGTCAGGATTATAACAGCATGTACCAGACATTTACATTTACATTTATAGCATTTATCAGACGCCCTTATCCAGAGCGACTTACAATCAGTAGTTACAGGGACAGTCCCCCCCTGGAGCAACTTAGGGTTAAGTGTCTTGCTCAGGGACACAAAGTGGGATTCGAACCCGGGTCTTCTGGTTAATAGGCGAGTGTGTTACCCACTAGGCTACTACCACATTTATACATTGTTGATCAAATTCACACCAAACTTATTGAGAAAAGTTCAGTTTTCTTTTATTCAAACTTTTGTACATTCCACATACATTTCAAATCATTCTTATACATTTTTTTATAACCTGCAATACGTACTTGTCAGAGAACTAGATGGTGACATCAGCATTATGGGAAAGCTATATCTGGCTGACATTCACCCTTATCTGTGCTGTGGAGTTAAGACATGAGACACACTCCTCACATGTAAAAAGCTGCTGGCTGATTGATGGAGTGTGTGGAGGAAACTGTACCATGCTTGGTTACAGGAACCCCAAATAAAATTAAAATTAAATGGAGATGCTAAACGTTTTCAGGTAGGGCAGGACGGAAATGCTGGAGCTCTGAGCTCAGTGGTAGAGGACTTCTTCAGTGTAAGAGTGATGCCTGAAGCCCAGTTCAGCCCTCAGCGACTAGCAAACAGGTTGGTACTGAGCTGCTTGTAACCTTACTGTCATTCAAATGGGTCTTTCTCAACCTGCCTGCATTTCACTATAGGCTACAAACTTATAAACACTTTCAACTGGAAAAGATTATCCATGACCTCAGAACCACAAAGCACTTTGATGGTGAGGATTTGTTTGCAGTCATTTTGACGTGCTTATGATGTTATTCAAACTCACTCATTTGGACTTTTCTTCATGTTGCCAGGGCCCAAATCCTGTCTGAACAATTCAGTAAGTCAAATTTTTTCACCCTCCCTGTGTCACTACATCTCACCATCTGTTCTCTCTTTTTTTAACCCAGTCTGCTTCTATGCTTCTATGTGTGTGTGTGTGTGTGTTATTAGTCTCAGGTGCTCTGTGTGGACAAGGAAGTGAAGCAGCTGAATGACCTCTACCTGGACCTTCAGCCCCAGAGCCATAGGCCTCTGATGGAGTCCCTGCTGTTGGAGTCATCTGAGAAGGTTGTTATATGTTGAATATACAGAAGTCATGAAGTGATGTTTACCTTTGGTGTGGAATTGGTACAGTGGAGGTAAAAACACTACAAATATATGTTTACCTTCGGAATGGCTCTGTTCACATCTATCATAAGTCACACCATAGGAAAAAATCTCTTTGAATAGACAGCCATTTGATTTATATAAATCCAATATTACTATTGTGTATATGGGATGTGTGCGTGTTCACATATAATAGGTTTTTACTCATTCGTCTCTCTCATGGTGTCTCTCTTTGGTTCACAGACATCAGCTAAGACAGTATTATCTCAGGATGAGGTTCAAAACCAACAGACCAAGACTTTGGTGCTCAGCCAGCAGAATGTGGTCCAGAGACTTGCCGAGATCAGGGAGAGGCTGCTCTCCTCCAAAATCTCCGCCCAGCCAGAGCCCACCTCCTCTGTGCTCATCACTGACAAATCTCTACAGGACAAGCAGAGAGCAGGCATCACAGTTCTTCCCAGAGATGAGAAGGAACTTAAGTGCCCCATTACAGAGAGTGACACCAGTAACTCAAGTGTGTGAATCTGTGGACTGGAGGAACACTGGCCTTCTGTCCTGAAGCTCCATCACTCTTTATTGACTCAGAGAGTCCTGGACTTCTGTCCTGAAGCTCCATCACTCTGTATTGACTCAGAGAGTCCCGGAGTTCTGTCCTGAAGCTCCATTGCTCTCTATAGTTGTGTAGTGAATTTGTGTTCATCAGAAGATCAACTCCAGTCTCGAGTAGCAGCGCTGTTGAAGTTGAGACAGTCTGCATGTGTTTACTTACGGATAACCATAATTGTTCCTTCTTGTCATGACCGGATCTGCGCCTGGCACTCCGGGACATGTTTTCCCAGAGTCATTCCCGGTGTCATTTGTGTGCGTGAGTACCTTAATTGTAATCAAGGTTAATGTTATAAATGTTCCTGAGGGTCTTTAGTCTGCGTACCAGTATTGCCTGCGTCACACGGTATGTGTTCCTACTCTGTCTTTTTCAATTAAACCCGTTTTGTTCCTGAGTCATGCATGTGCGTCCTACCTGCCCTGCACCGGCCGTGACACTTCTGTACATCTGCACAACTAAAACCTGATCATTTCCAAATGTACACTTTTTGTTTGAGCAGTCGGCCATGAGAGACATAAATGTTCTCTGAGAGAGGCAGCAAACTGTGGCAGCAGTGCCAAAGGGAATACTTCAGCGGTCAGCTGAAGTATGACATGAATCACAAAAATTTTCAGTGGAGCAAGGCACACAGTCGGCACTCGCTACTGTGACCATTCATTTGTAGTGCATAGCATCTTCTTAAGCCTTTGTTAGTGTGTTTGTTACATGTATCTGCTCTATTAAGCTGGTACCTGACAGCATGACAAGAGAACCATCTGATGACAGATGATCATCTTCAAGAAAGTTCTCCAGCCCAACACTTCTTCAAGCTCCTTCTACCCAACAGGCTTCTTCTTCCCAGATACTTGATTCATGTAGCTCTATACATTTTTGTCAACAGGTCAGTCTGATTTTTTCCCCTTCTCCCTCGCAGCTGCTATCATATCTATTTCTGTCCCAGTTATTTTCCCCCATTAGGAATGGACAGCTGCAGTACCTGGAGCGCCTGTGGTGTGAGCTGCTTTAATGTGGGATGGAAGCTTTTTTCACCAATCGTTCTGTAAGTCTATTTATTATTTATGCTGTGCTTCATTCTTTTTTCTACCATTAAAAGTTTATATATAGCACTCGTTTAAGACATAGTATAAAAGTGAGCTTAATGAAGGCCATTTGTTATCCCTGCATGCCAGTGTTGGCTGTTGTCCACTGTTCTATATTACCCTGCTGCTGCAGCATAAGAGTTTTATCTGATTAGTGAATATTAAACCATGTTTGTTTCACTATCCAGTACAGGTCTACTGGTGCACTACTTTCCAGAAACTAAAGAGATAAATTCAGCAGCTGTATTTTGGACCCTCTGTCAGCATGCAACATGCTGTGATCGTGTAGTAAATCTGAAATTCAGCCCACATCCCCGCTCCCTTTGGTTGATTTGTTTCAATAAACCATTCACAGTGAGATTAAGAGTGTGTGTGTGTGTGTATGGGTGCGTGTGTCTCCATGTGCAATAAAGCTGCTGGATCAGATTAAAAACTTGTTTTGAGAAGGATAGAAAGGCAAAAGGAAACTGATCTCCAGAGAAAATGGTCTTGAGACCAATCATGTAAATTGTTTTTTTTTTCAATCCGTTCAAGAACGGATTTGATAAGTGCTGTTCTACCTCATACAAGGGAGAAATGCCACATTACCTGAAATGTTGTATTGACTTCACTCCTCTATGGCTTTCTGATGCTCTAATTATGTCCCTTTTCCTCCATGTTTCATTTTCTAGATGACTGGACACTGGGTTACAGTGAACCTAGAACATTGTGGAAGTAAGATAAACATTCACATTCATAAAGCGCTATTTGAAAGGTTTCCTTGTCAGTGTGAAAAATTATAAAGATGACACATTTTATGGCAGATATCCAGATAGCCATGTGAAAAATAAAATAATTCCTAGGTTTGAGTAAAAATGGAAACAAACTCCAAGAAGGAAACACTCCCCAACTATTATGCTTGGAGGTGGATGGATCATACTTTGGACTTGTATTGCAGTCAATAGAACAGAGAATAATTTTTTGTTAAAGGCAGGAATGGGTATGAATAAAAAAACTACTTCTGGAAGCAAGAATGACTCAAGAGGCACAAGCTTTTGTGATTGACTTCACTATTCCCAACCTACATATTCATGAAAATCTGTGGATAGATCTCAAAAGAGAAGAGTGCATGTGTAGTGGAAATAAAAGACAAATGGTGCAGATGAAAAAAAGGTTTTATTCAAGAAGTCGTGCAAGCGCGCATGGAGAGTTCTGAAGGACTTGGGTGTGCCAACTCCTTTTGTACAGCTCAGAGGGTGTGGACAATCAAGTTAGAAAAAAAAAAAACATTTTCAGAAATGAATCAGAAATTTTCCAATGAAAAACATGCCTGTCTAATCTTGCACAAACACATTTATCATATTCAGCATCAGGTCATCTTGCCCTGTGACCTGAAGTTCAGGACATAACATGACTTTACATTATGACAGAGAGCATTATTTTACGCATTAGAGTGTATGTGCGCCAGGAGCCTCCAGTCTCTTTGCGGGCTGTGCTGATGTCAGGGTTGATGGCACCTGGTCTGATCACCTGTGCCCAATCCGGACAGCCTATAAAGGACTGTAGCTCCGACATTTTAGTGGACTTTAGTGCACGTTTGTGAATGTGTGTGTTTTTGAGTTCTGGCAATCGCCACACGCCTGCGGGCAAGTTTATGTTGATTCCCCTTTATTTCACGTTTTGGTCATGTCGAGCCAGGAACTCTGTGCTCTGCTGGCAAGGCTCCCCAAGCAACGATGACGTGGATTTTCATTGGGCGGTTGGGGCCGGGATGGCTCCGCCCATTGCGCGCGTCCGAGATCGTTGCAACGTCCGTGAAGACTCACGTGACTTCCGAGGGTACCAGGTCGACGAGGATGACGCCGATTGGCCGGTCGGTGCCGGGATGGCTCCGCCCATTGTGCCCGTTCAGGATCGTCGCGAGGTCCGTGGAGACCCACATCACTCCCAGAGGTGCGACAACAGCGAGGAGTGGAACAGGGTGACAGGAGGTCGCCAGCCAGCAACTGCCGGAACTGCCTCACAGGGAAGACGCCTTCCCAGCTCCGGTCACCGACCCGCCTTCCCTCTGCCCGGACGTTCCCCAGGTGATCGGTAGCGCATCAGCAAATAATTTTTTGGGGGGTGCAGTTCGGGTTGGGGGCTCCTCCTGAGGGGAGGGTAGGTGGGGAAGCAACAGAGCTGGGTCCTCCGGTAGCCGGTGAGGGGTGGCATAGAGCTCCCTGGTAGGCATGAGGACCCAGCTGGGGCAGGCAGGAAGAGGGCCTGCTTGTCCCAACGGATGCAGAAGGGGCTAGCCGGATGGTCTGGCAATGCCTCCCCCCCCTTGGCACCAGGGGCGTGCAGTGAGAGGGGTGCCTGGAACGGCCGCCGGAGGCTCCGGGACCGCCTCCCTGTACGGTGCAGGGCAGGAAGCTGGCCGCTCCGCCAGCAGGGACGTGCAGCGAGAGGGGCTGCATGGTCCCAGAAGGCACCAGCCTAGGGTGCCGTACGTGGTTGCCGAACGCTCCGGGACAATCTCCCTGCGCGGTGCAGGGGATGACACAAGATGTGTCCCGCACGTACCCGGATAGATCGGCCCTGATTATTGTGTGATGGTCCAAGGGTCCGGGGCAGCCATGCGGGACCACACTGGGGAGCCAGCCCGTGGGTCCGGAGTCGCCATGCGGGACCACGCCGGGGAGCCAGGCCAAGGGTCCGGGGCCGCCATGCGGGACCACGCCAGGGAGCCAGGCCAAGGGACCGGGGCAGCCACGCCTGACCACGCTGGGGAGCCAGCCCGAGGGACCGGGTCCTCCAAGGGGAGGAAACAGCAGGGCAGGAACCCTGTGGTTGCCGCCATCCTCCCCGCCGCCTCCACTGATGGTACTGCTGGGGCTCCAAGGACGTAGCCCTTGGAGGAGGGGCTCTGTCAGGAATGATGGCACCTGGTCTTGTTAACATGAGGCGCGGTTTTGGCCACAGCGCTGTTGTTTGTTTGTATTTATTGTTTATTTGTAATAAAACTCCTTCCCAACATGTCCCTCCCCCGTCAGCTCGCGGTTGTGACAGCTGAATTCATATCACCTCGGCTCAAGGTTTTCCCAAATTCCTTCAGCCTGCTCACAGGGCTGAATCACGGATCAGTTTTCCACCATTAACACCATATGAACAGTTTAAACTGGATCATAAGAGCATATATACATTTACATTTATAAATATTTTCTGTTACACATTCAAAATGTAACAAGAATCATGCAAAATTTTTTGAAATGGTGACTAGGCAAAAATCCATTAGGAAAGAACTGAAAAACTAAATTGTATAACACACACTGATACTTGCAAAGCAGGTACTAAGTACCGAGTAATTACTTCCTTACTTTTTTCATATTATTTGGGTATTTTGTACTAATGGTGTAACTTAAAATCTCATCTTTATTTAAATATTATCTGTTAGGCTGTCAGTATTTGTGGATTACTGTGGATTTCAGTTATTGAAAGTTTTGACTATAAATATTAGTTTTACATGCACTCCAGGCAAGTCGTCCCTACTGTGCCTTTTTGAATCCCTTTGAAGGAGACATTTGCTTTGCCACTGTTAAAATACAGCCGTTCAAAGCATTCATAATGCGATACACCGCCTAAAGTTTTCATATTTCATTACTACAGTCCACGCCAGCTCCTTTTCAAACAAGTGCATTTCAGAAGCACCTGTCTCACTCACAAACAAAAGTGTCCTCGGAGCAGATCTGTACACATGGCATGTAATAAAGGACAAGACAGGTGGAAAGGTGCTCAGTGTTCATGTGTCAACAAACTGCACCACCTGTTCTGAGGTCACTAGCCTGCTAAATAGGACCAAGAACAGACTAAAAATCAATTTCATTTATTTCATTCTTTTTCAGTGACTCGTTACTTTCTTTTTAGCAACACTCCGCTAATGTCTACTGATAACATGTTCCAATAATTGTAATGGTAATAATGAACATTTGTAAAGCTCATTTTAAGCAAGAGCAGAGAAAGTTATTACAAAATCCCATTTAATCTAATTGGCCCTTAATATACCTCATCTGTACATAGCCCTCCTGTTTGATTTGAAACTGGAGCCTCACTCTCATCACAGTCACCCTACATCACTGTTGCCATGGTTTCCTCTTCCTCAACAGGCCTGCCATTTTTAGCATGCGTCTGGCTTTGAGGCTGCTCCGTCATCACAGCCCATGGCAGTTTCCATCCCATTTCAACAATATATCTGAACATTCACATTACTTCACCTTCTACTGGGCAATTCACATTTTATGAGAAATAAAATATTTCTTTTAAATATTTCTGTGCAAGTGCCTGAAATATTTTTATTTATTTGATTACACAAAAAAAAAAATCCCAGTATTTATGCCTTAAATACAGTGTAATAAAGTGTCCATTTTACCTCTTTACATTTTATTTTAACTGAGACATTGACCTGAGATCCTTTCCAGTTTTAACCACACACCAAGCACACACACTCTAAACAGTTTTCCTGATTCTGGATTATTACATTTTATCAACCACTTTTAGGCTTGGATTATATCAATGGGGCTAATAAACTCACTAGGAGTGACTGGGAAATTTTACAGACTGAATTCCACTTATGGATCTTATGTCCTTGTCATACATCCTGTATTTTGTTTAATATATAAAATTCAACTTTACATCCAGAACTCAGCTCTTTCACGATTTGTAATTATCACAAGTCTCCTCTCCACTAATGAGAGAACAGCATGAAACATGGTACTCATTTAGATTTCATGCTTTATCGCCCTTCAACTCCAGCCTGAAATCCACAGATTGATCTGCGGGCTGATCTTCAGGGAGTTTGTGTTGGAGTAAGCTCCTTCCACCAGCTGTTTCTGACAGCCATTACGTAACCTCGATCATATGTGTGTCCTGCATATGATATCACCGCACTCACCATACAACATCACGCCAGATTTCCTCTATGCAAATCCTCAACAACCAAATCACTTTTCAAATTGAACTGTGGATCATACTGGCATTCTTTTTTTCAATCACATTTTATCATCACAGCTAATTACTTCTTAAATGACATGAGCTCCAGGTTTCATGTTGTAATGGCCCATGAACTGCTGCGTTTAATGAGATGAGCTGGGATTTGTCTGCGTCCGACACCGAAGCGAGAGTCCCGCGCATGCGCAGTGCGGCGAACCTTCCAAGAGCGGAAAACAAAGGCGAGCGCGACGCGCTGCTGTGCTACGAATGATCCCTCCTGGAGGATGCGCGCCTTCAGCCTGCCGTCGCCAACACTTGCGTGTGTTTGATGTGAATTTTGAACTTTTTCTCTCGGTTTCACGCGAATCCACAGGTTTCCTGTGTCGGGGATTTGCCACAGCTGATGGACTTCTCATCTTAATCCGCCGTTCAGGAGACCATCTGACATTTACAATCTAGGTTCGCTCAGGATCCGCGGTAACGAAGTAATTAAAAGGCGCTGTCCATGGTGACGATCCATCATCTCAGCTGCGCGCGCATCTACTCCCTTACAGGGATGATGATGATGATGATGATGATGTTCTCTGTGTTCTCGCCAGGGGAAGTCGCCAACGCCCTCCTTCCAGCTGCAAGCATGAGAAAGCCAAGCTCCGTTCCCATGTGTCTGTTCTTCCTCATGTTAACAGGTAAGGGTCTTCTGTGATGAACTGACCCTCTGAACCCTGGATGAAACGCTCGCGCTCAGGATGTGTTATGTTCGTTTCATCTTGGCTTGTTCCTCCTTCCCTCAACTGGTATTCCTCATTCAGGTTGTTTAGTTGTGGAAATGCTTCACATGACAAATGTTGAGCCGACAGATGACAAAACCATAACAGGCACAGATGTCATCAGGGCAGAAGCAGTATAAGAGCTAATACAGTAGAATCTCCATATTCCACTCCTTACAGAAACAGTTCAGTTTCCCTAAAACTTTTTTGTAACAACGGTTTAGATAAGTTTTCAGTTTAAGTAAATTCAACATGTTTTTTTTTGTTATAAAAATTCAGACATAAAGGCTCAAATGTATTGTTTATTGCTACTTAATAATTGAATAGACTAATTCAATCAAAGTTAAAAGAAGCCTAACCAGACTGACTAGTCTCACTCATCTGATGCAATGCACCACCAACTTTACACCAATACCTTAGTGTAGCGTCTGCGTAGGATCACAGATGGTTGATCTTCAAAGAACCTTTTAACCTGTGACATTTACATACCAATTACAACCCTGGACCCTCACTCTGATCGTCCCGTCTTCCCCCACTGTCACAAATGTAGCGTCTGCGTAGGATCATAGATGGTTGATCTTCAAAGAACCTTTTAACCTTTGACATTTACATACAAATTACAACCTGGACCCTCAGCCTGATTGTCCCGTCTGCCCCCACTGTCACCAAGACGATGCAAAACAGACGGGGTCTGCAAACTGCTCATCGGGGCTCCAAGCTTCAAAGCATTCCAAAGACCTCCTGCCTGGCTCCACCGTCGCAATACACAATCACGCACACACTTAAAACATATTGTCTGTATCTTGTGCTAGGAATATGTGATTATAAGTGGATCCCGTATATGCACGCGTTGTGTGTACGTTCCCTTGTATGAATTATACTAGTTACAACTTTCTATTGTACATTAGGTAAACTTTAATTACCTATAATTAAGTGTATAAGTGTATCTCTACTTTCCTACCTCCTAAAGGTCCCTTTCTTGGTGTCAGAAGGAACTTCTCGTTACTACTGGAACAGTGATGCATACCATGTGATCACAAAATACATCATACAATTTCTATAAGGTAGAAATTGTAACTGCAACAAACCACAGTCTCTCTCTGGATCAGCCATAAACATTCCCGTCAGTCGTAAACCCGGACAAAGGGAACTTCTCCCGCCAAAATGTCACACTTGTGATTGGCTATTCAGGCCACATGATGGGCGTGCCAGAAAACATTCAAAAAGGAGCGTCACACAGGCACGAATGCTCAGATTTTCTCTTCTTCCTTCCGAGACACCTCTTTCAACACTTTGACTCTTTTGGCAAAATTTACCTTCAAGAAGAACTTCCAGCGCCAGACCTAAGGATCGAGGATCGTGACCCTACCGCATCAGGACTCCCTTACATGAAACAAGGACCAATGCAAGTAACTATTTAGATGCACGTGTAAACCCCTTTTTAAGGTGAACTTAAGAATTCTCTGACGATTCTCATTAGGCTGTGGTTAATTGATGTGTAATACTGCCATTCTCTTTTCATCACTTTCCTTTACCCTGTATGTATATGTTTGTCTAATTGTTGTATGTTAGCTATAGCCGTGTTTATTAAAATCTTTAAATTCACAATCGTTTGTTTCTGTGTGCTGCTCACAGCTGAGTCACTGAACGTTGACCTTTTAAGCTACATGCTAAGTTACTGCTAGCACGCAGAGTCAGGAAAGCTACCTTTCCTGGCCAAAAGGGGGGGATGATCGTTCCCAGAATTGATGGATAATTAATTTATCTGCTCCGTGAACGGACAGATCAAGTAATTGTAACATTAATTCTGCTACAGCTTATCCCCAAATCTAGTCTAAATGTCTATTATTAATTATAACCAGTTATAATTAATTCTAGATATTTCCTCTTGAGCTAATTCGTTACATTTAATGGTGGAGAATGCGGGCACGTTCAAACTTATTTTGTGAGCAAACTCAGTAACAATCTTTTTGTGTTTTTATGCAAGCTTAAAGTGAGGCAAGACTCACTCTCGTGATTGGTTGGTTCAAGACCACCTCCATATGTGTATTTCAACAGCCATTGTCTGTTAAAGTACACAGCCATTAGTTCATAATATTAAAATTGTGCTGTAAAGACGAAGAAATCTCTTTGCTGTACATTTTAATATTATCAGATCGCCTGTTGGAACGAAGAAATCTTCCTTCATCGCGATAAAGATTGATTTGAGCGACGTTCCTCTTGTCATCTTTTTATAGGCCTTATTCGTAAATGAGAGCCCTAAATGCATATGTGTAGAAACAGCTAAGGAACCCTGTTTTTAAGTGTTAGTGTGTAAGAGGCGGCGAAGAAATCCTGCCCACACATTGCTGTGCAACTAACTGCATTTGTGTAAAAACGGCGAAGAAATCCCGTTTTTAATTTTTTAGTGTGTAACGGCAGCGAAGAAATCCTGCCACACTCCCCTTTTGGTGCAGCTAAATTGCATTTGTTTTAAAGCAGCGAAGAATTCCTGTTTTTAATTGTTAATGTGTGAAAGGCAGCGAAGAAGTCCTGCCACACCCTGTCTAACACTCCTAAATTCCAACTCCACCCCCTCTGTTCTAACCCTTGGGGCTCACCCACGCCACCTTGTGGCCGGTCTCAGTAGGTGGGTTTTCTTGGTTGGTTGGCCTAAGCCTGCCAGTTTATCTGAAAGGCTTAGTCTGGCTCTTTGCCTCTTAACTTGATTCTTGTTATTACTGAGTCAAGCCTCTCCCTCTCCTGTTTAGATTTATTTAAATTTAGTCTAAACAGTGTTTGAATTTAAATTTAGAATCGATTTCTATATTCTACACCTGTGTGTTTACTCATAGGTAGTGCTCCCCCTCAATCCTATACCTCTCCTCTGTGTTTGGCGTATTTGTTTGTTTGTCTTCACCTGGTTTCTGTTTGTTTGCCTAGAGACCAAACCTTTGAGAATCATCAGAGAAGGCTGAGTAATACATTGACAACCCAAGCTGCCAAAGTCTTAAGACTGTCACGCAGTCAAATCTAAGTACTATAGGCGCAGTCATTAACACTGGTAGGACTCGCATTGGTTTTGTTTTGTGCTGTCCCTCTCTCTCGCTCCCTTTCTCTCCCTCTCTCGCCTGACCAGCAAGCCAACATGTCTCGATCATCCAGCCCTGAGGCCCACTGGGATCGTCTAGAAGTCTGGCTGAACGCCCTGACTAGCAATCTTCTTCCTGAACCCACCGGGGACCTGCAGAACCTGAGCCAAGAGCAGATTGACGACAACCTGAGCATCTTGATGGCCCGCGATCCGACGCAGGACTACAGCCACAAGGAGCTGGCCAAGATCACCGCATCACTGGCTCACAACCTCCTCGGCCAGGCAAAGCTGAGTGAAGCAACAATCCACCACCAGGAACGGCGGACTGCAGCACTAAAGCTTCAGGATGAGAGAGCACAGAGGAATCTGACGCTCGTTCGAAGACAACTGGAGCAACTGGAGACTCAGGACAGGACAGCACACAAACAGCACCCAGAGCTACAGGAGGAATTGGAGAGACTCCAGAATGCCTTGACTGATCTCCGTGCAGATACAGCACACCGGGAAGAGCAGGAAAAGGACGCCAGAGAAGAGCTGAGGGAAGAACTCAACGAGGCTAAGACCCTCCTGATGAGAGCAGTGACTGAACTTAAAGAAAGAGAAGCCTGGGCAAGGGCCTGTGAGGGCCACCTGCAAACTGCCCGGGCCGAGGTCAGTACTCTGTCCCAACAAAGAGACTATCTGAAAGATGAACTTGACACAGTTCGCAGAGAGCTCAAGCACTCATACAGACTGCACGATGACCCTAGAAGAGAGATGCACCCCGCAGAGTTTCCCCTAACCAGCAGCAAAAGGGAGGAGAGCCCAGTGCACAGGACATCACCTGCCAGCATCCCAAACCCCCCGCCAGCAGCAAGGGGGTGGGAACCCTCTCAAAGACTACATTCCAGTCATGGTGTGTCAACCAAGGAACTGGATAAGCTGGCGAGGAACATTCCCATTTTCACTCCTAACCCTGCAGGAGGCCATGATGTCCACTCATACCTCGATGATGTGGACTTCCACTTGCAAACTGTCGCTAACGCTACCACACGCGACAGACTTTATCTGCTCAGAATCACTGCTAGCCGTGAGGTGCGCAGTTTCCTGGACCGACAGCCAGAGAGCGTCAAAATGGATCATCAGCAACTGCAGCAAGCGCTAATCAGGGAGTTCTCTGACCCAGAGTCAGAGCATGGACTGATCACTGCCATGGACCTTAAACAGGGCAGACAGGAAACCACGCAAGCCTACTACAACAGACTCCGACAGGCCTACTTCGGAGCACGCAACGAGCCAGGAATGGAGGACGATTTCAATTTCAGATCCCTGTTCCTCCGGAACCTGCACCCCACAGTAAGTCACTATCTGGGGGTTCTGGCATGCCCACGGACGATGTCCACCCAACAGCTGAGAGACTTGGCCCACAAGGCCTTCGCCAAACAAAGAGCTGTCTCGGAAAAGACAGCGAAAACCCACACCATCTATCCTGTCTCCACTCAGAGTGCAGAACTCACTCTAGAGGGCGCCGAGCAAAGCCACCATGACAACAGATGGTCACGATTTCCAGCCAACAGGGGGCAGCGTGGACATGACGGGGCCCGACACAAACACCAAACTGGTCATTCCGGAAGATCCTGGGACAGGTCACAACCACCCTCCAACCCAAGGGATGAAGCCACATGGGAAGGAAAGAGACGACCCAGAAGGAGCCAATTTTCAGCAACACAAGCGTCAAGATCAGATTGGCAGCAGCCGAACCCTTCTCAACACTCTCTGGATCAGTCCAGATTTAAATCACCAGCAGGACCAAACTGGGAAGCCACATCTGAAGCAGCAGAGATTATGAGAGTTTTGAAGGAACTCCTCCAGGAAAAGCACTACAGGGGGGACAAAAAGGATGAGTCAGATCAGGCATGACTAAGCGTGCAGTCTGACCCTATCACCCAATCAAAGTCCCCTCAACATAATCCTCCTAACCAACTCAAACATAATCCTCTGCTGACCACAGAACGAGAGGTCCCACCACCAAGTGATATCACGCAACCACAGCAGATGATTACAGAACCACCAGAGCCAGCCAATTTCCAGCATCACGCCTCAAGCCAGGACCTTGATGTACCTGAGAGTGCTGTCTTGGTGGTCTGTCTGCCGGAAGAGTCACGGGAGACTGGTCCTGACTGCTTACCGATTACCACACAAGCCCCAATACCAAGACTGTTGGGGAACCTAATTGAAAGGGGGGTAGCCAAGAAACTGTACCTGACCACCACTTTGGAGAATGAGGTAAGGCTAGAGGCCCTGGTGGACACGGGAGCAGACCTGACTCTGATGTCAGCCCAGCTTTTCGACAGACTTCAGATTGCTGCCAAGGGACAGAATCGAACTCTCGAATATAAGAACTGTGTGCTGAACGTACAATCATACAGCCAAAATGATGTACAACTAGAACAACTAGCTCCCATTCACCTAACCATCGGCCCTATGACCTTAGTACACCCGGTGTACATCTCTCCATTTGACACATACCCTCTCCTTATTGGAAAAGACCTGCTAGACCGCTTTGAGCCCCTATTGGACTTCAAACATCTAAAAATTTGGGCTCAAGTGCGAGAACCTCTGCCTCCTCAGTCACCAAGATCACGCCAGACAGACTGCCAGGTCACAAAGGCCACAGAAGGTCTCGCCAACAACTGCGGGAACACACCGACCCAAGAGCAAGGTTCAAGGTCATCACTATGCACTTTCCAGCTGGCTACAGCAGGTGCACTACACGGCGAGTTATGGCATCCACCTTCCCACCCACCCACCCTTAATGTGGCTGCCATAACCCGCAGCAAACAGACTCTGCCCACTTCAATGACCGCCTCACAGCCGCTTACGCTGGCTCCTCAAATCACCACCATGGACATTGCTGACATGCAGGCCTCTGACCCAGCTATACACACTATCCCTCACCACCTCTCTGACCCCTCCAACCGCCCTATCACAGCTGCACAAATGGCCAATACGCCAACCCTCAAAGCACTACTCAACGTGAAACCTATGCGGTATGTGACGCACAATATTCTTGGGTACTGCCCTGATGACGTCACTGCGCCAAGGCTTGTGGTGCCACAGTGCCTAAGGGGGGTCATGCTAATATATGCTCACGACACACCAAGCGCGAGACACCACGGCACAAGTACCACGTATGAGACACTAGAACAAGCGGCATACCGGCCCAGCATGCAGCAAGATTTGGCAGAGTATGTGAAAGAATTCTTTCCTTGTTACCAATTCCAACCAACAAAAACAAACCACAGAGCCTCACTGCAGCGCAGAGGAGTCACATCTCCTTGGTCAGACCTCCAAAGTGACTGGGTTGGACCCCTGCCTAGGTCAACTAGAGGCTACAAGTATTTCCTCACAGTCGTATTCCAGTTCACAAAGTTCGGGCTGCCACTGAGAGTCAACTCAGACAAGGGCACCAACTTCACAGCTGAGATTATACAGCAAACCTGGAAACTTCTGGGAATACAAGTACACCTGCTATACCAGCCAGGAGACACCAACTACACCACTCACCAGTACCTTGAGGAACCGCACCGGCATTTGAGAACCGCATTTGCTTTTGCCCAACAACGACTCCAAAAGAGTGCAGACGGCCAGAAAGCATATTACAACTGGAAGGCATCACACCAAGAACTGGACGTGGGCGACAAGATCAAGCAAAGCCGTGGACAGAAAGAACCAGCGTTCAAATGGTTCCATCGTAACCAGATCAAGAGACATGTGGCTTCTGGCAGGGAAAGACAAAGGGGGGTGCTGCTGTGGCTGTCCTTGCTATGCCTCCAGCTAACCAGAGGACAACCACAACCTGAGATCACATCCCCAGGTCCAGCATCCGGCATTGCACTGAGGGACCAACATGGACTTCTCATCACCAACGACCGTAACCCACAAGTATACCTGGCGTTGTACCACCTTCCGAGCGATGAGTACCAGTCCGAGGTGGAACTTCCATCTTTTTTTTCAAGGATCACAGTCTCACCCTGGAGCCCGAATTGGAACAGAGCATTGAGGAAGGGGGGGTCTCAGATAATTGATATCACCCCAATCGACACAGCCCTCCAAGCATTGTCTAGGCAACCTGTCCAGACCAACTTTCCTGTTGCCCGATCCTGGACTGCGGCCGACACAGCTCTTTGCCTCGCCACAGCGATCAGTTGCACCCTAACTCTCGGCCTTGCCTCCGTCCTGTTTAACAGAGTAAATTTGGTGCAAAGGTCCATGAACCGGTGCACGGCTGCATTTCCCCGGACCTTTCAAGAAAAACCGCCGTAGGAGAGTACCCCAGGCAGAGGCAGTGCTGAACTTGACCAAGGGAACACCCGGGTGGAAGACCCAAAGGCTTGCTGGTCCACCTGCCATCTGACTTACAGGATCCATCTGTCATCCCACCTTCATGATCCAATGTGTCTGATAAGGTTTCTAGTTGAACACTTTTCAGCCACAAGGGGGGATTTGTAGCGTCTGCGTAGGATCACAGATGGTTGATCTTCAAAGAACCTTTTAACCTGTGACATTTACATACCAATTACAACCCTGGACCCTCACTCTGATCGTCCCGTCTTCCCCCACTGTCACAAATGTAGCGTCTGCGTAGGATCATAGATGGTTGATCTTCAAAGAACCTTTTAACCTTTGACATTTACATACAAATTACAACCTGGACCCTCAGCCTGATTGTCCCGTCTGCCCCCACTGTCACCAAGACGATGCAAAACAGACGGGGTCTGCAAACTGCTCATCGGGGCTCCAAGCTTCAAAGCATTCCAAAGACCTCCTGCCTGGCTCCACCGTCGCAATACACAATCACGCACACACTTAAAACATATTGTCTGTATCTTGTGCTAGGAATATGTGATTATAAGTGGATCCCGTATATGCACGCGTTGTGTGTACGTTCCCTTGTATGAATTATACTAGTTACAACTTTCTATTGTACATTAGGTAAACTTTAATTACCTATAATTAAGTGTATAAGTGTATCTCTACTTTCCTACCTCCTAAAGGTCCCTTTCTTGGTGTCAGAAGGAACTTCTCGTTACTACTGGAACAGTGATGCATACCATGTGATCACAAAATACATCATACAATTTCTATAAGGTAGAAATTGTAACTGCAACAAACCACAGTCTCTCTCTGGATCAGCCATAAACATTCCCGTCAGTCGTAAACCCGGACAAAGGGAACTTCTCCCGCCAAAATGTCACACTTGTGATTGGCTATTCAGGCCACATGATGGGCGTGCCAGAAAACATTCAAAAAGGAGCGTCACACAGGCACGAATGCTCAGATTTTCTCTTCTTCCTTCCGAGACACCTCTTTCAACACTTTGACTCTTTTGGCAAAATTTACCTTCAAGAAGAACTTCCAGCGCCAGACCTAAGGATCGAGGATCGTGACCCTACCGCATCAGGACTCCCTTACATGAAACAAGGACCAATGCAAGTAACTATTTAGATGCACGTGTAAACCCCTTTTTAAGGTGAACTTAAGAATTCTCTGACGATTCTCATTAGGCTGTGGTTAATTGATGTGTAATACTGCCATTCTCTTTTCATCACTTTCCTTTACCCTGTATGTATATGTTTGTCTAATTGTTGTATGTTAGCTATAGCCGTGTTTATTAAAATCTTTAAATTCACAATCGTTTGTTTCTGTGTGCTGCTCACAGCTGAGTCACTGAACGTTGACCTTTTAAGCTACATGCTAAGTTACTGCTAGCACGCAGAGTCAGGAAAGCTACCTTTCCTGGCCAAAAGGGGGGGATGATCGTTCCCAGAATTGATGGATAATTAATTTATCTGCTCCGTGAACGGACAGATCAAGTAATTGTAACATTAATTCTGCTACAGCTTATCCCCAAATCTAGTCTAAATGTCTATTATTAATTATAACCAGTTATAATTAATTCTAGATATTTCCTCTTGAGCTAATTCGTTACACTTAGTTTCTGATAATCCACAGAGCTTCTTGTAAGCAATTTTGGAATTTGCTGTGTGCTCCGTACACAATCTAAACTGTAACTCTGGCCAACATGACAAGTGTTCTTAAAATAATGTTTTGCTTCTTTTATTCTATTGAGCCACCATTCTTTTCAGAATGAGAATCTGACAGAAAGGCCCCTGAGCTGTAGGTTACATAAGATGACCTGGTCCACATGATTGGCTACTGAGTGAGGCTTTTTTTTTTTTTCTAAATGTAGCTGGGCTGTGAAGCCATGCGTATTTCTGCCCGGCCAATCTGCACACTTGTCACTTCACTCTCTTGGGCTTGGGACTTGCACTTGTGATATCATTTTATCCTGGCAGCCATCATGTCACACATTACCACACCCTCTGCTGCTCTGCTGGGAATAAATTCGGACCTCTTAAAAGATCAGCATTGTTGGGGTGAAGCTTTGTGATCTGAGAGAGGCATGCTGGGACTGGAGTTGCTTATGGCCCAGATGCTGTGTCATGAATGTGCAATTGCGTCACTTATATCCTCTTTAGTACAAATAGCTTGGGCTGGATTTAGTACTGCAGAATTGATCCACCCATCAGAGGAATCAACCTTATGCGTTATATATTTTATCTATTTTTATCTATTTACCACCACTTTGTATTACATTTGCAGAGCAATACAAATGCCATGTTTTTCTGTAAATGCCATCAAATATTTGTATCTGGCAAAATCACAGCATGTTTTTTTCTACCATGTTTATGAAATGACATGGACATTGCATTTTCTGCATTGAGAATCTGAGGCTTTCACATTGCGGTGCGTCCTAAAGGGGTCTTGTGCCTGAGATACGAGAATAAACGTGGCTCTGTCTGTCTCTCTGTAGTCCACCAGGGCCAGTCGGTGTGTGTGAATGTGTCATCTGATACAGAAGCGGTGCTCGGCATGTCCATGAAACTCACATGCATCTTCTGCTTAATGAGAGAGGAGATGAGTGCAGAGACCAGGGTGGACTGGTACTACTCCCAGTCTGTGAAGGATCGCATGCTGGTGAGGGTCATTTCCTCAACACCTTTCCCAATGGTATATTAACCCTTTCTGTATGTAATCATCTGACATGTTTTTCCATGTGAGTAATTAGACTTTCATTTTGTAGCATCTTTTCGGCCAATTATCGAGTATTTTTGGGTTTGATTAGAACTTTTAGAACAAGTTGAAAATGGATGGAAAATGCAAGAACACGGCTGACCTTCTTATTAACCAAAAGACCACAAAGTCACACGTTCAAACCCCACTAATTACCATTGTGTCCCCAAGCAACACAGTTAACCTCTTGTCACCTGAGGCTCTCCAGGTTACTACTGGTTGTAAGGTGCTCTGGATTCATGGTGTATATACATGAACGTGTCTTGGTCTTCATGTTATGTCGTGATTAGTAGTTAACAAAAGAGATTTAAGGTAGGAGGGCCAGTGTGATAATGCACCTTGCCACAATATAAAACATTCAGAAAAGGTTGGTAGATAATGAAAAAGGTGTTATCTCTAAATCTAATATCTCTAAAAGACTTACAGAACTCAGTGTTTTTATGTGTGTGTGTGTGTGTGTGTGTGTGTGTGTGCCTGTTGTTGCAGATCTATCTTTTTGACAGAGAGCCCCATGAGACGGATGGGCCCTTTAAAGGACGCCTGCAGTGGAATGGCAGTAAGGACTTGCAGGATGTCTCCATCAGCATTGTCAACGTCACCATGAACGATACAGGCCAATATGAGTGTGTTGTGTTCCGCAAATTCTTTTTTGACACATACACACACAGCGTCATTCTCAACAAGACAATTAACCTGGTGGTGAGAAAGGAAGGTAAGTGAGAGCGTTGCACACAGGCTCTCTAATCTGTGTCTACAGCAGGGTTGTCCAGTTGTGGTCCATTTCACCAGAGCTGTTTGAATCTGAAACACAGCCCAAAGACTAAAATAAAAACTGGAACATGATGGGTCCCGTATATTTCTGACTACTGACCTAAATTAAACTGGCTGTTCTGACTGAACATATCAACAGCCAAAATCTGGTCCAAGGACCTCTTGACCAGACATCCCTGCTCTATCAGATATATTTTTGCAAAAAAATAGCTACAGTTCTTGATCAGTATGTGAACATTTATTGATGCCATTTAGAAAGTTGATTTTATCATTTTACAGAAACTGATTGCCCTTTTACATATTTATGTGTTCTGTCTGAACTAACATGCTCCTGTCCTGTACTCTTTATGTGGAATATTCAAATAACAATGTGCTTCATCCCTTGTTATTTTATTGCCGTTTAAGCTTACGGCCAATTGGAGGGCGCTTATTCTTAAGGGTTTTGTCTTACCCGCTCTGTATCTGTGTGTTTTAAAAGGGTAATGTACCTGCTTTGGTTTGTATGCTTTTATCTATAATAATGGATGCCTGTCTTGAGATTGCTATGTTTACTTTTTTTCACCTGTCGAATATACTTTATCAAACGTATATTTGTCTCCTTCTTGCTCATGTAGTCACAACACAAAGCTGCCATCTGTCCTTAACGAAGTACAGATAGAGATGGACATGGCTGTGTCCAACCAATGCATTACAAATTAGTGGATGCTTTTTTTTTCTTCTTAAAATAAATGTACATTTCATACCATGCCTGTATCAAACCCCAAAGGCCTGCTGTGCATTTATCATTTGGGCTTAATCAATGATCAGATAACGCTGAGTGAGGTTCATACTCATTTACATTTACAGCATTTATCAGACGCCCTTATCCAGAGCAACTTCCAATCAGTAGTTACAGGGACAGTCCTATTGGAGCAACTCAGGGTTAAGTGTCTTGCTCAGGGACACAATGGTAGTAAATGGGATTTGAACCTGGGTCTTCTGGTTCATAGGCGAGTGTGTTACCCACTAGGCTACAACCTTTCATCCACTGTTCTTATCTTCAGTATGTGTAGTGGATAAGCATATTGCATTAAAAGGCAATAAACAGGTTAAAACCTGAACTCAGAAGTACATCTATTCCACGTGAGCAGGTGGAATTAAAAGGTTATTCTGTTCTATTAATGTGAGTGCATGTGTTGTATTGTATTTGCATTATTACTAATTATTCAGTGCATTTTTTCATGCAGTGTGTAGAGTGCACTGTGCAATGCTCATTAAATCAGACATTCCAGTGGTCCATGGTCCAAATCATCCTGAGTGCCAGAGCCTTAGAAAATTAATAATAATATAAATCTAAAATTGAAATTTAACAATGTACATAGCTGTCCAGACATTTATTTCTGTCTGGTGAGTTATCTATCTGGGCATTTTGACACTATTCAGACTTTTGTGGGATTATTTTGTTGTAATGCTAATGGACCTTTGTTGCAGATTTTTTTGTCCTGAATGAGAAATGCACAATATGTACACTGCTTAAAAACTCAAGGGAATGCTTGTTTGTCACAGTGTAACACAGGGATACCAGTCTGTCCAGATAGGAAGCATTAGCAACTGCTTTGGGGCAAATGAATGTGACATCAGGTGTGGCAAAAGTATGACAGTCCCCCCAAAAAACCAAATGGTTTCTCATTTGTGACCAACTCTTTCTAGTTTTATGTTTTATTATGAGTCCTTGTCATTACTGGTAGCATCAGGCCATACCTGCAACCCATTGTTTTTGGCATGTGGGGTCATATCCCTGATCTCAAAGAATTACTGTGTATTACAGTACATATGTTCATCCTGCATATTAGATGCATTCCCTTAATATTTTTCAGCAGTGTACCATGCATGCAAACACATGCTAAAGCTTTTTTGGTCAATTTGCAAGTAAAATGGAATATATTAAATAGCTGATTTGCAATTTAATTTGTCTGAAATTATTTATTTTCAAATAGACCAAACACAAAACAAAACAAAATTATATCTGTTTTCTTTGTTCTTCGCATGAATTGCCACTTACTGACCTGGAATTGGTTAGCGTATGGATGGTGGTATTATTATTACAGAACACACAAGAAAAAATGAGAAGTGATGTTGCAATTATTGGAGATTTAGACCAAGAGTTGGAGAATGAATGGCAAAGATCAAATAGCCAAGATGCGATAATATCCTGCATTTTATATTGTTTAGGTGTTGTTTTTTTATTATTGAATACATTTGTGGGCATTACATATATTGGTTATATATTTCCAATGTGAACATTCAGGCTTTTGTCACCATTTCTAATATCATGGGCATGGGAAATCCATGCGATCTCATATAAGCAGAAGTTATTTGCTTTTTTGCGTCCCAGTTCCATTACCAGTTGGCACCATGGATACCTGCCACTTGTTCCGTAATGAAGGTCATTGGCAACAAACTTCTGCATTCTGTAAAACAGGTTGCAGTCTGATTCCAGTTCAGGTATGGTGAATATGGTGCTGATTTATTCAAGGTGTCTTCACAAGCTACTAGAGATCATAACTAATGCATATATATGCAACATGCACAATCCAAAAGAAATAAATTAAAGCACATTCCATGGTATGCTCTTGCCATCAACTGTGTTTTAGTATTATTCATATTCTGCCCATGTCTTATTTTCATATCCTGCATGTCATAACAGGTGATACATGCTTTGGGTGGAGCAACATGAAAGGTGTTCCCAGTTTGTACCCAGTTTAGATGCATCCTGCCTCAACATATGTGACATTACACATTATAAAGGCTGCAGTAGCTGAAATCCCTCAAACATGTCAGAAAGTGACAGCTGTGTGCTACAAACACTTTTTTCTGTCCATTAGACACCTTTCTACTCTGGAGTTGTGTGTGTGTATTTTGTTTACTGCACTTTTACACAACTTTGCTTAAAAATAAAAATGTGTTTAAGGGGATATGCTTGTTTGCAGATACTTCAAAGTTTTTGTGCAAAAGAAATGCTTTATTTGTCAAAGTGTGTTTATATATCGCTGGGGCTCTTTCTTACCACCTGGTGCTGGGCACCGTGATTTTGAATCACGGAATACCTGGGTGATTTCCTAACTTTGTCTTGGTGCAACGCGCAAAAAAGGCAGGGCGAGGGAGGGGAGAGGGACATTCATGTAAATGAATGCAATGGGGGAATGGTTCTTAATAGAACAGTTTGTTTGCACTTAACTATTTATAGATAAATGAATACTTTTACTATAATTTAACTATATAAAACATTTTCACAAATCAAAGTGGCAGTTTATGGATATTTGCAGATTCCCTGGGCTATCTGAGTGCTACAGACTGTTATCAGATTCCATTACAATGACTAGTAGAGTAAAAAGAATATTTATTTACACACTTTGTTTGCAGACTCTGAATTCTGTTGTATTTGTTGTCGTATTAGGGAAAATATAAGTAAAACATCAGTCATCTTTCTATTGTGTGCTCATCCATGCTTTTTTGCGCGATGCACCATATGCAGGAAAATGCGCTAGCATTAAGATGATGGCGCACATTGCACTTGTCCTCGAATGGCCTACAAAGGACTCAATCTTGAGTGGTTCATTGCTTACAAGCATAAAAACCCTTAATATTACATAAAAAAAAAACAAGCCTAATTACAAATGAGAGATATTTTAAGAAAGTTTGGAATAAGAGAAATTTGTCACTCTTTACCATTTGCAATCAGAATTTCTGAATTTTGAATTGATTTGAAAGATTTTTGAGGTGACCACTTTTTGCTCCATCCATATCTCCATAATTCACATTGCGAATGCTCTGTAAACAGTCTGTGGCACTTTCATCATGTTTGTGAAAGCACCAGCAGCACTCACCTATGTGACATGATTTTTGTTTTTTGCAGCCAGCGAAGACACCACAGCGCTATACTCGGAGATCATGATGTATGTCCTGCTGGTGTTCCTTACCTTTTGGCTACTGGTGGAAATGATCTACTGTTATCGGAAGATCTCAAAATCAGACGAACAATCCCAAGATAATGCGTAAGTTTGAGTTCAGTTTTTCATTTTAGAAATGTGGAATATCTGAATTATAATCAGTATGTGTTGTAAGGACTACTGCCCTGTCATTTTTATGAAAAATAATTAATGTTGTGAAGTGTATGTGCTTTATGTACAGTGAGGGACCATCCTTCATAAAAATGTTCCTGCTCAATGTTCAGTGTTAGATATGTTTCAACAATCATGTTGTACATGAAAAATCATTGATCCATACATTTTAACCTACTGTAATATTTCAGTCTACCAGCCTAATTCAAGCTGCATTTAATGGGCCATAACAATTGAAGAGTCATCAGTTAGAGCCCTTCCAAAAAGACAAACACTCACACTCAAACGCACACACACACACACACTCAAACACACATATCGAAATACATCTGATGTCCTGTAATAACTCACTTTAATGTTCCATAACTGAAAATAGAAACCCATTGATCATGTAGTGCAGACTGGAAAGAAATATGAGACCCTTCAGGTGTAGCTCTAGTAAATAGCTTGTGATCGATCGCCTGCTTTCATTTTGATACACATTATTAGGCAGACCTGCCTTTAAATGTTGCTCTTTGATTGTATTGTGAAACTGTTTTGTGCATTTTCTTATGGCTGCTGGCGAAAAAAGCAAAAGATGGAGTGACACATGTTTTGTGAGATGGTCCATGAAGAACTCCTGTTCCTAAATTCTTTAAGTAGGTGGTGCCCTAGAGTGCATCATCAGCTTCTGTATCTGCCTTTTATTGTCTAACCATTTACCTACAGGACAGACTACCTAGCCATTCCCTCTGAAAATAAAGAAAACCCGGGTCCTCCAGTTATGGAATAAAAGTGGTTGTCTCACTCAGAAACACGGTATTTTAAATTTTGATTACAGATCATTCTGTTCTCATGTCATTGTGTTTTCTGGAGTCTTTCACCCATCTCTCCCATCACTACTATTGTCCTGTAGAGACAGACAAAGGGAATTTCACCCCAAAGTCTAGATGACTAAGTGATTCATTCTGTCAGCATTTCCCACACTTAGTCTATACTTGAACTGGGATTGCATGAATTGTCATTAAATTTTATTTATGAATAACTTGTTGTAATGTGTAATTTTCTCTCTCAATATACGGATTTGTGGTGAAATTCTCAATTTTAACAGTAGAATCACCCTCATCTCTCTCAATGTCAGCAATCGTCATGACTATCAGCTCTTACTAATACAAAGCTCACATGACAAATAAAGACATTCACTGCATGGCCAGAGCTGCATTCATTGATTCATTCATGCCTCTCTAGTATAAGACATTGAGTAGATTAAACTCCACATGATCTGGTCACTGATAAATCCTGACATTACCATGCCCATGATGATAGAGAAGAAATTCTATTGATGGAGTAGCCTAGTCATTTGGGTTACCACTACCTGGCTCTTTTGGACAGCTGGACTATTATGTCAGTCGCCGGAAGTGCAACGGTGCTCCATCATGCTGGAAAAGGCATTGTTCTTCACCAAACTGTTTTTGGATGGTTGGAAGAAGTTGCTGTCAGAGGATATTTTGGTAGCATTCTTTATTTATGGCTGTGCTCTTAGGCAAAATTGTGAGTGAGCCCACTCCCTGGGGTGAGAAGCAACCCCACACATGAATTGCCTCAGGGTGCTTTACTGCTGGCAGGAGACAGGACTGTATCCACTATTGTGATCATTCGCTGTCCATCCTGGTGTGAACCTGGGAAACTTAGGGCCAGGTATCATGGTGGCAGTGTTTGGGCTGAACCAGCAACCCCACTGGAAGCGACAGGATGGCTGAAGATGGGGCCAACTGATGCTGTAAAGAAACCAACTGTGAAACTGGCAAGCCCACTGGAACTGGAAGAAGATAGGGCCCAGTGATGTCAGCTTGCCAGTTGTCATTTTCATCATCAGAGTCTGGCCTGCCTGTGATGGTGAAAACAGTGTTTTTTTCTTACTTTTATGCATTCAACTTATTTGGAACACATAAAATTGAAGAGATGGAGTCTACAATCTAGCTTTACAAGTGGCAGCAAAAACACTGAAGTCAATATAATACCATTGTTAAAATGTTGATGCTGTTTTTTCCTTAGTTTAAAGCATTTTACTGCCAGGAAGAACAACAATGTTATTTGCATCTTTAACTGAGATGAATTCAGTATTCCTCTGTCTCATCCGTTTTATTTAAAGTAACACAGTGTTACTGCAATATCATCACAGTGTATGATATTGTACACAAATCCTCTTACTCTACTTGTCACTGTGCAGAACTTACAGTTTGTGGTATTCAGAACACTAAGAATTTTGCGAACATACATAAACTACAAAGCACTGGTTGTGGGTACTTGGTGGTTCTGGGGCACATTTGAGAATCATGTGACCTGGTCACTGACCCCGATCATTGGGGTTGTAGTCCGTTGATGGCTTGGGCCTCTTTGGCATAGGTAGTGTCTCATGGCCCAGTCCATGGCTACATTGGTGCCTCTGTGCTCTCAGGGGCTCTTGCCATTTGGTTGTGGTGGTTTCATCTGGGGTCTCTTCCTTTTGCTGATAAGGCACACATTTGTCATTTTGACGTGGCATCAGACCTTTTGGGGTGGCTGCGGATGGCCTTACTGTCCTGGTCCATTCCCTGTTGGCTTTTTGCTCGAGGCAGAGCATGGTTGCGGCTTTCAACCCTCAAGTCTTGTGACAAAGTCACATAAACTGTTTTTTTCACGTTTTTTTTTCAGTCACCTAAGATTTTTTTCCTTTACTGATCATTGCCTGCATAATATTTACTTATATATTTAGAATGCCATTTGTTGGCCAGGCAGTGTTAATAAATGCATATTTTTCTTTGGTGGAAGGAGTGTTGCACTGTGAGAAAGGTACTATGCACAGTATTGATTAATGCTCTTTAATTTTACTTGATTGGTCACAAAGATCCATTTACATCCCACTGATGCTTGACAAAAAATGTTATGACTGCAGGCCAGTTTTATTGCCTGAATTTTCCTTTCCCTACTGTTTGATTGAGAGTTCAGAATCTAAGAGGTCTTTTTACATTGGAAAGTTTTCTAGTCAGCTGATCATTTCAATTGATGCAATAATGATGCAGTGATTCAATAAACAATTTATTCAAGTGTCAAGTTTTTCATTGTACAATTATGAGGCAAAATAACTGATTCAATAATGAGTGCAGTCTTTGGGCCTGAAAATAGAGTGGAAGTGAAAGGAGTGTCATTACAAAACAGCACACAACAAAATGTGTCCTCTACATTTAACCCATTTCCTTGGTGAGCAGTGGGCAGCCATGCCCGGGGTGCACGGGGAGCAGTGTGTGAGGACGGTGCTTTGCTCAGTGGCACCTCAGCGGCACCTTGGCGGTTTGGGATTCGGGTCAATTTCCTTACCTGCTTGGCCAACCACTGCCCTTTGAGATGTGTGACCTTTTCATTTGTCAGTAGTAACCGCCTTCATGTGTCCTGCATAACTTATGTTGACTAATAATAAACATATTCTAATTTAAGATTTAATAACTGAAAATAACTTCAGGTCATTTTCAGTATCACCCTGTGAATGTCTGTAGTGTACCGAGATCTGATAAGAAATTAACTCTGATCTGTTTTCCCTGTTGTAGGTACTTGTGAGTTCTACAGAAAGGACAAACAGCACTCCGGTGAGACAGGAGGTCAAACATGCTCCAAGCAAGTAAAAACCATGGCATCCCTTTAGTCATATATGCTAATCAAATTCCTGAAGCGCTCTTTTTGTGTCTCAGTGAACCTCAGTGCCACAGCTAAAGGAGAGGTATTTGTGCATCTCAATGTTTCTTCAGGAGGTTAAAAACTTTTTTTCACATGCTGTATTTTTTGCCTCTTTATAAAGACTGCTTCAATTTCACACATTTCTTAACCCGTTTTCTATATGAGGGACTGCATTACCTTTTAAGCCAAAACTAGTGCTCATGCATAGATACTGAACTGTGTGGTCATTAGTTACCAGTTTTATGAATACTATGTCACATGCTAATGAAACCCAGAAAGCATACTAATTTACAGAAGATGAGTGGAACAGTGAATGGAACAATAAACACACCAGTGTCTCTCACTCTGCATTGAGTGCCACAAACTTTTGTTCCTCAGCCTGTACTTCCTCCAATACTACACCTGCCATGTTTAAAGTTGGTATTAATTACCATATCATTTCACCAGGTGATCAAATCACACTGCAACTTTAAAATGTGACAATCCAGGATATTATTAAAGTATCTATTATAGATGCAAGGGAATAACAGTGATGAGTTTTGAACATACTGCAGCGCAAAGAAGACAATGCATGATTTGTTGCCCTTTAACTAATCTGCCCTCTCAATACGTGGCCTTGTCTTTGGAACTACTGAAGAAAATCCACAGCAATGTATTTTTCTGTCTCTCGAGCTTTTTTCTCAGACGCCTCTGTCATACGAGATATATTCTAGGTATTGCAAATGCTGTTAGAAAAGTCTTAAATAATTTACACTATAACATGTTGGATGGCTGCTCAGTACATGTATCTTGGATGATATTATTAAAGTATATGTGAAATAAAGTTGTGTGCTGTTTCTATCACTCTGATCCCAGATTGCAATAGAAACAATATTTTTCACTTAGCCACCAAAACCACTAAAACAAACATACTTAAGCCAATTATATTATTTACAGTATTTTTTTTATCAGTTCTACATAACTCTATTTATATGTGTTATTTTTTCTGCTATATGTGAGATCATAAGCATTAGAATATCTCAGGTGGTAACATATGGCAAGCGCTTTTTAACATTTAAACCAATCATGTTCTTATTAGATTTTATTAAAAATTTGAAATCTCTGTAATTATAATTGTTCTAATCAATGTTGTATTAAAACTAGTCAGAATGTCAATTAAAGAATTCCACATATACAGTATGCAATACACAGCACTATGAAAAAGGCAGTAAAAACAAAAAAACTGTAAATCTAAGCTGCATCCATGTAATGTGGTTCATATTCATGTAAAAAAAAAAAACATGTCAAACATTGATCAAATATAGATTACATAAAGCATACAGTGCAAAAACAATCACAGTACATCATGGGATTCCAAATACGACTAAATAAAAAATTTACTCAAAATTCTACACAAAACACCCCATAATAACAATGTGAAAAAGAAATTTAGAAGGCAAAAAAAAAAAAAAAAAACCCTATGAAATCACATGTATATTCACAGCTTTTGCTCAATAATTTGTTGATGCGCCTTTGGCAGCAATTACAGCCTCAGGTCTTTTTGAATATGATGCCACAAGTTGGGCACACCTATACTTTGCCAGTTTGGCCCATTCCTCTTTGCAGCACCTCTCAAGCGTTATCTGGTTGGATCGGAAGCGTCAGTGCACAACCATGTTAAGATCTCTCCAGAGCTGTTCAATTGGATTCAAGTCTGGGCTCTGGCCACTCAAGGACATTCACAGAGTTGTCCTGAAGCCACTCCTTTGATATCTTGGCTGTGTACTTAGGGTCGTTGTCCTGCTGAAAAATGAACCATCGCCCCAATCTGAGTTCATAAGCAGGTTTTCATCAAGGATGTCTCTGTACATTGCTGCAGTCATCTTTCCTTCTATCCTGACTAGTCTCCCAGTTCCTGCAGCTGAAAAACATCCCCATAGCATTTATCTTCCTCCAAATGTGACACCTGGCATTTACACCAGCATTTTACATCTTTGTCTTATCGGACCAGATCCCTATTCATCATAAGCTGTGTGAGTGTGTCCATCAGTATGCTGTAACATAACTAAGTTTAGAGAACTGATGTCGTCCTTGACTAATTTATATTAAGCTTTCAATTACAAATATCTGCAATTACATTCTGGATATTTGCATTCGCAAGCTCCTTTACATGAACTTTCCTCTTGCCTTCCATGAAGACACAACTCGAGATAGTACAGGGTAAATGTGATTCAAAATAGGTTTAGTGGAAAGTGAAGTGATTGTGAAACATTGCACATGGTGTCCTCTGCTTTTAACCCATCATCCTTGGTGAACAGTGGGTGGCCATGACAGGTTCCCAGGGAGCAGTGTGTGGGAACAGTACGTTGCTCAGTGGGAACTTTGTGGCACCTTGGTGGATGGGGATTCAAACCCGCAACCTTCTGATTACGGGTCTGTTTCCTTTCCCACCAGGCCTCCAGTTGAAAGTTGGTCTCTCTCTATGTATAAACCTGTTTTTATGAGAGAAAATGTTCAATAATTCAAAAGGCTATACGTTTTTATTACTAAACATTAGATAACAAGTGATTAAAAAGTTGTAACTAGATTCAGGTGCATAATCAAACTGACAAAAATAATTTACTTAGTGAAAATACTGACCAAGTGTAGATTAATTAATGAAAATGTTGCTTTGTTTTCAGAGCTGTTTATATATGCATGCAATTATCAAAAGCCTCTGTTACTTTTGTCAGTGGATGAATGGTTTTGCTCTTTCAAACATATCTAAATGTCTTAAGTTAAATTGTTTTAATAACATTGTCAAGATTACACCACTAATTTTACATGATGGGGTTATGCCACAATGTGTCTTTGCTAGTAACCCGTTAAATGAACCTGCTTCTAGTTATGTGATGCCACCACTGGCGCAGAGGTGCTCCAGTGTTTTCTTTAGGTTTCCTTTATCATTTTTATGTCTGTTTCGTTTCACAGCTCATCGAGGAAGGATAGTGAATGTTCACAGCAGTGGGCCTTTGTCTCCCTCTGCTGTCAGACTGGTTCTGCATTCAGCTCTGCATCCATCCAGTGTCCTAATCCAGCAGAGCCCATATAAGCACAGTCTAAAACTGAACCACTGAAACAAGCTCTCGCTTCAGTAACATGTGCTCTATAGTTCTTGTGGACTTGTGGGGGCCACTACAATTATTTAAATACATGCGGTTGAAATGTACTTCAACGTTTTCCTGCATTTATTTTCTGCATACATTTACTGATTCTGAAACTAATGCAGGTGTACCAAAACCTCATGCTTCAACAAGGGATGGTCTGGAGGGATTTGTGTGTGTGAGTGAGTGTGAAAATAGCTGCCAATAGCTACACTAACACATCTTCCCTAAACAATTTGTGAAAATACAAAAACTTTTTTTAACAAAAGGCCCCTATCTCCACAATCCACAAATTATTGTTCAAATTAATGTTGTTCTAGGATGCCCTCTGGACCCAGTGGAGGTGGTGAATCATTCCTGCTGGACAACATCTCCCACCCCATGCAGGAGACCCTGACAGGACTGATGTGTTACAAATAAAAGTAATAAATCCAATAAAAGTTTCCATACCATTGCAGGTTGTACTTAGTTGGCCTAAAACTAAACAGTGACTTGGTAAATCGTGAGGAGAACAACACCACAATTCAGAGCTGAGAGATTCTTTTCTTCTCAGTTTCCATACCAATTAAGGCAAGCATTAAACTTTCATTTGGGTGGGTGGCCCCAGGATGAATTTTTCAATGTAATAATAAAATATAGGGTTGTCAGTCAATAAAAAATAAAAAAATAATTGCACATTTGATTTATTGAACTCAATAGTTAAGTCAAGCAATGTTTTATTCAGATGTTGATGTGTGTGGATTCCTGACCTGCTGTCCCTGCCCCATCTGCATCGATTACATCTTTAACAGCAGGAAATTCCAGGTTCATTAAACATCATGTGTTAATTTAGACCCCCCACAAATTGTGGCCTCTCCCTCACAAGCAAGGCAGAAGACCAAAATGACCACAGGCTGGATCCTGCACACCTGTAATCAGGGGTTCTCTCTGGACAAAGCAGTAACATCAAATGGAATTCTGACTGGTCTGAGGCAGCATTTATGGGAGCCCAATCTTCAGGATAAAGGAGGTGCTCAGATCTCTTCTGATGGGTTCTTTCTGCCTTAGCCTTCTGGATGTTCTTCTTCCCTAGCTTCTGACTAGGATGTTGGTGGAATGAGGCAGCAAAGAAAAAGTTTGAATTGGATGGACACACCACAATGTCCACAGTGATAGTGTTTCAGTGGGTGTCCTAATTTATTCAACGGTACTTCATAGAAAAACGATTCATAATTCACACAGCCAGGTCCAGGAGTTTTCATTGCTCAAAATTCGAATAACAAGCACGCAAGATGTATGCAAGGTTCATTAAAACATTCAATTTGATTACAACTGTTGTAGCTGCTAAATCGACAGTTGTCACTAAAAGTGATGGTCTCTTGAAATTTGGTAACTAGCTTGCTGTTAATACATGTAAAATACAGAATCTTTCATTACCAATGAACAGAAAAGCAGTAAATTTGGCAGAACAGATCTGGCAACGCTGCATGTGACCTCCTTGCTGAAGGACAGTGTTTGTGGCCTCATACCCCATGACGTCCTGAGTCCATTGTTAGTGAAATGAACACCTGGCCATCCTGTTTAACCACCTGATTGTGTATGCCCTGGCCGAAAACACAGCTGCTGACCATGACCTGTACTGATATGAATATGCAGCTGAATTCAGTGAGAACTCTTTTAAAGAATTCATAGAGTTTTTGCGCAAATGCCTCTTTTTCTGGTTGTTTTTTTTCTTTTTCTTTTAATAACTGTACATTAAAACAATTTTTGCTTTGTCTTGTTCACTTCTGATTATCATGCTTTAATCTTACCATGGCTTTAAAAATGTTTTTCTGAATTGAGTGAATGTGGCGTCCTTTTCCGTGCCACCATGCAATAGTAGTGCTGCTTGTATTATTACAATCTAACATCCATAAGCACAGTGACATTTAGATTAATGGTATGTAGCAGATACTCTTGTCCAGAGCGTAAGTACAACTACTTGGTCCATTGCTGACCCTTTTATCTGTATTCTTCAAGCACTGCTGTTCAACAGAGACTATCAGCTAAATTACAAGCCCTAAAGCGGACTCATAAACGGATTGTTGTGGTGCAAAGTACCATCTCCACACACTGATCCATGAGCACCTTTCATGGCTGCCCACTGCTCATCAAGGTGATGGGTTAAATGCAGAGCACACATTTCATTGTGTGAATCGTCTGCTGTGCTTGCAGTGACAATAACTTCTCTTTCACTTCGATTTTACTCAACATTGGTAGAGATGTTTAAAGATGGTGGTGGTCATGTAGCAAAAAACCCCATCCATCACTTCTCAACGGGCAGGAAATCTAATGATCCTATTATCCCTTCCCTCAACAAGCCCCCACCATCACAGATGTGTGTTGGGTCAGGAGTCTGCACAACAGGTAGAGGCTAACATGGAAAAGAAACGGAACTCTTGAAAGTCCCCCTGAAAATATGCCAGTAATTTAGTTACAAACAAGTCTGGCAGCTGTAGGAAATTGGTTTGGTGACAGGCTGCCAGTCGGAAAAAACTGCTGTCATGTTAAACAAATAAACTGTAATTAGACAATTAATTCACAGTAGTCAGATTGCATCTTCTATCAAAAGACTGTGTCCCCAACTGGGTCTGAGGCGTACGGTAAAAAGGTAGGCTGTCAGATGTCAGGCAAATGAATGCCCTCACTCCGGACATTTCCAGTAATTGCACCACTTTGCAGGTGAGTTGTGGTCATGTGGGCTGGCAGCGGGTGATCTCCCTCAAACATACATTATTCATGCAACCCCCACTGTGCTGTGAGCCATGCTGCTGAAGAAGAGAGACCTATCTTTAAGAACACCTGATGCCGGTGCAGGCACATCCAATTACAGATGATGGCCTCTGTAAGAATGAAACCTGTTTCTTTTCAAATCATGCTGGACCAAAATGCGAGCAATCAGCCTGTTTCAAGATTGTCTCCAAAAATGAATTTTACAATTTCTGCATATGTTTCTTCCAACAGCCTGCTGAGATGGTTGGGTGAAAAACACTGTAGTACTCATATCAATAAAAATCTTTTAGATGAGTTAGAAGGCTATTGACTAAATAAGTTTTATGGATGCATGGGAGTAAAAAAACAGCACTTTGGGATGAAATTATGCATTATGTTTGAAAAAGAAAATAGGCCTACATTTCAGCACAAGAACTTAATTTTACCCGTGAAGGATGGTGGTGGCAAGATCGTGATTGATCGTGGGTCAATTCTGAATTATACCAGTAAAAGCAAACAGAAAACGTGAGGACATCCATTCATGAATTGATTCTCAAGAGAACGTGAATAATGCTGCAAAACAACCACCCAAACATAGTACCAATAGTTATAGAAGAAAAAATTACGGTTCCAGAATGTCAATTTTGTTCTGATCTTATGAGATGTTTTTGTAAGGAAACCCTAGATTTAATTTTCCATTTTTTGCGAAAGGGGTCACACCAGATCACCACATACTGACAGCATAGAGTGCAGATACTCACAGGTATACAATATAAGCCAAATTAATAATATAAGCCAAATAATGTAAGCCAAATAATATTAGCCAATAATATAAGCCATTTTTTAACTTGTTTTATTGAGTCTATCAACTTAAATTTACATGATTATGATGGTTTAAGGTCACAATTATGTAAAATTGTGGAACTGCAATGTAAGTATAAAAGTCTTGGCTACAATGCAACAGATACAAGAACATCTCTTTACCAAGGACAGAATGACCTGCAGTTGATACAAGAACATCTCTTTACCAAGGACAGAATGACCTGCAGTTCAGAATTAAGGTATTTCATTAATGGACAAGATTAATCCTGGGGGAAATTGATTAGTTTTGTACATTAATAAACCAGACTCACTATACACACAATATGCTTTTTGATGTGGAAAAAAAAACACATACCAAATCTATAGCAATACAAATCTATTCATAAAGACGAAGATAAGTAGGCTGGGTTTAGCAGAAGACTGGGTGTTCTTCTATGAGTACCTGATGTGTCTCAGTTGTGTTTTCTGTGTTTTTGAAGTTGATACGGGAGAATTCATTCATTCAGATTTTAATTAGGTGCAGGAAAGCTGGCATGCCGGCATAATTCGGCAAGTCTGAGCTGGAGCGTAGGGCTGTGATGGTGGTGTTGATGCCAGGCATGTTTCTGTGTCTGTCTGCTGCAGATAAGCATAAAATCCCACTCGGAGGCATTGGGGAGGGGCCATGCTGATGTATTAAACAGGTTGGCCATGTAAATCAGGAATGCTTCATATCCGACTTTCAGTGAATATGCAACAGGGAGTCCACAGATTCAGTTCATAGCTGTGCATCAAGTCAACTTCTTCACAATGCTGGTGGCTTTATGTATGTCACATGTTTTGTAAATGATCTTCTCAGCTGTCCACACTATCCGCTGTAGTGTCTTGCGGTCCGATATGGTGCAGTACCCAAACCAGACAGTGATGCAGCTGGTCAGAATGCACTCAATGGTCCCTCTATAGAAGGTGGTGAGGATAGGTGGTGGGGGGCTAAGCCTCCGCAGGAAGTAAAGACGCTGCTGGGCTTTCTCGACTAATGAGCTGGTGTTGAGTGCTCACACACAATCTCAACACAAGTTCTGTTGATGTGCAGTGGAGAGTGTCCTCTGCGTTTTCTTGTGATTTGATTTGTATCTGTAACGTTACGATTACGGGTCTGTTTACTTGCCTGCTAGACCAACCACTGCAATGAAGATTCTATAAAGTCAGAAACAATTTGAGAGCAACTGGTCCTGAAGCACAAGTAATTATTTTTAAAGGCTCCACTATTCTAAATCTCATTAAAATGGTCAATTTCTTCATAGGCAAAGGTTATAAGGGACATTATAAGTCAATTAAAACTGAAATGTTATTCCTCTTTTGCTTCTATCTTGTTGAAATTATGCATGTGGGTGTGGTCTTAAAATTAAATTGACCTTTTTCCTCAGGCAGTTAAGCACACACAATGGCATTCAATATCTAAAAAAAAATGGCAAGCAATGCAATATCAGCATTCAACCTGGTGTTGCTGAACAAAGCAACCATTGTTTGAGGACATTACAGTGAGACTATGATCAATGATGACTGTGAGGCAGAAACAAAAAAGTGATATCCATGTCAGAGGTGTGAACCCTATAAGAGAAAACCTCTAATAAGAGTGAAAAGTCTGCTAATATTGACTGATAGTATGATTGATACAGGAAGAATGAATGGACGTATTGATGGTTATGCATGGCCCATTTAGCTCTGAAAGACTAGCAGAGGTCATCAATCTCACCTGTAATGCCTTCATTAAGAATCCAGATTCACTGAAGACAAAGCACGCTCACACTTACATCACATTCTGTTCTAGGAATCAATAGTTGCAATTACATTCAACCACCTCCATCTCCACTCTGTCTGTCATGGTCATATCAGTGCAATGTGAATGCTGCAACATCCAAACATATTATTCAGCATCTACTAAAAAAAAAATGCAACCATTAATAAATGTCTTAATGATATTTTGTATCATAATACTGACAACATTGGAATGTCACAGGAAAACTGTGGGATGCAGATATAAACCTTAATATTTATTTGATTATTTATTTACTTATTTAATTGTGGGCCACACTATGATGGGGTGGTTAACAAGCGGTCTCACAATGTACAAGCAGATTGAAACTGAATCATTATTGTGGGGAGCTTCCACTAAAATGGGAGGATAAAAGAAACTTCACTCATTCTGTCAAAGAACAGCTTTGCTTTACTTTGAAAAAAAAAACAAAAGCAAAATAAATTCAAAATTGTACTCCCTCACCTTATCTAAATGTGTAACCCCCAAGCAACATGCATTTAAAGTATACGTAACACACTCTAACACTCAACTTATTACATGACACTTTTCTCCCCTAACATTTTTAGCACTTACAAAGGATGATGGTCCCCTGAATTTGGCCGGCCTCCGCCTCCCCATTATGTTGTATGTTGTGGAGCAGGGTGAAAGGGCGATTGTAGCCATATACAGGAAGCAGGTGAGTTTATTGCCTTTTACTATATGACCTATCTCAGCCGACGCCTCCGGGGTGGTCACATCAGCAGAAATATACAATGGATGGAGCAGGAAAAGGGATCATTTACTGAATGGGATATTCTGAAATGGACAAACTATCTGAAAGTATGAGTTTTCCACTATAGCCACATTTCAAATAAAATTGACCCATTGAAGTTAATCTGAATAATTTTAAATGCCATCTTTAAACACCTGTTAAACCCTGTCATCATCAATAAAGTACAATCCAGCACATGCTCTATGTCAACAAATATGTAACAAAATATGTAAATAACATTTAAAAATGCAAATAAGAGTGCCCCTGGTGTTTAGGTCACAAAGCTTATTAATGTCACACTCAAAATAGTTCATTGAAAAACAAAACATACTGATATTACGCAGTCAAAAGGTACAGCAGCTTGATGAAACTCAGCTTGTGCCAATAATTAAAAAATACTAGATAAAAATGTCTGTTTAGCAATTATAACCTTTTTTCAAACAACCCAACGTTAATCAAGTAGTCAATACAAAGCCAAATATCCATGTCTCAAAGAGTACATGTCCAAAAAAGAGGACGCCTGGTCACCCTACATTATTTTTTTTACCTTTATACCATCTAAAAAATGAACTTGCCAGATAACCAGATAATTGTTGTCAAGTATATCTATTCTAAGGTTGTTGAATATTAATAACATTATAAAGCTAAATCTGCTGATTACTTTGCAGGACTTAAAGTTAACATGAAGTACTCACCACATTGGAAGTTTGACCATTCTGGAAGAATGTTGTTGCTCATGTGCAGAGCTCCCTCTTCTCGGCCAACAGAAAATTGTTGTCCACAGAAAAATATAAATATAGTATATTTTATATATATTGTATATATATATATATAAAAAAAAAAAGAATATAGTTTTATTCGTTGTCTTGATGAAACCTTAATAATTGGGTAATGAAAATTATTCAATAATTAACAAAACATATTTATATATTTTTGACAGAAATATATGCACACACATATATTTCTTTTTTCCCCCACAACATTTTTCGTACACATTTTTTACAGTGTATGTGAACTGATGACTAAATTTCCTGTAGAATCTGAGTGAATCTGTGGTGTCTGTGTGGGTTTGGCAGAACTTGAGGATATGGAGGAGTGTTTGTGGAGGTTATAAAAATATATGATGGGCCAAATGACAGACAGATCTGTGGATGCATAGGGAATGAAGCTTTTAGAGGACAGCGATGATAATCATCCATAATTGAATAGTAAGTTAAAGGATGGATTGAAGAATTCTGAGTTTGTTGATCATTTAGCCAGGACAACCACAGAGGATGGTATAGTTTTCATCATAGATATTTCATCAGAGTTTCATCGGAGGTGAATGAGAGAAATGAATGGTGACAAGCAGAAAAAAATCATTTGGAAAGAAAATTAAGTCCTCCACAGCTGTAGTATTGAGACTATGTTTCTAAATGTGACCCAGTGGAACAATAAAAAGATAAAATTCTGACCCAGTGGAACAATAAAAAGATAAAATTCTGACCCTTGTCAGTACACCATGGGAGACAGAGACTTCATAGACTTGCAGTTATTAAAATTGATAAACTGAGGTAGGTCTTAAATAAAAAAAGAAGATCCTGTAATATTTAGGGACATTTTCAAAAGGGTGAGAAGAGCAGGATGATTCATTGTATGAGAAAACCTGCATCCACAGAAAGAAAGATGTCATTCAACAAAAAAATGTTGGACTGGATGACTAAATTTCTATCAGCGAGAAATGCTTTTAGTTTGGCAAATTAGAGAAATAAAAGTGGAATACTAGACAGTGTTCCTGGTGCAAAGTGGAATATGTTGACTGTAATTTCACCAGAACACTTTTTTAGATCTATTGATGGTGAGTAACTGGTGCTTGAAGCATCATATGGTGAGTAACAACTACCTCATGGGCAAGAGTTAGAGTGGCAAGGCATTATGACAGGAACATGGTCGGTGAGAAGAACATGATGCTGGACACATACATCCAACTGTTTTGGAAAAAAAGCAAAGCAATTTCATCATCAGTGATATTAACAAGTGCTTGCAGTTCAATGTGCTGAGAAGTCAGTGTTGAAATATGGTGCAAGAAATGTGGCAAAAAAATGGACTCTCCTGTCCATCTTGTCATCTAACGCCTGTTGCCTGGACAACAAACTGGACAACATCAAACTCTAGCGGACTAGTCAGCAAGATAGAGAGCAGACAACCCAGCGAACTACCCAGCAAGATGTAGAGACTGCTGCGTTTTTGTGGCTCAGCGACAGAATTCCGGATGCCGCCATTCAGTTGGACAGACTTACTGCATTTTGTACGGACAGGAATGCAGAGCTAAGACCCACAGCGGCGACTTGTGTATTTACATAAAAACTTTTTGGCTAATTCCAGCATACAGACTGCTCATCATACAGACAAAGCCGGTTCTGAAGCATGTGAGAACCTGGCCAGCGGGAGCCATTTCTGCTCTTCAAGACTGTTTTGAGTGCACTGACTGGCAAATTTTTAGGCTTCAACCAATGTCAACAACACCGGAGGAGTACCGCAACATCAGTGAATAGCTACTTCAGCAAATGCACTGATGACATCACACTCTCAGAGGATGTGCAGACCAGCTGGCAGATGTTCTCATAGACATCTTCAACGTCTCACTGAGCACGCTGTTGTCCCAATATTTCTCAAGGCCACCACCATTGTGCCCCTACGAAGAAGCCTTCAGTGTCATGTCTCAATGACTACCGGCCCGACACCAATCATGATGAAGTGCTTTGAGAGGCTGGTCATGAAACAAATGAAAACCCTGCTGCCCTCCACCCTGGACCCACTGCAATTCGCCCATTGTCCAAACCATTCCACAGACCCCCCTGCATCTGACCCTCACCCACCTGGACAGTAAGGACACATACGCACGAATGCTGTTCATAGAGTTCAGTTTAAAATTCAACATCATCATTCTCCAGCACCTGCTTGAGAAGCTGAACCTGCTGGGCCTGAGCACCTCCCTCTGCAACTGGATCTTGGACTTCCTGACTGAGTGACCTCAGTCTGTCTGGATCGGGAACAGCATCACACTGAGCACTGGGGCTCAGTGCTGAATGTGGACATAACAAAAAAGATCATTGTTGACTTCCGAATAGAACGGAGTTCTGTTCAAGTGGAGTAGATATTATTTCTGAAAATTAGATAATTATGATAATTGAGTTCATGCATTCATTGACCTGGGTTCAATGTATTGAAATATATCAGTTCAGCAGTGCAACCTGGGGTCTTCAGGGGCACCCGTGGCATCACACAGGGACAGTTTCCATGTCACCACAATTAAATAAAACTGGGGGCATCCCTTGTAATGATTTTGAAGTAACATTCTGCACTATATTAGCTCCTAAGTCAGTATCACATGTGACAATCACTTCACTTTAAAGACAGCTGGATGTGTGCAAATGATGATCTTCCCACCATTGCAGACATTTGCACACACACTGCATCCAGAAAGCAACCATATTTGTGAAGGACTCTACACATCCCTCACATGATACATCCCTACATACTGAGTAACATTATCTATTATTGCACTTTTATAATTTGCACAGCAGTATTTGAACTATTTTGACTTTTATTATTTATTATTTATCTCACTAGTTTAGCGCTATCGATGTCTCGATGTTGTCTACATGTTTTTTTAACTGTCTTTATTAACTGTCTAAATGTTAAACGTAGCACCTGGTTTTGGAGAAGCACTGTCTCATTTCACTATGCATACTGTCTAACATGTATGAAGCTGAAAAGACAATAAAGCTCAACTTGGACTTGCTGATACTCTCATACAAAAACAAAATGCATAACAAAAGCAAATTGAGACAATAATCAAAGAATACATTAAGAAAGCTGAGAAACCAGAAACAGGTGGTGGACAAAGAATGTATTTTGGCAAAAGAGCTAGAAAATTTGATTAAATGATGATGATGCTAATAATAATGATAAATCCGATAGGATGAACAGCAAGATCTGCAAATTAGAGGAATGAACTTAATTTAATTAATTAAAAATGAATTATGTTTGGGTTTTAAAATGACCTACCCAAGATATGTCCACATATCTCAGACCTACATTAGATTCAGATTTTTATTTGTACAAGGTATGCAGTGAAATGCTTTTTGCAATGCCTGACCTTAAAAACAGTAAAAAGAAAAACAGTATATACAAATAAAGTAAAAATAGTATGCCTGAAAGGATATAATGTATTCAGACAACTGACACAAAATGACACAAAGAGTGGAAATGAACAGTATGAACATGATTAAGATTTTCTCAAACAGAAAGTGTCCATTACTGACAGCACTCATGCACATACAGTGCAGCACTCATGCACATGGGCGGCCTATAACATTTGCAAGCAGAGCACTGTCACAAGGTGGGGCCTTCGTCAATGATCTGGGGTCAAAGGGGAGGTGACGAAGGGCTTGGGACGACTCCCATGGAAAACTGGATGAACATGGATGAACGGAGAGATTTTGAGTTGGAACATGACAGAAGTGAGACGACTGAGATTCCAGAATGTTCCAATGAATCTGGGATCCACTGAGGGGGGCAGTGGTGGCCTAGCAGTTAAGGAAGCGGCCCCATAATCAGAAGGTTGCCGGTTCAAATCCCGATCTGCCAAGGTGCCACTGAGGTGCCACTGAGCAAAGCACCGTCCCCACAAACTGCTCCCCGGATGCCTGTCATGACTGCCCACTGAGGGTTATGGGTTAAAAGCAGAGGAAACATGTCATTGTGTGCATGTGTGCTGTGCTGCAGTGTATCACAATGACAATCACTTTCACTAGACTTCAGCGGATAGCTTGCGTGACTCGATGGAGGTGGAGAGCCACACTTGCTGGCCTACTCGTTAATGCATTCGGTGTCGACAGGGATGAATTGACGTCTTGTGGGGACCTTGCCGGCGGTCTCCTGATGGTTGCCATAGCAGACCTCAAAATGGGCTATTTCCTGTGGCGGAGGAGATGTGTAGATTGTTGGTGAGCTCTTCCCAAAGGAGTTAACGGGGCCAGGTTCGCTGATGGCTAGAGGAATCGTCCTAGCTGTTGGTCTGTGGGTGGTTTCCGGAGGAGAGGCTGCAGATTGACCTGATGCCTTCCAAACAGCCGAGACAATGTCCTGGGGTAACCCATGTAAATGTACAATGTGTTGTAGAAGGAGATTGGCAGTTGCGGCGAAGGACGGAAGACCGGGCAGGATGAAAGTAAAATCTGATCTGCACCCGAGAGGGCAACGAATGGAAGACAGCATTCAGAAGAAGAAGAAGCAGCATGGATGGCATTTCTGGCCGTGTTGAGACAGGATGGCACCAGCACCCACATCTGATGCGTCCAATTCCACATTGAACGGGAGTGCAGGATCCAGGTGCTGAAGGCTCGTGGATTTGATAAAGTGATGACAGAAACTGGAAGTTTGGGAAGGTAGCTGAGCTCAGGTGAACAGCTGTGGTCTTCTTGGCAGTGGTCAGGGGCACAGCAACTGCAGTGCAACCATGGATGAAGCGTTGATAGAAATTCGCAAGCCCAAGGAACCATTGCAGCTGTTAGAGTGTTGTGGGTAGGGGCCACGATGTCACAGCCTCCACCTTATTGGGCTTCATGGCCACACCCTGGAGCAAGATGGAGAAACCCAGGAACGTGGTGGAGCACTGGTGAAAAGTTTTTCCAACGTACAGTTCATTCGGTACATTACTGCAATCCCTTGAGGGCCGTCGTTCACATGTGGTACATGTGTATCGAGAGTGAGCTTTATTTTCAACAAAAATTGCACTAGACCATATACAATTTAAATGACTTTTTGCAACGATTATCTTCACCTTTATCAGTTTTCTTTGTAGTCAATTATTTAAAAACCTTTCCCACCTTTAATGTGACCTATAACCTGTAGCCTCTATAACCATACTAGTTCAGCCAAATTCAGTCTGTCATCAACTAAAGAATTTCTGCTTAACATCAAATAAATTTCTGTTGACATTGCTGTCACCCGCTCAAATTTATGGCATGAAGGTAGGACGTTGCTTGTCACATTGGGTGCACCTACAGACGTATGTGGTACCTCATCAGCTCGCTCGCTGACTTTTAACTCTGCTGTTAGAGTTGTAAATACTTTATCTAGGTTAAAATTGGTTTACATCATTTACTTGTGGCTGCCACACCAACATACAGGATGATACATATGTTGCTGATACAGACTGGGATGGACATGAGGGGGAGCAGAAAGTCAACGAGAAATTAAAGTTCTACACAAACACATGTAAGGAAACACAGGGCTGTTTGAGCTGCTCTGAACATTTAGAACATAATATTGGACTTGTGCAGAAAATATTGATGTGGCATTGCTATAAGCACAGCCTTATTTATTTCTTTTTTTGTATTTTCTTTCACCATGTTGCTCTTGTACAGAGCAGAATATAATCTGAAACTGTCCTGCAGCTTTTCTTTTCATGCTGAATGCAGCACTTGACAGGAGGTGATTTGATATTGGTTGTGTTGCACACACATTGTTTCTGGTCATTCATCAGTCTTTGACAGTTCTTAACATTAATTCATTAAGTTCCCTTTCAGGTTGCTTCAACATTTGCTGTCATTTATTCTAGACTCTGCTGTTGCCTGAATAAGCACTATTTGAGTGAGCCCATTGAGATATACTGTATGTGATTTTGGGCTATATAAGAAATAAATGTTGTTGTTGTTATTTAAAGGAATGTAAGGCTCTAATCTAATGATGAGGTGAGAGCCATGAAACAAGCAAAGAAAATAGATGAGAGAGACGTTTACTCCCCTGCTGATACATTAAAGATGCTTTTTCATATTCAGCAGCCAGTGAGATATTTTGGAGAAATGGAAAGCCAAATACCCAAATCAAAAATGCGGACATGTACCTGCATGGTCCCGGTAAACAGTAAATTGGACGATGGCTCTATTGTTCATCACAGTAAGACCCCGAACTGAGCTGTGAATTATGAACCTTCTGCACCAGCAATTCTGCTATGCTGTTCTAATGCAGATCAAGTAAGAAAGATGTCCACTGTCTTGTCCACTGCTGTTCCTTTCATAACCTTTTATTTCAGTGGCTAATTAAAGAACAGAACCCAGGGATCCTGAGCTAATCCCTTAATTAGTAATTAAGTAATAATGAGAAGGTGAATACCTCTAGTGAATACTTAACTACATACTGGCCCTTTAGGAGATAAGATTATGTGTAGATTATATGCCTTATGATCTTATATGATTATATGATCTTACAATTTGCATGATAGCATTCGAGTTGCCATGAACACCTAAACATACTTTATCACCATGTACCTTAATGGGGTGCGTGGTGGGGTAGACTAGGGCCCTACAAAAGGGAATGAAACATCTGGCAGCAAAGCTAAACATTGTTCTGTTCCTTTCTCATTTAAGAACCAAGCCGTTTGATTTCATACTACTTTACTAATGAATGCATTCAACTATAAGACTAGACAATATATCGCTGAAACATCGTTATCTTTTTTTTTTTACTCAGGTCTGAATCATTTTCCACACCAGGGTCACAACCTAGAGGTTTACCATGAAATCTGCAGAATTTGGCCAATCATTTCTGAACTATGAATAATGAGAACCCTCCAGCTGTTCAGAACCCAGCAGCAATGGCGCTTGGTGGAGCCAGACGCTTTCTTCTGGTCTGCTCGTGGTCTCCGGCACAGGACGGAGGATGTGGCCCCGCCTCCACCAGCCGCTCCGCGCGCGCTCGGTCGCGTCCCCGAACCCGCCGCCGCCGCGCGCGCGCGCGCGCTCAGTCGACCTGCGCGCGCTGGATAACGGAGAGAGTAAGTTGGGACGTTGCTGTCGCCTGCTGTCGGATGGCGTGAAGGTAGGAGGCTGCTGCTGCTGCTGCTGCTCCTTTTCATGTTAGGGTCACCAAGCTGGGGTCGTTAAATTCTGACATTTACGGTAAGGGTCAGTCATTAGGCTTATCCACTTTAATTAGAGCAAGATCTTACGGGTTTAAATCACATTTCACTGAGGGAGCCTCTCTTTGATCTGTCTGCCATGAGTGTGCGTGTGTGTGTGTGTGTGTGCGTGCATATATATATATATATATATTTCCTATTTGCGAGATTTTTTTATGAGATATTTTTGGACCCTGTATATGAATTAGGCTGCAGTTGAGTAAGGTCTGTCTTTCTGCTCTTTTTGTCAGGAGTGTATCATGCGATTATGTCCGTGGGTGTATTTGTTTGTGTCGATATCCTTCAACACTCCCCATGGTGTGTGTGTGTGTGTGTGTGTGTGTGTGTGTGTGTGTGTGTGTGTGTGTGTGTGTGTGTGTTTGTACGAGCGCTTAATTGGAACCATTTAAGACTTGTGAATCCATTTTCCACGCCGAGGGCAGAGTACAGGTTGGATGCTTTGAGGAGGAGGTGAGGTGAGGTCAAGGCAGGGCAGGGCAGGGCAGGGCAGGGATGGCCGAAATTGTCCTAAATCAGAGCGTTGTGCAGGTACAGTGTTGCTGCTGGAATATGTGGCTCTTTGCAGTGTGTTTCTTTCTTTGCCTTAATTCATGGCCGATTAATTGGGCATTAGGTGGTACATATATCAAATGTATAATATGGAACATGTGAATTAATCGAATTCTCTCTGCTCCTCCCTGGTGTCTGTGGATCATGGAACAATGACAGTAATGCCGACAGTCGCCTCCCCCGTTTCAACTGACTGCCTATAAATCAGATAAAAAAGCCCCAATTAAGCCCAAACCATGCAGTGTCCACGGCGGTTATGCACGTGCAAGAAAGCATATAAACTCTCTGTGCACATGAATCCCTTAGTTGTCACTCTTCATCTTTTCTCTTCCATTTGTGCACTTCTGAGCACTGTTCTCCATTTATTTTCTGTATTGCTGGGAAGGGCTACCGCTGTCGTCTGTCACCCATCATTAGTTTCCTCAGTGTGTCAAAGACTGGACAGCTTCATCTGACCAAAAGTGAAGGGAGTGGATTGATGGGGCAATTATGTAAGAATGGAAGACAAAAAAAAAAACTTGTTCGTACGTTCGCATGTTGGCTGACAGTGCAGTGCCTTTGCGCACCCCAGGAGTGTTTAAGGGAAGAGGGTATCTGGGGGGCATTAAGATCAGTCCTGGACTCTACTGACATTTCTGCTCCGTCTGGGTCTCTGTGTTTTAATTTCCTACATATTTTGTGCTGAAGACAGTACACATGGTGGGAGACCAAATGAGTACCCTTTTTAAGCAAAAACATAATTAATATATTGTACTATTCTAGAAGGATGGTTTTAAAATGGTGTGGATGGTAAGTGTCAGAAACTCAGATTTTCTCCCAAAGCGGTCAGAATGTGCTGAACTCTGACTGTAGACATGAGAGTAGGCTACAATCAAAGTGTCTGTGCTACAGTAGACTATATAGGTGACACGTTATTTTGAGGGCGTGTTCAGAATGGTGCTATTTAAGGCACTTGAACACGAACGCCAAATGGCTGTGCCGTGGTGGCCTCACTGGAAATTTACGTATCATTATTATTACTACCACTACTTCTTAATAGGCTTTGCTGCGCAGGTAAATTCATGCGGTCCTGTTCTTTTCATAGTAAGGCACGTTAATAAAAAATAGTTTTAAGAATCACTTTTTTTTCTTCCTTTGTTTGTGATGCCCCCTGGATGGATGGCGCCCTTCATTATTACAGATGCCATTATTAGCAGACTGATTATCGGGAGGTTGCGGGTTCAAATCCCAAACTGCCAAGGTGCCACTGAGGTGCAACTGAGCAAAACACTGCCCCCACACGCTGCTCCCCAGACGGCTTCCATGGCTGCCCACTGCTCACCAAGGGTGATGGTTAAAAGCAGAAGACACATTTTGTTGTGTCACCGTGTGCTGTGCTGTGTTTCACAATGACAGTCACTTCACTTTTGCCCTTTCGCTTACGGTATTTTACGCAATAGACCTATGCATTCATTGATAAAATAGCGCAAGGGATGGAAAATGGAGATGTTTGGTTTAGATGGGGAATGGTTTTCACTGTTTTTATTTCTCAACTTGAGTCCTGGATGCCCCTGACATGTCCTTGTTGTTTTCGTTAACTAAATTTATGATGAAATTGTCAACAAACCTTTTTGACAGGATGAAGACTAAAAGAGACGAGACGTAAATGCTGGTCATGTGACGATAACTATAATGAAATGTATCATGTAATATTGTTGACAAATAAAAACAAGACTAAATATGATTTACAAAAAACAGTTTTTTGACGAAAAGGACGAAGTGCCCTTTGGATGTACTTTCTTCACAATGAAGTGCAATAGAAAATAGGATGTGCATTCCAAGTATCAAATCAGAGCATCTTTCGTGTCTGGAATGGATTCTTGAGTCTATAAGGTAACAATGGTATAATAATAAGATAACCTTGTTTTAATTATGAAATGGTTTTGAATAAAAAAAAAATTTTTGTCTATTCTACTAGGTAGTATATTGACTTGGTTTAATAGAATTGCATTACTTAAAAAAGAGACTAAAATACAATTTTCATTGCCTAAAACTTGGCTAAAATAGTAATGAATAATTCTGACTGAAATAAAATGCTCAGACTTTTAGTCATCTGAAACTTGAAACATCTGAAATGAGTATAGATGTGACTGAGACTAATAAAACTTAATCAGGCTGCCAAAAACAATTTTACCGTTGAGCACTTTCTCCTCATACACACCACTGCACACAATCCATAATTTAAAACAAAGTCTTCTTGGCCCTTGACCTAATTTAACCTAAAGTATAACTGTGTATAATGTTAACTGCTATATAACTGTTTATAAGTATAACTGCTATAATGTTGAGCCGTGTTGCTGCCTTATCTAGAACTGGGGTAAATAATGCCTTCTGGTTTTAAATAACATCAAAACAGTTATCTTTGCATGAACCTGAATGAAGTCTGTTTTTAATAAAGAAAGGTAGAAGATTTCAGTTCCTTCAAACAGAGGGCAATATTTGACCAGAATCCTGAATCAGAGATGACTGTCCTTCTCCATCGTTCTCCATAATCTCTGATTGTGTTTACCTTTCTGTTCACTGACTACCGGTAAACAGTAGTGGTGTGACGAGACAAGACAAGGTTAACGCATTTTTCAGTGACAGATGGCTGTGTGAGTGCAGTGCAACATTTACCGTTTCATAATCACTATTGATTGTTTGTGCTGTAATTTTAATGTAGACATTGCAATTCCTCTAGACAACCAGGCACCATGCAATGTGTGTGTACAATTGTGATTTAGTGATCATGATTAAAATTTTGTGCAATTAAAATTTCTCACAACACTGCCCCGCAGATATTGCATCTGTATCCATATATGTTCCGTTAATTTGAGTACATGCAGAAAATGTGCCGCAAAGAACGCATACATACGGAATTAACAGCAAGGATATTTTTGCCTTTAAGAGTGCTTCGTCCGTTCTGTTTCGCAGTTCAGAGAGCAGCAGCTCAGACAGTTTAATCTGGAGTTTGTTTCCTTATGTCGTGAAAAGGGGAAAGGTTACCTCCCCTTTCTCATTCTTTTTCAGCCCAGAGAATTTCCCACCCCTCCCCGAAAGCACAGCGTACACAGTATTAACACCCATAAACGTATCACATATCACCTTAAAGTTGAGAATCTCGACTAAAGGCACACAAGAATCAAAACTACCTAAGCACAAATCCATCTATGAACATCACCAAAAATGATGAGGGACCATGTCAAGTAAATAAATTCAAAAGTAATCGCCTGCCGGGTGCTGAAAACCCACCAGAAAGGTTAAAAACTGGCAGTTGAGGCATATAAAAGTGATCCAGATTTTTGGATCTTCTTCTCAAAGATATGAACTCTCTGTTTTAAAATGTAATATTATAAAGAATGATTAGTCATAATTTTGTTTTTTGGTTATATATTTTTTAACTATATCACACTTTCTTGTACTCATACAAACACAACAAATGTATCTTGATGTTGTTTGCTGAATTCCTGAGTACAGAATTGTTTACTTCAAATTAGTCACAAAAAAGAAATTGCTGGTTAATGAATGAATAAATTTCACTCGTGTATTTTTCACAACACCCCTCTGCCAAACACAGACAGGATGTTGGCATCCATAGGTGAAAATACCCATATGCTGCAGAAAGGGCCAGGTGCCACGGTGCCTCAGTTCTAAAAAGAACTGATTCACAATAATGTAGATATAGTTCATTTATTTCATTATTGGAATTGTGTATAGTTTATTTTTATATTAACTGTTTAACTGTTATATTTTTCATTTTAGTATTATTGGTATTGGTATTTTTGTAATATGAAATCTGTTTTTCTCATTTTAATTTTTTTTTCTTGTTCAGTCAATTTATTTTGCATATTGTTCTTTTGAATGGGAAACAGTATATGAGGAATATACATATGATGTGATGTTTTCAAAACAGTGCAAGAACAGATGTTATTACTTAGAATGAATTGCTTCTAAAGCCTCTATGAGATGGCCAAACGACAGTGTTCAAAAAGGAGCCCAGAGCTGATCAGGTTAATCATCCAGAGGCATGATTTTCCAGTTTTAAATGCTGTAGCTCTCACACAGCAGCCAGGCACAATCAGTGAAAACTCAAAAACCCTTCCAGGCTCCAGTAGAGCGAGTGGAACTGGTCAGAATTAGGATCTTACTGGGTTTATTTGTAAGCAATGATCTCAGATGCATCACTGCTTCTGATACTCCAGGTATGCTCTGCTGCTTTGGATGCAGATTCCAAAGGTAGATTAGTGCAGAAAAATATACCATTCCTGATAGGTGTAAATAACACAATGAGTTTGGACAAGAAGCACCTGGAGACTACGCAGTCTATTCCAAATTTTGTATTTAGGTCTGTCAGCCCTATCTGAAGCATCAAACATTTTTAGCAAGTGCAGGGCTCCAGCAAATTTCAACTCCAATCTACAGCACAGGCTGATGGAATAATGAGAATTCATTAACATTGATTAAGACCAAATGTTTCACTCAATAAAGCTTTTTTGAAACATCAGCTATCATTATGATTCATCAAAAGCTAACCAAAAGAGGCAGGGCTGTGAGCAGAAATTTTCAGATAATTACATGAATTCATTATCTCATTGAAAACATGAATACTCAGGTACTAATCAATACAAAAGATGCCATTGTCTAAGATTTTCCTTTGCAACAGAAGCAATATCAACAGTTTCATAATTTCCTCTACACAACTTGATGCAGCATTGCAGTAGACACTGCTGTCATTTGTCTATGGATTTCAGTTGTTCCCACACATCTTACAGTGTTACAGTATTTTCTTTTGTGTTTTAGTCATTGTGCCTTATTAAAAGTCACAATGTCATGACAGTTTACATTTTTCACAATTAAAGCCAAATCAATATGTTTTACATTTTTGTTTTGTTGAATATGATCAGGGTACTATATATTTTTCAGTCAATATTGATACAGCCCACTTTCAACTCATTTAATTTGTGAGCTGAAATGTCAGGTACGTCATTCAGCACTCTCTGGGTAGATCAATTTATTCAGGGCTATTATTATGATCTAGAATGGTAGAGTACCGAAAACCTAGAAGGCTTATGTGTGATTTTAATATAAGGTCATCTCATATAAAACTGTTTCCTACAGGCAAAATAAAAAAACTATTTCCATTGTGATAAATATGTATCAGTTGAATGGGCAAAGTGGCCAACTCTTATGTGAAAATGTGAATGTAAAAAGATATTTTACTTTCTCTTTGCAATGTTGTTCACCTGCATCATCAAATAGAGAGAAACCTTATGATGCCTGCACAGGTGTTAAAAAATAAAACCTTGTTTTCCCACAATCTTTTACCATAATTATTCATAGATTGGTGCGTCTCTGGCTGAGTTTACTTCTGAGAGACTCACAAGACATCACTTTTATAGCTAATCATTTGACAGACTAGGTGCACCAAATTTTTTGATGGCATCACATTTAGAGGTTGAAAGAGTACTGAAAAAATTTAGTTAACTAAAAGTATCTTTACTTTGTTTACATTCTACTCAAGTAGAAATAAATTACCCATATAAAAAATCTACTTGAGTTAAAGTAAAAAAAAACTTTGAGTAAATGTTACAGCACTTTGAGTAAATGTTACAGCACTAGTTGTTTTTATTGAACATTTAGTCGGTATAATGCGCAAACTATGTTCAAACCACCCCATAAAATATTTTTAAGCACAGTTGGACACAAAAGTACCAAATTCAAAAGTGTAGGTCAAACTCAAACATTACAATAAAAAAGGGAAAATAAAGCCAAAATAATCCATCAACAATTCTGTATGAACAAACTGTGCTTTTTGTTTTTTCTATAGCAAACAGTTGTATATTGGCTGTTTTATACTGACAAATGAGCACACTGACTGCTGATATAATAAATGAAATAATGTGCCCTGCCCCACAGAATACTACAGCATTAGACTGTAATGTTATGTATGGAATACACAGACAAAAAGCATATACAGTGCATCCAAGTATTCACAGTACATCACGTTTTCCACATTTTGTTATTTACATTTACGCATTTTTTAGATGCCTTTATCCAGAGAAATTTACAATCAGTAGCTACAGGGAAGGTCAGGGACACAATGGTAGTAAGTGAGATTTGAACCTTGGTCTTCTGGTTCATAGGTGAGCCTAGGTTACCCACTAGGCAAATACCATCCTATATGTTATGTTGCATCCTTATTCCAAAATTGATAAATTATTATTTTTTTCTTCTACACACACCACCCCATACTGACAAATTGAAAAATGTTTAATCGAAGTTTTTGAAAATTTATTAAAATTAAAAAACTAAGAAAGCATAAGTACATAACTATTCACAACCTTTGCCGTAAAACTCAACTTTGAGCTCAGTTGGACCTATCCGAGGTCCCTAAACTCACCGTCCCACTTTTGATCAAATTTACCGAAGTCAAGATTTTTACTAAGTTGGACCACCACAATGTGAATCCACGAAGGGCATGAGTGTTCTCAATATCAAAATTGCCATTACAAATTTTTATATATATTTGCTATAAACATCTGGCCACCATCTAGGTTGTCGCACACTTATCAATGTGACCTAGTCCTTTGTTCTTTCAAACTGTTTTTCTGAATCGTTTTAGCTTCACACCTGACCCTTTTCGTACATGATCATTCTTCTGGATCCTGACCTAGTCTGTCATACATTTGCCACCAATGAAACAAACTTTTTGCTTGCCTACTGATGCTGATTTAAATGTTGGACTTCTTTAGTAGTTTCCTTACCATTTCCTATTGAGGGCTAGAGAGTAGTGTCGCTCCACTAAATTTCTTTAGATGACTGATTATCTGGTTTTCAATATGTCAATATTGGCCAAGCATGTTAGCACACACACAAGGAATTTGGTTCCAAAAGAATTTCAGCACTAGCAGAACAAAACCATAATATGCAATGAGGCGACTACTCTCAGCTTCATGTCTTGCCGCTTACTTACTTCCCGGTACTAATTCTGCCTGCTTCACTTGCTTTTCATCTGAAATTAAAGTGAAAAGTAAAGGTGAAGTCATTTGTCATTGTGAAACACTTCAGCATATTACTTGGTGCACACCTCTGGTCTCTGCTTTTAACCCATCACCTTTAGCAAGCAGTGGGCAGCAATGATTCCTCGAATCAGGAGTCTGATTCCTTAGCTGCTCATCCTGCACTGCCCTATATGATCTCGCCCTCCACCTTCACAGAGCCATGAAGGTGAGCAGTTTGGCTGTCCCTCACCCAACATGACAGTACGAACTAGTTAACAGACCTCACCAAGCTTAGGAACATGTTTGCAGATTTACTGATGATGGTACTGCAGAAGCAGGAAGGACTGTGTAACCTCAGCGACAACTTGGTGTCTCTGATGCATCAGCTTCAGGTTGTTTAGATACTCGCAGCTTTGCCCCCAGTGAGTCCTGTGGCACCTCCCACTCAGCCCCCCACCACATCAGAAGACATCCGCCCCACATGTATTACAGAACTCTTCCCCTCAAGGCAACTGCCGCAGCTTTGTTGGAATGGACAGACCCCACTTGCAGTTTTGTGGAAAATGTAATTACAGCCACCCAGTAGGTTTTTAAATTCAGATTCCAGCTTCAGAGCAGCTTATGACAAGGAAAGCCTTTAAAGCCTTGTTTAAAGCCTTGTCCAAACAAAACCTGACTGTGTGACGGCGTACCCCCGGCCGGAATAGCAGCAAGAAAAAATTACGACGTAATTATCACATAGCGTTGTATAGCATTGTAATCGTTACATATACACTTTTCACATCCCTGTTTAGGGATGGAGAGGAGAGGACCAGGATGGGTTTGGAAAAATTACTAAACAACTAAACAAACCAACACACAGGCAACAAATCATACTCAACAACCTAGGAAAACTACACAACCACAGGGCGAGATCTCTAGTAGACTTCCTGAGCCTAAATTGGTGTTGGCAGCCAATCAGTCAGTGTAGGCGTGGATCTCCTCCCACCACAGATTCCTAAGAGGGAGAGACAAACAGATGCACACATACACACACACACACACACACACACACACATACACACAACAGAGAGAGAGACACAAACACATGTGGAAGCATACATCCAGGCAGCACTGGGACATAACACGTTATAACTGACATATTATAATTGAACTATATAGCACTGTAATCATTATAATTCCAATAACACAAAATTAGCAAGGTAAAAACTGGAGATTTTTTAATATATTATAAGACAATAAAATAATACATTACATATTATTACATAATACCAACATAAACTCAAATGTGTTCTTATCCAGCTATCTCTAGTTTGGAAAATGGCAGCTTTATTAAATCTCCAGAACTATCGGAATTGAGAGGCAGTCCTGGAACAGGCCTAAAATAACATCCTTCAACAATTAAAGTAATCATAAATGCAGTAACTCACATGCCCTAAACATATAAAAAGGTAAAGTTTACTGTATTGTCATCACTTATGAAGTTATACTGTATTGTTGCTGTTGCATCAGTCAGTTTTTACTGGTAATACTGGTGTTGTTATGGTCCAAGTCCAGACCTCCATGGGTTGATAAAGAAAGCAGTTGGTATGGCAAGGATCGCAGTCTGCCCAGCAAAACTTGTCTAGTGGTTATATTTGTACCCCTCCTCTTCTCCTTATTCACTACACTGAAAAAAATCAGTTCCACGTGATTAATTTGATTTAGAATTAATTTGGTGTGTGTAGAGCTTTTTATACTAATGCGGAGAAGAGAGGTGGGATGAGTAGGAAAGCAGCCATCATAACCATTCACCAACACATTCATCTGTTAGGTGCAGTCAGGATGTCATGTCAGCACTTTTCCAGCAAAAATAAAATGATTCCATTGTTTGTTTAGATAATTTTTTTAGGCTCAGATTTGTGCAAATTTTTACATACAATCACCAAGCAACTGCAATGCTTCACATGTTTGGAAGCCATGATGGTTGGTGGAGATCATGTTTTAGGGGAGGGGTGGAAAATCCCCAAAGCACGAGAATCCGGAGGTAACCTTTCCCCTTATAAGGTGATGAATTCTAGATCACTCTCTGAACGGCAAACAGAATGACCAGAGCACTCTTTACATCTGTCACTATTTCTAGCCACTGCAGGACCACAGACAGGCATGTTTGTTCAACTTAATAAAATAACTTGGTACTTAAATATTCAAGCTGAATATGTATGGTTTGAATTAATGCTAATGAATTAGGACAGCCTAACTATAATGAATCATGTGTATCTGAATATTTCAGTGTAGATGTCATAGCCTCACGTGGAATGCAGATGAGACAGTGATCATTTTTTTTATTTGAATAATTGACATTGTGTAATGCCACGCAGGTGAAAGAGTGACGAGGCACAATGGCCGGAACATACAGGAAACATAAACGTAAAAATACCCTGGCACATGAAAACACCATCTTCCTGTGAGTCCTCCATATAGTCTTATAAAGGGTACTGATCACTCGAGCCTAATAAGCAGCAGGTATGAGTGATAATCAGGTAAATAGGTACAGGTATCTGGCCATTACACATCAGTTCCACAGTATTCATTTGATATAGATACATGTTAAGTTAGTTTAGATTGATTTTTTTTAAGTAATTTTATTAAGTTTTATTTAATGCCAAATGTAATAATGTTCTTTGAACAGTGATGTATTTTGTTGGAAATGTTACAGAATGACTCATTTAAGTTAACTTAGAAAGGGAATATTGCCTTTAGAGTACTCATCCTTTAATGACCAACAAGTCCCAAGTCCCTGAATCCCAGTAAATCCATCACCAGGACAGGACCTCAGCATTTCCTTTTATAATTCTCTTATTGTTCCATCAACTAAATTAAGAAATCTTTGAGTAATAATGGACAAAGACATGTTATTCTCCATCCACGCTGACAGTGTTACCCGGTCAGGAATATACCTCCTTTAGGACTTTAGAAAAAGAGGGTTTCTCACCAACGATGCCACTTGTCCAGTTCCTGGTCATCTCTACGCTGGACTACTGCAACTCTATACTGTCTGGGCGTCCCCTGAAGGCTATATGATGCCTTCACCTGATCCAGAATGCTGCTGCAAGACTTGTATATACACAATTTCCAAGTTTTCACACACTACACTTGGCTTCTTGTGTTTGTCCCTATTGAGTTCAAAACACTAAATCTTGCATTTAAGGCAATGAATAGACCTGCTCCTTCCTATCTCTCAGCATTAACCAAACAGCAGGTCACTTCTCTTCCTCTCAGAGCATGAAACACTTCTTATTGAAAGAGAAAAGCCCGCATCCAGACTCTTTTTATTTCTGGCTCCTTAGTGGTGAAACTAATTTTCTGTTACCATCAGAACAGCTGAGTCCCTTCCCATCTGCAAGTGATGATTAGACACACTACTGGCGCATCTACTGGACTAAATACACATCATTTCTTCATTACAAAAAAAACTACTGTAGGTTTTTTAATGTAAGGTTCTGAGTAGGGCTTGAGGTGGTTTGTGTTGTGCGGAGATTCTACCTATAATGTGAGTATTTGAGATGTACAGGTCTGTACATATTTAGTGGGTGTTTAAAACCCACTTGGGCTCAAAGGGTTTTAATGCAGTGCTGACACATAAAATTGATGAGTTTTTTTTTGTCGCTTGCACGCAGATATGTCACCAGATTCTTTGAAAGAAGTTCAAAGTTTTTGTCGTTGTGATACACAGAGAGCACAGCACATGGTGCACACAACAAAATGTGTGAGCAGTGGGCAGCCATGATTGGTTGTCAGGGAACAGTGTGTGAGAAGCTCTGCTGCTACTGGAGTCTTTCAAATTCAAGTTTTAATGGAAGCTACTGATGGACATTGCTTATCTGTGTGTGTGTGTGTGTGTGTGTTTGTGTGAGAGAGAGGGGGGGAGAAAGGGAGATTCAGACTGCATGATATATTTTCAGCTGAGTGTTATTTTCTGTCTCTTTTCTCTTAGGGCGTATCCTTGGCCATTCTCTATCACAGCTCATGGATGTCCTCGAAGTGTATGCCTACAATGAGAGTGTCACAGAAAATGCAACCAAACGGTTCCGTGAAACTGAAGACGCCCATAAGCACCAGTACAATTACTATGCCATGCTGCTCACACTGCTCATCTTCCTCATTGTCTTTGGCAATGTTCTGGTGTGCATGGCTGTGTCCCGGGAAAAGGCATTGCAGACCACAACCAACTACTTGATAGTGAGCTTGGCCGTTGCTGATCTGTTGGTGGCCACTTTGGTCATGCCCTGGGTGGTGTATCTTGAGGTAGGTTCTCAGCATTCTTAGAGGACACACTCTTGCATTTACAAAAGTTAGAGGAATCCATATAACTGCATAGCATAACAGTCTCAAGTGTTACTGTTTCAGTTTTCATTTTCCAAGCCTCACTGTACGTCCAAAGAGATGAGCAGTCAACAAGAATAGATGTAAGACAGAGTAGAATCGCACTCTCCACCCATTGCTTTATTCTTTCTATATAATCCTGTAAATAGTTATGCACTAGTATACCGTCAGGGCCACCATGACTTTCCTGTAACTAGAAGTAAAAATGTATGTGCATATTAATGTGTATTAAGCATCATAAAAGCGCTTGCATCACCGCAGCATGGCACCACTTTAAAGTGACATCCACCTGCCTCCTAGCGCTACTGCACACCGTGGTTTTATGTTTTACTTTCCGCCTACATGCGTACGCTCACCTGTCACGCCTGATTCCTTTATTGTTGGCACGAGACAGGACTGATGGTGGCATTTACCTTTTCATTCTGAAATGTAAAATACAACGGCAGAGCTTGAATCAATTTAAACACAAGCCACACATTGCATTGCAAATACATAAAGATACACAGTCTGAACTGATAACTGTAAATCTAGTAATAGTTTACGGTTTAGCTGAAGCATCAATCTGTTTACTGAGTTGCTTCAAAGGAACTGTCCCTGTAACTACTGATTGTGACAACGAGGTTGCTCTGGAAAAGGCCATCTGCTAAACACCATAAATCTGAATTTCATTTTCATTCACAATCTTTAAATGGTAATTTAATTTTGAACCACAGTATTTAGTAATAATGGAGAAAAACTGGTCTAAGACCATCCATGAAAAAGAGATTTCCTGATTAATAAAAGTCAGAGAACTATAATTTAATGATGTGGTATTTGGTTTTCTTTATTAAATTGAAGGGAACGTTCATTCCATGTTGATTCAACCACTTTGCCCTGAGGGTGGAGTTACTATTAAAAAATTTTCACTGCTAATGATGTAACAGGTCAGAGTTTAAATAACCTTCTGTAACATATACTCAGGACAAAATTGGCTACACTGGACTACACCTGCTTGGTTATGTATCTTCATTATTTATTTCTTAAAATCTGAACTCTTGTTCAATCATAGCTGCTCTTTCATACGCTTTATTTTTTAATTAAAGTTTTTTACAGAAAATCTTTTGGTAATGTTTAGGTTGATTCCATTGATCAGCTTTCTGCATTTTTACTCAATCACACATGCATATTATGGCACAGATGCATATCCAAATGGATTGGACAAAGGATTAAAAAAAAACAAAAAAAAAACATGAACAAAACCAAAACTAAGGAACCGGGACCAAGCATGCGTAACGCAAAATGACAAACATCAATACTTTAGGAGAAGGACAGTTGGAGAAGGGAATTGGGAAAGATGGACAGCAGACACTCTGACCCAAATGGGAGAAAGGTAAGAGGAGCATGAGCACAGCTTGAGTGCCGTGGAAGGTTAAGCTAGAAAAAAAGCAGAATGACCTAGAGAAAAGCAAAGGGTAGTTAAGGTGATGTATCCAAAGCTGATTTTACTGTTGACAGAAAGTCTACACAATAGAAAGTTGTGTGATGATGGTTTGGTTTTGGCCATTATGGTACTGCAGGGTAAATTGAGCCCAAATATGTGATTATGAATTAATTTGTGAATTGGTTCATAAGCACGTGATTTTTAGTAAATTATTAACAATTCCATGTGTTTGACTCGTCCGGCAAGTAAGTCTCGTGGTCATTTTATTAATAATGTTCTTATTACGAGATGTTGAAAAAAAGTGAATGTGACTAAGATCAATAAAATCTGAAATGACAGCTTGACGCAAAGACTGGACTAAAACTAATATTAAGACAGGCAGCCAAAAACAGCTTGTTAGCACCCAGTGAGGTCAAGAGGGGGTGGGTGATTAAAGGGTCAATAGAAGGGTCATCAGCGAATTCCAGTAACCCAGGGAAAGGCGAGAGATCGGGCATATCCAGGTCAAAACATCAGGCAGGCAAGGACAATTACAGAAGAGTAGTCAGACAAAGAAGGATTCAGCATTAGGGATTATCCAAAGCAATGAAAAGCCTAGCACCAATAATGAGACAAGTCTCTGATGATGTCCAAGATGGCGACCAGATGTTTATTGCGGTTACCTAGCTCGTCCTCATCCACAGCCAGGTAGTCGGCCCTGTGGGCATCCGCATGTTTCTCACTATCAGCCCTGCATATTGCATTTAAATTAGACCTGATCGATTTTAAGAAAACTTGAATCACGATTTATTTGACAGATATTCCGATTTTTTGCAATGTCTTTTCATTATTCACTTTACCATGTATTAAAAACTGTAGCATTGAAACATGAACTGTGCTATATTGCACTGTATAAGTAGTGAGAGTTGAGAGCATATGTCCTTGCTCGTGTCTAAATGGGCATGGCTTTAACTTCAAATTCAAATTCAAATTTTATTTGTCACATACACGGTCATAGGCGATATGATATGCAGTGAAATGCTTTACTTCGGGCATACGTGATTAGTTAGCATGATTGTTTATCACACAGGTACATCAACGCAATGCACTATTGTGCAATGCCACAACACTATTAACTGTTGTGGCATTAGTAAAAAAATCGTTCACCCCTAATTTAAATCAGAATCATATTTTCTGTTACATATGTGATTCCTTTCACACGAGGGTTGTCTTGCTTGTGCACCTATGAAAGGTCCTGATCACCTGAGTCTAATGAGCAGGACTGCACCAGCACCCTTGTTGTCCTGCATTATTTGTCGTAAGTTGTGTGCTTTCCTTGGGTTGACTGCTGTTCTGTTTTAGAAATCTGGAGAAGACAAGATCATTTTGATTTTAGGAAGAACAGTAGATCCTTTCATTAATTTTACATTCGGTTTCACAGCCATTCTTGATTTATTCTCTCTGAATACCCTAGTAAAGAACAGTGTTTCATCAGAGATACATTTTTAGGGACACTCTAATGCACACAGCATATATATTTAATAAATCATGAGCAGAATGGGACAATGTCAGTCGGAGAGTAATTCGTTTGTCTGAGTTTCAGTGTCCTGCCTTGAAAGAATCGTTAAAACCAAAGCTAAACCTGAGAAGTTATTTAAAAAGATTGGCATTTTCTCTCCTCCACTAAGATGGCATGGCCACGTCCAGACTCCTTCCTGATTGCTCCATACAGAGAGTGTGTTTTTTCAGTTTTTATTTATGGTTGTTACTTTCTTTTACACATACAGTACAAGACAAAAGTTTGGACACACCTTCTCAGTTATGTACTTAACAAAAAAAAGGTAAAATAACTGAAAACATGTTTTATATAGCCGCCCTTTGCTCTGATTACTGCTTTGCACACTCTTGGCATTCTCTCGATGAGCTTCAAGAGGTCGTCACCTGAAATGGTCTTGACGGAGTTCCCAGAGGTGTTTAGCACATGTTGATGTTGTTAAGTACATAACTCCACATGTGTTCATTCATAGTTTTGATGCCTTCAGTGAGAATCTACCAATGTAAATGTTCATGAAAATAAAGAAAACACATTGAATGAGAAGGTGTGTCCAAACTTTTGTCCTGTACCGTATGTGTTCGGTGCTTATAGCATATGATATCCTGTACACATTTCACTGCATGTCGCAAATAAAACCTAACCTAACCCTAAAGGGAGTAACTGGTTTAATGGGCTCTGAGAAACAGAGGGAAGGGCAAACTATGGTCTGCGGGTCATATCTGGGCTGTCTGTCTTTTTCTAATCCAGCCCAAATCAAACCTTTTTTTTCTACTTTCTACCATTTTGTCCCTGAGCAAGACACTTAACCTTGAGTTGCTGGAGGGGGACTGTCCCTGTACGGGTCATTAACAGGGCTAGGGAGCTTAAAACTGTTAGAAATAAGGCCTGCTGCCTGGTTTCCAATTAGTTGCTTAGTATAGAATACAGATTGTCATCACCATCTCGCTATATGTAGTTTGAGAATGAAACTTAATTAGAATAATTATTTGTCAGAATATTAACATAATGACAGTGATTTTGAACTTAAATTTCACAAATACACAAAGAGATAGTCAGACTCTTTTAAATCACAAAATTCTCTTCTGAAGATCTGAAAAAGCAAATGACATTTTATTGAAGGTATTTGGTTGTGTAAAACTTGAGCTTGAATCAATTTCCTGTGATGTTTACCACCTGGAGCAGTGAGGATGGCCCAGGGCAACGGTTGCTCTCATCAGCCTCATTCGTGCAAATCAATGCAGTGTAGAGGCGGCATTATCATGCCAGACAGCAGCTGTGTTGTTGGGGTGGATGCTTCTCCTCCCGCTCACACACACCTTTCCCCAAGAACACACCTTTATGAATATTAGTGAATATCTATACCAGTCAAATGCTACACAACCAGGCAGAGATTTGATCCCTGCAGAAAGCCAGATACCAAGAGTCCGGTTGGACAAAGGTGTAATCTTTATAAAAAAAGAATCTATGACCAGTATGCTTCTGTTTTGCCTTGTGGTTATGAATAAATTACTTGTTAATAGTGGTATTTTTGGAAATCTTGTTTTGCAATGGATTACTTAATTGCTTTTAAGATTTATTTCACCAAATGGATTATATACAGTTTTATTACAATGTCACTTGACAGAGCAACGTATATATTAGGCAGCATTTTGTCCTTGAATTTGTAAGCAGGGTTAGTGTTAGGACAGCATCTTGTGCACCATTGATCATTGATGTACATGTAGACTAGTGTTTTATTGTAGCTCAGATTGCTGAAAGCACACAATGCATCACAATTTCTTGCTTATGAGGCTGCGTACCTGCAGAACAGTAAAGGTGCCTATGCTAGACATTTAAAAGCATTTACAGTCAGTAAGGGCATTGGACTGGGACAAAGTAATAAGTTAACCTGGTCACATTTTCTTTTAAATCATGTGTATAGCTGGGCACACTTAACTGGGCAGTCTTGTTTAAACAATATAGATTCACTCTTTGCACTTAAAAACGATTTCAATTTTGGACTGACTATGGACAAGAAATATGTGTCTACAAAGCCAGAAAACATGAGGACTGTTTTGACACAAACTCAGTTACAATACCAGTCAAAAGTTTGGACGCACCTACTCTGTGACTGTCATGGAGAATAAGATGGAGGCCATTTTGAAAAATCCAATGCAAAAAACATATTTAGATTTTTGTAGCAGGAGAAAGTGAAGTATGTTTGAAGTATATATTTGCCCCTTTTGCATCATAAAAATAGTTCATCATAAAATGTCAAGTTCAAGTTGAGCTTTATTGTCATTTCAGCCACATACATGTTAAACAGTACATTGTGAAATGAAACAATGTTTCTCTGGAACCTTTAATCAAAGTTACATACAAAAGTTACAACATAAATTGCACATGTGCAACATTGACAAACCAGTGCAAACTGGGACACATTTACTCATTAACACGAGTGAATTATAAGAAAGTGTTCAGCATAAACCTTCAGGACTGGTGAAAACCATCCATGTTGTGTAACGGGGCCAAGAGTGTGAAATGTTGCCATCAAAGCCAAAGCTGCTTTAGAAACACCCAAAATACCAGACTGCCTTTTATTACATAACCATCATGTGTTTTATTTCATAGTCTTTTTGGCTTGACTGGTAATGTATCATCATATTAAAAAACATGTGTATATTCTTCAAATCAGTATTTCGGTTGTAAACACCAAAATGTCAAAAATGTAGAAATTAAAAGGTGCTGTGCTGCGGTGTTTCACAATGACAATCGCTTCACTTTCACTAATGCCACACTGGCTGGAAAAAGAGGCACAGTTGGGGGCAAATTGGGGACATTGGGGCAAATGGAATTTAATAAGAACTGAAACAGAATAGAAACAGAAAACACAGTTCGTGGGCTGGGGAATGTGAGCTGGCTGGTTCCCTGTTCACCCACCCATGAGAGGCAGACCAGATGACTCAAATGACTTCCCTCACCATGTCAGGACGAGAGGCGACAGTGACCGGGTGTCACATTGGCGAGCTGACGGGGGGAAGGAAGCGCAGAGGCGGGACATACTGGGAAAGGGATTTTATTAATAAACAGAAACAAACAGTGAAACAAAAATGGGGAACAACATAAACTAGCTCGCAGGCAAACTATACACAACAGAACAGTTGTCAGGGTTCACAAACAAGGTCAAGTTCACCAAAATGCCATTGCTGCAGAGGGGCGGAATCATGGCCCCTTTATTCCCTGTATTGATGGGGCACTGGTGATTTCTCCACCTGATGCCAATCCTGACACCGGGGAAGTTTGTTACCCCCGGTGTCAGGTGATTGATAGCTGATCTCATCCGGGATCTGCCTGGGCACAAGCTGCTGCGTTTCGACAAATTCCACACCTCCAGTGAGCCATGGGAGACTTTGCAATCGGGCCAATCACCTCTGGAATGCAAAAAAAGATGGCGATGACTACTGGGTTCCGGAAGACTGGAAGTCCCATTCACCAGATCTCACGCTGAGAACCCTGGATTGATGCTTCTTCCTCATGGCCTCCCTGGTGATGCAGATACCTTGAGGGGACAGATCCATGGCAGAGGGACGTGATATGGTTTAGAGGTGCATGGTGCAGTTGCCAGTAACAGAGGAAGAGTGGAAGAAAATGATTTTTGAGTTTTGATGCGGAAAGTGCTCCATCATCAGCACCCCTGCCAATCCAGCCATATTCAAAGATTCAACAGTAGTGGGGCAGTCGTGGCCTAGCGGGGAAGCTAGTGGACCCGTAATTAGAAGATTGCTGGTTCAAATCCCAAACCACCAAGATGCCACTAAGGTGCCACTGAGCAAAGCACCGTCCCCACACCATGCTCCCCGGGCGCCAGTCATGGCTGCCCACTGCTCACTAAGGGTAATGGGTTAAAAGCAGAGGACACATTTAGTTGTTTGTGCCATGTACTGTGTATCACAATGACACTTCACTTTCAAGCCCTCACTTGAGTGGCTGGTGTCTCGACCAGCACATGCAGCCATAATCAAAACAGGTCAAGCTATTAGCTGGGACCTGGACCACAAGAACCTTCACTGTCATAGAGGGAGGCAGTGATGTGAGTCCTTGAGTCTCTGGCCTCATCCCAGGCTTCTCCACATTGGGTCACAGGACTGGATCTGGCTGACCCTCTCTCCTGTTCTTTCTCTATCCCTCTATATGTGTCTGTCTCTCCCTTTGTCCCTCTTGTGTTTCAGCAGGGGGCACACCTGAAGAACCTTAGTTAGGAGACCCCTGACCCAGTTGCTTCAGTAAAAGGCCAGGATGGCTGTACCACAGTGTTTCCCCTATACACCCAAGGGGAGTGATTGCCTCAAGACAACATGGGGAGTGTGCAGTTTGGGCTGGGGGCCTAGCACTGGGGCTGGAGGGCGGAGGAGAGAGGGGGCAGGAGTTACACCTTACTGTTGCTTAAGGGAGAAGGAAACCTCCTGATTGTTCGGGTCCACCTCCCGTCCTGACATGGTGAGGGAAGCCGTCTGAGTGTCCAGGTCCACCTCCCATCTGGATGCAACAATGGAAGCAGCCTGAGTGTTCGGGTCCACCTCCATTCTGGCATGGTGAGGGAAGCCGTCTGAGTGTCCAGGTCCGCCTCCCATCTGGATGCAACAATGTAAGCAGCCTGAGTGTTCGGGACCACCTCTCGTCCTGGCATGGTGAGGGAAGCCGTCTGAGTGCCCAGGTCCGCCTCCAATCTGGATGCAACAATGGAAGCAGCCTGAGTGTTCGGGACCACCTCTCGTCCTGGCATGGCGAGGGAAGTCACCTGAGTGTCCCAGCCTGGCTCCAGTGACTGTTATTGGGTTCCTCCATGTTGAAAAGGGCATCTAGTCACAGGTGTGAAGAGGTTCTAATCACTCACAACTGTTTCTGATTAGAACCCATCATATGTTAGACTCTGTGCAGCCTTCAGTGTATAGTGGTGTATAAATGCCTGAATTATAATTCAGTTCCTAGTCAGTGCCTCAAGTGTGTTCAGAAGTAATGAGCATCCCACATAGAATAAGGCATTTACTCTGATTTGCCTCAATCTTGTATAAGAGTGCACATGAAAAAGTGATCATCAGATACACAATAATAGACCGCTGGTGCTGCTTGGCTTTTGTTTTAAAGATTCTTTCCTCAGCAAAGATTTACTGTCTTATCATGAAACATTCAAGGCCACTGAGTCACTGGAGGAGCAGGCAGTTTTACTAATGTGCAGTTGGATCAGAGAGAAAACTCCATTACACAGAGAATGGCTCCAAACAGCTAAATCAGCTGAATTCTGTTATTCATGCTCCTAAAGTCAATTAATCAAATATTTATCTGATCGCCTTTCAGCTTCCCCAAAATGTGGCATGACTGAAAGATGCAACTTCTATGATATGAGTATTGAAGAAAAGATATTCATTGACTGAGGATGATCGCTCTGCTGCTTTCATTAGGCTTGTCAGTTCATTATTTAATCAATGCCAACAGTGCAAATATAGAGGAAGACCATTTCATTATGTTCATTAATCTGATTAGTTTTGCAAAGGTTCTCCAACATACCTGTCTATTATTAATCTAACAATCATTCAGTATGACATTGTTGAAGTGTGGGTATAAACAATTCAGTTTAAATATTGTACGTGAAAGTGAAGTAATTGTCATTATGATGCACAGAAAGCGCAGTACACGGTGCACACAACAAAATGCGTCCTCTGCTTTTAACCAATCACCCTTATTGAGCAGTGGGCAGTCATGAAAGGCACCCAAGGAGCAGTGTGTGGGGACGGTGGCACCTCAGTGGCACCTTCCGATTATTGGTCTGTTTCCTTAACCACTATGCCACCACTGCCCCTTTTAAAGGCTTTTGTTCATTAAAGTGCACTTGCATTTATAGCAGCGTGGGATTCAATTTAAATAATTGACAGAGTATGTTTTGCTGGAACAGTGTGTCTAAAAGTGACAGAATGCAGGATCAGCTCCAGACACCGGCAGGACGCATTGATCAGCATCACAATATAAAAGCCGTTATCAAGTTTGCAAATCTGACAGTGAGAGCTTGTGGTCTGTTCACAGGTGGTTGGGGAGTGGCGCTTCAGCAAAATCCACTGTGACATTTTTGTCACCCTTGATGTCATGATGTGCACGGCAAGCATACTCAATCTCTGTGCCATTAGCATTGATAGGTAAGTAAACAATCTTCCAGCCTTAACACACGGGCAACCACAACAGTCCGACGTAGCTGATGCAGTAAACAGCAGCCACAGCTTCCGGGCTCCTGTTCTCATGAATACTCGGTGTGTCATTTGCCTGCAAATAGTAATTATTACTAAATTGCTGTCACAGATCATTAGATGTTTAATTTCAACAGTTGTCTTACAGTAAGAGCATTTCTTATTTCTTAACCCGTGTCTTGTATCCTGTTCTTCTCAGGTACACTGCTGTGGCCATGCCGATGCTGTATAACACCCGCTATAGCTCCAAACGCAGAGTCACTGTTATGATTTCTGTGGTTTGGGTCCTCTCGTTTGCAATATCCTGTCCCCTGCTCTTTGGGTTAAATAATACAGGTAATTGTTTGAGTTTCCCTTGTTAAGCTGCAGGGTTCGAGAATCTTTGCAATGGTCACTTTATAAAACATAACCTTTACTTAGAACCATTACATTACCATAGTGTTACTGGAAATAGTGTTACTTTCCCTGTGGGAAATCTGAAAAGATCATCTCCATTCCCATTGTTAACACAAGGAGAATTTTAAGTTTAAAACATGCAGCTCCAATCTTCTTTCATACGTATGGTGAAAAAAAAACCCACAGGAAACAAAAAGACCTGTTAAAGTACTAATGTGTAGGAGATATGTAGTCCCATTTTTACACATTTATTGAGCAAAGATACTGAGCGTACCTAGCAGAAATTATGGACCCATTATTCTGCACAGGTCGATTCATATACATGTGGGAATGAGACTGTAGTTTTCCCATTACAAACACACACACACACATGCACAACAAGTTTGAGTGCATTTTTATGTTGTGTGCTACATAACAGAGAGCACTGCCCCATCGTTAAGTAAACCGAATGTTGTGATCACTTTCACAACCCTCAGTCCTGAGAAATAATTTGGCCCTTATGTTACATTGACATTGTGCACTCACTTAAGAAGGTCACCAAATACTAAAGGAACATTTATGTTTTTCACTTTGAGTGACTGGATGGTGCAAATGCCAGCCATAAATTGTGCCAAAAATTATTTCTTATAATTATGTCTTATTCTTGGAGATTGGTTTGTGCCTGCATTTTGTAAGCGGATGTGGGACTTGCTGGTCGATTATTTTGTAAAAGCTAGCAAAAGAATCCACATCTTGTAGAGAAAATACTAAAGGACATTAAATCTGTAGCAGCTTATTAACTTTTAATGTGCAGGAAATCATTAAAGCTGCTGATGTCATACGATAGCCGCTCCACCCTGGGGTCATCTGAATATTAGTACTGATATTAATGTAATGGCTATTTTAAGTGAAACAATACCCCTCCAGGCAGGAGACCACAAAAAGAAGGTTAATGGTTTAAGTTAATGGCTTGTTCTTCTATGCTGTAATGACCAGTTTTCCCCCAGACAGCATCCAGATGACATCAAACCGTCTGTGGTAACAGAATTTATCAATTAAGAAACACTTCAGCAATATTAATCTGGGCCAGTAGGAATAGGTCAGCTGTGAAGGCAATGAAATAGGTAAACTGAGAGGGACTGAGTGTACTGTATATGCCTGCCTCCTGAGGACCATGCCCATTTGACACTTTGTTAAGTAGCCTGGTCTGGTGCTCTCTAGACTGCCCCTACAAATAAGCAACAGTGTGAAGGCCAAGCAGGCAGTGACAGGTATCAATTCTGAATCAAGTCTTGCTTTGGTAGTTCTGAATTTTAGCAGTCAAGAAAGTCAAATAAATATTTTGATTTACTTCTTGTCTTTCAGCAACACGTGATGATTCCCTGTGTGTAATAGCAAACCCTGCCTTTGTGGTCTACTCTTCTATTGTATCCTTCTACGTTCCCTTCATCATCACTCTACTGGTGTATGTTCAGATCTATGTGGTTCTCCGCAAGCGAAGGAAGCGTGTCAACACAAAACGCTCGGGCCGTGAACATGGCATCAGCACGGGGGCTACAGTGAAGGTGACTCGGTCAATAAAGCTCCACCTTTTGTTTTTAAGCAGTCAGTTGTAAATAGCAGTCTTTAAAGGTGGCCTTTACAACTGAATCAATTGAATTCTAAAGATGTCTGGCTGAACAGTAGTGTGAAATGAAAATGGAATGCCTGCTGTTGCCATGCTAAAGCCCAGCAGAAGTGTGAAATGTTCTTCATAAACCTGTATTTCATTTAATGTCTGATGTTAAAATAATTCGCATTAGCCACAAATAATTCTTATTAGCCACAAAGTGTATTGGGATAAGAAGGCATCTCATATCTCATAAATAGTTTCATTAGTAGAGCAGGCCTGGACTCAGCACCATATATAACTTAATTACAGCTATGATTGTTTTAATGTTGTCTCTGCATAACATATATGGGATTAAAATTGCCTACTTTAAGAGCATTAAGGGTTAAAAAGCATTGTGAATGTAATTATGACATGGCAGCAGTGACCTTTCCCTTTCTTTGTCATATTGATTTTGCAACCATAACCCTGATCAATGGGCAGAGCTCAGGAAATTACCTTTTTTACTCCATTGAATTAAGCCTCTGCATGTTTTTCAAATAGGTGATAAAACATCCATTTTCACTCTTATTATCACTGGAAATGCTGTTCCCGCTTCAGTAAAGCACCTTCATTTTCAGTACAATACATAGTGAAATCTGATCTGTTAAAAGGCAACGCTGCTGGACAGGCAGGCTCTCACTCAACACTTTTCTGTTCCCCACAGAAGTGCACTAATCCAGAGGATGTGAAGCTCTGCACGGTCATAGTGAAGTCCAACGGTAGCTTTCCTGTTGGCAACAAGAACATGGTGTGTCAGCATTTCTTGTTTATATTTTTAGCAACCTCACAGTGTGAATGTGACTGGTGGAAAACTAGAACCTGAGTAGATTGCTTTGAACATCCTCTAAATAGCACTTCCTCTGTTCAACGGTAGATTTTCATAAAAGAAGTCATCCACACTGATGATGAAGATGATGTACAAATGGACGAGATGATAAAGACTAATCCTGTTGAAATGAGGAAGGCAGACCACCCAGGCAGTAACCAGCTTCTGTGCATGGTCCCCAAATCCAACCTCACCCAGTCCTCTGCACTCAATGAAGCCTCTCTCAGGGCAGAGAAGAATGGGAATGCAAGGGATTCTATAAGCAACATCCCCAAAGATGCCAAAGTGTGTGAAACAGAGGCATTGCCTAATGGGAAATCTCAGACATCAATAAAGAACTTCAACAACAGAAGGATCTATCAGCAGAAGGAAAAGAAGGCTACGCAGATGCTTGCCATTGTACTGGGTAAGAATATGTGTGTGTGTGTGTTCTTTTTTTATACAGAATGTTGCTTCTAATTATGGAAATACCTATTACAAAAAAAAAATTTGAGTAACGTGAGGATGTGAGGAGATGATGTAGTGCAATGAGGGGATGATCTACTGAACATTGTGAGATCACCATAGATCTCACTATACAGCACACATTTCGTGTTATTAGCTAGTTAAAGTTGTTGTTTTTTTTGTTTGTGTGTTTCCTGTAGGCGTGTTCATTGTATGCTGGCTTCCGTTCTTCATAACACACATACTGAACAACCACTGTCACGTCCCTCCTGAGCTTTACACCGCCTTCACGTGGCTTGGCTATGTCAACAGTGCTGTAAACCCAATCATATACACCACCTTCAACATCGAGTTCAGAAAGGCCTTCATTAAGATCCTGCACTGCTGAGGTCAAATGTCAATAATGCAGCCAAAATGAAGAAAATAAAATAATATCTGCTGAGAAAAATAACATCATCGTTGGGACAATGACCAGGAGATTTGTCTATATTGCTGAAAAGAGGACACTGGATTTGTTTCAAAAGAATGTAAATAATCAGCTGTCTGTATTGAAGAATAGACAAATTATTCCTAAATTTTGTTCATACCATGGCTACACACCATGTCATCCACCCAGCTGGGCTTCAGCCATCGAAGCCATGGGTTTCAGTCATTTTTTTTTTATCCAATATGAGCTTAATCTTCAGAGCCTTATGAAATTTATGTAATTGGTCATGGCCCTGTCTTCTGTCTGCTAATGTAGATACTACAAGAATCATCTCCTCTTTCCTCCGGCACCACATTTCCCCAAATACCACCCTTTTTCATTTGAAAAAAATTGAAAATTGGTTTACACATCTACTAAAGACTGTTTATCATTGTATTCTGTACTACTCCTCCATCTGACGTGGACATGTAAGTATAGCAGCCCTCTTTTCTTCCTTGACAATATCCTGCATTGCCTTAGTGAGAAATAGTCTGCGTGATGCCCCCTTAAACTCACTGAAAGAGTTTCACAACACTAATTTCATCCACTTTTGCTGACAATCAGCAGCTCATAATCTTGAACCAGGAGTGTTGGTCTTGGAATTTGTCTGTACTGTTTATTATTTGATGTCATAGTTTTTTTTTGTTCAATTTTTTCTTTGCTTTTCTCCATTTTTTGGGGAACATTGGCAAATTATTTGTACACATTTTTGTTTCCACACTTTTTACTCATTACAGTTGATGTCAGTAAGGGTTTGACTAAAATATCAAAATTAGTCATTAGATGGTTTAATTTAAGTGATTACCGTTGGACATTTGAACAAAGCTACATTTGTTTTATTGGATTTTGTGTTTTTTTATTCAAAAATTTGCTTAAGAAGCGACATGATTGATGTGTAAAACTGTATGCAAGCGATCATGAAAAACTGCAACATGATACAAATGTGATGTTATTTTTGTTATAGTAGTGTCATGTCTCATGAAATGACCCATGACTAATAATTAATTTGATTACAGACTCGATTTCTGCTTTGCTGTTAGGAGTTCATGGTTTCAGTTATAAACTGTCTATATCTAATTTACATCTGTTTAATCAAACTCATTCTCTATTTGGAACCACAGGAGCAGCACATTCCCTCAGCTAAACACAAATCAGGGTCCTTATCTTAATGATTAGCACCAGTGCTCCACCACATTAAGACTTCTAACTTATAATAGTGGTGCAATGACCAAAAGTGATAATATTTTAGGTGTTTGCAATATTTGCAGAAATAGTGAAAGAGAAATGAGGATTGTCATTGTGAAAAACTACAGCAAAGTATACGGTGCACACAAAGCTGCATTTAGCCCCTCACCCTCAGTGAGCAGTGGGCAGCCATGACAGGCGCCTGGGGAACAGTGCCATGCTCAGTGGCACCTCGGAGGTTCGGGATTCGAACTCGCAAAGGACTAAGGTAAAGGACTTCCTACCTCATTTCCATTGCATTGTACCTGCTCAACTGGTATCAGACACTTGGTTTTCAACCGCAGATATTTGTGTGCCTCAAGTTAGGAACGGCAACCTTCTGATGTTCCATTAGAATCTTCTACAGAGGCAAGTCATTGTGGTCTGAATTCAGAGAATTCTTCAAATGCAGCGCCAGACATGTTTCCTAATAGAATTCACTCATTGCAGTATGTGCTGGGGTGTAAAATATGAACATTTTCATATGCTAGTCAAGAGGTCAGACGTCTCCAGCCACCAAATTGAGACACATGCAACCACAATGTAGCACAGATGCTGCTGATGAAATATCCTCGTGTCAACTTTACCATGACAGAGGGAAACATAGGATTTTTTACAAAATCTATTTATTTTTTTAATGTATCTGGCCAAAAGATTTTCATCAGATCTTTGTTTTCTCATGTCATGTTTTATTATTACATGAGCTCACCTAGAACTTCACCAGTTCTATTTTTGTACTACAGAAAAAAGGCATGGCATGCTGAGTTTGCATTCAATGACAAAGGGCAATTATGTACAAATACAGGTGAAGATGGTCAGGATTATGACTGCAGCACTGGCCTTAGGCTGTGATAAATATCTTTATATCTTTATTTATAGCTGTATATGCTTGAAATACCACATTGAATGTGATGCGGCTGCATTGGAAATGTGATGCATGTTGCTGTAATTGTTCTTTCACCTATATATATATAGATAAGTGTGTGTATGTTGAACAAAAACAGTTAGAGCACCTAAATAAATAATTTTTGGCCTCTTGTTTTAAAGTGTCTTTCTACTCAAGACTCACTGGTTACCCAAAGAGAAGGTAAATGCAGCAAATCATCATTCTAGCCTGCTCTGAGTTCCATTAAGAAGAGGACATTCAAAAGCCGTTAAGCTCGTTTTTAGCTAGTGTAGAGCCATTAGCCTCTGGCAAGCAATAAGGTATACAGCACAGAAGGGAGACCTAAAATGCACACAACACAGCACTCAAATCCTGAACAGAGCAGATGTTTTTTCACACCAGGATATTTAAATTTTCAACATCTGAACATCTGCAGCACTGAAATACAGACATTCCGTGAGTGCTTCTTGTGTGCCATGGATGGCAAAAAGTTGATTGCAGTTATCGAGGCTCTGGCAGAATGTGGAACAACATCCTAGTTCACCTTCAAATGCATTTACACACTAGCAAGTAATCTAGCAACTTGCAACAAATCTGTTGAAATGTTCTGTTCCCTGAGCTCCGAAGGTATAGCAAGAAATATCAATATTGGAAGAAAATAAGAAGAAAATTTAACATTTGACTCTTGGTATTCTAATGTGTATGCAAATTTGAATGTGAAGTCATCTTGTGACAACAGGCAACTTTATGGGTAGTTCCTGGAGAAGACAACACTGCGTATTTCTCTATAAATGAGAAGCTGCATGCAAGCCTCTCCTCAGTAACTGCAATAACAAGCAATGATTGGCGTTGTCATGCTACATATGCTAAATACGTAGCTTTGAGTGTACCTTAGGGTTCAATTTTAGGAGTTATATTACCTAATTTTATATTGCGACTTATGTTTCATTCAACATGATATCTTTGCTGCTGATACGAAAGAAGGTGTGTGGTGCACGAAAGACATGTAATAGATCATCAGGCCAAGATTCTTATTTTATTCCCCCCATGAACTTGATGATCTGAATGGGCTTGATTTTTATTTAATATACTTGTATTTAAATATACTCATTAAATATTATAGAAGTGAAATAAAAGTGATTATCATCCTGAAGCACAGCAAGCACAGCTCATGGTGCACACAACAAAATGTGTCCTCTGCATTTAACCAATCTGCAGTTGGCAGCCATGAAAGGTGGCCGAGGAGCAGTGGGTGGGCATGGTACCATGCTCAATGGCATCTCAGTGGCACGTTGACAGTTCAAACCAGCAACCTTACGATTACAGGTCCACTTCTATAGCTGCTAGGCTACCACTATATTATGTTTATACGCTACCAGTCAAAAACTAATGTATTTCTTACATTAAAAAACAGAAATATTAAATAACAAATGTGAATTTATGTAATTAACAAAAAGTTGGGTCTCTCCAAAACAGGGAGCTTTTACTGTGATTTCACACTCTTGGCTTCTCTCCACTACCTTAAATTAGACAAGGAGAATGGTTTTCAACAATCCTGAAGGTTTATGCTGAACACTTTTTATCAGCAAGGCATTTGAAAGGCATTTCCTTTTAAAAGTATTCTGTCAAACCTAGATATGACTGATATGATGTGCTTGTGGCCTGGATACAATGTGAGAAACCGAGGGACTGTTGTGTTTTAAGGTGAATTAACCAATTTTTGGGGGATGTGTTGGATGGTGCAATATCTGAGACTGCTGATTATATCAGTTTTTGTTTCAGACAAGGGCACCTCAGATTAAGAGTGGATCACAGGCCTGTTTTAGGGATAGCAGATAAAACTGAATCCATCTATTGTTGGTGATTACAGTAGCCTTGAACAATAAAAGTGAACAAATGAAAGTCAAATGAAAGTTATGTCTTCTGTGCTGTCAGAAAAATGTAGATGTTGCATGCACACTGAGCACTGTAGGAAAGACATAGATGCTTCATATGATATGCAATCAAAAAGCATCTGTTGACAGTGGAACTAGAAGGTGATCAGCAGTAATATGATGATGTTTTCTCTGTTGTTGATACAAGTATCTGAAAATGCTTCACTTTCAAGCTCTTGAGAAATGGTTGCCTGGTCGCAGCTATTTAAAATAATAGTAATATAAGTATGGATTATAACCAAATATAAATAAATAAGGTTAGACTTTAAGTTTAGATTAATAATGAAATTATTCCCGGGAACCCAGCCAGTGGAGATGCATGTGACAGGGTAAGACAGGGTAAATGGAGAGGGCTGTGTCAGGAAGGGCATCCAGCATAAAACTTTTGCCAATTTTTGCTTTTGTGCAGACAGCTGGGCTGGCTGATCTTGCTGTGGCGACCCATTACGAGAGCAGACAAAAGACAAAGTAGGAGGAAATTATTTAAAGACACCCAGATTCATAGGGCCCTGTTTTATTTAATTTTATTTTGGGGCATTGGTGATCTAGTGGGTTTTTTTCATAGTGACTTCTTTTTGATCCACTTTGTTCACTATTATGATGATCAAAAGCCGCTTCATGAGAACCTCCTTATCATGAGAGAATGAGAGAATAATGTTCAGCATAAACCTGTTGGAGAGTATGAAATGCTGCCATTACAGAAAAAGCTCCCTACTTTGGAGAGACTCAACTTTTTGTTAATTACGTAACCTCACATAAGTTATTTCATAGTTCTGTGGCTTTAATTTAGTAAGAAATGCAAAATCCATAAGGAAGTAAATGCATCCAAACTTTTGAAGGTAATTTATAAACATAATACAGTGGCCTAGCAGGTCAGGAAGTGGACCCATAATCATAAGGTTGCCATTTTGAATTCTAAACCGCAAAGGTGCCACTGAGCAAAGGTCCGTCCCCACACACTGCTCCCCGGGCACCTGTTATGGCTGACAACTGCTCACCAAGGGTGATGGGTTAAATACAGAGGACACATTTCATTGTGTGTGCTGCAATGTATCACAATGACAATCAATTCACTTTTACTTATTTTCCTCAAAGTCATTAAAGAGCTCAGTGACCTCAAGCATGGCACTGTTATGGGTTTGTGAGATTTGGGTTGGGTGGATGTCAGTAGAATATTTTCTGTTTGCATTGTGCCAACGTTGAAGTTTGGTTTAAGAGGGACTATTTTTTGTGGGGCTATTTCAGGGTTTAGGCTTGACCCCTTTCTTCCAATGAAGAGCAAACTTAATTCCTCAGCATCCATTTTGGATAACAGCATGCTTCCGACTCTGGACATAATTCGAGGAAGGTCCTTCCAGCATGAATTCAAAGCAAGATTGGTAAAGATAAAATTGGATGAGTTTGAAAGAACTTGTGTCACGACCATGCGGGTATGACGAGGCGGGTGTACAGAGAGGAGGACGAAGAGTGACGAGAAGATGAGGAATGAAGGACACAATCACCTGACATCACGAAACCGGGGTTTAATGGTGAAGCACAAGACAGGGGAGACATCCGAGACGTTGACACTGGTGACCTGACAGCGAACAGAAATGAACAGGGCAGCTTTATACATTTTACACAGGTAAAAACGATTAGGGAACATTTCACATGACAACAGTGAAACTCAGTAACCCCTTTTAGACCGGATCGTGACAACTTGACAGTTCTTGCTATTTCTGCCTGCCTCTGCCCTATACAATTTTGTCTGTCTAATCAATTAGACAATTCACTGGCTAATCAAAGGAAACAATTTCCATTGCTCAGAAAGTTCCTCAATAACACATATTGTGATAGACTGTGCATATTATAGTATATGATGCAAATTTTACCTATAGTGTTTGGCAAGGTACTGCATTATGTGATCTGTAGTTTGTGTCTTATCAGTGCTTCAAATCCATTGTAATAGATCTATATTAAATTATCTTGCAAATGTAATTGTATGACAATTAGATGATATGATCATTATTATAGTTATGTGGCAGAGTAATTAATGGCATTCCACTAAAACCTGATGGCAAAATATTACCTTAAATGAACTGATTTAACCAGTAAATTAAAATTAGACATTAGAACCACAATAATCACTTGTACATTTTTTGATAATTAAGTACATTTGGAGGCAAATACTTTTTCTACTTTTATTTAAGTACATGATTTGTGTACTTCAACCATAACTGCATATGATAAATAAAATTTACCCACAGTTGATCATCATAATCAACCTGAATTTCATTGCAATCATAAACAGCGGTCCTGAAACTTAGCAGAACATTAAACAGAAAACATTACCATAAAGATCAGTGTTTGGTCATTCAAAGGTATGCAGGGATACCTTAAAATTACAGAACACACAAAAAATAGAGAATGGGAAATTCATTCTTTATGGCAGAGTGACCCAACCGAAGCTTTTCCTCAGTGAAAGACACATAAAAACCCACATAGAGTTAGCTAAAAACACCTGAATGTCTCCAAGATGGTGAGAAATAAGATTTTCTGGTCTAATGAGACCAAGATATAACATTTTGGCCTTGATTATAAGCAGTATGCGTGGAGAAAACCAGGCACTGCTCATCGCCTGTCCAGTACAGTCCCAACAGTGAATCATGGTGGTGGCAGCATCATGCTGTGGGTTTTTTTTGCAGCTGCAGGGACAGGACAACTGGTTGTAATCAAAAGAAAGATGAAAAGTCCGGTACGAAGCCATTGAAGGCTTGACTTTTAAACCAATATTTTGTGTAAAGTAATAGGGTAAACATGGCAAAACTGGCTTAAAATTCAAAGCATTGGTTGCCTCAAAATCCAACCAAACACCAAGCAGAGGTTAAAAGTAATATCTTTACTCATATGGATGTCCATGGTTATATATTCCTCACACAACTGAGGGAGAATTTTAAAAAAAAATGTACCAATATATGATTATGGGCAAATTGTTCATGCTGTTAACAAACGGAGGCCAGGGAGTAAGATATCATCATCTGGAGAAATTACATTCTGTAGAAATCCCTCAGAGGGGGCTGGGAGATTTCTACAGGATGCTGAGACTGACAGTGACTTCACATATCTCTCTGGAAACTGAGAAAAATATGACTTTTAACACTGTTGTGACCGGTTCAAGTCAAGAACAATTTCTTTCAAGATATGTCCTTGAGCACAAACAGTGTCTGTCATTTCTTTCACTCTGAGTGGAGTAAAAAATGTCACTACATGGCCAGATCTATACTGGGACTTGCACCAAAAATAAAAATGTATTAAGTAACATGTATTAAGTCTGCCCTCTTTTTTGTGTTGCCGACTTTACTCAAGGCTTTAATGTGCTGCAGATTAATCTGATAATCAGACTTGCTGTAATCTAATTTATAATAATTGTGGATGACCTCTTTGGACACCCTTTTTGTCCATGCCTCTTTATAAGAACATTATTATTAAATGGTTTTCAACAGGATTCCCATCAAACAAAAGCCCTACAGGAAGTATCTTATCAGACAACAGTTCATAGATAATGGATCAGATTTAGTAAATATTGTCTGCCGGAATCATCACGTTTGATCTGGTCCTCTCCTGTGACTTTAGTTCCAAATAAAAGATATGGGACATAGGTTCTGCATTGATAGGCATTTGTGCTTGAAGACAACCTTCAAGGACTGATGAAAATGTTTTTTGTTTACTTATATGGTCACTTTTGAGGTTGAACAAAGTACAGCGTTCAGAGCACAATGAAATTCTTACTTGAAAACCTCTCCCACGTAGACAAAACATAGAACATGATACATAGAAGACATAGAAGACAAAGTGCAGCAGCAATAAATAATAAGTCACAGAAGGATGAATATATCTAAGTTGCATAAGAAAGTGATTGTGCATAATTTAAGTGACAGTTCAGTGCATACTATGTGTTGTATAGCCTGATGGCACTGGGGTAGAAACTGTTCCTGAATCGTGATGTGCATGTGTGAATTGTCCTGAGTCTCTTGCCTGATGGTGGGAAAGTAAAAAGTGACAGTGCAGGATGGCTGGGGTCCTTCAGGATGCTCTTTGTTTTCCTGAGACAGCGCGTGGTGTAAATGTCCATTATTGCTGGGAGTGGTGTGCCTGTGATCCTCTGGGCTGTTTTCACCACCCTCTGCAGAGTTTTCTTGTCCTGAGCAGTACAACTGCCGTACCAGGACACGATACTGTCCGTGAGGATGGACTCCACAGCGCACCTGTAGAAGCTTGTGAGGACAGAGGTGGATACCCCAGCCTTCTTTAGGCATCTGAGGAAGTGGAGTCGTTGGTGGGCTTTTTTGGTGACCGCTGCTGTGTGTTCTGAGTGTCTAACATACTTGGATTGTGTCACTCACTTAAGTTCTTAGTAATACTATTTAGTACTACTACGACTTACCTGGATGAAGAATGTGTTTTTTCAAGCTGGACTTGATATTTTAAAGAAAAGCAAATTTTGCTCGACAGGAGTAAAATTTCTGGTGTCACAGCAGATTCCAATAAAGTTATCGAGATCTAGCAAACCTCAAACATATTCAAAGATTCCCTGGTCTTTTCTTCCAGGTTCACCAGTTTTCTTTTGTCACTCAAAACCATTGACACTACATTTTAATTGTCCCTAGGTATGAGTGTGTGAGGGAATGGTGTGGATGCCCTGTGATGGGCTGGAATGACACTCCTGTGTTGTGATAAAAATAAAAGGTTATTTGTCATTTACATCTTTCGGCAATACAAATCTTTTCAATACATATCAGAATTCTTTACACACACTGAAAACGGTGTTTGTACTGTAGTGCACATAATGTAAAAATGCTGCCAGTCTGGTTATCGCTTTCTGGGGCCTCTCATTTTCCCAATGAGATGACAAATGTTATCACAGCAAGCCAGAAAGATGCTGTTTTACTGTAGATGTCTGGAGACTTGGAAACATGCAGAATTGAGATATTTGGAAGCAGTTACTGTACTTGGTTACTGTATAATGTTTGGAGGTTGCTGAATATTGATAACAATGGCTTATTCCAAATAAAATTATTGGAAAAAAAAGAGGATCAAAGAAACAAAGACACAGTTCTAAGAACAAGTAGATTGGCTTTTATTTGTATTCAGTTTCAAAAATATAAATACAATCTGAAATGAATCTGTTACAATTATATTTTTAATAGGTTTCGTATCCATGAAAGGCATAAGGTATACATGCAAATAGTGTAATTATTGGCATGAAAGACAATCTAAATAAAGGTTAATGCAAATCAATGGGACAAATCAATGTGTCTCTAGCAACACGATAATGTAGTTATTTGTCATAACTCTTAGTTAGTGGTAATGGTTGCTCGTGGATGCTTTAATTGGCCAGCATTTTAGCAGCCTCCTCATGTTGGCCCATCTGGGCAATGTTGAGGGCTGTGTAGCCACTAGCATCCAGGGCATCTCGCCGGGCGTTATTTAGTAGCAGGGCTTTGATGATGGGGACGCTGCCATGCCGCGCCGCAAGGTGTAGTGGAGTGGCCTGTCCGTTGTTGCAGGCGTTGACACAGGCACGGTGGGAGATGAGCTGCAACACATTAGGGAATCTGCCAGAAACACAAGCCAAGTGAAGCGCCGTCCAGCCTGTGTCCTCCGCCACATCTGGGTTTGCACCCGCTGCAAGCAACATGGCCACCACCTGCTCCTGCCCTTGGTGGCAGGCCAGGTGAAGAGGTGTCCACCCATCTGCCCCGCTGGCATTCACATCACCCCCTTGTCCCTCTACAGTTAGTACAGCCTCGTGGTGCCCCTTAATAGCTGCTAAGTGCATTGGAGTCCATCCCTGCGCTGTCCGGGCATTAGGTTGTGCGTTGTTATTCAACAGAAAACGGCAGATAAGGGTGTGGCCTTTCAGAGAGGCAAAGTGCAGGGCACTGTAGCAGCGAGTATCCACACGCTGAACATCAGCACCTTTCAGAGTCAGCAGCCTTACCACGCGGAAATGTCCTTCTTCTGCTGCCAGGTGCAGGGGCGTGACCTGTGTGTAGTCGGTCACGTTGGGGTCACCGCCCTGAGTCAACAGTAGTTGGACAATCGTCAGGTGGCCATAGCAGCTGGCAAGGTGCAGAGCTGTCCTGCCATGGCTCCTCTCTTTGCCATCCAGGCCTGACAGACGGGGAAGGATTAGCCGCACTACGTTCTCATGCCCGTTTTGGGCTGCCAGATGCATCGGTGTCCAGCCGGCATTCTCCTCAATGTTGGCCTGTGCCTTGTTCTCCAGCAGCAGACGCACTGCCCTGTCATCCCCATTCTGTGCAGCAAAGTGCAGGGGTGTCCAGCCATCACAATCACCAAGGTTCACATCAGCGTGGTGCGCGATCAGAAGGGAGCAGATGTCATAGAGCTTCTGCAGAACAGACACGATGAGTGGAGTGTAGCCTCTCTCACTCTGGACATTGACTGGAGATTCCATATCCAACAGTGTTTGAACATTCTCAATGTCGGTGCTGGCCACAGCATAGTGCAAAAGGGAGTTGTTTTCTTTAAAGGACATCAGCACATGCTCCTTTCTTACAGTCTTCCTGAACTTTGGGAAGTTCTTCTTTGATAAGAAGTAGAGTGCGTCAGCATTGTCTTCACTGCTGTCTTCTATGAAGGAAACAATAATATACTAAACAAAAAAAAATCAATAATGTTCAAAAAACATCTGATGCATAGGGTACATTCAGAATTAGTTTGAGATGTTAAAAACACCTTAGGTATTTACATGCATTGTCCCAACATAAAAATTATTTAAATTTATTTTTACCGTGAGGAGGTTGAGAGGTGGAGTCCTATAAGAACAATTAAAACATCAATATAAGGTTGGTTAAAGCAATTTGTATAAAAAAACAAAATTATGTAACAACTGTCACTGGAAAGAAATCTGAAATATTGTGACTCAGTAGTGTGTGTGACCTCCATGTATCTATCATTTGTCCCAATAAGGTGTGGACATGATTAGAGACCATATGGTGTCCTAGTGTGTCCACATTTGTCTCAGGACATCATTGATGTTCCATCCCTGTCCTGCTGGTCTGTAATGGCACATCTCCTAGTATCTCTAGCAAGGTTGTGAAACTGTGCTGAGAGACATAGCCAACGTGTAGCAATTTGACTTGCTGTCCTGTTGTTGTACTACCTCTGCAGCATGGAAGGGCTGCAGTGAAAATATTATCAAATGAAGGACCAGAGAAGAATTAGTCAAGAAGAATATGGAGAGAGCAATTGCCCCTTCCTGAGTGGACACCACTTTCATTTTCCAATTGCTTACCATCCTAACTGGACTGACTTATATTCCTGTAGTTTAAGTTACTTGGTATTAAAATGTGATAATTCAGTGTATCATTCATTTATTAAATCAAAGTAGTCAGATAAAGTTACATCATTAAATTACGTAGATATGGTTTGTTCGCTTGATTTCTTGTATTTCTTGATGCTGGTCCCAAGCCCAGGTAAATGGGGAGGGTTGCATCAGGTAGGGCATCCAGCATAGATTTTATGTGGCAACCTCCAAGGGGAGCAGCCAAAAGAAGAAGGAGGAAGAGTTATGGTTTGTTTACTTACAATTTTATGATGAAAGTGGTGAATAGATGTGTTCCCAGGGTGGTAGTAGCCTAGTGGGTAACACACTCACCAATGAACCAGAAGACAGGTTCAATCACAAGTTCAAACTCCACTTACTACCATTGTCCCTGTAACTAATTGTAAGTCGTTCTGGTATCTGATAAATGCCTGAAATGTAAATGTAATTTTTCCTGCCCTGAGGGCAGAGACCAAAGCTCCTGGAGAGGCACAATGTATTACACATTATTTTTGAGGTTTATTTTTTTAGGTAATTCTCTCATCACTGACAGTGCATAAAGAGGAACTGTACTCACTTGCAGAACTGGAAGGGCAGAGTAGGGAATTTTATGATGCCCATCGCTCAAGGTACGGTTTATAACACCACCTGGTATTTTCAGAACATCACTTAAGACTTCTGTTTGTCTGATGATATCTTAAATGACAGCATGCAAAGACAGTCAATGTTATTTAATGGTCCATCAAAGGGTCAGTAGCATGTTGCTGAAGATTTTCAAATCATTTAATTAACCTTGGCCCTCAGACCTTGCAAATCATTTAGATTCTACATTTCTAAGCTTCATGCACCTCTGTAACACTTTGCACAAGTTCTTTGTGTGTGATGATCTCAGTAGGGAAGAAGTGTGGAGTAATTGGACTGCCACTCTGGCAAAAGCTTAGGCCAGATTCTTCATTTTAGTGTTGAGTATGCTCTGTGATCAAACCACCAGGGGGATTATACCTGAGAAATCTGGTCTCTGTCTCGGGTCCTGCTGCCAGCACTGCTGCATAATGCACTTCATACTCTCACACTCAATGGGCTGGTCATCAGGGATCTTCTCAAGGCTTGGCCTTTTACCAGTTGATACTCGAATTAAGACCTCTGTCATATTGACTCCTGGTTCACAGAAGAGAAGCAAACACATTTATGAAAGACATCATGAGTGCATAAGATGTTGCACATACTGTATTGTAGTGTGCAGATGTGGAGAAGGGGGATATATAAAGGCACCTGGGTATGGCTTCTTCTGTGTTAAAATCTCCCACATCACAATGGCAAAGCTGCAGTACAACAAAAAAAAAATAAAAATAAAAAATGAAATCAGCTGAACAAACATTTCAGTAAGCAAATGGATGTGGTCTTTTGGTATCATTTAGTTTTTAAATTATTAGTACCCTGTACAAAGGGCATTAGCAGCATTACAGTATGTTGTAATGGTTAGATTTTTTCGCATTAAGCAGCTTCAGCACACAGAATTACTGCTCAAGGCAATAGTGCTTGTCTGCTGCCTCTCTGTAACATTTTCTATGTTGTCACTAGCTCAGCCATTAAACTCTAGAATCTCGTTATCCGCATTAGGAAACAGATCAATTGGGAATTTCCTGTGATGGACAGATCTTCATTGCCTTGTGGAACAAATCAGTTTTAACAGCATCTTCTGCAGGCATTAATTTAATAAACTCCCAGACATCATTTCGATCACACCCTCACACCCCTCAGCACCACATAAAGACTAACAGGCAGCAGGTCGTGACAAGCAGAGGCATGAGCAGTGAGCTCATACCAGAACTCTGTCATGTCAGTGGCTGAAATATAGTGAAGTCACTTGGGGAGAGCTCTGATCAGAGGGGACTTGCTGCCAGTGTTTACAGATTGTTGGTGAAGAGTGTGATTTCTCAAGAATGTAATTTCAGTCATCATGGGCAATAACTCTGCAATCTCACTGCAGATTTACCAGAGTTATTACATTTGGACTGACTGAACTAAGGATGGGTTGTGTGTTAGTGGGCAGGAGAGAAAAGTTGAAGGTCATGATGAAGGTCTTGATTAGCACCCCCTTGTTAAAGGGTCATTTAATTTCCCTGGTGATTTGACTATGGTGGAGTACAGGAATAATCATATTGCATTTGTTATACTCTGGTAATGTTAGTGGCATTGTCAGAGCACTGTAAATTTGAAGGGGTTTTCTGAGGTCTATAATGTAGTCGTGCTTAATGTGGCTACAGGGTGACAATTTGGAGGATGCAGACAAAAGAGAAAACATTTTTAAAGTAAGCGCATGTTAACAAGGCACATTGATTATCATATTAGGAAGCCAAGAACAAATGTCAGTGGGCCCTGTTTCAGCAATCTGTGGCAAAGCAAGAAACAGAAAAACGTTTATTGATGTTTGCAAGTCAATTTTGCTATTTTGGCTGGGGAGAAAACAGACTGTTAAACATAAAAGTTTTTGCACAGGGGAACTGAATATATCAAAAACAAATCAATAACGAGTAAGTAGATATGGCAGGAAGAACAAGAACAAACAAGAAAGGGAAGGACTATGAAAAAAGACGCATGCCAAGATATGGGACGTGAAGAACAAAATCAACTAATTCATTGATCAGGAATCAGGCCATGGTATCCTTCAAAAGGGCACTTCTGCTATGATAATAACACTAAAGGTATTAAGTTGAGTTTGTAAGAAAGCAGTTTGTCCCAAGCATTGCAGATGTGACAACTCAAGTGTTATTTACCTAGTAACTTAAATGTTTTTATTTTATTTTATTATGATATATGCATGGTGTAGCTGTATGGCCTCGCTGTATGGTAGAGGCCATGACCTGGTTTTGTCACATACAGTGAGAAGCATGTGGGGTCGGCATGCAAAATTATCTTTTTTCATGTACATATTAGAAATATTTGTGTGTGCATGTTATTAATGTTGTATGTTGTATGTAGTTCCAGGAAAGAGAGATACATGATTTTGTGAAGATATGGTTTGCTTTCTGTGCAGGTATGCTGTGTTACCAAATAAAAGAACAACGCAGAAGGAAAACCACTACACATGCATCAGGGAAGTTCCTAATCGGAGCTTCCCAGTATACTCAATGCCTTCAGCTGACCACAAATATTTGTACAGCATGATGAACTTAATAACTTAATCTATCGCAACTGTCAAGTCATTTGTTATACGTCATACCTTGATTTAGCCATAAAACTAATCATCGATTTTCTTGATTTTCATCATGCACTGGGAGTGCTGCAGTCAGAGTAATCTGTAACATGAGGCTGTATTTCAGCCAGATTGCACAGAAAATGTGGGTGTTCAGGCACAGATGTGGTCTGACAATGTGTCCTAATGAAGCCTTGTTCAGCGTATTCCAGTAGGCAAACGGTTTCATGTTACATGCACACACATGCATGCACAATCTGAAAGGGCATGTTTTACTAAAGAAAGTGCTAGATTTAGGGGAATAGAACAGATAAACTCAGCGAATCATCAATCTCATTTTTGCGTCTGGTCAGATTTTTTCCCCAATAAAGCAATACATTTAGACTATTGTGTGTGAACAATTGTGAACAGACAATGTGAAACCATTCATTGGATTGCATTATGATCTAAGTATATGTATTAGTGTGCATTATGAAAACTCACCTGTAGACATCATATTTAGTTCCTGGTGGCTCAGGGTTCTGTTTAAAGGCCTCAGGAGGAGCATAGTTAATATTTCCTCGTGCAGTCAGATGCTCTACAAATGTCATGGTGTTGCAGGAGTCTTCCCACTTTATTAAACCAAAATCTGAAATCTTGGGAGACAAACAGTTGACAAATGAACATGTCTAACACAAACCTAGACATGTCTATAGAGGATGATGGGATCACCTTGACATGTAGATGGTCATCAAGAAGGATGTTGGTTGGCTTCAGGTTGAGGTGCAGCAGTGGTGGTTCCATGCTGTGGAGGAAGTTCATGCCCATGGTCACTTCATGGATCATCTGGAATTTCTTGGCCCACATGAATGAATGACTGGTGAGGAGGTTGTCCAGAGAGCCTTTACCCATGTACTCCATTAGAATGGCAGGAGGGTCCACACACAGTCCATACACAGATGTGACATAGTTGAATTTCACCTTGCCTATTTTAGACACCTCTTCAACCATGCTCCTGAAAAAAAAAACTTGGTGCAGCAGCATTTACCACATTACAGCCCATTCAATTTTCCTCTTTTTACTTTACAAGACAATCCCGTACAGTTGTGAAGGCTGTGTAACAGATACTTATGTCTTGTTTACCTTACCTGTAGTGGCTCGATAAGGAGAAGCACTTTAGAGCACACACTTCCCTCCACAGCTTGAGTTTCACTTTGTAGATCTGCCCAAAGCTGTGTTCTGAAACTTTAATCCAGTCTACTTCAAATTCCTCTTTTTGGAAACACCTGAAGTTCTCCAGGTTTTCCTTCTCATTGGAATCCATAGCAAAACACAGACACTGTTCTAGTGATTTCACAGCAGTGAAACTTCACTTCTTGTTACGTAGGTATGTAAGTGGCACTTCCACACATTTTCTGGGAGGAGCTGTAGATGAATCAATAGAAATGTTACCAAGCCGGTTTTGGCAGCAAGACACAGGGATGCAATTTGTCAGTAAACTGGAAATTCAAGATTCATTCATTCTTCAAGTGCCTTGAATAACCTTTCCAGTTACGAGAAACGTGGTCTAAATTACACTGGAATCTGGAGAAGTGTGTGACTCTTGAAAATGAACTTAATGCCATGAAAATGAACTTAATCCCATTTCAGCCCTGCCACAAATGGACCTGCTGAGATCATTTCAGTGATCCTCTCCTTAACACAAGAGAGAATGTTTTATTTTTTAATTATTGTTCTTCCTCTGTTAACTGTGGTTACCTGCAAAGAAAACAACTACTGATTGTAAGTCGCTCTGGATAAGGGCGTCTGCTAAATGCTGTAAATGTAAAATGAAACATGTGCAGTCATCGTTGGGCTCCACAGGCAAGGATATTGCTGCTACTAAGATTGCACCTAAACCAACCATTTATCAGATCATCAAAAACTTCAAGGACAGAGGTTCAAGTGTTGTGAAGAAGGCTTCATGGTGCCCAGGAACCATGCAAGTGCCAGGACCGTCTCCTAAAGATGATTCAGCTGTGGGATCGGCAGGATTTTTCCCAGAATCTAAGCTATAGCATGCCAAGGTGAATTGCAGAGGTCTTAAAAAAGGGCCAACACTGCAAATATTGACTCTTTGCATAAACCTGATGTAACTGTCAATAAATGCCTTTGAAACTTATAAAATGCTTGCAATTATACTTCAATACACCACAGAAGCTCTCACGGCTGGGTCCGCAGACTGACAACAGGGCTCTAATAAGGGACAGCTTGTTAGGAATCCATGCTTAGGGCCCAGTACTTGTATTTATTAGGCCCCTTTTTGAGTTCCACCATGACTCGCTCCTGTGCTTTCTTTGCCCATCAGCCCTCTGACCTGACAGAAACAACTTAAACAATTATCTGTTTTTATCTAAAAAGCAGAAATCCTTTGGCCACGACTGTACTGCCTACACGCTATATGTGATATTTGAAAATGGTGAAAACTACATGAAACTGAACACTGATTCGCTGGTTCCCATACAAACTGCATATTTCTTCTCTGAATGGCCATGTTGATTGTCTAGTGATTACTTGCTTATGTGTAATTATTCCTGCTTCAACTGCATGTTTTGGGTCAGGATTAATTAAGACCTCTATTCTACAGCAAGCATTAAAGTGTTCCATTCTGTCACTGTTGCTATCTGTGTGTATTGATTCCAGATGCTTCAGTAATGTTTACATTTTCCAGATAGTCCTCTTCAACCACTTCAAATGCCCCAGCTCTGAGATGTGACAGCTGCATCACCCAGGCATTATGGTTTTGCACAAAGCATCTTTCCATTACTTTAATATCACCTGTTTTCCCCCCACACAATCAATCATGCGAAGGACCCAGGTAAGCAACACAAGGGTATAACTATGCGGTGGGGGGAAAGGAAAGGGGTGTCAGTGAAATGAGACATCTGTGGTTACACTTTCAAATGTGTAAGTGGGTGGCTTTAACATTCATCTCTGTAATTATGTAATTCCCTATTTACCGGTCTCGGGGCAGGCAAGACTATGCCCACTCCTGATTCCACACACCTGCTCACCTTTCTTGAAGAGTCTGCCTGCACCTGTGTTCCGGGTCTGGACTCTTGTCCACATGCCCATTGCCATGTCTCATCCTGTCTCCATGTCTCATCCTGTCTCCATTTGTGTGTTCCTGCTGGTGCATAAGGCATACTGCAATTCACAGGGCAGAACTGGTGCAGTCCATGTCAGTGACTCTCAAGCTATATATTAATTGTAGGGCAAATGGAGCCCATATGTGTGGTTCACAAATTGATTCAAAAACATGACGATTGAGCTGTAGGAAGAGGTACCCTTGCTTCTGGTCCTTATGCTTGGTTCTTCTTCTTTTTTGCTGTTCCTCTAGCTGTTCTTGTAGTCTGCTGTGCTCTCTTTTCTCAAAAAAAAATCAAAATCTGAGGTTGGCTATGGGATGCCAACTTTATCTCCAGAGGGAACACACCCCAGGTTGAGGACTTAGCCAATGGCTGTATTAGGGTGTTGTGGTGAAGGTAGGGCCGGCATTGCTTGATGACAACAAACAGTCTGTCAGTGTGTGCAGTCTGCAGATCTCTAATAGTTCCATACAGCACACACAGCGCTTCCTTCATACTAGCTGGGTGGAATGTACACTCTAATAATGAAATCTGAGGTGAATTCATGTGGTAAATAAAGAGATCTGCATCTCACCGTCACAAACTCCACCAGAAATGGACAGAAGCAATTTTTCACCATTCCGTGTTGATGTAAAAGGTCATGCAATGCAGCCGCAGGGCTCTTTCAACTTTGTGGGGGAGCCCTGCACCACTTTCTGCAACCTGTATAGTAAAACTAAGGCTTCATACAAGCTGCATTACCTGTGACAATGCATCACCACCGACAATTTTTGGACCCTTGCGGCCCAGCACTGTGGAACAAGTTTTATGATGGACTGCCGCCATGCATCTGAGATGAAATGATCAGCAGGGAGCTCCCAACCATAGAGGGCATGATTCAGCTGGCTATGAGGATTGATATTTGCATGCTCTCTCGCCCCATGCCAGCACCCCAGACCGATCCACCTGCAGTGGTCAGACCTTGCTCTCACTTCCCCCTTTCTTGCTCTTTACTCTTCACTCTTGCCAACCTTCCCAGAAGACCCAGCGGAGCCCATACAGATTAGACAGGTCACTATGTCTACAGCGGATAGAGAGCGGTGACAAAGGGACATGTGCACCACCCCCAACCATCCTCAAGTCTGCCGCCCCCTCCAGCCGGATAAGCATCGGGCCTTCTGCCAGGTGCAGTTACCCCTCATGTCCACCTGTTCCCCATCTTCCAGCAACACATCAATGAGGTCCTCTGGGACGCGTTAGAACAATGGACATACGCATACCTGGATGACATCCTCATTTTACCACAGCCAGCATATCACAGTATGGTACTCTGGCTGCACTGCAATAGACTGGAAATCTCTGCAGAGAGTAATTAAAACTGCCCAAAACACAACTGGCAGTCCCTTTCCCTCTTTAGAAGAGATCTTTAAAACTCGCTATATAAGCAGAGCTTAGTACTGTCAGGGCCAACACTCATCCTGGCCATAATCTCATTCAGTTGCCTCCTTCTGAAAAACACTTAAGAACTCTCAAAACAATGACTTTACAATTTAACAATAGCGTCTTCCCAACAGCAATAGCTATGTCGAACAAATTTAAATGAAAAAAAATGCAACTATACATACAGTATATTTTTCATCATTGCTGTGTTTTCATTATTTTGCTTTTATCTATTTATTACACATATTATATATTTTTTTGTTTTTATTACTGTGTGGAATGTGAATATGAGGCCACCTTTGGAAGTGTGAATACAATTTTGTTTTATTGTTTCTTTTTAATAATGTAGTAATAATAAAGACACCTAATATACCCATCTTCTGAAGACACTCACGTCCAGCATGTTAGGGCAGTGTTTCAGAGACTGCTTGCCCATCAACTGTACTGCAAGCAGAACCATCTGCATTCTAGCATGTTTTTGGGCTTTATCATCTTGTCCCAGGGTGTGGTTATGTTGTATGAAGCAATTCCAACAGTTTCTTGGGTTCACCAACTTTTTTCCAATAGGCCATCCACGCTTTTGCAACTTTGTGTCACATTTTCACCACAGCACCCTTCCCCCACCATCCTGACCTAACGTAACCATTCGTTCTGGAGGTGTATGAGTCAGTGCTGATGCCATCCTTTTCTAGCAAGGTCCAAACAAGAAACAGGTATTCTCCATAGTCTCTGAAGTGAAAGTGAAGTGCACACAATGAAATGTGTCCTCTGCTTTTAACCACCACCCTTGGTGATCAATGGGTAGCCATGACAGGCACACAGGGAGCAGAGTGTGGGAACATTTTTCATATTATAAAAACATTTATATATAATTGATTTTTCCCCTACAGACATTATATTTCATGTTTGATCTTTTAGAATTTTTTTACTATTTTATTTTAAATAGATGATTTAATGATATTACACCCTGCAACATTTTGACTCCCTGGGGAATAGGATCCTGTGGTCAACATAACTGTTACAAAAAACATATTTTCCATACTCTCTGAGCTTGATGTATCTCCTGCTATCTGTCCAGGATCATCAGCTTCCTGACATTCACTGATGAAACAACTCTCGACACTTCTCCACACCATATCCATGTCAGCTGTGTACATCCATTTTTCATGACTTGAAGTAAAACAACTTCTCCCCCATCCTCAAAAGAGATTTCAGAGGATGTGCTTTCTGAGACAACTCAGGCAGTACAGTCTTGAACAGGATCCATACAATAGGTAAAGTTTCTGCCATTACACCATCACCCTCATTAACAGCTGACCATCTTACTACAGCTGCATTTATTTTTCTGATTGATATTACATCTTGCTAAATTACTACATTCTGTACACAGTCTATGTGCATTATCTCTATTGTATGCATAAACAATAATTTTACATTAGTTATTGAATATTTACATTTATTTGTTTATTTATTTAGTTAGTTATGTGTTTGTTTAATTATATATTTATTTATTTTATAATTTGATATTATTTTCAGGGCTGCATGGTGGGAAGGAAAGAGAATGCATGTGCCCCACTCACAAACAAAGTTATTTAAAAAAAGACACAGGAAAAACAAACACACACTGCCAATATATGCCAATATGTATAAAGCACTGTAAAAATAAAAATGAATTGATTGACTAATTGAGATTGACTTACCATTCAGGTAAGATAGATAGTTACTTTGTCTTACATTTATTTCATCATGATTGAAAAAGTATACCATGTACAAAGCATGTTTCCTAAGTACCCCCCCTTGGAGAAGCGATCCACTATGGTCAGGATGGTGGTCATTCCGTTGCCCTCAGGGAGACCGGTGATGAAGTCCAAGGTGAGGTGGGTCCAGGACGATGAGAAATGGGAAGAGGACGCAGGGGACCAACAGCAAGAGTGTTTGGACTCTTGGTCTGGGCACAGAAGTCACAGGCATCCACGTAGTCCTGTACATCCCGCCGTAATGAAGGCCACCCAAACGCATGGTGAATGAAGGAGAGGGTCCTTTGACATCCTGGATTTCCAAGAGTACAGAGGAGTGGCCCCAATGCAGCACATCAGACCGGCAGGTGTTGGGGACGTACAGGCACCCTGGTGGGATGTTGGCCTGGCCAGGGTCGGACTTCTGGGCAGCCTGGACCTTAGTCTTAGATTTTGGTGATCGGTCCAAACCAGAAAGGGGGTGTCACAGCTTTGCTGCCAGTGTCGGTCCCTCAGTCCGTAACGCCGCTGCGTCGGAGTGAACTTCAGTGAGAAGAAGAAATGCGGGTGCAATTCCTTGTCCGGACCGCATTGAGAGAGGACAGTGCCAAGTCCCACCTCTAACGCGTCCACAGACCCGTTTCCCAACAAACGGAAGTGAAGGATATGGATGTTGAAGGACAGGAGTGGTGGTGAAACAAAGGCACAGGGACTTGAAGGATGGCATCTGTGGTCAGGTGAAAAGGGCGTGTAGAAGGCTTGGTGAGAGCAGTAAGTGGTGCTGTGACTGTACTGTAGCCATGAATAAAGCGACGATAGAAATTTACAAACCCAAGAAACCATTACAGCTGTTTCAGCAATGTGGGTAGGGGCCACGATGCCACTGCTTCCAGCTTCTTGGGCTCCATGGCCACACCCTGGGGCGAGATGGTAAAACCCAGGAACATGGTGGAGCGCTGGTGGAATGATACAACTGTGACGTGACGTCTTCCACACTGTCCTGATTGCAGAATGTGTTTTTTAACTCCTCCACAAACGCAGGATAGGTCAGCGATGTGGAAGCGGGGCCATTCAGCCACGTGGCTGCCCACTCAGCAGTCGGACCAGTCAACAGGGAGAGGAGTAAAGCAACTCAAAAATCAAAGACAGAGTGGTTAGGAGTGCCTCGCCGCTCCCCTCGGTCCCGTTCCAGCGCTCCGGGAGCACCAGACTGGGTTCAGGAGCCGCGGGGTGGGGTGGGGGAGTAGACTCTGCGCCACGTTCGCCACCTCATGCTCACGGCCCCTAGCAGCTACCTTATGTAAACGCTGCCGCAGTTGGCAAACCTCCTGCGACAGACATTCAATGAGGTTTGCCTGGCGCGCTACCAGATTACATAAAGCAGCGAAATTGGAGGGATTCACAGTAGGCTCAGTCATTCTGTCATGGTCCACGGAACCAGAACGTGAATGCGTGTAGGAGAAGATGAGGGTGCGTTGGGACGCAAGGAGGCAGGAAAGTTCCGACTTACTATGTGAACGCGAACCGGCATAAGGCACAACACCACACGGATGTTGTCATTTGCATTACAGTACAATTTAGTACGGGACAGGATGAGAAGAAGGAGTTCGGGAGAGAGGATATGAGAAGGTCAGGAACAATCTTACTTTTCGATGAAGGATTGGAGCCAAGTCTCGTTGACTTGTGTCAATCAATGACTGAGCGGCTGGCAGTGGCCATCTTGGCAATTTATAGGAGTCACGTTACTTTGTTTCCGTGTTGCTCCCAGTCACATGGATGGAATCATGTGACAAACTGGAACCTGCTGCACTCTCATGGTGTCTTTATTCATCTACCTTTACATTTACATTAACAGCATTTATCAGATGCCCCTATCCAGAGTGACTGACAATCAGTAGTTTCAAGGACAGTCCCCCTGGAGCAAATTAGGGTTAAGTGTCTTGCTCAGGGACACAATGGTAGTAAGTGGGATTTGAACCTGGGTCTTCTGGTTCATAGATGATTGTGTTACCACTAGGCTACTACCACCCTGTAACAGGGGTTTAATTTTATAATTCATGATTTATTCCTATAAGGAGTTTCCCTTTATTTTTAAAAAAGGGAGGGAAGAGCAGAGACGGGACATTGTGGAAATAAGGATTTATTTATAAACAATAAAGGAAAACTGCGCGATGGCTGAAAACAGTAAAACAAAAGACGGGGAACAACATAAAGCCCGCAGTCATGTGGCGGTTGCCAGAACTCAAAAGGTTGCCAGGTACAAAATCACACACAAGTTCATGAGAGAGTTCACGAAAATGCCGTCCCTGCTGAGGGGCGGAGGCAGAGGCTGGAAACCTCACCTGGAGCCAATCCTGACAGATGAGTAAACATTTTATTAGCTAGAAGTGAAAGTTTGCTATAAAGTTGTCCAAGCTTTACGATAAAAATCACATTAATGTGTCCAAATTGGCCAGAGAAATTACTTTGACCACCAAAGCAAGTATTTATGACTTATGACTCGCAGCTTGTGTTGAGGTGAGTTGGAACAGAAGTGTAGCCATGGATGCGCCACACTGCGGCGGGGAGGGAACTCGGGCACCGTGGGGGTAGCGGGGAAGGAGGCGAGGGAAGGAGGCTGGATGGGAGGATGTCTAGAAGGGCAGGAAAGGGGCAGGCAAGCTCAAGATCAATAGCAGGCGAAGGTCATGGTCATGAATTCTAATCAGTCAGGTGTGGGTAAATAAGGCTAGTGTCTCTGGGAATAATTTCAACAATGAGCGGGCAGCATCTTCTCAGGGTCACCTGACTTTTATATTTGGCTATGCCGGGTGGCGATCGTGGAAGTCTAGGAGCAGGGCAGGATCCAGGATATCCTGCCAGAGAACCCAAGAACGGTCTCCCAGCCCGTAACCTTACCAGTTCACCAGATAGTCCAGGCCACGGCCCCACTGACGTACGTCCTGAAGCCGACGGACCATGTAGGCCAGAGGGCTGTCAACTTGACACGGAGACAGAGGTAGGAAAGGTGGGGAGTGAGCTTTATGGAAATGGGAAACTTGGAACACTGGGCTGACGCGCAGAGTGTGTGGGATGGCCACCTTGTAGGCCACTGGGTTGAAGCAGGGTCCCAGCTTTCTGGAGCTAAATGATATGGGTAGGCCTCGAGTGGAGACCCAAACCCTGTTTCCAGGGTGGTACACGAGGGCTGGTCGTTTGTCTACCTGATGCTTCATGCGCTCATCGGTTCAGTTGAGGACCCGGTGAACTTGGGACTAGACCTTATGTAGTTGGCGGAGTTGGCTGTTGACCTCCAACACCTCAACCATGGGCATGGGGAACCACGTGGGTCTGAGGTCGGTGACCACCTTGAAGGCAGAATGCTCTGTGGCCAAAGAACAGTGTTGGTTCCGCACAAGCTCCGCCAAGAGGAGGTGTTGGGACCAGGAGGTTGTTCGGGCTGAGCAGTAACATCGGAGGTATGTCTCCCCCTCCTGGTTGACCCTATCAGTCTGGCCATTGGATTGAGGGTGGTACCCCGGTGACAGACTGACCGACACCCCCAGTTGTCCTCAAAAGTTACGCCAGAACCTGGCGATGAACTGGGGGCCGTGTTTCGAGAGGAGGTCCACTGGTGGTCCAAACTGCCACACCACTTCCTGGATGATAATGTCGGTGGTTTGGGCAGCTGTAGGGAGTCCCGGAAGGGCAAGAAACCAGGCCATCTTGGAAAATCGGTGGACCAGCACCATGATGGTGGTCACACCCCTTCATCTTGTCAGTCCTGTGATGAAATCCATGGAGACATGGGACCATGGGCGATGGGGGGGGCGAGGCAGGGGAAGTAGAAGGCCTTGGGGTGTCTGCGTGTCAGCCTTGTGTAATGTGAAGGTAGAGCAGGCGGTGATGTATGCCTGTACATCCCTTGCTAGGTCCGGCCACCAAAACATCCAGCAAATGTTGTCTAGGGTGCGCTGACGTCCCAGTTGCCCCGACCAGTTGGGTGTCATGCCCCCATTTTAGGATGCATGGACGGAGAGGGGGTGAGACGTACGTGAGGTTGGGAGGCATGGTTCGATGTGGGGGGTGCATGATTAGCAATTTTCTCTTGCATGAGGGTCCAGTGCACAGGGGCCAGTAGGAAGGCTGTGAGAGTATGGGAGAGGACGGATTGTCCTCAGTCTCCGGGACGTATCGACGGGACAGGGCATCCACTTTCACGTTATTTGTGCTGGGGATGTAAAATATGGTGAACTCAAACCGTGTGACGAACAGAGCCCATCGTGCTTGCCGTAGGTTGAGGCTTTGGAGATACGGCTAGAGCTGTGTGATTCATGACTCATCCGGGTTAATCACCCGGATCCTTTAAATGACTCATGAGTCATGAATCTGAGGTCTCCATTGAACCGAATCCTTCGAGTCCTAACTACAACATCTAAATTGTAAACTCCATCACATAAATACATCTTATAATCATTAAAACATCAATTACTACCATAAAAGATACATAACTTCCAGTTTCTTTGCATGACCACACTTAAAAATGAGGTCTATCCTACAAACCTACAAATGTCCCGCAAAGTTGAATGCTCCTAGTGGACTCCTTCTGTCAGTCAGAGCCGAAAACAGCCCTGCAGGTGAATCGGAATCGCTCACAGACAGGTTAGCGCTCCTGTAGCACAGACCAGAGTCATGAGTGAATCCACCGGTTACCTTCCTTTACAGCCTAATACTGTCTCAAGTGACTCACGCACCCGGTTCAGAGAGCGGGTTAGCGCTCCTGGCGGTTAACTTCCTCTACACCCGGACTCATGTAACCAAATCGAACACGCTCAGAGAGCGGGTTAGCGTCAATACTGACTCAAGTGACTCAAGTGACTCACGCACCCAGATCAGAGAGCGGGTAGCGGGTAGCTCCTACAGCCGAATCTGAACCGCACAGAGAGCGGTTTAGCGCTCCTGGCGGTTAACTTCCTCTACAGCCGGACTCATGTAACCGAATCTGAACTGCTCAGAGAGCAGGTTAGCGCCAATACTGACTCAAGTGACTCAAGTGACTCACACACCCGGATAAGTTTAGTGAGTGACTCAGAGGGAGCCGAATCCAAAAAGGATCCGAGTATTACAGCTCTAGATACAGCAGATTTTTGTGGTCAGTCAGGACTAAAAAGGGATGGACTGCCCCATCCAGCCAATGGCGCCACTCCTCCAGAGCCAATTTTATGGCAAGGAGTTCCTGGTTCCCGACATCATAGTTTTGCTCAGCAGGGTTGAGTCATCGGGAGAAGAAAGCACAGGGTTGCAATTAGTTGTCTTGTGGATTGCATTGTGACATGACTGCTCCCACCCCTAGACTAGAGGCATCTACTTCGACGATGAACGGGAGTTGGGGGTCTGGGTGGCGCAGGATTGAAGCCGTTGTGAGCTGTTTGAGTTTGGTAAAAGCCTGCGGAGCCAGGGGGTTTCATCAGAGTGTTGTGGGTTTGTCCTTGAGGAGAGAAGTCATGGGTTGGGCCACTTTGTCGCGGATGAATCCGCGGTAGAAGTTGGCAAATCCCAGGACTTGTTGGAGGTGTTGGAGGGTCGTGGGCATAGGCCAATCAGCGATGGGGGGGCAGCTCCACTGCCCTGTCCTAATCAAAGACTACAGCGAGGTCATGGTAGCAGTCTGGGACACCCAGTAAGGCGGGGGCGGCATTGTGTGGAGATCGAGACGTGGCATCTCCTGGCGAATTGAACAGGAGCCTGTTTCTGCCCATGGGCATGGTCAGTCTTGTCTTTAGCTTGAACATGGGCGTAGTTGTTGCAGTCTTGGACCAGGGTTTTGGGCCTAGGCAGGGAGCATGGCATGAGTTGAGGGGCATGACTGAGTCTCACCGTTGCTACGTGTGTGGGCCCTAGGAACATCAGGTGTCTGCCGCACGCCGTGAGCATGAAGCAGCGAACGTGGCACAGGATCTTCTCCCCCCCGCAGCTCCTGAACCCAGTCTGCCACTCCCGGAGCACTGGAACGGGACCGAGGGGAGCAGTTACCCGAGTTCCCGATCGCAGATTGCGCCGCTCCTCTCCTTGATGACCGGTTCGGATGCTGACTGGGTGGCTGCATGGCTGAACGCACCCCATTCAGCGTCGCTGACACATCCTGAGTTTGTGAAGGAGTTAAAAAACACATTCTGCCCTCTGGACGGTGTGGAAGACGTTGCATTGCAGTTATATCATCGGCGCCAGGGTTCCTTGTCCGTCAGTCTATTCACCGCATGATTTCGGACCATGGCTTTAAAAACTCTGCTGGACGTCCATGCCCTCCGGATAGGATAGGATCTATTATGAAGAACTGGCCCCATGAATCCATGGTGAGATTGTCAGCCAGGAGATGCCAGCAATATATGAAGCACTGATCCAACTGGTGCTGTGGATCGATCGCCATCTGCGGGCACTCCCGAAAACTGCAGCTCCAACTCCAATCGTGTACCGGACTCCCTGACCTCCATTCTCACCACCTAGAATGACCGTCACTCCTCCAGACAATCGGGGGGAACCCATGCAGCTTGGACGGGCAGCCCTCACCAGTAAGGAGAAACAGCTGTGTTTCCGGGAGGGCTTGTGTGCATACTGTGCTTCCCCCTCACACCCGCTTAAACTGACAATGCACCCGCCGTATTTCACAAGTTCATTCACAACGCTCTCCAGGACAACATGTGAGAGCAGTCCTGAAGAGGTTTCTCGGCCACTGACTGTACTGTAATTTGGAAAAATGTGCCTTCCGCCAGCGCTCCACCACGTTCCTGGGTTTTACCATCTCGCCCCAGGGTGTGGCCATGGAGCCCAAGAGACTGGAAGCAATGGCATCATGGCCCCTACCCACGACGCTGAAACAGCTGCAACGGTTCCTTGGGTTTGTGAATTTCTATCGTTGATTCATCCGTGGCTACAGTACAGTCACAACCCAACTTACTGCTCTCACCAAGCCTTCTACACGCCCTTTTCACCTGACCACAGAAGCCATCCATGCCTTCAAGTCCCTGTGCCTTTCTTTCACCACCACTCCTGTCCTTCAACATCCTGATCCTTCATTGCGGTCCGGACCAGGAATTGCACCCGCGTTTCTTCTTCTCACTGAAGTTCACTCCGACGCAGCGGCGTTACGGAGTAAGGGACCGTGAGCTGCTAGCAGTCAAGTGGCCACTCGAGGAGTGGCGACACTGGCTGCAAAGCTGTGACAACCAGTTTCTGGTCTGGACTGATCACCAAAACCTCATCACTATCAAAGCGGCCAAACCACTCAATCCCCATCAGGCGAGGTGGGCCCTTTTCTTCAAACAATATAACTTCCAGCTATCTTACCGTCCCGGTTCCAGAACTCAAAAAGCCGACGCATTGTCCTGACAGCACTCTTCAGATTCCCTAACTTCTGACCCCGAGCCCAATTCTCCCACCTCATTGCATCCTGGGTCCTCTCCAGTAGTCCCTGGTGACTAAGGTCTGGGCTGCCCAGACCTCCATTTGCCAGGCATTCTCGTGGCCTTCGACTGTACAGGCCTACGTTGACGCCTGCGACGTCTGTGCCTGGGCCAAGACTCCCAACACTCCTGCTGTTGGTCCTCGGCGTCCTCTTCCCATTCCTCATCATCCCTGGACCCACCTCGCCTTGGACTTCATCACCGGTCTCCCTGAAGCCAATGGAATGACCACCATCCTGACCATAGTGGATCGCATCTCCAAGCCGGTCCACTTGGTCACCTGCCCGGCCTACCATCCTCTGCCACAACTGCTGACCTCGTGCTTCAACACTTCGTCCACCTCCATGGATTCCCCCAGGACATTGTCTCCGATTGGGGACCCCATTTTATCTCAGCTGTGTGGAAGGCTTTCTGCTGCCTCATTGGTTCCACCTGCAGTCTCTCCTCAGGCTACCACCCTCAGACCAACGGCCAGGTGGAGAGAACTGTGATGATCTGTGGCTGCCAAAATGCCTGGAGAACAGTGCGGTCGGCCCTCCTCAGGCCACTCGTAGGACGTCAGCCCAGCACGACCGCCGGCACCCACGCTGACTGTGCTTCTGAGTGGGACAGAGAGTGTGGCTGTCCACCCAGGACCTTCGTCTCAGAACCGAGTGGCACAAACTGTCCCCTCAATCCGTTTTGGATCTTCAGCCGGATCAACCCCCTCGCCTACCATCTCCAGCTCCCTCCTACTATCCATAGCCATCCGGTATTCCATGTCATCAAGCTGAAGCCATTCATCCTTTCATTAGTTCATCCAGCGGCTCCGGATCTACCGCCACCACGTAGCGTCGACGGGGGACCGGCTTACACGGTTGAGTGCATCATTGACTCTCGGCGCAGGGGTCAGGGGGTCCATCCATGATTCCATCCATGTGACTGGGAGCAACATGGAAACAAGGTAACGTGACTCCTATAAATTGGCCTATTCTCCAAGAAGTAAGACCATTCCTGTCCTTATCTCATCCTCCTTTATGCTCTGCGCTGCCCGTTTTCACTTCCGTTTTCATGTCGCTGTTTCCCCGACTGGTCTGGCGCTCTCTGGTAGGCTGGAGTGTTTTGGCTGTGACAGTTACGAGTAGCGAGACCCTTGATAAGAAATCAGTGAATTAAAAAGTATTCAAAATGTATTCATGTTATTCAGTATTCAATCATACTATTCAAGACCATGCCATCAAAGGTCGTTTTTGGGTTTGAATAATGTCATGTTAATTTTATGGCCCACTACATTGCTGCTGATACTTCATTTTACAGTTTTTCATTGTAGCCATTATAGAGTACCATATAACTGCAAGCAAAGTGTTAATGACTCCATTCTCTCTCGTCCTGTTTCATGATAGGAGTTCAGCAAGTAAACATGGGACTCACACATTCTATATAAATTGCTTAACTGCTTATTAAAGTTACATTTCCTTTACGATTACACTAGTGAAAAATTCCTGAAACCACAATGCACAAGAGTTGACCTTTAAAATTGCTGAGACATGATTTGCACAGGCTTCATCATTGTATTACATGACATGAGCAAGGAGAGTGTGGAAATTCATTGGACTAAACAATCTTTAGGGATTCTACCCCCCTCACTTGAATGCTGGACATTTTCTGGAATCCCAGCAGGGGTCAAACAGGCCAGTGGATGATGAAGTGCTATTACACCCTGAAACATTTTGCACAAAGTACAGAGTATTTAGGTGGCTGGCAATGAGAAATTATTAATATAAGGTAAACAGTTATTTTAGCAAATACATTATACTACACTATAATCCCATGTGTGTGTATTGAAAGTTATGTATAAAGTAAATATTTTGCATAAGCTAAGGCATGTTACAGTGTTCTGCATAACATGGAAGAAGTTTGCCATGACACAAATAACATGCACAAACACATTAGAATAAAAGGTAATCTATGAGCCACGAGATCTTCATGCATGTGAGTGTGCCTTTTTGAATGGATTTTCTTACTGTGGCTGTGTTATAGTGACACCAGGTCTGTTTTCTGTAAGCACAGCTGAACAACTTGGCCAGCTGAAGGTGTGTGGGCCACTTGACATGGCACAGCAAAAGCAACGTGTTCGCTGACACAAATGAGGAGCCAATGGCTGAACCCAGAATAGCGGCAGTCATAACCCCAGGCCAGTGTAACCTTCATCAACTTCATCATCGTGGCATCTTGTGGTCATGTCATTACCTTCCTCTGAGGGCATCCAGGAGCTGTCAGTTCCCTTCAGCACAGGGCCAAATAAGAACTGATTTGCTGCACTGTTTACTGCTCTGAACATTTCGGCATTCATTTATTATTAAAAGAAATGTAAAATTAAATTAACAAAACATATACTAACATTTTACTGTTAATTATACATTTATCTAAATTACATTTAATAGCTTCTTTCTTATATCATTCATATTGATTAGTACAACATTTTATTCTTGCTTGGGCTCATAAAATCAATAAACAGCATGCCTCCAGTTATTTAAACTTTGCAAAAAGACATTAGAAGGAGGATTCCTGCTGTGTGCTATAAATAGAGTCAATTCAGGGGCAGGACAGTGTCACATCTCACCCTTTCACACATTTCACAGGCAGACGCATAGCACACAGTGCAGGTAGGCCCTAGAGTAATTAATCATCTGGAAAACAGTGATGCTGAACCAGGCTGTGGCTGATGGAAAACTGGGCAGTAGGCAGAACCCTCGCGTGTCCGCAGGGAGCCTGGACTCTCTGAAAGTAAAACATTGGTGATGGCACAAGATTTTTCACCTTTTGCCTTAGATCTGAGTTGCCATCTCTCCATCAATAGGACAGAACAGTGTCCTCAAACCTGCATGAACACTGTTAGTTCAACACTAGCCAAAACACTAGTTTTTTTTTTTTTTTTTTGTTGTTACCTTCCCAGACGCCAAGCAGACTGAACAACACAATATAACCTGTACAAACATTTTTTTTAAAATCTATTTTATTTGTAATTTTTCAGATTTCCAACAAACAAAAACAGCAGTCATCTAAAGTACCCTCCCAACCATTATCTGACACACCCATCACACAGCAATAAAAAATCTTTAATTAGATTTAGATTTATTTAATTGAATTTAGTCTCCTCTCATTGAGGAACTAAGTGTTTATTTCATGGAGGCAGGGATAGATCAGGGAAGAAAGGACAGGCTACACATACACATGAACAATAAATGACGTGACACGAACTAGACACACGGAGGCTATACACAGGAAATCAGGTGTACACAACCAGGACCATGACATAGATTACATGTAGCCGCGGACGGCACACGAAGCCTGTATATGGTTCTAACTCGGCAACATAACCTGCCATGGTTCTAACTCCCAGAGTTAGAACCATGACAGGTTATAGCCTAGTGGTAGTGACAGGTAGTAGCCTAGTGGGTAAAACACTCGCCTGTGAACCAAGAGACCCAGGTTCAAATCCCACTTACTACCATTGTGTCCCTGAGCAAGACACTTAACCCTAAGTTGCTCCAGGGAGACTGTCCCTGTAACTACTGATTGTAAGTCGCTCTGGATAAGGGCGTCTGATAAATGCTGTAAATGTAAAATGTAAAATGTAGGTTATGATGAGGAACGGAGAAGAGAGAGAGGGAAACAAAGAAAAAAAATTGAAAGACAAAAATAAAAACTCCTAATGTAAGACAAAACAGCTGAAAGTGCTCAGTGTGAACTACCACACTTTGATAAGCACAGCAGAGCAAGAACAGCAAAAGGAATGGCAATTATAGTAATAACATAATTAGAAGCAGTAATAATTGAGCAGGTCTACAGCAAGTGTTTGACACTATAACCAAAACCTTATCATGAATCTATACATAAAATATACTATGTACAAATGCAAGGTGAGTTAATTACAGATATCTAAGATTCATATGACTTACTTAACCAAAACAGGTTTGACACCCACGGGCTGGATCCTACCTCTCATATGGTAGTGAACAGGTCAACAGAAGACGCAAAAGCATGTCACTGCATATCATACTGTGTATGATATGCATTTGAATTTGAATTTGAACAGGATCTTAATCGCTCCTACCTGAGGCTTATTGAGCAATTAGGACCTGTTAAATACAGAGAGCACCCACAGGACGACGTGGCTGCATTAATGTGGTTCCTGTTATTATGACACACACCTTTGGATTTCACCTTTGTTTCCCCTTTTCGGCCATAGTGCCTGTTTATTTTCTGTTTAATAAAACCCTTTCTTTCAATGATGACCAGCTTCTGCACCTCTTTCACCCCAAAACCCCTATTCATTACAGAATGCAGCCACACAAACAAGAAGCGCAGATGAAATAAAAAGCAGAGGAGAAGACAGACATAGAGGAACACCTGGGATTGTGGTGAGTGCTGGCACCAGTTAGAAGTGCTGGAGGGCCAGCCCTGGGAGTGTGTTGCACCACGGCGAGGTGAGCCATGGGCAGGTAGCGACCCCTGCGACCTGCACAAAAGGAACTCTCTGTGTAACGGGGTCACGCCGTGGCGAACCAAACCATGAAGAGTGGCTGGAGACACCAACAGGGACATGCAGTGACAGGGGCTACATAAGCCTGGAAGATTCTTGCCCTGGGTATTGTACACAGTTACCGGACGTAGGGAGGGACGTAGGTTGCGTCTGCAGGGACATGTAGTATCAGGGAATGCTCGTGTTCAGACGGCATCACCCTGCTTTCTGTGTGCATGTTTCCTGAGGGACTGGAGCTGCCTGCATACCAGGAGAAAGCAGGGGAGCATCTATTTAATATAACTTGTCTTTTAATAAAGACCAGTTTCTGCGCCTCCTTCTCCCCACAACCACAAGCCATGACAACAGGCTAAAAGAGAAGTTGCTGTGTTCAGATAAGTAATTCAGGGTAAAGAATGCCAAACCTCACCAAAGCTGCCGTATGATGTCATTGAATCCCACCTGGGCCTTTTGTCAATGTCAAGAAGCCACTAAGTTCTGCAGATATATAATGTCATATTGACATCATTCAGACTGCTCCCAGTTTTCGCATTTCCCGCTTGGCCCTGAATAAGCCGAGGTCAGAGCAGCTATTGCAGGCCTCATGGTCGGAAAGGTAGTTTGTCTTCCTCTCAACAATTTACCAGCAATTTCTCTGGTTTGGATGTAAGGAGAATCCATTTAGGCTGAAGCACGACTGACACTGTAAAATATGCTTATAATAATACTACTCAAAATATTCTCTGTGGAGCTCATCTACTCCATAGTATGCTCCCAGTACAAAACATTTAACCTGGATTATTTACATTTACAGCATTTATCAGACGCCCTTATCCAGAGCGACTTACAATCAGTAGTTACAGGGACAGTTCCCCCTGGAGCAACTTAAGTTAAGTGTCTTGCTTAAGGACACATTGGTAGTAAGTGGGATTTGAACCTTGGTCTTCTGGTTCATAGGCAAATGTGTTACCCATTAGGGTACTATTTTACCATACTATTTTACCACCTATGACTATTTGAAATTGCATAACTGCAAACATGCATTTGAGTTGTTAGCAGTTTAATAGCATTGCTGTTTGTGAGATTATCGTTTCTCCAGAAGTGATTTTGCACTCACCAAAGCTTAAAAAAACCTGTGGATTTTGACAAGTAAATTGACAAGGACCCTTGAGCATACAGTTTCATATAGTACAGTTCCATCTTTGTTTTTCTTAAAACTGGAAAAACCAATACGGCTCTATTTTGGGGAAAGGGGAAGATGGAAGATATCAAGACTAACAGAATCAAGAGCAGTAGAGCACACAGCAAGTTTCCCCTTGCTCAGACTGGTTCTGGTTCTATCACAGAACCTGGAAAAATGGTTATAGCTTCTGTGCACAGGTGCAAGATATCTCAGGGATGGGGTCTGCAATAAGTGTTCCATGGATTAGTTTCAAGTGTACATGGTTCTGACAGGCTTTGTCCCTGAATGTCCATGTTTATATACTGTATGGATTATTTCATTCTCTTTTTGTAATGGTCAATACTGACAACTGGTGATATAGCTGAATATGTTGTCTGTGGATGAACATAATTCTATTATAGTGCTTTATATTAACATTTGTACAGTCTGAGCAATATTATGCTCAGGGATATAAAATACTTGAGGGCACATGGATGATTTCCTGAAAAATGCTGGCAGAGGATATTTATAGCTTGCCAGAGTTTGTGGGATGTTACAATTACTCTGTTTAACAGAGATAAGCCCATCAACAGAGGGCAAGCTATTTTTTAGACATTTGTGGGTGTTTCAAGCATTATCCATTACAATAATTTCATTAATTAAATTATTATTTTACAGAGTACTACATTATGTGCAAAGAGATAACAATCTTTCCCTGAAAAACAATCATCAGTCTGTCCAGCTTGACTGAGGGAGACATGCAAGCAGAGATTATCTCCACAGTCACATGACTGCTGTTTGTTAGCTTATTGGCAACATAGAGGCTTCCCAGGAATGGGTTTAGATTCCCTGGCACAACATCTCTCTCCAGGTTCAACCTCATCTGGGAAGAGAACTTGAAAGAGTCTCAGATGTCATAAGAGAGCTGCGCCTACCTAACAAAAAAAGCATCCAGCCCTGAACTTATGTTTCATTGAATAACAGTCTGCATAAAAAAAACATTTGCTGGTAAAAAAATAATACACAATAACATACAAACACATACAAATACATAGATCAGACTGCTATACATAAATGAACAATTCACTTTAATGTCCTGACCTTTTTGATTATTAAATGATAGCATCACAGCTATCACAGCTCAGATAGCTGAGCTTTCATATTCAGGTATCGTGAATATCATTGAATCTCATTACAAAATCGCCTGTTTGTAGGTGAGATACATTTTGTCCATCAAGCTGATGGGTTAGAAGAAGAAAAATGCTCAATTTTAAGATTTTTCAGTTGCTTTGACAAAAGCCAGATTGTGAGGGTTGGATGATAGGGTCATGGCATGGACTGCAGAATGTTCCTGGTGTGTAGTGATTGATGGCATGGTGCAGGGCTGGACACAGGTCCCAACAGAGAAACGATACAAGAAGCGACACTTGAACAATCACAACAGCTGCACACAATCAGTATAACAAATGAAGAAAAACACAATGAAATACAGGGAGTGCAGAATTATTAGGCAAGTTGTATTTTTGAGGAATAATTTTATTATTGAACAACAACCATGTTCTCAATGAACCCCAAAAAACTCATTAATACCAAAGCTGAATGTTTTTGGTAGATTTTAGTTTGTTTTTATTTTTAGCTATTTTAGGGGGATATCTGTGTGTGCAGGTGACTATTATTGTGCATAATTATTAGGCAACTTAACAAAAAACAAATATATACCCATTTCAATTATTTATTTTTACCAGTGAAACCAATATAACATCTCCACATTCACAAATATACATTTCTGACATTCAAAAACAAAACAAAAACAAATCAGCGACCAATATAGCAACCTTTCTTTGCAAGGACACTCAAAAGCCTGCCATCCATGGATTCTGTCAGTGTTTTGATCTGTTCACCATCAACATTGCATGCAGCAGCAACCACAGCCTCCCAGACACTGTTCAGAGAGGTGTACGGTTTTCCCTCCTTGTAAATCTCACATTTGATGATGGACCACAGGTTCTCAATGGGGTTAAGATCAGGTGAACAGGGAGGCCATGTCATTAGTTTTTCTTCTTTTATACCCTTTCTTGCCAGCCACGCTGTGGAGTACTTGGACGCGTGTGATGGAGCATTGTCCTGCATGAAAATCATGTTTTTCTTGAAGGATGCCGACTTCTTCCTGTACCACTGCTTGAAGAAAGTGTCTTCCAAAAACTGGCAGTAGGACTGGGAGTTGAGCTTGACTCCATCCTCAACCCGAAAAGGCCCCACAAGCTCATCTTTGATGATACCAGCCCAAACCAGTACTCCACCTCCACCTTGCTGCCGTCTGAGTCGGACTGGAGCTCTCTGCCCTTTACCAATCCAGCCACGGGCCCATCCATCTGGCCCATCAAGACTCACTCTCATTTCATCAGTCCATAAAACCATAGAAAAATCAGTCTTGAGATATTTCTTGGCCCAGTCTTGATGTTTCAGCTTGTGTGTCTTGTTCAGTGGTGGTCATCTTTCAGACTTTCTTACTTGGCCATGTCTCTGAGTATTGCACACTTTGTGCTTTTGGGCACTCCAGTGATGTTGCAGATCTGAAATATGGCCAAACTGGTGGCAAGTGGCATCTTGGCAGCTGCACGCTTGACTTTTCTCAGTTCATGGGCAGTTAATTTGCGCCTTGGTTTTTCCACATGCTTCTTGCGACCCTGTTGACTATTTTGAATGAAATACTTGATTGTGAGATCAATCTCAGATGCAGCACTCTTAAAATTGCAAAGCTTCTGAAGCGTGATCATCGAACAATTTTTTACTTTACTGAGCCTGTCAAGTTCTTTTTTTGACCCATTTTGCCAAAGGAAAGGAAGTTGCCTAATAATTATGCACACCTGATATAGGGTGTTGATGTCATTAGACCACACCCCTTCTCATTACAGAGATGCACATCACCTAATATGCTTAATTGGTAGTAGGCTTTCAAGCCTATACAGCTTGGAGTAAGACAACATGCATGAAGAGGATGATGTGGACAAAATACTCATTTGCCTAATAATTCTGCACTCCCTTTATTACGTTATATGTCTTAAGTGCAGACTGTGGGGAGGGGGCATAAAAGAACATCCTTCTATTGCTGAGCACTCAGATGCACTGTTGCTTGATTACCTGGTTTTCGCTCAGATGTTTTGGGGGAAAAAATGCTAATTATCAGATAGTAATCGATTGTACTGAAGCAATCCAATCCCTCAAGGGGAAGAGCTCAAGAAGGAGGTTCCAGGCAATGTATATTGTGTTTGGATGGCAAACGCTTGCCTATGGAAATGGCTATAACTGTCAATGGTTCCCAACCTTTTTTACCTGAAGCTACCCCTGCCTGGGTCAAGGACAAGCCTGGAACCCCCAACGCCAATTCCTTCCTGCACAAACACATTAAAAGAAATAAAATGATTTAAAAACTTTTATTTGCAAAAAACAGCAGTTGTAGTTTTTTATTCTTATTCTACTTGTTTTACACTGCACGTTATATAGTCTATATTAGAACCCAACCAGAGTCGACTGTTGAAAGTGAGTGAAATTAAATGTCACTGACACCGAAGAACAGCAAACAGTGCACACAATGCACCCATCACCCTTGGAGTGCAGTGGGCAGCCATGACCCAATGATCTTTTGCAATGTACAGCTTTTTAAAAGCCCATTTTTCATTGCGTGCGCTACGAGTGCATCCATTTTCATATCTCTCTCATAATAATTAAAATGAATCACCTGACTACGGTGGCTGAGAATTGCAATTTAATTAAATTAAAAAACATTTAATAAAATACATTTACGACATGCAAAACACTTTTACCAATCACCAAAACAAATTTACAAGCAGTAAGGGTACGTGAGGGTAAGATATATGGCCTTGTGGCTGGTAATCTGGGTGGCCCAATCTCTGGCCACCCAGGGAGTTATGAGAATACTCTTCCCACCTAAGGTAACGCACCCAGTCCACGGCTTGGTTTGGCTGTATGCCTGTAGGAACAGCCTGAGCTCCTGATTTGTTTTCTCTGCCTGTTCACTACTTTGGAGACTTACCTGTACTCCCAATGTCCTGTAGAAGGCTTTTCATACATGAGAAGTGAACTGGAGCCAACGATGGAGCAGAATTTGGCATGCTGTTCCACTTCTAGGCCAGGTTGGGCTACCAATACCTTCCCCCTTCCAGAGTGCCCCGAAGACAGTGCTGAGTAGGTCCAGATTATAAGGCGGCAATGAATAGACATGGGGATATAAATGTTTTATGTTTCTGTCACACGGTGAGTTCTGTGACGCATTTGCAGACATGCTAGGGGCTGGGGAGAGGGATCGGAGGCGTTTGGTCTGGGAATGGGGATGTGGAGGAAGCAGTGGATGCGCTGCAGCGCGGAGGGAAGTGAAGTCGGGATCCGTGGGGGTTACCGGGGCAGAAGAGAATAGGAAAACTGCGGGTTTCAGGGTTGTCTGGGAACGTGGGCTGAACGGGAGGATGTCTTGGGAGGCAGGAAGGCAGGGGAACATGGATTTCATCGTAGTCCAAAGGATCAAGCAATTCTCGGAGTCGGAAGTTGTTATTCATGGGTCAATATATCTAGATCGTGGTTTAAGGGAGCGAGCGTCTCGGGACAAAGCACACAAAGACAACTACATTAAATATCATAGTTTTATTCCATATTTGTTTGTTTCCCAGGGGTGTACATAGTTTTTAGCTCCTTTCCACAGGTCCAGTGCTTCTCTCCCCACCCAACACATGAACAGTTTTCAACTTCCACTAGCAATATACACAGAACCATATAATAATAAAAAAAACATAATAGTGACAAATTTCCAAACTCCTATAAGAAAAAATAGGGGAATAAACCCTGTTTTATAGAACTATTCTAAACTCTGCCTCCTCCCCCCTCTTCTCACACACCGTATTACATAGACAAAACAGTTAAACAAAGAACAGACAAAAAGAAAATTCTCCTGGCCAAGGGAAATAGGGGCAAGTAGGCCCGAGACAAAATCAAACCTCCACCCGTGACTCCCTGTGGTCTCTTATTCCTACAGAAGCCACCACACCCCCATCAACTTCCACGCTGTCAAACCACTCTCACTTTCTCTGGCAGGTTACACCATTGGCTCTCCATGATGGGTCAAGCTCTTGGCTCAGCCACAGGGTGTTTTGCCGGGGCTCCCATCACGTGTCCTGTAAACCCAATAAACAGGGCCTCAGCCTCCACACACTTTTTCACCTCAACAAAATGTTCCCCTCTACAATACAGCCTGGGCACTTCCCTTTATTCTGGTTAGAGTGCACTTTCAGTCTCAATACATTGCTACCAGCGCGGGCTGCATCTCAGTTCCTCCATGTTCCTCTTCTTCCTCCTCTGGCCTGGGGTTGGTCATTTTCAGATTTCTCAGATGCTCCAAGTTCAGATGGTCTGTATGCAAATCCCAGGCATCCACTTCCACTATGAACCTTTTGTGGGATGTGGCATCTGCAATACGGGGTGCTTGTGAACCTTTTCTACAGCTCCTCAAATGCCCCATGTGCCCCCATGTGTTGTAATGCTTTGATAGTCGTACAATGGGGCCCAGCTTGCACTTCCACCACCCGGGACCCCGGTCCCAAGGTTTTCCACTCGTCTCCCTTCCGGATCCATACTAGGTTGTATGCACTTCGGAGGTCTCCCCAATGTGTGGGAACCAATGCCACGGAAGGTTTGGCAGCACTCTTTACGGATGTTGCACTGATTTCCATGGGTTCTTCAGTGGTGATGGCAGTGAACTGGCTCTTGCTTCTCAGAACATGATCCTGGATGAGGCTAACTGGATGAGGCTATAAAAGGTGGTCCCTTTGTCGCGACATGCCAGTTCCACCAGCAGACTGCACTGGAACACTGTGTGCGGTGCCAGGTTGATCCATCTGCTCACCACCGCCAGCGCGCAAAACGCCATTGCATAATCTGCTGCGGGACAACTTCCATTTAGCATGTGCACCAGTTGTTCCCCCTCATTTAAACCCGGTGCAGGATGGTCAAACACAACTGGTGGTAGTAGCTTAGTGGGTAACACACTCGCCTATCAACCAGAAGATCCAGGTTCAAACCCCACTTACTACCACTGTGTCCCTGAGCAGGACACTTAACCCTAAGTTGCTCCAGGAAAACTGTCCCTGTAACAACTGATTGTAAGTCAGTAAAAAACAAATTAAATGTAGATATTTTAAATTAACAGGCCTTTGTGGTGGTTAGATTAGATTAGCTAATCATGATTAATTGATTATCTCATGAGCATTGTTTGTCTTGACTTGAGAATGAATAGTGAGCCTAAATTTAGTTGGACAGAAATAAAATTTCAGTTGTGTATGTGTATGTTTTAGTATGTTCTCTGTTTGATTCTTCTCTCAAACAAAGAAAATTTACGAGTCTATTGGCTACATTATTGGTATCAGAGGAGTGTAAGTCTGAGTAAATACTTAGACATCACAGGTAAGATGAGAATATATTAAGGTAGGTATTAAGCACAGTATTGGTAACTGAGGAGTGTAATTCCAATTAAATAAGTAACCATTACAACTAGTTTAAGCAAAGTAAATTGAGGTAAGTATTGAGTGCATTATTGGTAACTTAAATACTTGGCCCATCACGAGTGAGTTGGGGAGAATACATTGAGGTAAGTACTGTGATTATAGATAACTAAGTTAGTTAATACCTTAGTGTGTTCCAGGTATCTTGGAAATATTACTTGGGATGTCAGCTTTGCTACAAGGTAACTGAAATTCCACAGTGCAAATAAGGAAGTGACAAACATGAACTACGGACGAAATGGGCTTTTAAGGGTTTATTCATGCACAAGGCCAAGAGCTATTACAGTACTTGACCACACACATTGTAAATTCTAGTTCAAAGCTTTGGGCAGAGACAGGATCAAAGATTAAAACAAAGTAAACTGACAAGTAGAAAAATTAATTACTTAATGGAATTTAATTAAATCTTTTAACCTGGTTCAGTAGTATGTTTACTTTTGTAATATGCATACTGATATTTGCATATCTGAAAGCACAATTTCTGATGAATTTGTCTTCTCTCTTACAAATGTACTGTAACCCTTTAAAGAGATTTGTTTTCCCTGTTCCATTTTTTAGTAGAAAGGAGGAGAGAGGTTGTTATCCATTCCCTGTTGGTGTATCTGAAATAAAAAGAAGGATCTCTTCAGAGAATACTTGGTAGGTAAATCTGACATGATTGTGTTACTGTAATTTCTAGATGAAACATACAGTACTGATATGTTGACTTATTACTCACTTGCCAGGATGATGAAGTGCAGTTTAATGGAGAAATGATGAAGATCATAGTCATCAGAAGCGCAGTCATGACTCACCCAGCCAGTGCAAAGATTGTTATAGAAGGAACAGATGTCTTGAAAGACCTAGATGTACCAAGAGCCTGTGCCTTGTTAATGGAGTTGATATATGCACTCAACCTCAGCTATCCCAAATAACTGAAGAACACTTTAGAGGTATTCCAAAATATATTTCTGGAATTAGATGGACTGAAAGCCAGCCCAAGGGTAATGTCACTAAAATGTAAACTGCTTTCGTAAAGAAAAAGAAAAAATGTGGGTTGTGCTAGTGTTTTAGTTCAGGTGGCATGGTAGCGCTGTTCCATGTTTTTTTTTTTTTTTAAACCCCAAAGTGACTGTATGATACACCAGCCATTCTTTCAGTCCTCTAATAACATTGTACAGGTGTGCCTATTAAGGTTGCCAGATTTGTATTGTGTTGTAATATGGTATTTGTAATATTTACTCTGTCCTCACCAAAAGGACTAAAAGTGTAGTAGTGTAATTTAAATATTTCTGTTCAGCAATAAATAGACATATACAGACACACATCTTTGAAATAAACCATAAGACATTGAAATTGAAGATCATAGGATTATAACTTAGCAAAGTTATAAGGATTCATGGTTGGAACAAAACCTTTTTTAGTTTTTTAAGGCTTTCTAATAAAAGTTGTAATCAGTTGGAACAACTGAAATGACTGATTCATTGTGATTATTTAAGTTACTAAACTAAATAAAATTATTGTAACAATTTGCATGCATATTTATAAGTAGGAAATAAGTAAAAAAAGAAGTTTGAGTAACTTAAATGGATCAATTTGACAACTTAATATTGTCAGAACATTTTAATTAATATTGAGTTGGTTCAACTTAATTATGTTTGTAGAGGTCAAATCAAATCATGTTGGATACACTTACTGTTACATTACTTTTATTTAAAATTACATGTTGGATTTACTCAATTATGCCAGAGTTCGATAATTTTAAGTAAACCCAACAAATTATTTTTTAGAGTGCACTAGGCCACCACTGCCCCAAAGATACAAACTGCCCTGTGTGAGGATCAAACTCACAACCTTCAGATTATGAGACTGACGCGCTACCGACTGCGCTAACAATATAATGTTATATTGGAATGAAGTTTCTCTTCTTGAATGGAATTAGTGCAACTTTTCATCAATTTTTTTGAAGATCATTGTGTACTCTACAGATTTTGGGAGCCATCGTAGTCACATGGAAAGTGTGTTCAGATGCTTGCAGGCCCATAGTCTGAAATTGCAGCCAAGAAATGCCCCTGAAAAGACAGTGTGTGTGTGCAGATTGCTGAGACCAGGCATTTCAGTAAGTTAAGGGTTAACATGCTCTGTGCTTGCCTTGTTCTGATGTCCACGATCTGAGGTAAGAAGGAAGCACGCAGATAAGACATTAGGGATAATGGGATTTAATATGAAAATAAAAGGCACAAGGGCCAAAAATAGGGAAAAAAGGGCAACTAAAACAAACCCGTGTGGCAATTGCCAGAACTGAAAACAACTACACAGGTTAGCTGATGTCCACATTAATGAAACTGCGTCCTCCAGCGGTGTCTCTGATTGATCAAGCCAAATGATGCTGAGCTGTGATTAATCAGGGCTCCCCAATCAGGTGCCTGGCATCCTGCTGTGAAGGCCCCATGACCTCGGCGTGTTACAGTTGGATTAAACTCATTATGATTTCATGCTTTATGGTGTTGATCTTATGATGTTGATTATTATTTTCTTATCATTTTGATAAACCCTGAATTGTTCTTATGCTCAGCGTTCACTTCAACAAAATATACACTTTGTATTACGTTGTGTGGAATCAGGAAGAGAGAACACTGAAAAGACTGCAAAAAGAAGAAAACATTTTGTTCTCTTATCTATCAGGACAGATAACGGCAATATGAAATGAAACAGAGACATTCGTCTCTGAGCCCTTTTTGGTGGTTTGCTGAGAGGGGCTCCTGAATGCATTCGTGTGTGCAGTAAACTTTTCTGTACCATCCTTTCTCATCTTATGATTGAATATCCATAAAGGTACATAACAAAACAACTTCCCTATCAGCCTATGCACACTACAGCTTGCTGTTTCACCTGTATACAGATGGGGGCTCGCATAATTGCTTATGCGAGCCGTAGCCTTCATGAAGCTGAGCTATCAAAACTGATCAAAACAATAGAGCTTTCAAAGTAGAAGTGCTGGGCGGTAGTGGATAATATTCACCTGTGGGGGGCTAGGTCCGAGGCGTATAGTAATCACAGGCCTCTGTTGCACCTGTGAAGACTGGTGGTGAAGAAATGATGGGCTGGACAACTGGCCTCATTAAACCTGGGCCTTTGTTATAAGCCATGAATAGAGCATCAGAATGCAGATGCTTTGTCACAGCAGGGTCTATGGCTGTGGCACCAGTTTAGGTCATAGAAGACTGGCTTGAGTGGCAGAAGAGGGAGCTCAGGGGTACAACTCATTGCAGCTGCCAGATTGGCATTGTCCTGTGTAGGCTGGTGATAAAGTGAAAGTGATTGTCAATTGTGATATCACCCTGAGTGAGCAGTGGGCAGCCATGACAGGCGCCCGGGGAGCAGTTTGCAGGAGCAGTGAGCAGTTTGCTCAGTGATACCTCAGTGGCACCTTGGCGGATCTGGATTCGAACCAGCAACCTTCTGATTACGGGGTTGCTTCCTTAACCGCTAGGCCACCACTGCCCCTAGGATTTGAAGGCTTCAGTGAGGTGCTTGGTGAGGTGCTTGGGCGACTCCAAGGAAAATCTGAAAGTGTAGCAGTGGGAGCTCTTGCCCGAACAAGGACGCAATGGCAGTCCCACAGAAGATCAAGCGCATGTGTTGGGGGATTATCACCGGGCTTTAGGCAGTTCAAGGGGACGACTCTGGCTGGCCTTTCATCAGCAGTACCACTGGCCTGGCATAAGAAGAGATAGAGAGCAATGGAAACAGTTCATTAGTGGCCAGGAATGGTGAATCACCCCCACTAGCTAGCTACCCTTGGAGGTCTAGGAAGTGGATTTCCTGTTACTGAGACAGCCAGGGTGTAAGTCACACATGTGTGCTGTGTGCTCCTGACCTGTTCTCAAGATTTGTTTTTTGCAGTATCGACTTGGGACCCACTGCTTCCTGTGAATCAAGGTTGGGGGCAAGTGACCCAGCCAGATGGTGGTTTGGAGTGGGTGAAGAGCCAAGCGGCATGCACAGCATCCCCCCATCCCCCACCTTCCCCTCAGCAATTAAGGACCTCATCCCAGTGATATTCTGTGCAGGGGTGACCTTCCCCAAACTCTAAGGGACTTAAGGATCATAAACCATCTCCACTGATAAGTAAAAACAGGGGGAGTGGTGGCCTAGCAGTTAAGAAAGTGGCCCCGTAATCAGAATCATGGGATGTGGCTCTTCCTATGATCAGCTTAAAGGTGATAGAATATTGGGAGATGTTTTTTTTACCTATACGCACACATACACTGAAAAAAAGAGAAAAGAGCAACAGAAAAAGCAAAAGAGTTGGATGTTTTTTAGTTCGTCGGTGGTGCTGTTGCATCAGATACAGCTGGACATAAGTGGACTTTTTTTTGCCGTTACAGGGTGATCTTGAGCTAAGTTAAAATACATGCATGTAAATACGGCAGCATGTTATTTTGGATTTCTGCAAGGGAAGATGAGGCCACAGCGGTGAGGAGATGACTGAGGACAATCAATGAGGCTGCGTGAGGCACCTCTCCACGGCACCATAAGAAGAAAAGTTTTAAAAAACATTTTGTGTCACACAGGTTTGGCCCAGATTTTTTGTGTTCAATACGAGTTGCACTTTCAATCCATCTTAAACTGAGGTTACCCTGCCATACAGTCATCAAGCAGAGGTGAAGTATTGTGGATTCTGGTAAAGGCTGTATCCTTCATCTGTGTTCTAAGAGAAACGAGTTGTTCTTCTTCCACTTGATAAAAAGTCAACACCTGTTGGGGGCGTCTCACCTGTTGTGCTAGATCTGGGAAGGGATGGACCAATGCTTGGAAAAGTAACTTTCCTAGCATCAGACACACTGAAGCCTTCCTCTCCATCTCTTTTGCATAATCACCATAAAACAAGGAAGGAGCAAGACAGGCACATTATACACTTAATTTGAGACGTTTTGAGACTCAAAGTATTGGGTGGGGCAGGCCTATATCTTGTTTCCCTACCGTCTTCCTGGATACATATAAACATACCCCCAACAAGGGGGTGTGACTAACCCCACCGCTACATAGAGTGATCTGCTCTGGCCCAGTACTGCAGCTTCGATGTAGCGACAAGACCTGTAGCAGGCTGCTCGATATAAATTGCTGGTTGTCAGAGTTGTGTCCAAAAACTAAAAGTGAGCTTTATTAATAATTGGCCAACATTTCACATTTCAGGGGAAGCCTGGTCTTTTTGGGTGAGATGGCATTCAACTCAACTGGGCGGGCAGCACTCAGTTAAAATAAAAAAATGAACCTGACTCGCCAGAGCCGAGACCAGGCGGCAGACAAACTGGCTAAACCGAGCATCTGCCATTTGCTTGCTTCCTTTATTTCTTTACAACATGTATGTATAACTCACACTTTACAAGTCCTCCTTCCCTCTTACAGCTGATGCGTGAGGTGAGAGAAAAAGTCAAAGTCAGCTTTATTGTCAATTCTGCCACATGTCCAGGACATGCAGAGAATTGAAATTACGTTACTCTCAGACCCATACAAGTAACATTAAATACAAAACAGTAACATTGAATACAAAGGTATAAATACAATTTTAAAAAACGCAATATACAATTTTTAAAAACACCATATACAAATAAGGGCACATGGTGGAGAGTGCAAAACCATGTAGTGCAACAGAGGTAAGTTTAAAGTGACAAAGTGACAAGTGAGGTAAGTTTAAGGTGACAAAGTGAGAAGTGAGGTAGTTGGCAGACCAAAGCTGCACAGAGTGACTGGTGCATGGTCAGTTTGTGTGTGTTAAGAACATTGGGTTAGTGCTGGAGTTAGTGCTGGAGCAAGCTGAGCAAGTCTGAATTGGAATGTATAAGGCAAGAGTTTAAGGAATTGACATCTCAGATTAAGTGTTTTGAGTGTAGCACAAATATTTCTCCTTCTTCCGTTAATTCTGGGAATCAGGGACATATGGACACTGTGCAGGCTCAGTCCCAGAGGGTTAAAAAGTCACCACTGACATTACCTATCAATCTGCCTGCTGTTTTGTGTTATAAGCATGGGAAAGATGGTTTCCATCTTCTTAGATGGTTGTATCTAATCAAAACATTTATGTAAGTGTAAGGAATGTTTCTGGAAAACACATGTTAGTGAAGCATGGCGGGCTACTTGTTCACATGTTTGCTGTAAATGTGGTGTTTCAGGTTCCGTTTGCCAGGCAAATGGAGGGCGTAGGTATTCTTTCTCCCGAATCGTTTGACTTTTTTACTTCCCCTATGCCTGAGGAAGCTCACAACATTTGTGTGAAAAGCTAATGCAGAGTGTCTGGGCTTGACCATGCATGAGATTAGACTAATGGGCACTTGCCCTGTCTGGGAGCGATCATGTCGTTTAGCCCCTGCTGATTGGGAGGATGTACCTCAGCATTTTTAAAAGTTGAAGAAAAATTGTGTCATCACAATCCAAGAGTCCCTATGCTTCACCCATTGTGGTTGTTCGTAAAAAGTCAGGAAAGGTCAAAATGTGTGTTCATCCCTGACCAGTATATTGTGCCTAGAATTGAGGATGCCCATCATTGTTTCTCAGCAAGTGGTTAATCGTTTGGATCTGAGTAGTGGTTACTATCAGGTCCCTATGGGTGAGGCTGATAAAGAGAAAACTGCGTTCATTTGCAATTTATGTTTTATCCATTTCAAACGCATGTCTCAGGGGATCTGTGGTGCACCGGCCACATTTCAGAGAGTCATGGAGAGGACGGTGGGACATATCTTCTGGAGGTGCTGGTGTATCTGGACGATCTGATCTGTTTTTGGGACTTTTGAAGGTCTTGGATAGATTGCACGCTGAAGGCCTCAAAATATAATTAGACAGGTGCCAGTTTGGCAGAACATTAGTGAACTATGTTGGGCATATTGTTTCACTAAATGGAATAGCTGCTGACCCATCCAAAATAATGTCTGCCTGTTTCTTGGCCTAGACCACAAGCTGTAACTGAGCTTGGGTCATTCATGGTTTCTGTGGTTACTACTGGTGTTTTGTGAACGGTTTCTCAACATTGTGCTGACCTCTGAATGAGCTGCTTCAAGGTTGGCCATCCAACTTTGAGTGATCAGTGTGAGGCATCCTTTTCAGGAGCTGAAATCTAGGCTGACTCAGGAAAGGTCAAAAGCACAAAATGCCATGGACCTTGAATTTCCCATCATAAACAAGGACTGTGCTGCACTATTTTTGTCATTGTAGCCAGTGACCTGGTAAACTAGTATTATTTACTAGTATTATTGTTTTAAGGTTGAAAGAATCAGGTGAAAGAATCAAATTCCAAATTTGAGCTGGAAGCTGATTTAATTTGATTTCTGTTTGAACATTGCTCTTGAACACACTGTGTGTTACCCAACTGTCAGTGGCTGTACAAATCCATTTCCCAGTGGCCCACACCCTAGACAATTCCTGCACACCCCTATTCAGTGTGCTAAAATGGTTGATCTCACTGTTTTGTGTTAATGCTATGGCCACACAGATAATCTCAGCCCTTTTACAATGTAAAACAAGTCCTTGAATGCGTTGCAGGGCATTGCAGGGGCTGATTGGGGCAGACAGGTGCAGGTGATGATACTGAAGTGAGCTGAGATAGGATGCACGTGCAGGCAGATGAGCTGAGGGCATCGTCAAAGGTGAGGGCTGACAGGACCAATGAACTGGGGTCATGGCAAGTATATTCTTTTGTGAAAACAAAAATCATGGAATAGCAGTCCTGTTCATTTCAGTCAAAAGTAAACCACACAAAAGTATCCTTTTAGTGTACATTATTTATAATTCAGAATTACCACAATTAAGTGACTCCTCACCCCAAAAACAATGCCAACTAAAGGACATGCATGTAAATGTCATACTCAATCTCTGCAGTGGGCTTTACTTGCCACACAGTACAAAGAACCACATCTGACTATGGATATGTGCATCAGCATTTTCAGATTCCCAGTTGTAGAGGTGTTCTGCTTGCTGGCTCTGTGGAGGAAGCAACATCAACAACAGGATCAAAAGGATATTATGCATGCTTTCTGATTACATATGAGATGGTTTAGCCATCAAGTTTCTCTAATTCAAGAGCAAACATTGCAGGTGAATTACCAAGTCCAAAGAAAATGATAATGTATTTTTAATTCATAAACTTTTATAGTCTAATAATCTTTACTCACAGATTTGAATATATGTGATATAAAGGTCTAAGGAGTATTTGTATTTGAATAATAAAAAGTCCCTTCATACAGCCATTAACAGTGCCCGTGGAGCAGTGTATGGGGGTTACCGTGCTCAGGGGTACTTCAATGAGGATTCGGGATTTGAATCCAGCCTTCCAGATACAAGTCTACTTCCTTAGCTGCTAGGCCAGAAGTAAATGTTGGAGAATACTTTTTTTTTCTGCTGTGTTAAGATGAAATGTGTTTGGATTCAGTTCCTGGGGGTTGTCATGTTTGGAAGGTGTTTCTGTGTGACTCTGCTGAGGTGGAATGTGATGTTGTGGTTAGCAGCATTCTGACATGTATCATAGTAAGAATGGAGACAAAAATAAATGTTTTTTAACGGCTGTTAACTTGTTAGCAGTGCTGCCTATTTTTTAAAGCATTACAAGACATCACATCAGCAATGTTTTCCATGCTATGAAAATCACTCTCAGGAAATGTTTTCACACTTGCATACAATTCTAGCTGGGTGCATTTTTCAGAAAACGTTTTTTGGTGGACATAAAAGTAATAGATTTTTGGGCTGTGCTATTTTGAATTGTGCCATTAAACAAACAGCGGCAACATTTCATTGCCTATGGAATGATGAAAAAGGGACATTCTGGTGCCATCCATCATTGACTTGACTGTAACCTTTTGAGTAGAGGAAATGCTCCCTTTGTCATTACAGATCAATAAAAGGTATGTGTCAGTGGGAAACATGGTGCTTGACACATCAATCTTGGTAGAGTTGAATAAACTAAATATATCAGAGCTTCCTCTTTTAAGATAATTACATCCAATCCCCCTTTATCACAGGTTGTTTATATGTATATTTTCTTTCATGTGACTTCATGTGGTTCTGGACGGGTGCCTGTGTGCTGTGACAGGACAAAAACAGTGTTGCATGTGGAATATTGTAGATATTGCCAGTATCTATGTATATTTAAAGCTAGAATACTTTTTTATTATTCATTCATTCATTCATTCATTCATTCGATTCTGTCTACTCTTCAGGATCTTTGGACAAGATGGGTTCTACAGATTGCAAAAACACAAATAAAAAAAAATCTTACTGCATCTTAACTGCAGTAAGACAAGGACAGGTCCCAGCTTTACTTTAAATTAGTTATTCACAGTGCACAACTCTGCCAGTCATAAGGGAAATGTGTATTTTTCTTCGGTGTCCGTATAATGGCTCATGACAAATAACACCAATGTGGCTGTGAAGCTCCCTGTTTAATTTTAACCTCATTTGCATTTTGCCAGTATTTAATTGCATCTGCATTCTTTTGAAGAATGCTCTTGATTTCTTTCTGTTCATTGTGTTCATGTACAGTCTGTTCTGAAAATATTATAATATTATTACTACAATATTATATAGACAGTTGCTATATTAAGTTGCTTTAATAAATACATGTTGTGATTAATTTATAAACATTTAACACAATTTCTTTCCTTTCTATACTTTTTGTCTGATGCACAATCCATCCAAAACATAAAGATGGAGATGCACAGTGATTCAGATGTGTCATGATTCAGATGACACATCTGTTGTGCGCATCTTTACATTACTTTTAAATTGAGACACACAAATGCCAAGCATTTTTAGTAACGCAATCCTCCATCCAGGTCTGACTGGAAAATGGGCTTTGCACAGATAAGCACAAAGCTGCATTTCCCACCACAACCTCATCATGACTGTCCAGCTGCTGCCTCGGAGTCAGCAGTCCTGAACACACAAACACATGAATGTTAGATACATTTACAGAGCGACAGGGCGATTAGAACCAAATAAAAGGAGAGCGCCATGGCTACAGCATTAATGTGGACACTGGAATCCTTACCTTTTGTGTTTGCGTTTTAGTTCCTTCGGGATTGTTTGAGTTTCGTATTTGTATTCCTTATTTCGACCCTCGTGCCTTGTTCATGGACTTTTATGATAAACCCCCTCTTTGTGTCCACCAGAGTGGCAGTGGTGGCCTAGCGGTTAAGGAAGCGGCCCTGTACTCAGAAGGTTGCTGGTTCGAATCCCGAGCCGGCAAGGTGCCACTGAGGTGCCACTGAGCAAAGCACCGTCCCCACACACTGCTCCCCGGGCGCTTGTCATGGCTGCCCACTGCTCACTCAGGGTGATGGGTTAAATGCAGAGGACAAATTTCACTGTGTGCACTGTGTGCTGTGCTGCTGTGTATCACATGTGACAATCACTTCACTTTCACTTTACTTTAAAAGATGGCGACCCAGCAGCGGAGCCGAACCCCAGGGAGGGAGTTCCTAACCTGGCTGCACTGGGCCATGACGAGGTGGACGATCCCCAAAGTACCCCTAAGTCCAGCCGGGGGGGGTGCTCCCCCAAATAATTTTTTAGGGGGGGTGCAGTTCGGGTTGGGGGCTCCACCTGAGGGGAGGGTGAGTGGGGAAGCGATGGATCTGGGTCCTCTGGTAGCCGGTGAGGGGGGCGGGCCATGCATGGGCCTGCACCCGCCTCCAGAGGGGAGGAGCGCCATAGAGCCCCCTGGTAGGAATAAGGACCATGCGGGACCATGGTAGGCATGAGTGCCATGCGGGACCACGCCGGGAAGCCAGGCCGAGGGTCCGGAGCCGCCATGCGGGACCATGCCGGGAAGCCAGGCCAAGGGTCTGGAGCCGGCATGTGGGACCACGCCGGGGAGCCAGGCCGAGGGTCCGGAGCCGCCATGCGGGACCATGCCGGGAAGCCAGGCCAAGGGTCTGGAGCCGGCATGTGGGACCACGCCGGGGTGCCAGGCCGAGGGTCCGGATCCGCCATGCGGGACCACGGCGGGGAGCCAGGCTGAGGGTCCGGAGCCACCATGCGGGACCACGCCGGGGAGCCAGGCCGAGGGTCCAGAGCCACCATGCGGGACCACACCGGGGAGCCAGGCCGAGGGTCCGGAGCCGCCATGCGGGATACAGCAGAACAGGAGCCTTGTGGCTGCCGCCGTCCACCCTGCTGCCTCCACTGACGGTACTGCTTGGGCTCCGAGGACGTAGCCCTTGGAGGGGGGGCTCTGTCAGGATTGACTGCAGCTGGGCTCATCACCTGTACCCAATCCTGACAATGCATAAAACCCGGAGATTTCCGCCCCTACGGAATATCCGGCATTTTCGTGAACTCGGTCATGAACTTGACTTCCGTTAGTGTATGTGTTTATGTTATGAGTTCCGCCAATCGGCACACGCCTGCGGGCTCATTTATGTTCTTTCCTTAAGTTAAATTGTTTTCTCGCCATTGTTTATTCATGTTTATTCTTTATTTTATAATAAAACCCCCTTCCCAGCATGTCACACCTCTGCACTTCCTTCCCCCGTCAGTCCGTAGTTGTGACATTAACATTTTTATGTTAAGCTTTAAGTGTTTTGTTGTCAGGTACATTTAGTTGCTTTTAGATAATTGTTTTTTTCCTTTTTGTCATATAATGTATACTTGCATATTTCCACTGAAGGATGAAGATAACGATGAAGAGACCCCATGTGACAGAAGTGGACAATGCTTGTAGATCCACGGAGGTATGATGCATACCATTATAATATATTCCCCCTTTTTACATTAGAATTAGAAACTGTCATTGTCCTTTCATAGTACATACCTGGGGATTTGCCCACAGATGAAGGTCCTTCAACCTCAACGCACAATCTAAGCAGTGTAAGAATTTGTGTGAAGTTGTCCATATTTTCATTTTTTTTTTCTGACAATCTAATTTATTTAATAGTTTTTGCCTTCCTAGTTGCCAGCAAAAGAGTTGTATAAGGTCCATCTTCAAAAACAAATAAGAAAAAGTGACATGGAAATGGACTTTCAAATGGAAGAGAAAAGCATCACTAGAAATTTAATTACAGGAGCATCGCCGTAAGGTGAGAACAATCTGTTGCAAATTAATAGTATTGTGTACATAAAGCAATGCAATTAAAATAAACACAAACCAGAGCCGCAAACCAGTGCCTGCAATTTAATAAAAGTAATTGACAAATCCTTTCTCTCAAATGTCTTCCATCTCTGTTGTTTGCAAAAATCCATAAGGGTTCATCTTGGCCATCTTCAATATAAGGAGGATGGCTCTGTCCTCTTATTGTGGCAATGTTATGAAGCACAACACAAGCCACTATGATGTCACATGCGGGACTGACCCAGAGCCTATGCAGACACTGAAATCTCCACCTTGGCCCACGTTCAGCTGTGAGCCTGGTTAAAGTGTGTCTGTGATCCACTATCAGGTTCAAGGTTGGGTGTCCACTGTCTCCCAGCAAGTAACCATAGTACTGTTCTGTAATGATTCAAGTGTACAATACAAATAATGTAAAAAAAAAAAAAAAAAAACATTGAACAAAGCAATTATTTGTATTGTCTGGCATAATTCTGGCATCATGTACAGATCCTAGCCATTTTGCTTCAACATTAGTAATGATGGGGGTTGCCTCACATATTACCAATAAAGTCATGAGTTTAATGATTCTAACAAGGCAGAAAATTAAGGACACAAAATCAAGTAGTTACCTGCACACTGATACTATTAATAGATTTCCTATCAACATACTCTCTTTCCTTTATTGAAGGAGCTTTAATAGGAATGTGGGTGTCATCAATGCACCCAATTACATTTGGAAACCCTGAAATAAAAAGTCATATATGGAAGTATCAAGTGTGTGTGGGTGTAGGATGAATACATGTACAGATATAAATAGTATGACTACATATTAAATATGAATCAGATTTTACAACAAAGGACACACCTGCCACTCTGTGGAATCCTTTTTAATGACACACAGAGCTTGATGGCCAGGGAACTGTACAAACGTGTGTAAGAACTGTTCAAGTACCAGACATACTGTGCGAATGGCTCTACACAGTTGCCTTTCCCACATGCTCTGCATCGCCCACACTGTACAAATAAAATATCCTGATGCAAAAAACCCAAGTGCTACGCACAGAATGTTTTGCGTGGCTTGATACATTTGCAATATGCGGTTTCAAGAGATGTTAAGTAAATTAACGATTTCTTTGAAAAACGATAATGCTCTTTCAAATAATCATCAAAAAGACAGAGGACTTCAATACGTGATCTTATAACTCTCTCCCAGCAAAAAATAAATAATTTGTGCCTCCACGTCCACAGGATCATCAAAAGGGCATGCCAAGCTCAGTAACCTTCTGAAGCAAATTGACCCTGGAACCTGCCAAGCAGGTTATCTTCAGAGAGTAAGTTGCTATGGTTATATACATACCCGGAAAGTACCCATTTTTGGAACCAAAAGTTATCCGCTAACTTACCCTAGTATGTCACATAACCTGCTCTCTGGAATACCCCCCACGAACATAAACTAATACAAAGGTAACGTTCATGTGTACACATTAAGTTGGTCTGCTGCCAAACAGTTCCTTATAACAGGACTAACCGTAGACGCCTAATCAGCAGCACTTGTCCATGATTAGAGCCCTGCTGTCAGGCTGAGTGTTGCAGGCTGTGGCCCTGGCTGCACCCAGCCGTGAAACTTAAATGTAAATAAACAAATGCATTTCTTGGCTCAAGAAAAACATTTTTTCAGGGAAATCCCAAGAATGCACAAATAAATGTAATTGTATTCACAAATATATGGTGTTTTGTAAATGCAGGTTTATCGGTTTGGGAATAAATATAACTGCACTGACATTTGTGCATCACGTGAAATTCATTTGTGAATGGTCTAACATTTATTTGTAAGTCATAAATTATATTTGTGAATCTTGTTACATTTGTCCCTGAATCAAGAAATGTAATTTTCCTGTATAGTTGTCCTATATACACACGTGGACAAAATTGTTGGTACACTTCAGTCAAAGATAGAAAAACTCACAATGGTCACAGAAATAACTTTAATCTGACAAAAGTAATAATAAATAAAAATTCTATGAAGTTTAACCAATGAAAGTCAGACAATGATTTTCAACCATGCTTCAACAGAATTATTTAAAAAAATAAACTCATGAAACAGGCCTGGACAAAAATGATGGTACCCCTAACTTAATATTTTGTTGCACAACCTTTTGAGGTAATCAATGCAATCAAACGGTCAATGAGACTTCTGCACTTCTCAGCAGGTATTCTGGCCCACTCCTCATGAGCAAACTGCTCCAGTTGTCTCAGGTTTGAAGGGTGCCTTTTCCAGATAGCATGTTTCAGCTCTTTCCAAAGATGCTCAATAGGATTGAGGTCAGGGCTCATAGAAGGCAACTTTAGAATAGTCCAATGTTTTGGGTCATTGTCCTGTTGCAAGACCCATGACCTGCGACTGAGACCAAGTTTTCTGACACTGGCCAGCACATTTCTCTCAAGAATCCCTTGATAGTCTTGAGATTTCATTGTACCCTGCACAGATTCAAGACAGATGCAGCAAAGCAGCCCCAGAACATAACAGAGCATCATCCATGTTTAACAGAAGGGACGGTGTTCTTTTCTTGATATGCTTCATTTTTCCGTCTGTGAACATAGAGCCGATGTGCCTTGGCAAAAAGTTAAATTTTTGTCTCATCTGTCCATAGGACATTCTCCCAGAATCTTTGTGGCTTGTCCACATGTAGTTTGGCAAATTCCAGTCTGGCTTTTTTATGATTTGGTGTCCTCCTTGGTCGTCTCCTATGAAGTCCACTTTGGCTCAAACAACAACGGATGGTGCGATCTGACACTGATGTTCCTTGAGCTTGAAGTTCACCTTGGATCTCTTTAGAAGTTTTTCTGGGCTCTTTTGTTATCATTCGTATTATCCTCTTTGATTTGTCATCAATTTTCCTCCTGCGGCCACGTCCAGGGAGGTTGCCTACAGTCCCATGGATTTTAAATTTCTGAATAATATGCGCATCAAGCTGCTTCGAGATGGTCTTATAGCCTTTAACTTTGACATGCTTGTCTATAATTTTCTTTCTAATCTCCTGAGACAACTCCTTCGGTTTCTCTGGTCCATGTTGAGTGTGGTACACACCATGTCACCAAACAACACAGTGACTACCTGGAGCCCTAGATATAGGTCCACTGACTGATTACAAGATTGTAGACACCTGTGATGCTAATTAGTGGACACACCTTGGATTAACATGTCCCTTTGGTCACATTATTTTCAGTCTTTCCTAGGGGTACCATCATTTTTGTCCAGGCCTGTTTCATGAGTTTATTTTTTTTTAATTATTCTGTTGAAGCATGGTTGAAAGGCAATGTCTGATTTTTATTAGTTAAATTTCATAGATTTTTTATTTATTATTACTTTTGTCAGATTCAAGTTATTTTTGTGACCATTTTGAGTTTTTCTTTCATTGACTGAAGGGTACCAACAATTTTGTCCACGTGTGTATACTCTACATGTTCCCCTCTACATCTACATAAAATACGATTTTTTTGTAAAAGTGATATGGACTGATGAATATGGACGGCAGTAGGCACAAGTAGGCAGTAGGCACAAGGATGTGTCCCTGGATGTGACATACCAGGGTAAGTTAGTGACTTCAGCTCTCAAAACATGCTACATTGTCCAAATTATGGTGATAGTGTTCAGGAAGAGCTGTTTTACGTTCACTGGATTAATAATTTTAATTAATTTATGTTTTGTTTATTCAATCATATATTGACAACCCAGATGTCTACTTGTGAGTCTGCTTGGTAACAAGTTCAGGCATAATATTTTGAAGCCTCCCTTAACTAAAAAATTGTCCAAAAAAATGGATATCTGTCAAAATGACTGGTCCACCGGGCGAACAGGTGGTGCCCAGCAGGACAAAGTAGAAGACCACCCGGAAGCGAACAGAGACGGGGTCACCTCACAGTATTATTTTTTTATTTTGGCTTAGACAGCAGCTCATTTTAAAGCATTATTGCCTTAGCCTTATTGATCATTGTACCCTGCCTGTTTCTTGACACTGATTTCTGAATGCCCCTTTGACTCCATCTCGAATGATAATGACCACTTCTTCCATCCCTCACAGTCAAGAAGCTCTTGGTTCTCACCCATGCTTGCAAATCATTCTTAAGCCAGTAGCCTTTGTGTACTCCCCTGTCCCTTAGATCATTTGTCATTGAAATGTTTCCCTTTATTTATTTTTCAGTTTGAGGCAGATTTTAGTAGCTGGCAAGAGATGACTAGTGCAGAAAAAACAAGGAAATACAGGGAGATAATAAATACAGATCCTATAAAGAGAGAGGAGGTCCTGATGAAAAGACAAGCAAAGTAAATGGAAAAATGTACGTTATTTATATGACATTTGTACTATGTGTAGTTATATTGAGCCCGAAAATGGCTTTATAATTGAAAACTTGGCTCAAAGAAAGCTATACAAATAAACATACACTTGCACGAGCAGGCACACTCTCCCACACACACTCATTGACTGAAACATTGATTCCAGTCACTTGTCAAGCTCAGTTCGGTTGTTCGTTAATTGCAGCAAATACAGATTTTTGGATTGTTGTGTGGTGTGATTATTCATATGACATGACACCATTTCATTTTGTGTAACATTCACAATTTATAAAATAATTAAGGCTTTTTCATTATTAATCATAAAATCATCAATGTGACAGATCGGGAATAGTACCACCAACTAGATATTAGTAGTTATATATTATAACTAGATATTCATTACATTGAAATATTATGAGTAAATGTCTGTGTCAGAGGGTTAATGTAACATATTTGCACATAAAATGACATACTTTTATATAGTAATGATAAAGAATCAGGACAAATAGTTTTACATTATCACATCATAAGAATTATTTAATTTAATACACCATATGACAATTTTTGTCACTTTGGCAATAAACTAATAAATAAATATAAATTATAGGACAAACTCTACATGACTTACATTTAAAATAAAAAAAATATTTAGCCAAATATGTCAAGCTCAAGAGAGACGTGCCAAAATTGCTCCCACAGCATTCTTCAGCCTCATACATTTCACACGAGTAGACAACACACCATGTGTCTCCTGGACATATTTCAATTGGCCATTGGTCAAAACCGGAACAGGTCAAAAAAGGGATGCATTTTTCCATCCTATGTTTGACTCCTTATTGTTATGTTTTTTATGTGTATTCCAGGACTGCTTCTCAAATCTAAAGTCTCTGATGGCTCAAATAAGTTAAATCAAGCAGAGCTGAAATGTTCAGAAATATGGCTTGGCTGCCACAGTGCAGAATTCCAGCGAGAACCCTCCTCCTATCTGGGATGGTTAGTCGAAAATTGCATGAAAGTGGAAGAGATCATTCCTTCCGATTGCTCTCTCACGGCGTGGTAGCCCATTAAAGCAATCTTCCTGCAGACACCCTGGCAACATCACAATCTGGGTTAAATGAGTAATAAAAAGATGATCTACAATAAGAAGCCCTTCAGTTGTTCACCATAAGTGATAGGTCCCAATGGTCACAAAAGTGACCTTTTTTTCTTCTTATTCATCTGGAGGATCCAGTATTGTTTCTGTTGAGTTGACAGATTTAACTTGAAAATGAAAAAAATTGATTAGACTGTATTGATTAAACTGTATTAAGATCATGTGACCAGTGTGAAAGGTCAACTGACCAGACCACTTTAATTCCTGTTTGCACCAATGAAGGGAAATGTCTTCCACAAAACTCTATAAAAGAAGGTAACTAAAATATCTTAATTTACAGAAAACACTAGCACATATACTCTTAACATTTAACATTTATAGCATTTATCAGACGCCCTTATCCAGAATCAGTAGTTACAGGGACAGTCCCCCTGGAGAAATTTAGGGTTAAGTGTCTTGCTCAGGGACACAATGGTAGTAAGTGGGATTCGAACCCAGGTCTTCTGGTTCATAGGCGAGTGTCTAACCCACTAGGCCACTACCACCCTCTTTTACTGATATGTTGAAATTATACTTCTGTTTGTATATTTTGCTGAGGTGAGGCACATATGTGTTAACAGTGACACTGCTTGATGCAGCAGGGCATTTGGATGTTTTAAAAACCCTGTCCCTGGCGGGGAGGAGAGGGAGATGGGGGCAACCACGTGGTGCAAGACGGAGTGGCAGGTGTCCAGTTAGGAGAAGAGGGAGAGGGAGGTGCCCATGTGATGTGATTTGTGGTTGTCCATGTTATACAAGCTTTAAAGGGAGGTGCCTGTGCCTAGAGACCAAAAGCAGCAGAGTGCAAACAACAAACCAATCCTGATCCACTAGATTTGTTTTTGCTAATGTGTCCTCCCACCCTTAGGCAACTCAGAATTGAAAGGTCAAACACATACTACATACAGATCATAAGCAAAACGCTTGAACTGACAATGAAGGAATTGTTGACTTTCTATGTGGTCCTGCTTACATCTGGGTACAGTTGTGTGCCATGGTGGCAAATGTTTTGGACATTAGACCCTGAAGTCTACAAAAAAGCCATCTCCAATGACTTAAAGGGGCAGTGGTGGCCCAGCAGGGGCAGTGGTGGCTTATCGGTTAAGAAAGCGGTCCCATAATCAAAAGGTTGCCAGTTCGAATCCCGATCTGCCAAGGTACCACTGAGCAAAACACCGTCCCCACACAATGCTCCCCGGGCACCTTTCATGGCTGCCCACTGCACACTAAGGGTGATGGGTTAAAAGCAGAGAACATATTTGTTGTGTGCACCATGTGCTCTACTGTGTATCACAATGACAATCACTTTACTCTTATTTTCAATGTAATGTGAAGGAATAGGTTTGATGAAATAATGGCTTTAATTCATGTGGTGGTTAACTTGAGGTTCATAAACACCCCTTTCTGCAAAGTGCGACCCACATACACTAATCTAAATTAATCTTTCAAAGTTATGCCCCACTCCAAATGACTGTCAGTTGATGAAAGTATGGCACAGTTGCAAGCAGACATTAAGGGCAAGCCAATACGATGTGGTTATAACCTGTGGATTCTTGCATCACCTATATGGTATATGTATAAATACATATACCCTGTACTTATGTACAGCATATGTATGTATATATGCCATCACCAGAACACTGTTAAACAGACCTTATGCACCTGATTTTTTGTCTTGTCGTGTGTGTCCTGTTTGAAATATCCAACATATCCACTTACAAGCATCCTATATGATGTTGTCCCTGGCAGGGACGCTGGCCTGATGCTGGCCTATGAAGCCAAACATGGGGTAGCACCATTCTACCTCACAACCCTCATTATACCTAGCACTGCACCTCGTATACTCCGAGCCTCCAGTACTGCTTGCCTGGTCCCTCCATTGCTAAAGGTAAAAGGAAGACATTCATCTAGACTCTTCTCTGGCTTGGCCCCTCCGTGGTGGAAAGAACTTCCCCTTGAGGTCAAAAAAACTCACTCACTGAGCACAAAGGGCAGCTCAAGACCATCCTCTTTAGAGAATATTTAGATTAACTTGTAACCTTCTTATTGTCTGACTACAACATAGTGAATAATAAGATTGTATTCATAGTTGGGGGTCCTAATGAACCGGATCTGATCACTTCATCGATGGTAACATGAAAACACATTGTAAGTCGCTCTGGAAAAGGGCGTCCGCAAAATGCCTTAAATGTAAATGTCCAGTTACGTCCTGTTCGACCTGTACAATGATACAGAAAAGTTTTACTTTTCTCCTATAGAGATAACCTCTACAATATTTAAGGTTTAGTTTTATTTAGTATAGTTTAGTTTAGTGTGTATATGCATATATTTTTCTTTTATAATTGCACTATAGGGGGGGGGGGGGGTCTGTGTGAAACATTATTTCAATACACAATATACTGTGTATACTGCTGTACTGACAAACCAATCTTGAATATGTACCATATGGAGCCCTACTGAGGAGGGTTCCTGATAGAGGCCTTGGACAGGGTCCAAAGTGTTGTCTTGCTGAACAGGCCGAGGTAAGTCCTGAGTGCCACTTTGACAACCTGTATTCATCTCAGTCTTCTTGACACACCAGCTTATTGTCAAGAATTTCAAAGTCATTCCTTTGAAATGTCACCTCTGGTATATTATTCAGCAAACTTGCTGGCAAATTGTGTGTTTGCAATGGGTCTCTTTTAAAGATTTGGCACACCAGCCAATGCAGACCACCAGCTATGAGAATGTCAATCTTCAAAAATGATCATGGAAAAGATCACTGGCCTGAGAACACAGGAAACCCTTTCCGCAGATGCAGATGGTATAAGAAGCACATGTATATGGATTTGCAAAGTTTGGTGTGCTTTCCCAAATTAAATGCTTCCAAATTTTTCATGGCAGATATCGGATCCAAAGACAAAAGTATAAAGAAAAAAGTCAACAACAATAACTAAATTTTTAAAATACTATGTAACAGGTGAGTTAATATTACAGCTGAGTGTGTGGGTCTGTTGAAAGTGAAGTGATTCTCACTGTGATACACAGCACAGCACACGGTGCACACAATGAAATGTGTCCTTTGCTTTTAACCATCAGCCTTATTGAGCAGTGGGCAGCCATGACAGGTGCCCGGGGAGCAGTGTGTAGGGATGGTGCTTTGCTCAGTGGCAACTGAGTGGCACCTTGGTGGATCAGGATTCAAACCGGCAACCTTCTGAGTACAGGTCCGCTTCCTTAACCGCTAGGCCTCCACTGCCCAACAATTTTTTTTTTCCTGAAAATATTAGTACATGGATTTACCTCCTGAGACCTTCCTAATGCACAAACATTATGTGCTTTTAATTTTATTTTGGTTAAGTGGCCAAAATTTTAAGTTTTAATATTGATCACAATTGTGACCGACAAGTAGTGATGATAGTGCCCACTAAAGACAAAATAATAAAATAGTTATTTTTTTTTAACATCATTTAATTGATGTGCATATAACAAACACATCCATATCGGTTATCATACCACAATGATGGTGAGACCAAGACTAACCAAGACCAAGTCAACAAAACGAGCAACTGCGTGCAAATGGCAATCTCACTGCACCAATCATTCCAGCGTTCAATCAGCTGGTGGAGGTCAGCAATCAACCTGTGGTAATGGGATGGGGATTTGAGCAGCACACACATTCCATGACAGCTCAGCATGGAGGAAGTAATTTGCAGGTTTATTACATGGTTTTGGCATGTCAGACTGAGAACAACAGTAAGACACGATGGTGGAATCATCAGCTATTGGGAAGTAAGAATAACAAAGCATCACAAGCACAAATGAATGGAAAGTACAAAAGCATCTTCAGCAAAACTGGGACAGAATGTGATTGAGGAACTTTCCACAAAAAACGATCTGTTTAAAACCTGACGTGTATCTGCTGGAACTCAGAACTCGATCAGATCCATACAATTCCGAAAATTGATGTAAGAAGCAGAAGTCAAATACAGCCCATGTGATGATTTCCCCACTGGGATCCCTCAAGCAGGGCAACTTACCTGCTGCTGCACTCAAGAGCACCATCTTGAGAAAGAGAGAAAGAGATAGAATGGGAGTGAGAAAACAGAAACAGCAATTCAATTTCTTTTCCCAAACGCTTGATTGCAGTTTGCACAAGAGAAAAAAAAAAAACATGACCTGCCCTCTTTCCCGCCCCTCTCAGGTCCCTGATTTGTGCTGTGATGTGTCAGTTGGGATGTGTGGAACATTCAAAGCAAAACACACAAATGAAGAATGTTAAATAAATTGCAGATAACATTTGAGTGATAAATGTTCATAATTACTTTTGCCATGGCAACAAGGAATGCCTCCAAACAGACCTGAGTGTTTGCAAGGCTCCAGCAGATGACATGCTCCCTTGGTCAGCAGTCTGTATGAATGAGGGATGGGCTTTCTGACTATGACCAGAACATTTCTTCTGCAGAACATCAGCAAACCAACAGAAATGAAAAGAATGAAAGAAGAATGTAAAAACCTTCACGTGGTCTTCACAATCAGTGTGTGAATGTCCTCTCTTAACGCAGAGCAAAACCTGCAATGATGCAGAACAGCAGCTTTATAGAAATGGCAAACAAAGGATTTCTAAAGAATTATTCTGAATTCAAATGTGCTCCCTCCCTACCTGCTCTCTCTGACGTAAAGTACAAATTGTCCAAGAGATTTCTGGTTGTAATCAGAATAAAGAATAAGCAGTTTCCAAGACATGCAAGCTACAATGTTTTATATGAATTTATAAAAAGATTTGGGTATTGAACACTAAATGTTTCTGTACAGACCCCATCATCAAAACCTGTCCAAACTTCCATTGTGCCCAAATTCTGATGTAATCTATGTCAGAACGGTGCTGGGGCTGTAATTGGAGCATGCCGAGTTTAAACTGCATCACACGTTCTGTGTAGTCATACTATACCAGAGCTGAGGAATCGATACATATTCTGTCAGTTCAGCTCTGGCGCATACTGTTTCTGCTATTGGCACAATACAGGTGAAGATTTTTAGTGTGCTGCTCACTGCTGGTTTAGCCTTTAATGGAAATGGCCATCCATCCAAATAAGGGCTACAGGAAAGGTGGAGACCATGATTTGGCAACAACCCCCTGGACAGGTTTCGACTTGCCAGTCTAATGCACACAGGTTCAGAGCAGAGAGCCAATTTGTTACTAACCTGCCTAACATGTGTTTTCCTTTTTTAATTTAACCAGTTATTAATGTAGAGACCCGAGGAGCAGCCAGGACTCATGCCTAGCTCATGCCTAGCTCACCAGTGTGAATCTTGCATTTTGGACTCTTTTAGCTCTGAGGCTGACAGGGCCTTCAGCTCCAGAATTACAGTGAGCTGGTGTTTGATGATGCCTCGCCCAGCAAAACTGGGTTCTCTGCGTGTCGGAGCAAGGGATGCAGCAGAGCAGCGGAGTGGGGAGGCAAGAGTGTGGGCATGTTCTGGAGCGTGGGTTTCTTTCCACTGTGACAAAACTGAACCCACCTAGGTGTACCAGTAAGTGAAAGTAGCAGGCTGTAATCGGGTCAGACAGGAGCAGATACCAGAGGCTGAGGCGAAGACATGATCCTGAATGGGACAGGCACTCAGCAACATGGACGTCCAAGCAAAAGGCAGAAAGGGTTATTCCGTATAGTAGTCAGGCCTGAAAAGAGGTGAGTGAGGCAGGTTCAGTCGGGACAAAAAGGCTTACTGCAAAAGTAATATGAATCAACGAAGGAGTGTGCGTCTGTTGGCTCAGTGTGTCGCCCTTTTATGCTGGTTAGTTGTCAGCATAACCACTAGGCCACCACTGCCCAGACCAGATTGGCATGATTTTTTTTACCCTAGCCACTTGCCGTGTAGGGAACATGCACATTCGGTGACTCCCTCAAAATCCTGCAATGAGTGAGCAATTACCCAAATAACTCCAATAACACTTAGCATTTAGTGTTTGGATAAAGCCTCCATATTTCAACCAAAGGTCAGGAACCAGATGCATGAACCTATCTCTTTGGTCAATTAATGACTCTCAGGAGTCATGGCTCTCTCCCCTCTGGAAGAGTAGTTAAAACCCAAGAGGCACATCTGCCACACTAATCAAACTAAGGAATAACCCAATCTGCTGGAAAGGAATAACCCAAAGTGACGATAGTAGTTTGCGAACCCCAGAAAGTGCTGCAGCCCCTTAATGGGCTAAGGCCATTCAGTCACCACGGATACATTGGGATCCTCCATAGTGATTCCTGCTGAGCTGTGATCACCAAGAAATGCCACCTCCTTCCTGCCGCCTCCTGTGAAAGCTGCACTTCTCAGCTTTCACATACAACTTGATGTGCAAGCAAGCGGTAGAGGACCACCCTCACATGCTGGAGGTGTTCAGTCCAGGTCATGGAGAACACCAAGATGTGTACACCACTACAAACCTATCCATGTCTCAGAGGACGTTGTTCACAAATCCCTGGAAAAAACACGGGGCATTCGCGAGCCCATAGAGCATCACCCTGTACTCGTAATTCCCAGACATGGTGCTAAAGCCATTTTCCATTTGTCTCCTACTTGCATACTCACCAGATTGTAGGCAATCCAGAGGTTCAGCTTCATGAAGAAGGTCACACCCCCGGAGACACTCGATGGTGATGGGAATCAGCAGAAGAGGGTGAGAATACATCCTCGTGATCTCATTTAGCCCCTGGTAGTCAATGCACGGGCACAGACCCCCGTTCTTCTTTTTCATGAGAGAGAGAGCGTGAACGCCTAAATAACCCTGACGCAGGGCCTTGGCCACGTATTCCTCCATTGCCCACTGCTACGGTTTGGACAATGAATTAATACGCGACCTAGGAGGTGTTTTACCTGGCAATCCCAGGGATTGCACGGCGGATTGCGCAATCCCAAGGACGATGCACCGGAAGACGAGTCACCTTGTCAATCGAGAAGACCTCATGCAAATCCAGGAATTCAGGTGAAATGGAGTGCGCTTCTTGTGCTCACGGGCTTCCGACCGAAGTCACGTGCACAGGTGTGGGTTGAACAAAACACCGGAACATACATGTAAGGGACCATGAGAAAATAGTGTGTGTGTGTTCCAGTTTATGTGTGGGTTGTGTGTGCATAACCAGGGCAGTCCAAAAATTATTTGGTGGGGAAACTGGGGTAAAGACAACGTCTCTGAATTGAGGGGGGAATGGAAACAGAAAGGGGCTTGGTTCTAACTGAAAGGGGTTCGTCTCCTAATGGTCGCCCGTCCAGGGCTTGTACGAAGACTGGGGACTGCAGAGGATGGGTAAGGATATGACAGGTAGACACAACAGACCGTGCAATGAAATTACCTGCTGATCCGGAGCAGGGAGAGAAAAACACAACAATGGTCAGCAACACACACAGACACCTCAATAACAAATTGTCCATGGTCAGCAGGGGGGAGAACCTTCCTCTCTCTGTTCTTCGGCCGTGGGCAGCTGTCCCTCCAATGGGCCGGGCTCCCACAGCGGAGACACGCCCCTGTCTGGAGACGCCGCCTCCTCTCCTCCCGCTCCACACAGGCTGAAGCGACCTGCACCATTTCCGGTGATGGTGACCTTTGGCTGTCACCCCCTGTCGCTTTGATCCGGGGCTCCCCTCCCAGTCCACCTCAGCCGCTGAGGAGTGGCTCATGTGCCTGTCTCGTAGGTGGTTGTCCAGGGAGATGGCGAGCGTGATTACATCATCCTGGCCACGCCCAGCATCCCGACAAGCCATCCGAATTGTAGTTCCAGCGTTAAGCCGTCAACAAGGCGTCCTCCCCCCAACCCCTCTCTGCTGCCAGGACAGGACCCTGAAGTGTAGGGCGTACTCGCTCGTGGGAGATCTGCGCACAAGTGTCTGCACAGATTTTTCTGTAGATATAGACAGAGCCCAGTCTACATCATCATGGTGTGCTGTGATGTCCCTAGACAAGAATGATGATAAATGCATACTGAACACCTCCCCCTCTCTGCGCCGGTTGATGATCTGGACTAAAACTACTTTTGTGAGTTCAGACCAGACATTTTAAGAGGATTCTGGTGATAACTGTTGAGTACATTCATCCTGCAGTCCAGTGCCGTTCCTGATAGTCGTTTAAGTGCGGTACTGATCTTCTGCTGGTCTGTTAGACTGGTGACATCCGTGGAGTATAACTCATACCTGAGTAAAAAGATCTTACACCACCGGAGTACCACTCTAGGAGACCACTCGGGGAGATCCGTCACAGGGGCTGGAACCGGAGGCTCTCCTCCTGGAAGGTGTGGGTGGTAGTAGCGTAGTGGGTAACACGCTCGCCTATGAACCAGAAGACCTAGGTTTAAATCCTACTTACTACCATTGTGTCCCTGAGCAAGACACTTAACCCTAAGTTTCTCCAGGGGGACTGTCCCTGTAACTACTGATTGAAAGTCGCTCTGGATAAGGGCGTCTGATAAATGCTGTAAATGTAAATGATGTAAATGTGTGGGGCTGGAGCTGGGGGTGGAGCCACTCCACCAGGGGGCTGGGCCAGCAGCTGCTGGACTGTGGTGGAGAGAGCGGTGATCTGCTTCCTTTGTGCAACCACTTCTGCCAGGGAGATGGTCAGGTGACCCAACCGCCGGTGATGCGCTGCCACCACTTCCTCCAGTGTCGTGGGGGATAGTCTGTGGGCAATGGCACTGAAGAGCAGTCCATTTTTGGCAGAGAGCGATTCTTCTGTCACGCCGGAAAAAGATGATGGACAGCAAAGGGCCAGTGGAAGATCAGTTTATTTTAAAGGTTAACAAAAAAACAGGAGAATGTCCAAAAACACTGTCAACAGATCCACCACGCCATGCACTGAACAAAGGGAACAGGAAGGGGTTTCGCTCGACCTGTAGAGTGACTTACATAGACCATATACAGGGTGCCACGTACCCTCAGAATTGGTGTTGATACTGATGATGACCACGACTAGACCTCATATTCCAATTAAAAGTCTTATAAAATAGCCATATCTACTATCATGTGAAGCATATTGCATTTTGTGATGCACCTACTCTGTAGGTGTGGAAGATGCAGGCCATTTTTAGAATCAAATGCAAGATACATGTTTAGAACTTTTCGAAGTGGGAGAAAGCAAAGTATGTTTGTTGTATCTGTTTTTTTTTCCACCACCTCATTTGTACCTTCATAACTTTTTCATTCACTACTGTCATAAAAGGCCACTTCATGAGATGCTCATTAAGATGAGTGAATGACAAAAAAGTGTTCAGCATAAACCTTCAGAACTATTAGAAAACATCCCTGATGTCTAATTTACTGTGGTCGAGAGAAGCCAAGAGTGTGAGAGTGAAAATCAAAGTGATTGTTATTGTGAAACACAGCACAAAATGCAAGTCCCATAAATGAGTAGGTGTGTCCAAATATTTTACTGTTACTGTGTATCAGAATATACATTTTAATTCTCTCAGCTGCTTTAAAATCTCAAACTGCTGTTTGCTGTACAAAAGAATAACGTTCACAATAATTTGCAGAAGCACATTGTAATGCTGTACATTTTTGACTACAGGGATTTCATGATTGAATGAGTACTATGTTATAGATTTACTGACTATCTGCAATTTGTTTACAGATTTTGAAAGAAGATATTATACACAGCTAAAACGTAAACGTGAAAATTTAGATGCTTGACTGATTTTATTTGACAGAGGTTAACATTCATATCCAGGGTGACATGTAAAAAGGTTTTGCTGTGTTTATTTAGAGACTATAATACAACAGAAAATGGAATTTGGGGGATTTTTTCCTTGAAAGTTTTTTCAAAATACCTAATACAGTGTCCAATCTTTTTACAGATCAGGAAAGAAGACAGTCCATTTACAACTAAGGCCGAAGATAACAGCAGCCAACAGAGCTGACACAAGATTTATATCACCAGGGTGCTTTCTACCTCAGTAGGTCCACAGGTAAGTGTCCTTCAGTCTTTTAGAAGTTCTTGCTTATAAATAGTTAATATGTAGTTAATGTGAAGATTGCTTCATTACATTAATTGTATTGTTTTGAGTCATGCGATTTTTATGTGAAAGTTAACACATTTAGTTAACACACCAATATAGTTCTTTTTTAACATGCCTCATGCATCACTGACTTTTTCTCAAATTTCATCTTTTGTTCATGATTTTAAAACAACTGATATTTTTGTTAATAACTAATGTGAGCAGTTGTGGGAAGATTGTCTGTGTGAAAACATCTGGAGTGACATCAAGATTTCTTAGTTTATGCGAGCAAAACTGTTGCCATTCAGTCCGCGCTCACCTTGTATCAGTTGTATATACTGGTAGTTCTACATGTACAACCACGCAGAAGTTCCGAAATTATTTAAATGGATGGACCATCCAGCAGCCTCCAGCAGCTTTTGCACAATCAGAAACTGGTACTGGTCAGAGCTGTGGAAAAAAGGGAAGATAGTGGTAGAGTTTAAAATAAGAGACATTATTGCTTAAAACCAGTTACTAAGATGGCACGGCATCTGGAATGTGTACATTCCAATGAGAGGGAAGTGGCTGAGGCATGCAGGTTACCAAAAGGACATTAACACATTTCCAATTTTTTCTCTAAGCAGAGAAAACTTCATTTGGATGATATATGTCACAGAGGAAATTTTGTACCCAATGCTGCTATCATGAAATCAGATGAAAGAGAACTGTTCCCTACAAACAGCCACCCAACAAAGTAAAACGCAGCCATTTTATGCATTGTGCATATTGCCAAGGTTTATTCCTCAGGAATGGTCTGTGGCGTCATCTGAAGGTCTGTAAACTACATTGCAAAGATTTGGTTCCAAAACCTGGAAAAAAATGTGTACAGAGCCAGTACCTTCACACATAAGCACAAACGCACGGAAGACTTTGAGCCTCATGCAATCTGATGAAGTCACAGCTGTTGTCAAAAATGACAGCTGCATCATTCAATTGGGTGAGCATTTGCTTAACAAAGGAGGACCGTCTGCCAAAAAACAGACCTGTGTCAGACAGAAGTTACGAGAATTGGGAAACAACTTATCAGCGGAAAGAAAGTTGCATCATTGAACAAAATGAAAGATTTTGTAAACCCCCAAAACTACATGAGAATCACTGAAACTTCTAGTAATGTGTGTGGTTACAGTAATGATATTAATAGTTTCAGAATTCCTTCTTTTCCCAAAAAACTTGGAATCAGCCTCACAAAACTCAGGAACGCTGGTGTGAATCGATCGCTGCCACAGCTGTACGAAATATTGAAGAAGCGAAGTGGAATGTCCCTTTGATGTTAACCTTTACAAATGATGTGCAGAAACATCATTCCTTTCTCAATAAGTTGCAGGATGAATGTACTCAACAGTTATCATCAGAATCCTCTTAAAAAGGGGTGGTAGTAGCCTAGTGGGTAACACACTCGCCTATGAACCAGAAGACCCGGGTTCGAATCCCACTTACTACCATTGTGTCCCTGAGTTGCTCCTAGGGGGGACTGTCCCTGCAACTACTGATTGTAAGTCGCTCTGGATAAGGGCGTCTGATAAATGCTGTAAATGTAAATGTAAAATGTCTGGTCTGAACTCACAAAAGTAGTTTTAGTCCAGATCATCAACCGGCGCAGAGAGGGGGAGGTGTCCAGTATGCATTTATCTTCATTCTTGTCTAGGGACATAACAGCATACCATGATGATGTAGACTGGGCTCTGTCTACATCTACAGAAAAATCTGTGCAGACTCTTCTCCAGAATTGTAATCAGAGGCAAAAGAGGTCATCCTGTTCCTATTCCCCTGTCCCCCAAGATGCTATCTGCATTGGAAGGGATTGCATTTAGAGAAGAGACACAGTTGTGGTGTGCTGAAAGAAAACATCTATCTCTTCGCACAGCAATCAGCACTGTCACATTACAGAAGATAAGACTGCCACTGCAGTTTTGCACAGTCTTGTGGAGCAAAGAATCCCAAAAACACTAACGTCCACAAAACTGTGAAAGCAAGTTGCAACTTTGACAGTCCTAAAGATACAGACATGGACCAATTAGCAAATTTTCTTGGTCATGACATTCGAAAACATTGCTTGTACTATCGTCTTCCTGAAAATACTTTACAATTTGTCCTTATGGCATTGGAACAAGGGCGACTAGGAGAATTCAAGGGTAAGAATTTGGGTGAGATCTTTATAGATCCAAATAGTATATATTTCACTGCTTGTTAATTGTCATTTTATTTTAACCTAATACTCATTTATATAATTATAAGCATTTAAGCAGTGTATGGATTTTTCTAGTTTTTTTTTTTCTACTTTGTTAAGGAGATTGAGATGAAAAGACACTGATGGAAATGAGGATGACGATAATGCTGCAGCATCACGTATGTGTCACATGATGGAAACGAGGTAACTCCTATAAAAAGATGGCCACTGCCAGCCACTCAGTCATTGATCCACATCGAGACTCGGCTCCTCTCTACTCGCCACTCAGTAAGACCGTTCCTGCCCTTATCGCATCCTTTCTTCTGAACTCCTTCCTCTTGTCCTGTCCCGTCCTATATCTTACCCTATCGCAGAGTAACTCGGAGGGAACTTACCTGCCTCCTTGCGTTCCACCACACCGAGGTTCCTTGTCTCCTCCTACATGTGCTCACTTTCTGATTCCAGTGACCGTGACAAAATAACTGAGCGGCTGGCAGTGGCCATCTTGCCAATTTATAGGAGTCACGTTACCTCGTTTCCGTGTTACTCCCAGCCACATGATTCCTCATGTGGGATAAGTGTTTGTTCAATTTTGAATGCAACAGGGAAATAATTTTAGATATATTCTGAGCATAGCCAAATTAAACTCTAAACCAGTGTTTTCCAACTCAGGTCCTGTAGGAACATCTGCCAGGAAGTTTTTGTTCCAAACCACAATTCTTAATTCCATCAACTACCAAACAGATGTCAATCCCAGTGGTTTCATTGGCATGATGCTCTTATTGATTTTCAGCAGAGGCCCCAGCTGAAAGGTACAATGAAGAATTTGAACAAAACTACCTATTCAAAAGGTGATGTATATTTAATTATTATTTAAAACTATTTATCATGTTTACTTGACATGAACAAGAATCAGAATTTGATTGACAGTAATATCAATTATTTATCAAGAGGCCAGCTCATCTGGTACCATGCTACATTTAAATTCACTTAAATCACCTCTCTTTCCCATTCTGATGCTTGTTTTAAACTTCAGCAACTTGTATTTGCCACATCTATATTCCTAAATGCATTGAGCTGCTGCCATGTGATTGGCTGACCAGCCAATTTATGTTAATAAGTAATTCAATGGAGGAAAAAAAAAAGTGGAACGGTGTTTTCTACTGAGGCTGTTTTTAAAGCTTTGATTTGAGTTTAGTGTACAGGGCAGTTGACAGTGTTCAATACAAAAATGTATATTAGTAATTGTGACATTCTGTCATTATTTTTGTTGTCATTGTAAGAGGCACCATCTACACACATATAGTTTTTACACTACACCATGCCTCTTCTAAGATCAGGGCTCAAAGGAGGAGTAGAAAAGGTTCGTTTAAACATGAATTAAGAACTCAGAGCTCGACCCACCCACAAAACCAAAAGAGTCCATCAATCCCCAAAAGAAAAAGAAATCAACGTGGTCCACTAAAAAAAACGAAAGAAAATTGTAAAACGAAAACTCAAAAGCATCTACCCGAGTAGTATGCTTATCTGTATCCTGGACGAAGAATGAAGTCCTGGAATGATCCACGTTGCCGAAGAGAACTTTCTCTTGCACACGTTCACTTCCACGGCAGTTTTCTCCTGCGGCTGCCGTCCTCTTCTACAGCGCAGCCTCTACACTCAAAATTGTCTCAGTCAAAAAATACACAACCTGAAACAAATACTGTATTAGGTTTCATTTTACTTTACTTTAAATAAAATAAAATACTGTTATTTCTTCTTTTCGCTTCTTTTTCTAAAGTTTCTGTATCCAGCGTGCTAACATACTACCGATCTTGTTCACCTTCTCAACAATCATGACATTAGGTTTCAATTCCAACAAGTAGTTAGGATAAAATCAACCTTTTCTTCATGTCCACTTTAAGTGGGTTACATCATCATAACCGTTGCATTTGCCAAGCTAATGGGGGATTGTTCAGGCACAGTTTCTTGCTGACATTTTCTTTGGGACAACTTTACCAACCTTTACCACGGTCACCAAAACTGTTGCAGGGTGTCTAAAATATTTATTGCGTTTATTTATTCTTTGGTTGTTTGCCTTATGTTAAACACTATGTATGTCCCATTAATGTTTAATAAAGGTGTGCATTCAAAGTAGTATGGTAATTAGATGTTCCCACAATGTAAGATAAACCAGCTTTCTATTGTGTAAATGAAAATTTGGTCCCCAAGAATCACAGGTTTTCGTTTGGTCCTCAGGTGGTGTGACAAAACCAACCTGAATTTTTTATTTGATCCGATCAAAAATCTGAGGTGACCTTTGAGTTTTTGCCATTAATAGATGCATACATGATTATTTTAAAGATTGTAGGACCTAAATATTGCAAACAGCTGTTCACTCACTTCAAGATGCATCATAATAATCTTCAGATTATAATATAAACAACAATAAAAAAAATTAAAATAAAAAAAACATTTACATTATTAATTATTTTCTAAAGCCACAGTGTAAGGATGAAAGAGTCGTCTGCAGTTCCAGAGCCATGGGTTGCTCACACCTGGCCTAGACAAACAATATGCAGCATTTCAACTTGGAATACAAATCTGTTGACTCCGAGCCCTCGTCAGCTAGTGTAGTCGAGGACACATACAGACAATTCATCATGCTGGCAGCTGGGTGGGGCTGGCGGCACTGTGAGGCCTGTACAGAGAGGGCCGTAATCTCATCCTCCTTGGCCAGATTTTGTAGCAGTCAGGACACAATCGTGTCCGTCTCCTCCTCTTTCTCGAATTGAGCCCACGCCTTTGCTTCAAGGAGTGCCTTCATCTCCACAAGCTCTACTTTAACCCTGAATGTCTCCAGGGGGACTGTCTCTGTTATTACTGATTGTAAGTCGTGCTGGATAAGGGCGTCTGATAAATGTAAATGTAATGTAAATGCAATAAAGATGATTTACATGACTCATTCTTGCAACTGCTGCCTACCAGGCTTTTCCCCCCACAACTTATTTATTTAATTCGCCTTCCATAAAAGGCCCTCCAAGTCTGCACTCTCTTCCATAGTTTATAGCCTGCTAAAACAGCCAGAAAAAGACATCATCCAACAAGAGAAGAGATGAAACAGGCTAGGCCTGTTATGGAAACAATGACGCTAACAGATGCCACGCCTCAGATGCACATCCCATTAACCAGGGTCACACAAATGATGCCATTCCTTCACATTTTGAGCTTGATGAATCCTGGCATCTTGAATTAATGGAAAAGTCGTGAAGTTAATTTAATTTCCACAAAATGTTGCTGAAGCCTGACCATTTGAAGCATTACTATCACTTGGCGTTCTTACGACCATACCAGGGGAAGCACATGAAGCAGAACCAGTCATCAAGGAAAAAAGAATAATAATCCCAACAATGTCAATATCAATGTCAATTTTGCTGATTTCCTATTCAAACACAGGTGAGAAACGTGAGGCGCAGCAGTGAAGAGCCTGCAGTATCCTCTAGTTACTGGGTTGATGCATTCAGTTGGTACATGCCTGCTGCTGTCTCTTTGTATATAGATGAGTTTATTATTGACCAAATGAAAATGGCAAATCTAGAACCCATGCATGGTGTAGACAAAACTCTGTCACAGGACCGACCCCCTTTATAGGGCTCTAAGATTAGTGTTGGTCAATACTGCTGCTACCTATTCTTAATAAAAGTATAATCAATATAATATTTATCACAGGAAAATAATGAATAATAAAAATTATTCCTTGAATCGTAAATCTCCCCACCACTACCCAAAACCCTTGGCAATATCTCTTTTCAGATCACTCAACAAACTGACGTAACTGATTAACCATTTACTTCAAAATGTTAATAGTAAACATGCATTGCATCATTCCACTATGGATACCAGAGTATCATCGCAGTACCATGTGCATGCATCCAACAGAGACAGCAGCCAATAGCAGAAATGGATTAAACCAGTGGAATTAATTTTCTTGAATATAGCCACTAGCCATGCATGTGACAAATGGTGAGGAAACTGACCCGTAATCAGAAGGTTGCCAGTTCGACTCCCGATCTGCTAAGGTGTCAATGAGATGTCACTGAGCAAAGCACCGTCCCCGCACACTGCTCCCCGGGCACCTGTCATGGCTGCCCACTGCTCATCAAGGGTGATGGTTAAAAGCAGAGGACACATTTCGCTGTGTCCACTGTGTTCTGTGTTTCACAATGACTGTCACTTCAATTTCAGGAAATAATAGGGTATGTAAAAGGCTGCTAGTATTGCCATATTGTATTAGCCAATATTGTCCATATGAGATGATTCAGGTGCCTCGCGCTTTGCTTGTCTTTCTCTGCTTTTGTTACATTCACATCTCTGCAGCCTTGCTTTCACTGAGGCATGACTGAAAGTACTCACCTCTTACTGAAATCTGCCCAGTACAGTATAAAGGATTCCATTAACAGTAATGTCTTGTGGCAATTACTATCCGTTTAATGCATATATCCGTATATTGTCAGGAAAGCAGTAGTCAAATTACTCTCATACTGAATTCCTCTTTCTTCTTTAAAAATGAACAAAAAATTGCCCTATTTGCACACTTTGAATCCCAAAGCTTTGCAGTCTCGTCTCTCTGTATACTTGTATATGGTTAGATGACAAGTTCACTTAGACTTTGACCTGTTCAGGAGCAGCCTCAAAATGAAAGATGAACTGTAAAGTAATAATTACACCAGTACATAGCATATATACGATCAAGCACACTTGTCTTGATTGTATAGTAATGATTAGTTGTCACATGTGACACAAGCCAGCACAGCACCCAGTGCGCACATTACTACAATTTAGTAGTAATGAAGTCTTAATGCAAGCCGCAATTATTTTTTTCATTCAATAATTCAAGTCTTCAAACAAATTATGTGACTTGAGGCCACATGCTTTATATAAAGAAACTGTTTCGATAAACTCTAACAAGCGCTAAACTTAATCTAGATGAAGTCTTCAGTCTCAGGTTGGTTCTTTTGACTGACACCATAAAATGCTCTACTGGAAAAAATAAAATTTATTTTTCCAATGTGACAGTGAATGAGTGTCCAATCTGAATTAATCTGAGGGGTAATTGTTTTGCTGATTTTTCAAATCTATTACAGGACTTCACATACTTCAGGGTGGTAGTAGCCTAGTGGGTAACACACTCGCCTATGAACCAGAAGACCCAGGTTCAAATCCCACTTACTACCATTGTGTCCCTGAGCAAGACACTTAACCCTAAGTTGCTCCAGGGGGACTGTCCCCTGTAACTTCTGATTGTAAGTCGCTTTGGATAAGGGCGTCTGATAAATGCCATAAATGTAAATGTAAAAATGGTCATAGAGAAAGCTGTCTGTCTATTTTCCAAACACTAGAGGGAGCCATTTTACTGTATAATGAAAACTTGCATTAGTAAGTTGTCTTGTTAGTTTAAAGACATAAGAACAAGTCAAATAGACTTTGTTTTTACACACAATGCACTGAAAAAGTACATTAAATTGTAAAAAGAATCTTACCAGAAGTTTTTCTTGTATCGTGTGATGAAAGGGAAGGCACTTTAAAGTCCAAATGACAAGGAGAAAGCTGTCTAAAACGGTTTCTAAAATTTTTATTTTATTACAGTAGTTCAGATAACATAAGTCTTACCTTGCTTCATATAATTTAAAACATTTCTTCAGAATTTACATCGTATATAAACAATTCTGAAATCTATTGAGGGACAGACTCCTCCCTTCACCCCTATATAAATGGTGCCCCACCTCTCCAAAAAAAGTATTTGAGAAAAGGGTACACACTGTACAACATCCAGCTCTAAGGAACTGAATCACGTTTGGACAAAATGGAGGGGTCTGCTTCACATGCTACTGTGCCAAACTACCTGGGCTGGTCCATTTTCAACACCCTGTGCTGCTGCCTTCCTCTTGGAATTGCTGCAATTATTTTTTCTGTCAAAGTAAGTTAGGTTTCTACCTTTCGAACTTCAAGAATGTATTTATGCTTTAAAAATGACTCTGAAACATTGACTCTGGTTTCAGGCAAAGGATGCAAATCTGGTTGGGGACACTGCCAGAGCAGCTGATGCATCGAAAACAGCGAGGACTCTGAACATCGTTGCATGCGTCATTGGGGTTATAATACTCATCATCTTCATTGCACTGAAAGTAACTCAAACAGCATAACACACAAAATGTCTGAAGAAATCTGCATTCTGACTCTGGGCACTTGAGCTGCCCCACCCAAAAGAAGGACTAGGCATGCAACCCAGGTCAATTTCTCCCAATTCTCCAATTTCTCACCTCAACAAACCGATGAAACTTTACTGTTTGGTTCTTTATAATCTGAAACTGTAATGGTGACAGTATTTGACTTTTGGACATATGCAGTGTTTACTGTTCCATGTACTTGCATGAGTTTTTTTTATTAAAAACACAACATACACATGCAGTCAAGTTTAGTGTTTATTTTACCCATTTATATTTTTGCAAGTTTTTAAGTTTTTGTAACATTTGTTAATAAAGAAGTTACTTTTTCAAATATGACTTCTGTTCAGACTCCTTTGCTTTTTACGTAACGATCAAATGTACCTGACTGTAAAGAAATATAATTAACAACATTTTGTAGAAATACAGAGAAAAGAAAAACTTTATCCTGTCGTGCAGAGGGTGTGTGCGGGGGTGGTGGCACTTTGTTGATTGGTGGATTTGAGCTAGCAGCCTTCTACTCATAGGTCTGCTTTCTGAACATCTAGGTTTCTATGTTGTCTGAAATGAAAAAAAAAACAATCATTTGCAGTTGTTTGGATTATTTAAATGCTGTGTGTAATATTAAATGGCAAACATGGCAGTTTCAATTGGGAAATCCTGTTAAACACTGCAGCACAGTAAATGCAGTTACAGGCAAATATGTAAACTGATTTACAGTGAATTCAATGTTAAAACTGTTAAATCTACAAAAAAATGTTCATTTCACAAAATGTTGTATATACATAGACTATTTCCTGTACGTTTTTACATGCAATAATTGCCTGTTGTGTATCAATAAATTGTAAAAATAAGAGGGAAATATCAAAACAGGTTCCACAACAGTGAAATTGTGCATTTTAAATTGAGCTGTATTTTTATGCGTTAACATAAAATTTTTTTTGTTTTAACTTATTACTGCTACACCTACACTGAAACATGCAAACCTACACCTTTTTTTTATAAAAACAGTTCTAACTAAATAAATGCAAGATAGATACATTCTATACAACACTGTGGAACATTCCTGCAAAACCTATATAAATATGGACTAAATATTAAATATTTACATGCTTAGATACAAAGGTGCATCATGTAACTATTCTTGCATGTTTGTTAAGGTGAGAACGATTAGAAAACATTTCTAATTGAATAAATGCAAGATAGATACATTCTATACTACACTGTGGAACATTTCTGCAAGGCTAGTACCATCTTCATTAAACAAGAAGGTGGCAGACCCTCTACAAAAAATAGTTACATAGTACACCTGTAACATATTACGTAACATATGTAACATATAAACGACATATTATGTCAAAATTACTATAATCACTATCCCACACAACATGCATAGGCTGAAAAACCTCTTGTGGGGAACCAAACGTTCACAGGTGGTCTATAAACACTGCAGTATGAGCACTGTAAAAAAATTAAATGAAAGAAAAATGTTCAAAGTACACATTGTGGATTTAACAAAGTGAAAACTAACAAACAGTCAGAGTCCACATAGAGAGTCAATATATAGGCATAACGCCACTTGTGGTGGGAGAAATCCTGAATCACTCTGGAGGGTTCACGTTGAGACGACGTTTCGAGATTTTGTTCTCTATCTTGGGTCCTTGTTCTGGGTTTATATTCTACAAGTGTTTCTTCTCTATAATCATACAAAAGCATATTAAGACTTTGTTAAAATTGTTAAAAAGTAAGTACAAGCATATATGTATATGTACAAATTCATGGCCAAACTGCAACAAATTCAAAATAAAATATAACCAAAATGTTGTGGAAATTGAACCCTCAAAAGTATTGGCATCCTTCACAATAAGTGAATAGGTTCCGGATGACGCGGGTCTTTCATGGGGGAGCAGATTAGATGCGACGAGGCCATGCCATTTAAACATGGTGCAAATTCCAGGGGAAAATTTCAATTTTTCATCCTCCATACATAACCACTGGTCAGAAGCATACGCTGAAAATGCATCCTGATATGATCTTGGCTTTTTTTGTTTTCTGTGACACTGATAATTAAGTAAATGTAGATTTATCCAAATCCTTGGAGAAAACATCATTAGAAACATATAGAAATGTATAGAGAGTAAATTAGACTCTATTATCTATTAGTTATGGACTGTAATTTCTCAGGAATGCTACCAGAGCTGACGTCTGACTACAAATAACCTTATTACCAGACCTTAACAATGAGAAGTATTTTTTAAAAGAAACACTGGCTGTGAAGTGTGTCAATACTTTTGACTGTGCACTGTTCACTTCCTGCAGCATTTTAGTAGTATATTGTGTTGAATTTGCAGAAATCAATTGTTTTATTTGCATTGAGATATTGAATATATCCTGGTTTTCTTATTTCATCAAAAAAACCTTTGCTCAAAAACCAACACATCCGGAAGTGTGGCAATACATTTGACTGGTACTGGATATATATTCTGCCTCTGAGCTCCTGGTCTTAATCCAGACCTTAATTTACTGGGTCTGACTCTTGGCCTTGGCTCTGGGTGTGTCCTGAGGCTTGGTCTGGCCCTGAGTCTCGGTCAGGCTTGGACCCAAATTCAGACTTATTTAATAAAAATAAAAAAAACTCTGAATCTGAGTCCAAACCTGACCGAGACTCAGAGCCAGACCAGAAGTCTCAATTATGAGTCCAGATCTGAGAAATTACTCATCTTTGAAGAAACTCCATAGTGGAAGCCAGATGAATAATGGATGTTAAAATAGTAGTAGCTCCTGAATATGAGACACAATGCACAAATGAAGGAGGATAGGTTTTGAGATTGTGAATCTCCCCCACATTTTTGAATGGGGTTTGTTTCATTAAAGCGTGGACAGCAGCTTGAGTCAGTGCTTCAAGAACCACTTCGCACAGACGTATACAAGATATCTGAAACCCATGTCACATTCCTTGAGTCAAGCCACTCTTGAACAAAAGACAGCATCAGAAGTGTCTCGCCTGGGTTAAACACAAAAGGGACTGAACTACTGCTGAGTGGTGCAAAGTTATGTTCTCTGATGAATAAAAAAATTTGCATTTCCTTTGGAAATCAGGGTCCCAGAGTCTGGAGGAAGAGAGGAGGCCCAGAATCCACATTGCTTGAGGTCCAGTGTGAAGTTTCCATAGTCAGTGGTGGTTTGGGGTGCCATGTCATCTGCTGGTGTTGATCAACTATGTTTTCTGAGGTCCAAGGTCAATGCTGCTGTATATCAGGAGGTTATAGAGCATTTCATGCTTCCTAGTCCAGAAGCCTTTTCCCCTTCAAATCCAAATTCCATGTGAATTTCCAGTGAGTTCCTTAAAGTGGATGGACATGCCAAGTTCATCAAACCAAAATGGCCGCTCATCTCAAAGGTATTTGAAACTTTTTCCCTGATTTACATGTTGACGTTGAGTGTAATAAATGGACTTAATTAGACATTTTACCTCTTCTGGTTTGACATCAGCCAGATGTCAGCTGAATGTTTTCTACATATATGAGTGTATTTTCCCATCTTGAGTCAATTATGAGTCACACTGTATGTCTGTCCATGACCATGTGTGCTTTTGAATAGTTGTTGTGTGTTGTACTGAGTTTTTATACTTATATTTCTGTTTCCAAGCAGAAAGAAGCATTCTGGCTAGTATAGGTTTTAATGCTGTCATCAAATCAGCCTCTTTTACAAAGCGTAGAACATCATCTGTCTCAACTCTAATGGGCTGCAAGTGCTATATCAGCATGCTTGATGTTCTGGTAGGATATCCATGATATCGACATCTAGAAAGGTTCACTCTGAGTCACTCACATTTGCACTGAAGAAATCAATTTTGAATCAAGATGTGTACAAGTTCACCAAACCCCATGTACATTTCTGTACACAAGACACTGTCCTTTTCTATATGCAGTGCATATTTACTATTCTGAATGTCTGTGGTAGCTGTGGTATTGCTTTCTATCAAGGCTAACTCCCTGACTGCATGCTTAACAGTGTCACTGCTTAGGGTAATAGTAGCCTAGGGGTTAACACACTCGCCTATGAACCAGAAGACCCAGGTTCAAATCCCACTTACAACCATTGTGTCTCTGAGCAGGACACTTAACCCTGAGTTGCTCCAATTAAGCTGCAGAAACATCTCAAGGATGATCAAGGGAAACGTGATCCAACTGAGCGTAATTCTGAGCTTTGTGGCAAAGGCATGTGAAAATTTATGTACATGTGCTTTATCAGATTTTGTATTTTATACAAATTAGCCAAAACTCCAAGTAAACCTTTTTTCACATTGTCATAATGGGGTCTTGTATGTAGAATTCTGAAGAAATCAGTTATTTTAATCCATTGAGGATTAAGGCTGTAACATAACAAAAATACTTTCTGGATGCACTGTATGTGTGTGTGCGTGTGTGTGTATAATTCAACTGTAGCTGCATGCCATGCACAAACATGCACATGATAATTTTCCCCTGGATTCTACTTAATCAATTGTCACTAGCTACACCCACTTCACAGAGAGTATATCTGTGCATAACCCGAGCCCTCCCTCTACAAGTTCTGGCATGCTCTATGCAATGAAAATGTTTCCGGGCCTTGTTCTTTTGTTATTTTTGTGTATGTTAAATTCAACACACTGCTGTTCATTCCCCATGGCATTACATTCAATAACATTTCATGTGTGTGTATGTGGGTTGGTGGTCTGAGTGAATATGTGTTGGTTTTTTTAGTGCTGGTGATTGCATGGTCAGACCCTGAGCAGCCCTCACCCACAGGTCTTGTAAGGAGTTGCTGTGGCTCTGAAGTGTCTATGTGGAGGTGGTATGTGTGTGTGTGTGTGTGTGTGTGTGTGTGTGTGTGTGTGTGTGTGTGTGTGTGCGTGCGTGTGTGTGTGAATTGCAGTGTGTCCATTATAATTGTCCATCTGTCAGTATTTTGTTTTGTGACCTACCTTTGGTAAAAGGTGTTTTTATTAAACCTTATTTACTTACTAAGGCAACTGTATTCTGTGCCAATGTGTTTATATGTGTATTTGTTTGTGTTAAATGAGTTTTGTGGATCCACCCCAAGTGTTCCCTTGGGAAACTAGAAAGTTTCAGTTTTGTTTTTGACAATATGCCAGTTTTCAGTTTAACTGCTTCACTAAAGTAAAAGCAATTCCTGGTTCGTAAAGCATTTTGCGCCACAAGGAATGAGTGATGTCTAGAGGGCACTATTGCAGTTTGGGTTCAGCATTGTACTTACTAAACCTCTGGGTATTAAATGCTATAAATACCATTTAAATATTGGCCTTAGATGTATTAGTGCAATTTAAAATATTTTCATAGTGCATCCAGCAGAGGGTCCCAATATTTTTAACATTTTTACTGAATGAATATATTAACCATGAGCGGTAGGTTTGTCCTCAAACTCTAATGTTCAGTAAGTAAATTTTTTTATTATATGGCACTTTTCTAAGCAATGCAATGGGGAGGTGGAATAAATATCACTGCAGTGTACCACTCCTGAATTATCAGATGCTTTGGCTGGTGCTCACCAGTCACTTCCTCCAGTACTGGCACCCCACCACTGAGCCCTGCCTTCCTCCCTTGTCCCAGCTTCAGTGAGGCTGACTGCTGCAACGCCAGCTCACTTATGGACCTGCACTTCTCTGATATGCTGGCTGCAGAAAATGATCAGCTTGCCAACTGGGTCCCTTTTTCCAGTCATGGAGGATGCGAGATCTCTAACAGACGTCCTGTACACTAGGTAAAATCTCCTTTTACTTGTGGAGGTGGCCACATGTAGTAAGCAGAGCTGGTAAGCATGGAGCTCCTCCCACAAAGGCAATCTTTAAGAGTCAAGTACGACACTACTCACAAGGAGTCTAAATTTAGGTGTGTTATTTCTGGAATTTATTATGTTTTTTATACTACTCTCAAAAGATGGTTAGTATATATAGTGTAAATTATTTTAATGCCTGCCTTTACTCACACATAAACATTAATGACATCACATTGTTAACCCATAATTTTTATTATGGACCTTGGACACCCTTTGCTTTTCTGGGTAGGCGGTCCACAAAGTTTAGGAGCATGTTTATGGAAAGTTTTGACCATTTACATTTATAGCATTTAGCAAATGCCCTTATCCAGATTGACTTACAATCAGTAGTTATAGGTACATTCCTTTGGAGACAATCAACTTATGGGCTCACTTTAATTCATCCCAAACATATTCTATTTTTTTTACATACGTTGTTATCCCTGAAATGCCATGTGCTAAATCATTGTAAACTTTACATTGTTCTTAAATTTAAGGAAGGGTCTGAAATGAAAAATGTTAAATCGTGGAGCCACGACATTTCTGTGCCTTTGTTGTGCGTGGAGATTCAACACCTCCGTTTTTGCATGTCTTCGTCGAACGGCATTGCAACATCCACCCCCGAGCCAAACGTGTGAGGCGCTGGCCGTCGGGACCGCCTACTATCTTTGTCTTCACCAGACGGGAGGCACCGGGGGCGTGACGTCAGAAACAACAGGTTCTGATTGGTCTGTGACAGCTTCCTGTAGGCCAGGTGTATAAAGATCTGTTCACGTGGGGAAGAGACTTTTTCTTTCTCAGCTGTTTTTCCATCGGAAGCCTTCCGGCTTTCCTGTCTTTTCTCTCCTCCCATTTTTCTCCTGGATCAGGTGATGCCACTGAAGCTTGGTTCAGGCTGTGCTGTCCTTTTCTATCTTTTCCTCCTGTCTTTCATTTTGGTTTTCTCTGTAACATTGGTACCTTTTTACCTACAATATTCACGTGTAACTGCAATAATAATTTACTGGTGTTAATAAATTATAAACTGTTCATCTTTTAACCTCTATTGTGCCATGCCTCTTTCTGTCAGGTAACATCAAGTTGGAGTGGTTTGAATACAGTGCTTTTGTGTGTAGAGAGAGAGAGTTTTTTTTCTCCCCAGTTTTACACATCATTGGAAGAACAGCAGATCTGTCGACCGATACATTGTTGCAAACGACAATGTACTGAATCTGGTCCCTTTGGTGTAATGCTGAGGTGTTGTTATATAATGCAAGTATTAGACTGGTGTTATAGGGTCCCAGATTTCCTCAGCATTCATTTGCAAGACTCTCTGAAACACAATGAAAGACAATTTAGCCTAGGTCTATTGCAGTAATTTTACATGAAACCACACCACAGTCAGATGAACAATACATACCTGAACATATTCATGATGCAGATGTTTCACTCTCTCTGAACTTCTGTCAAATGGTACTTGAGACAGTTGCATCATGTGTACCTGTTTTTTTTTTGAGGATTCAATCCAATCTTGTCAGATAGACTTGATGGATGTTATTGAGAATATTGTGATCATTGATGACATTGGCTTGGATTTCTTTCAATCTGATACAGTTGTTGGCTAAAACCATGTCTAAAGTAGCCGCCTCTTGCACCTGAGTGAACATAGGGGCTCTTCCACCTCGGTGTCCTCGACCCTCAACCCAATAGACAAAAATACATACAGCCAAAACACACTGTCAAACATCACAGGAAAGGATGAAAAAAAATGTGTACAGTAAGATGCAGTTGTACTGTGCGGTAAGTTTACCTGTTTGTCCGGCTTCCCTAAGTGTGAGTTCATGGTTGATAACGTTGTTGTAACGTGATAAGTGCTGCACAGATTTATTGAGGAAAACTGTGTCCTCTTTTTCCTTCTATGTGTTTCCGGAGCTATCGCCTCTTCATCTACTTGGGTCTCTTGCAGAGAGGCTTTGCTACTTGAGGTAGTTTTGCAAATTGTGTGAAAAATGTTTCATTTAGTGTGTAAACGATTGGAAAAAACTGTAACCCACTGGAAGATCTGCGAAAAGAACTACACTTTCTAGGACTGCTACAGAGAGCAGGCCACCAGTCCCTGGTGTCGCCTGTTTCAGCGGGTCAGTTCAGTGAATATAATAGCACATCTGTCATCATAATTCAGTTCCTAGCTGCTGAGGCTTGGTCAGTATCTCTTCAGTTGGCAAAGGCAATAAACAGTCTACAATTAAGCATTGTCCATCCAGCTGTGACAGTCGGGCCATCTTCGGGGCATTCCGAACCTCCCCATAATTTATTTGGACTTGCTAGTCTTATCTCGATTCTTTCCACAACTCCACGAACCGGGAGTAACCCTGTCCGGACCAGATCATGACAACAGAATAACGACCCAACGGCAAACAGACACAAACAGTGCAGCTTTATACAATCACACACACGTGAAAATCATGTGTGCTAAATGGCAACTCAGTGGCGTCTTGGTGGTTCAGAGATTGGACTTGCAACCTTCTGATTACGGGTCCGCTTCCTTACCCCCTAAGCCAACACTGCCCCAAAGGCCGACTGCATTGGCCGTAAATCGATACCAGGTCAAGTGTTATCATTGGCAAGACAGGGATTTTTTTTTTATACAAAGAAGTTGCCTCACAATCCTAGTTTTGCTAATGCTATGTGTATGTGATGTATTGCAAAAAATGTGAAGCAGACATTCTGTGTGATGTTCTACCCTGACAGTGTGGTGGAAATTTGACCATATGCTTCAGCACATGGGGTTGTCCACCACCATGTTACTGTTGGGCCATACAACACTGACCTTCTTCTACTATTCCTGGATGAATTACAGTATGGTTTGCTCAGACATGATATATGTTATTATTTTGGATAATGTTTCAATGTGGTCCAAGAATAGGTGATTATTGAGAAATTTCTCTCAGCATGGAAGTGGAAATTAGATGACCGAAAACCCTACATACACAAAAATCTCATCCAGACAGTGGTGTGATGATTTAAGAGGTGAATCTAGTCATGAGACATGTTTTGTACATTTATACATAATTTGTAGATTTAAAAATATATATATAACTTAAAAAACACACTGATACATGAGTATAAAAATAATAAAACAATGAACACAAATGAAGAAATTTTGGCTATGTTCAGTCTGGAGTTGATCAGGTTGTTGATTGTGGCCTGTGGAATATTGGTCCACACCCTCTTCAATAGCTGTGCTAAGTTGCTGAATATTGGCAGGAACTGGAACACGAATGGAACAGGACGCCTCTCCAATGTGGCAGATGCCATCGAATGTGAGCATTTGCCCAGTCAAGTTGGTTATGACAAACTGCAGTCAGGTCCAGAGCATGAAAAGCATGCAGATGAGCTTCCCTGAGACAGTTTCTGTCTATTTGTGTAGAAAATCTTTGGCTAAAATTACCCACCTAAAAATCTACTTGAGTAAAAGTTACTCAGTTACTTTCAATTTCTTGATGTAAAAATGGACAGGTCATAAATCCAATACAGCACTAATTGTTTAATTCAACTTTCAGGCAGTATCATGTATAAACCATACCATAAAACATTTATATATTATGAAAATTTGTGAGATTACTTAACATTAATACTAGTTTCCCTAGACTGTCCATGGTCCTTGATAGGTATTTTGGTATTTACCTTTATGGATAAACAACCATGAAATGAAAGTAAGTGCCCAAAAAGTTTATTGCACACAAATGTATTCGGGAGCCCATTCCAGCAAACCAACAAGAAGGCTCACAGAGTCATGTCATATGTTATAGCGCACTGTTATCAGTCCAGATAGATAAGAGGACAGAATGTTTTCTTCTTTGTGCAGTTTTTTCAGTCTTCTCTCGACCTGATGCATAGTCACAAAAACATGCAGAAGGAGTACTGTGGCCATTCCAGACAAAACTAAAATTAACACACTGTTTTTTCAGAGGTAGAAACCAAAAAATAATTTTTTTTACATCCAATCGCTAAGAAACTGCAATGCTTTGCACGTTTGGAAGCCATGATGGTCGGTGGAGACCAGCAACCTTTTGATTACGGGGCCGCTTCCTTAACCGCTAGGCCACTACTGCCCCACTTCCCTGGGTGGAAAAAGCATGAGAAAACCTTTGATTGACAGTAGCTCAGTTTTACTTTAAGGGGGAACGTAAAGCAGGCATCAGCCAGGCGTCTTGAGATGTGGTTAAAGACTTGGTCATTAGGGTGAAAATAGAGGATGAGCTCAACTGCATGCAAAACACAACAAAATACAGATTTGTATTGTATTGGACTAATTATAAGAGTGAACCTTCACTGAACGTTTTTTGATTAAAATTATCAACGTCTCAATTATTAATGCATTGCGATGCATACCATACATTTTCTACAATACTTAACGTTTTCAGACGTGACTAAGACTAATATTAACTCAAATGAGAGCTTTACATGAAGACTACACTAAAACTGCCGTGCAATGTGAAACTCCTTCCCGTGCAGCAGTGTGCAGCAGTGTACACAAATCAGGCAGCCACAGTCACCAGCAGGACTACTTTTTAACTGGGATTAAAAACAACACTCAGCAAAATCCAGGATCCAAATCCAGAACTATAGCCACCGCTTAGTTTGGCATTTCTGACAGCATGGAAAAGGCTACATCTTCTGCATCTTTTTTGCTGTTGTGTTGATTATTGTTTTCAACACAGCAGAGTACAAAAGAAGGATGAACCCTTTCATTCAAGGTTTGCAGTAACTCTGGAGTCCAACAGGGGAGCGTAGCATAAAAAAAAAAAGTTCTCAACCGCTATCGCCACTACCAAGATCAACCAGTCAGGAGCAACCAGCCAGTCACTGATATAAAAGTGACCATTCACATCTCTCACAAATCTGTCTCTCACAAATGTATATGAAAAATGATCGCTGCTAACACTAACTAATTTCCTGCCTCACATAGACACGGCTCCTTCTGAAAGGCCCAACCTCCATCTGGTATGCTCAGATTTTGGACTGTTCCAAACTGTGCAGAGGGTGGAGTTAGGATCAGAGATGCAGGTATGAGCAAACAATTTATGATGGAGATAATGGTAATGCTCTGATCAGGGCATGACTTTGCCTGTCCCTGTAGAGTGGCTAGAGACAATGAATGTCTCTGTATTGAGTTTATAATTATTGCATTGATCTGAATCCCTAAATATAATTATAACTTCACTCAAATGTATTACTAACCAAATGTAAGCATACACAAAGAATAATAAATATAACCATTTCCGGTAATGGTGCTTGAGATGTTTACTTAGAACTATTCCTGATGTACTGGTAACTTCATAAATAGTTATTTGTATGCGTATTCATATTGAGCACAGCATAATTGGACATTTGTGCACTAATGATAACCTTGTAAAAAGGGAGTTTCCAAGTGCATTGTGATGGTACCTATTAGATGGTGGAGTGTAGGCGAGCTGGAATCAGAAATGAAAAAAAAAAAAGAAAGAAAGTTCTGTGTTGAATTAATGCGCCATTTCAGCCACAGGGCCTCTTGCTGTAGCATTTGCTAAGGAAACCTGACCACTTTGTTTGACTGCAACATCTGCGGCAGAAACAGGCCATCCTGGTAAACCAGAATCTCTTGAGGGGTTAGGTTGTCAGGGCTAATGGGAGTCAGCTGGTCCTCGTGCTGAAATAGTTTATCCAGAAAGTCTGCTTTCATGTGAGTACATATAAAGTTAATGCTATCATCTGCATTGCATGTTTCAGTTTTATACTTTTTATTACAAATCACCTATAGCCATGACAGTAAAAGAGAATAGCAGGCTCTAAATATGTATAACATTCCTCTTTGTGTGTTTGGGAAAAACCCACCCACGCCCCCCTCCTTGAAGAGGCCCAGCTCTCTGGCCCGCCATCTCATTTCCTGCTCCAGCCCACAGAGCAGTTGAAAAGGGGGGAGCGCTCCATTCCTCGACTGCAATATAATTAAAAGGACAGAAACACAGTTAAAAACGAGAACATGAGGTATTTAATGACGGTCAAAATTGGAATACTATGTCTAGAATTATTGTGTTTGCACTATTTTGTCAAGAAATAACAACATAGAGCTGTAAATGGTGCTGATGGCAGAACTGTTAAGGCCATAAGACAACAGTTAGGCAATAAAACAGATGCGCTGCTGGGCAAGAGGAGAAGCAGCTTCAGAAACAGGCTCTTTAGTTGGTTGGCACTTGACAGGGGTGATTTACAAGCATTTTTCTTGTTGCTGCACAGTGCACATTTGTACATGAAGGGCACAGTCTGTTGCAACGACTCCACAGCTTTATAATCACGGCAGTTGAAGCTTTAGTACTGTACACCCCCTGGTGTCTAGAAGGAGCAAATGTAGAGAAGGAAGTGGGCCCCATGGTATGTCACGCAGTGGGAGGCCCTGACCTGCCAGTCCTGGAATGCTGATAGAGTCCGGCTGGAAGCAATCCTTCAGAGACTTGCACTCACGCACGCACACACACACACACACACACACACCACACACACGGTTAATTTGGCTCATATGAAAAACTTTGCCTCCATCCGCCAAGACCCGAGAAGCTTTTTTTTGTTTTTTTTTTTTTTTGTAATTTTTGTAAATAAACAGTTTCTCTCCAAATTTTTTGCAAATGTTCAGACTTTCACTTAAACGTCATTTCTACCCCACATTCCTTTGTTACAAACAGGCAGAGGCTGTTGTCAAATGTTGTATGCACTTGTGTCCCAGGGGGATGCAGCATTCATGGCAGATACGTGTGCTATTTTCAAGCCATTTGAGATAAGATAATGCATGCAGTTACATGATAGTTGCCTAGAAAAAAACAAATTGTGTGGAGCCAACATCCAAGGTTTTGTTTCCTGTAATTGTTTTCTGATTATAGCCATCACTCTGATATGCTATAGCAACAAGATGAAATGATGGGGGCTGGATGACCACTGTATTCCCGTATCAGGACTTCTGCTGAGTATAAAAGAGGTTCTCTTCACAGCTACTGGCTCTCTTTTTCCCCCTTCATTGGAGCTCTGGCTCCCTCAAATGATGGGCAATCTCCCGAGCTTCTGAGTTTTCCCCTGTCCCCCCTGCTTCTCCAGGTCATGGCTCCCTGATTTCTCTATCTTTCCTCTATCTCTATCTTGTCCTTCTTTCCTTTAATTTGTTTTTCCTTCTGTAACATTAGTACCATTTTTAGAGACAATATTACCACGTAACTGCAATAGAGACAATATTACCACGTAACTCTACTTGGGTTAATACATGAGAAACTGTTAATTCCTGTAACTTTTATTGGGTCCTGCCTCTGTATATCCAGGTAACATCAGATGATTTAAATACATTGCTTATGGATCCGATTAACAAAGTCAAAGCAATCTCTGATGCATGGCTTGCAGACACTAACAGGACAGAAGTATTTGGATCATTAAATTGAGTTTTTCATGATACAGGTTTATATAAGTACAAAGCCTGCAGTCTGCACTGAAAAGCAGAATAGGTCATGCTGTAGAGAATTAAAGCATGGTATTTTCACAGAAGCATCCTCACATCAGTATCCGACTCCTTGGGGTAGAAAGACTGCTATGGCTTACATTTACATTTTTGCATGGTATGGGCCAGTAGACATGTCTGTGGCACTGGGAGAGGCTGGGGAAACCGGAGGAGGAGGATTGCGGGGACTTCTGAGGGCAATGGGGGACAGGGAGAGGTGGGGCAGGAGGAGACAGCAGTCCAGGGGACGACGCAGGACAGGATCCGGGCTGGCTAAATAATTGCCTATGGGCAAGTTTTTGCAATGGCAGCGTCCATATTAGACAGAGGGCACCAAAAGCAAACAAGAACAGACGAGGGGAAATCTGGGAGAGGAGTAACCAAAGCAGAGTCACCATGAGGCCACCTAGGGGTCAAGACAGAAGAGTCTGGATGAATGCTTCCTAGTACATTAAGAGATGGTGGTACCAGTCGATCAGTGCTGGAGGATCGGAGAGATCGAAGTACAGAACAATGAATGTGCAGAACAATGAATGATAAAAGATCTGAGGTAGGAGGGGGCTGACCCTCCCTTGGTTTTGTAGGCAAGCATATATATTTTGAATCTGACAGCTGTACATTTACAGCATTTATCAGACACCCTTATCCAGAGTAGTCCCCCCCTGGAGCAACTTAGGGTTAAGTGTCTTGCTCCGGGTCATAATGTCCTGAAGGTTGTTCTTGGTAAGGTAGATAAGAGAGCTGATAATTACAACGTGAAAATGTTTTCTTGAGGTTTTGCAAAATCATATTTAAGTCTGGACTCTGATTGAGCCGCTCAAGGACATTCACAGAGTTGTCCTAAACCGAATGAAGACTTGCTCCTTTATTTATTTTATTTTTAGGATCTGAAGACCAGCTGTTACTAGTCAGATTGAAGGAGTGGAAGAGAGGAAGATGACAGGAGGACTGGAGCATGTCTTGTGGAAGTCTCCAAGGACTAATGGGGTATTAATGGGGGACTCTCTGAGAAGAGTATCTAGTTCTAAAAAGGGGTGCTTAGGAACCCCTGTAAGACCCAAATATAGAAAAAAATTAGCATTTTTTTAGCCTCTCAGATATTGTTTTAGTATGCCTCTGATGTAGGAATTAAAGATTTTTCAGATTTTTTATTTTCTAGTAAATTTTTAGGGAAATGTTGTAATATTGCAACGTTGGGCCTAGTTGTGAGCAGAATTTCTGTATTTGTACTCACTTTGCCTGAACTGGTATACAGAACATTTAAGCATTCATTTGCAGGGTTGTTCACTTATTTAGCCCCATAGCAGTATATATCATAAGTAATAATCACACAACAATCATATTTTTATGAATAAGCATTAATAATAAGCATTGGTCACATTCAGTGTGGTTTGAATGAAGTCTGTGTTTATTTGCAGTGATAGTCCCTAAGACAGTTCTTTTCATCTGAGAAGCACAGACGAAAATTGCACTTTCTACACAGTGTTTGATGTTACTGAATCTCCCCTTGAAAGGAATCATCATTTCATCCACAGAGTTGTGTTCTTCAGGTACCACCTGCAGGCAACTTTCCCTAAATGAATTTAGCCATGGTCTGAGTTCCCAGAGTTTGTCCTTCTTTTCCATCTCTGACACAGTTAAATTGTTTATAAAGTGTAATGAAGTCAACAGAGATTGGAATCTGTTCCGGGACATCACATCAGAAACAGGGGTGTACCGTGTGTCTGTCTCCTAATACATTCGGACTCCAGACATTTGCATTAGGCCCATCTTCAGGTACATGCCAAGCATCATCTCAATTTCCTTATTATTGGTGTTTACAGATGTTCCATTTTTTTGTAAGCTGTACTCATTTGTGTTTCTTGTCAGAGTCTCAATCATATCTTCTGTCACAAACTTTTGGAAGTACTCCAGTGGGGTCAAGAGGGAGGTGGCATCATTGGTGATATTTAGTTTTTTGGCAAAAAACAGACAAATCCATACATTTTATGGGCTATATTTTGAACAGGAAATTCCAAAAAACATTTATGGACATATCCAAGAACTTGTTTTTGTGAAAAAACTGACCAGTGGGACCTTTTTCTGTAAATAAAAATATATTTTTGGGCTTAAATAGAATGACTCATCACTACATCTTCTAAAGGTGGGGTGCAAGATCTATAGTGTATTGTTTCAATGGTGCGCATGGTTAACTGAGTGACTTGTTAACAGAGTACTGCCCTACACAATAATTACGCTCTCAAGACTCTGGAATCTTACTGATACTGAGAATGAACAAATTCTCAGCAGGTGGATGAGCTTTCTGCTACAGAGCTCAAGTGCTTAGCCTTCCAGCTAATGTTTCTGAACAGATATACAGTGTCAATATTTAAGTCCAAGCTTAGTCCAGACACATCTTTTTAGCCAAGCATTCCATAACAACTCACAAAACCTGTGATGCTCATCTTTCCTAGGCTGTCCTAGATCCAGACCATCCTTGCACTCAACATGTACACACTCAATCTCAACCACCCAAGTTTAATCAATTTCTTTCCAAGTTACTCTAGATCCTGGTTTCCTGGTAATGAGCTTCTGACAAGACAACCCAGCAACACCGTAATGGCTTCAGCTTCAGGGATCTTTAAATGGACTGGAGGCTTGCTCTGCTCTGGAAGGGAGTTCCTCTCTGTATCACTCCTCCCCAAGGTTTCTCCACTTATTTTTTCTCTCTCCAATAGTTTTTTTGTGTGGAATTATGTGTGGGGGGTGTCAACTGTAGGGCCTGTCAAACCCCATTGAGACATACTGTATGTGACTTTGGGCTATATAAGAAATAAATGATGTAAATGTAAACTAAGAAGGTGGATTGTTTTAGGTACAACACACAAATGCTACAAGGCATTCTGAGTTTCACACTTTAGACTGTTCACCTAAGCAAAGTTACAATTAAAAGATACATTTGTGTCTTTGAGAACCCTTTGGCTAGAGTCGTGGTAAACATTCCCTCCCTAAATGTGCTCATTCTCCGCTTATCTCTTTTCATTTCCTTTATCCCTCCGCCCCTGCCTCTGCAAGTCTAAAAGTGGTCTTTGTTTAATTTTGCCACTGCTCCTCCCCCATCCTCCCTGGACTTCCACTTACAGTTATATAATGCATTGGTTGCTTCACAGAATGTTTTCAGCACAAGCACAGATCCCATGATAGTAACAGCTTAAGCATGAGTAGCTATAAACACTGAATAAAAGATGGGTTGAGAATCTCTATAATGAATGACAGAGATCACTGGGTCTGACCCTAGGGCCACAGTGTCTTTAAAAATTGGCCTTACTGGATGTAAGATTAATTATTGCACAAACTTTGTGAATGTGTAGGGCCTTCTGCTGTCAGGACAGTGTAATGAAGTTCAAGAAAAGCTAACAATGGCTTTAACGTTGTTGAGATTATGCACTCTAAAGGATGCAATGATTTTATTTTAATGTTTAAAATACTATTTACTAAAATTAGCATGATAAGCAATGAGTAGCAGGCCATACTTTTCAATACAATGGCTTGCTAAAGTTTTTAAAATTAAGCATCACCCTCCTTTTAAAGCATCCAGTCTGATATTCTAACTCAATCAGCATGACAGAATGATCTCCAGCCTTGTGCTTGTCAACACTCTCACTTCTGTTAATGAGAGGATCACTGAAATGATCTCAGCAGGTCCTTTTGTGGCAGAACTGAAATGCAGTGGAAATGTTTTTGGGGGAATTAAGTTAATTTTCATGGCAAAGAGATTCTGCAATTGATCTGATCACTCTTCATTACATTCTGGAATATATGGAAATTGCTATTATAAAAACAGAAGCAGCAAACCAGTATTTATGTAATTCTATAAAACTATCACTACCACAGTATTACATATTCTTCCATTTGAAAAATAAAAGTGTTTCACATCTGAAATTAACATAAAAAAGGTAAATAAACATTAGGTAGACCTGGAATACAAAACTGATCGGATAAGTGATTCGGACAAGTGAACCAATCAGATTCGACACTGACTGTCAGGATTGGCATCAGCTGGAAACATCACCTCGGAGGGTCCGGGACCACCTCCCTGCATGGTGAAGGGAGAAAAGCTGGTCACACTTCCAGCGGGGACGTGCAGCGCGAGGAACTGCATGGTCCCAGAATGCACCAGCCTGGGGTGCTTTAAACGGTTGCCGGAGGGTCCGGGACCGCCTCCCTGCGCGGTGCAGGGAGAGAAGCTGGTCTGACTGCCAGCAGGGATGTGCAGCAAGAGCATGTGCCCAGATGGCACTAGACAGGGTTGCCATAAATGCTGCTCCCTGCGTGGGTCCCAGAAGGGTCGGCCCTGTTTTCTGTGTGCAGGTTTCAGCTGGACAGCTTCTAAAAAAGTCTGTGGTTACACCCCTCTGGAGCAGCGGCATTTTAGTGAACTCATTTTGTGAATTGACCTTCTTTTGGGATCTGGCAACTTATGCGTTTAGTTTGAGTTCTGGCAATCGCCACATGCCTGAGGGCTAGTTTATGTTGTTCCCCTTTTTTGGTTTCACTGTTTTCGGCCATCGAGCCTGGATTTGTTTTAAATAAATCTTGTTCATCCTAATGTCCCACCCCTGCGCTTCCTTGCCCTGTCAGCTCGCCGATGTGACAGATTGCCGGCACTCAAACCAAAAGCACAGTGGAAAAAAGCAGAAGAGGAAGACGGAGAAGAACGCAGCCAGCCATGGCGAGTGCGGGCGCAGGTGGGGACGGCCGAGGGGTCGGGGAGATCCTCAGCGAGATGCACCGGGACCAGGATATGACCCCCACGTACCGAGCGGTTTATTCCCAGCGAGGCCAGGGTCGACCCCTGGAGAATCCGTGAAACCCGGAAGCGGCAACGTTGGCGGGTGAGTGGGAGGGTGAAGACAACGGCAACGGCGTCAGTGAGGAGGTGACGTGGGCAGTGAGCGCAGAGGATGCGACCCCCACCATCTTTGCCATGTCGGGCCAAGAACGCTATGCTCTGCTGGCAAGGCAGACTTGATGGGTCCGGGACCACCTCCCTGCGCGGTGCAGGGAGAGAAGCTGGTCTCACTGCCAGCAGGGACTTGCAGCAAGAAGGGCTGCATGTGCCCAGATGGCACTAGACAGGGTTGCCATAAATCCTGCTCCCTGCATAGGGAACGACACAGGAAGCGTCAAAGGGGATGTGAGGAGACAGGGCCCCCACGTACCCAGAAGGGTCGGCCCTGTTTTCTGTGTGCAGGTTTGAGGGACCGGGGCAGTCATGCGGGACCACGTTGGGGAGCCAGCCTGAGGGAATTCCTGAAAGGCAGCACAGCACCAGTGCCCCCGCCTGCTGTAGAGGACCACCCTCCACGCCACACACCCACCACCATCTCCAGCAACACGCCCGGCCCCGTGGACCCATGGTCCCAGGACCCTTCTCGGGAGCAGCAGGTACATGCCAGTCTTTTTTAACGTCCTATGGATGTTAAAACATCCTACGGAAGTCTCATTGTGTTTCATTGTCCACACTCATTCTCTCTAAAATGAGTTTCGGTTTCTAAAAAACTTTTGTCCACATAGAGTGTATTTCTGTAATGTTGCCATCTGTTGAATCTGCTGTTTTTTTTAGATGAATCACAAACCTTGTGGCGAGCATGTGCCACGTTTTGCCTGAAAGTGGCTTTACTTTATATAGCTAAGATGGGTCAAGTTGAACTCAATGACTCAGTGCCAGTGCTAGTTTAATGTGGGAATCACCAGGGCGTCCCTGGTGAGTTACCTGACACTAATACATCAGCGTCTTCACAAAAAAAGACGCTCTGCTGTCCACATGGAGACGCGGAAAAGAAAATATCCATTCTGCAGCCCCCGAAACACAATTTCAGAGAAATACTTTGTGTGGACAGCCTAAAAGTGCCTGTAATTCTGCACCACAGCTGAATTCCAGAAGACCTTTAAATAACATAAAAAATAAATGGTGAGTTTTTTCTTTGCATGCAAGTTTGAGTTGGGTGTTTACCAAATGACTGGAAAAATACAGCCTATGCCCAGCTAGGTACCTCTCCGGTATGCCCAAGATTTCCTTAGAAACCCTTAGAAATCTCTAAATATCTTGCCTATTCATATAAATTTGCTCAAAATCAATGATTAATTTGTTCAAATTCCTACCTAATCTCTTGACCAGTGCCTTAGGACTTAGACACAAAAAGGAAGCTAATATGTTAAAGTATGTTGCTAGTTGCACCAACCAGTATGTGTCCAATCTGAAATGTGATGAAAACAAGATGCCACCAAAAACATAGAATATGCTCTTTGATATGGAAAATATAAATTTACTTGATTCCAGCAAACATACATAGTATTTTTTAATTCCGCATACACAAGAAGTTCATAAAGGCAAATCAGTTAAAACAAGATTTTTACAAAACAGTATTATTCTTTTTTATTTTTATAATGTCTTGCATGTCCTTCCCATTCTGCCTGAGTAGAAGGTGATCTACACATGGCTGAGCTGTAGTCCCGCTCTTCTCTTGAGCCACTGTTGGGTCTTGTGCTGCAAGATCTTTCTTTCAGTAAGCTCTCTACTTGTAGGAACAGTGATGCCTCTTTGTGTTTCTGGAGCAGTCCCATTACATCCTGTTTAATAGAAACAGCCAAGGTCAAGAAACAGCTACAAGTTCTCTGCATGAATAAATAAAAACATAATATAAAAAAAACACCCCTATAACTCATTCCCATTGTCACGACAGCGAGCTGATGGGGGAAGGAAGTGCAGCGGTGGGACATGCTGGGAAAGGGATTTTATTAATAATAATAAATAAATACAAATAAACAACGGCACGGTGGCCAAAAACGGGGAATAATGGGGAATCAACTTAAACTAACCAGCAGGCATGTGGCGATTGCCAGAACTCAAAATACATACACAGTTCCAAGGTCAAGTTCATGAAAGTTCACAAGACTGAGTCCACTAAAATGGACTCCAGAAGGGGCGGAGTTAAAATCTTTTATAGGCGGTCAGAATTGGCTTCAGCTTTTGCGATCACCTGGAGCCAATCCTGACACTCATGCCATCCACCTTAACAGAGACTAGCTTTATGTCCCATCTTAATTCTCTTAACTTCCAATAGACTAGCAATCAAACTAATTAAAACTCTAGATTAGGGGGTCCAAACATATCACAAACATAGCATACTCAGCAAGTCTGCATTAAATGAATAAAACATAAAACCATTTATCAGAACCACTTTTAACAGTACTTTGGTAGATTATTATGAATGATGTTCTGTTATTTAGCAAATTCCAGCCATTAACTAACCATATCTCGATTGCTGACCTTAAATATTAAGCAAAGTAACATTTTAAGCAAATAGTGTTCAGGGATGTAGATGAGGTAGGTAATTTTCTGTTAGAATTCTAACTGTTCGTTTTCCACTGGTAATGTCGAGTTCACGAGTATAAAGCATACAATTTTTCACCCGATAACACGCTGGTCAGCCAATTTTTCACCCAAAAACACGCAAGGGGCAGTAGTGGCCCAGTGGTTAAGGAAGTGGCCCCTGTAATCAGAAGGTTGCCAGTTCGAATCCCGATCCGCCAAGGTGCCACTGAGGTGCCACTGAGCAAAGCACCATCACCACACACTGCTCCCCGGGCGCCTGTCATGGCTGCCCACTGCTCACTCAGAGTGATGGGTTAAATGCAGAGGACAAATTTCACCGTGTGCATCATGTGCTGTGCTGCTGTGTATCACAAGTGACAATCACTTCACTTTATCTTTTATTCTTTATGGTCATAGAATTCTTTGGCTTTTTCAGGTGATCCAAAAATGAAGGATCCTCCATTACCTGGGCAGTGATTAGTCTAGCAGGTAAGGAAACAGACCTGTAATTGAAAGGTTCCCAATTCAAATTACAAACTGCCAAGGTGCCACTGAGCAAAGCGCTGTCCCCACACACTGCACCCCGGGCACCATTCATGGCTGCCCACTGTTCACCAAGGGGTTAAATGCAGAGGACACATTTTGTTGTGTGCATGGTGTGCTGTGCTGCAGTATATCACAATGACAATCTTTTCACTTTCACCTTGTAAAAAAGACCGTGGTAGAGAGAGAACTGAGTGTAGAAAAACTCTTTCTCCCTCCACACAAAAGCACTGTATTCAACCCACTCCAATTTGATGTTACCTGGCAGAAAGAGGCATGGCACAATAGAGGTTAAAACAGTTTCTTAATTTATTAACACCGGTAAATAATTATTGTAGTTACATGTGAATATTGAATGTAAAAAGGTACCAAGGTTACAGAGAAAACAAAAATGAGAAGAAAGAGTAAAGGGGGAGAGAGAGAAAGAGGCAGAGCCATGGGAAATAATGAGATGATAGAGCAGGCTCAAAAAACAGAAGATCCGGTTTTGATGGAAAGAAAGACCTGGGAAAGAAAAGAAAAGATAAAGACTCACTTCCCCACATGTGAGCAGACCTTTATACCCCTGGCCTACAGGAAGTTGTCACTGGCCTACAGGAAGTTGTCACAGACCAATCAGAACCTGTTGTTTCTGATGTCACGCCCCCCCGGTGCCTCCCATCTGGGGAGGACAAAGAGAGTGGGCAGTCCTGACGTCCGACACTTCACACGTTTGGCTCGGGGGCCTCCCATCTGCGCAAGACAAAGAGGGTAGGCGGTCCCTCTTTGGCAACAGGCATGTGAAACAGAGGTGTTGAATCTTCATGCACAACAATTAGTACAGGAATGTCACATTTCTCCTTGTAGACAGTCGCTATGCAAAACAAAAGCATGGTCCTGCGATGCCCAATATTACAACCTGAAGACGAGCAGAATATAAGTGTCTGAACTGCATTTTTACCAGGTAAAGCACTTGATTTCCTTGAAGGAAGCATGCTTCCACTAATAATGGACTCAGATCAGCATACACTCACACTGGTACATATGATACCTTGTGATACCTGGCCCAGTGCAGTGCTTGTTCCTTCTCTTCAGAGGGGGTTTCCCTTGGGACTGTTTAGGTCAGATAATTAGGTATATAATAAAGATCTTAGGTGACAAGTTGAACAGTGCCCCCATTTCACTTCAGACTTCACAGTTAGGCTATGCATGCTAATGTTCATTACAATCTAAGACTGCATAGCATTTAAATAAAACTGTCGGTTTAGTGTGCCACCATTATACAGTCAATGTTCCTGCATGCTGATCTAAAATAATGGTTTCACCTCCACATCCAGTTCTCAGAATTCACGCCCTCACTCTGCCCTTTGTGGTAGAGGTGGATGCAATCCTATCTCAATGCCAAGGAACACCCCTGAAATGTAATGCTACTGCATTCTTTTCTTAGAAAGCTGACCCAAGTACAACATAATTAGGAATTAGGTCCCTGGCTGGAAGGAGTTTTTCTGGTGTACACGGACACTGCAACATGGAGAAACACGTCAAAGTGAATAAATCCCTGGCAGGCGAGATGAGCCATTATTTTCCTGTGATTTTTATTCTCTATCACCTACCCACCAGGTTCCAAGACAATCAAAGCAGATGCTCTCTCATGGGTTAATGATAGCAACTACAAGGAGTCTGAACCAGCCACACTAACAGACTACTACCATGAACACCATATTATAGTTTCACTAGTTGTTACCCAATCATCTGGAGCATGGAGGAGGGCAAAGAACCTGCACTTATCCATAATCAATAACAGTCTAATCGCATCCTGGAGCCAGACACCCAGGGGTAAAATGTGCAATGCATATTCACATATTCTTACTGGTGGCCTGATCTATAAAGAACCACCAGAACCATCCATGGCATAAATTCCAATCACTTTCTGGTCCACAAACACCCTGGTCAGAAATTACTATTGATTTCCTCCCAGACTTAGCTAATTCCAGTGTCACTTTCTTTACTTTGCCCTCTGTGTTCCAGGTATCTTCCATTATTGCAGGTTGCTAAAGGATATCCTGTTGGACCGAGGATCACAATTCACATCACATGTGAACGGGAGGGGCGTTCTTCCAGTGACTTGGAATTTCCATTGTCCATTTTTTAGGAAATGATTCTCGGACTAACAGGCAAGTGGAGCACACCATTCAGGATGTTTCCTAAAGCTGTGCGATTGCGATTTTTGGAGGCTCGGCTCATTGAGCTGTGGCAGCAACACACGCAGTTAATCATTCTTCAGCTATTGAGATGTATATATTGGTTGTGCTGTGTGATCAGTCAGGTCGAATTCAAACATAGGACAGTACAGTGTGAGCACATACATAGTTTTTTGTCTTTGCATGTGATTTATTTATCAAAATACAGTGTATGTGCAGCTAGGTATATCTCCAGATCAGAGTGTGCTTAAGATTCCCTTAGAAACTCATCTACCAACCTGAAAATTCCAGTGTATCCTAGGATATCAGCCACCACTTTTCACCTGGGATCTGGCTCCAACTGACATCCTGGTAGTGGATGATTGGTACAATTGTTCAGCCAGTTTGTGAGAGGGCGCCCATGTACAACTCAAGCAGGCATGCAAAAGGCCAAGTCTGATTGTCACCAGGATCATACTTTCATTCATCTGAGCAGATCAGGTGTGGCTGATCTCCATCTCTGCCTGCCTTGCTGGATACTCATTCCACTAACCACTTTCTCTGTCCTTTCAGAATAATCCAACATGGGAGTCTGGTCTAAGATGGGACGTCGCAGAGCCATGACGTTTCTGCACTTTTGTTGTGCATGGAGATTCAACACCTCCATTTTACATGTCTTTGTCGAACGGCATTGCAGCATTTGGCTGCCCTCCCCCGAGCCAAAGGTGCGAGACGCTGGCCGTCGGGACCACCTCTTTGTCTTCCCCAGACGGGAGGCACCGGGGGCGTGACGTCAGAAACAACAGGTTCTGATTGGTCTGTGACAGCTTCCTGTAGGTCAGGTGTATAAGGGATTGTTTATGTGAGGTAGCAGGACTTCACTTTCTTTCTCAGCTGCTTTTCCATCGAAACCGGACTTTCCGGCTTTTGAGTCTTTTCTCTCCTCCCATTTTTCACCTGGATCAGATGATGTCTCTGAAGCTTGGTTCAGGCTGTGCTGTCTTCCACCTGTCTTTCATTTTGGTTTTCTCTGTAACATTGGTACCTTTTTACATACAACATTCACATGTAACTGCAACAATAATCTATTGGGGTTAATAAATTAGAAACTGTTCATCCTTTTAACCTCTATTGTGCCATGCATCTTCCTGCCAGGTACCAATGGTTGATGATGACTGAGGTCATGCATAATTTAAATGTGTGTCAAATCTGACTGCTAGATGAGTGACATTAAAAAAAACACAATATCATAATTATTTTGCAAAAATAAACCAATTTTAGAACTTTTATTGACTTTGAGGACTCACATTCTCTTCGTGCCCTCCATACAGTTTGTGAGCTCTCTCCAAAAGAGACACAGTCATATCTGACCCTCTCTGCATGCTGGAGGTGCCCGTTTCAGCCAGAGATTGGCACTCTAACCTGGTGCAAAACAGCTCAGTAAAGCATATTTGCAGCACCTAAGTAAGAAGGTACAGTTTAAATTTCTTACAATTTAAAAGGATGAAGGAAGGGTTTTCAAGAGAACTTACCTTACCTTACATACCTTAAAGAATGCTCTTTGGAAAGCAGGGCACGACTCAGTGGTCAGATTTCCAAGTGATATGTGTGCCAGGGAATGTACGAGGACAAGAGAGAAGCCTCCCACTGACTGAAGCCGTTGACGCCGTACATATAATATAGACTCTGACTCCTGGCAGCACAAAACACAGTCCAAACATTATGTTTCTAAATACAAATCTGTTTGGTTTATTATCATGCAACTGGTAAGAATAGCAGTAGCGATTGTCATGCTCCCATGTTATATGAATCTATCGCATTTTGTGATAACACTGGTGATTGATTTATCCAAGTGTGCTACATATGATGTTTTTGGGTTCCTGCTCCACCAAACACAGCAAGATGTGTGGATGCCAAAGATTTTTTTATTTTTGTTCTCATCTGACTACACTTTCTGAAACACTTTCACCCAGTCCTCCTCTGAATGATTTAGATGTTCAGTGGCAAACCTGTATGTGTGCAAACTTCTTGTGTGGGGCACCAGACTGAGGGAGATTTGTGAATAATAATGCCAAATATTGTTGCCAATTCCAGCCTTGTCTAATGGTAGGTTCAAATAAAGACGCATCATTCCTTGTCAGTGAGCAAACTTACAAAATAAGGAGAAAATCATATGGAAAACCAAACTGAGTGCATATTATATGTGGATAGATCCCAACCAACATCAATTGTTTTTTTTTTTGCCAAAAGCAGAACTAGAATGATTATTGGCAAAAATAGAAAGGTTAATATTAGGAGCTAGTTAACCAACTTAAGTGTAGTTAACTTGAAAACCGCTTGCTAATTCAATTTAATTGTAAGTATAAAAGTCCTGTAATTGTAAAAGTCTACAGTAAAAAAAAAGTCTACTGTAAGCCCTGGGATTGTAAAAGTCTACTTTGTTGCATTTTTTACACTACCCATACCAAAATAGATAGTGTAGGCATAGGTTTGATTGCTTCATACATGAGCAAGACAGTGGGTGTAAATGTGGATTAAATTAACAGTATTTTATAGTTTTATTATAATAATTTATAATTAACATGCAATTGACAGAATGTTCCTCAAAATAAACACAGGGCATGAAAGTCAGTTCTATGATGGGTGAAACAAACTCAAAAGCTACAGCTATATAGTATGTTAATTGTACTAACCCTTAATATGCCAAAAAGAGCCTTTTATAGAACATAATCTCTGCTTTTATTACATGTGATATGATTAAATGCATACAAGGGATCACCTTGCAGTTCATTGACACAGATGTATATTTAAAATCTGCTCAGTTTTTGGAACAGAAAGTACACATGCAAAATGGAAGATTGTGATATAATCAATGTTCTACACTGTATTGATGCAATTTCGTCCATGTCTGCATTGCGATGCATTGATTATATGATTAATTTCAACACCCCTTTTGCAGGGGGGCCACACAAGGAAAGACATGTACTTGCACACTAGATTGAGGGGAAGAAAAAGGGATTGACAAAAGGGACAAAATTGGCAACCCTATTTCACCACCCTATTATAGACGCACTTATATGTGTGCCCACATAAGATCCAAGAACCACTGAAAGTTTATGCTACTAATCTGACCAATTTAGTGATTGAAGCGTTTCCTCAATATAGCTCAGAAGCACGGGCTTGTGAGATTTTTTTGGAAATTTTTTGTAGCAGGGATTAACTACTCATGAACATGGTGCTCTTTTTCTGGATGCTGCATTAAAATGGCTGCTCAGTGAGAATGTTCCCAATTGGCCCTCAACGTCTTCTGCTGTAATGCCACTGATTCTTACACCTTCTCCCCAATCCTGGCGTGATTCAGATATGTCCCCCGTAGCTGCACTTATAGTAGCTATTGCTGAACTGCTTCTGGTCTCCCTTCAATGAATGCAGGTCTTTGGGAATACAGAGCCCTTTCTCAGATGTTCAGCCCCCCAATTGGTCAATGGCCTTGAAAATTCAAATGGCGGGTCTGTTTGTGTGTTCCTAATTATCATTCTAATTTACTTCACTGTGTAAGATCACATGATTTCTGTTTTCAGCCCCAGTGCGTGTTTTTTGGGTCTTATTGATGTTTTGTTTCTTTGTTAAACTAAATTGCCATGCACTATTTTAGAATGGCTGGACAATGAATGGACCATTCCTCAAGCTAAAATACATAATATGTCATTGCATAACTTTTTAGTTGGCAAGCAGTGGACAGTGTTTTTAATTGATCTGCATTGATCATAATCTCTTAAATATATTGTATAAACATACAATAGTTACATATAATAGTTACAGTATATTATACTATTTTAATGCCATATTCGGTTTATGCTTATAGTAATTTCATATACAGTTTGTCGGTTTTGTTAGAGTAATAGTATTTGATGATGGTCTTTTCTTATTTCTGAGTAAATTATAATTGGAAAATGGTGCAGTAATAATAACCTTGTAAAAAAAGGAATTTCCAAATGCACTGAAATGATCATTATTGGATGGTAGCGTGCAAGCAAGCTGGAGCTGCAAAGCTGGAATCTGAAATGGAAAAAAAGTTCTGTGTTGAGAAAGCTCCATTTCAGGCAAATGACTTCTTGTTGTAGCATTTACTAAGGAAATCTGACCACTTTGTTTGAGTGTAATTTCTGCAGTAGAAACTGGCCATGCTGGTAAACCAGAAACTCTCGGGGGGTTAGGTTGTCAGGGCTGATGGGTGTCAGATGGCCCTCGCACTTAAGCTGTGCATCCAGTAAGTCCAGAAAAGTGTGCCTCTTGCCTGCAAGACACTGCATTCAGTCACCAGCTCAATGTATTCATTTAAGTTTAAAATGTGTAGCAGAATCTGCTGTGTTTTTATATGAACACACAGAATAATGCTGTCAACTGCATTGCATGTTTATATTACAAATCAAAAGTAAAAGAGAATAGCAGGCTCTAAATATGTATAACATTCCTCTTTGTGTGTTTGGGAAAAACCCACCCACACCCCCTTCCTTGAAGAGGCCAAGCTTTCCTGCCAATCGTCTCATTTCTTGTTCCAGCCCACAGAGCAGTTGAAAAAGGGGGGAGAGCTGCAGAAGAGAGCTCCATTCCTCTACTGCGAAATAAGTCAAAGTTCACAAACATGGTTAATAGTGCTGGCTTCCTGGCTGCATGCTTCAGCCAGGAAACCAGCACTTTTATCAGCAAGTCAGTCAGAATTAGCATAATAAGATGAGATTCTGAATGATCACTGTCTGTGTTGGCATTATGTAGTCAAAGAATAATTAAGCAGAGCTGGTGTAGGGCAATGGTATAAGGCAACAGTTTATTCAATGAAACAGATGCACTGCTAGGCAAGAAGACAAGCAGCTTCACAAAGCACGTTTGTACATGAAGGGCACAGCTTTGTAGTTATGGTACTTGATGCTTTAATAGTGTCACGGCCCCTTGTGTCTAGTAGGAGCAAAAGAGAAGTGGGAAGGTGGTGTCATGATTTGCCAGACAGTGGGAGGTCCTGACCTGTCAGTGCTGGAATGCTGATAGAGTCCGGCTGGATGCAACCATTTGGAGACTCTGAGAAGAAGACAGGAAAGAATCACCAACAAAACATCTACAGACAGGGCCTATTTGGGCTATTTAAGAAATAAATGTTGTTGTTGTGTCAGCCACTCTCAGTGTCTGTAAAAATCCACGTGAAGCAGATGTTAGTTTAAAATGATGTAAAAATAGACACAAACAACAATAAAAGATTCCAGCAATGAAGGGATGATATCAGAGGATAAAAAAGACTTGTCCAATAAATTTCAGGGTACAAGAGATTATATACAAGTGAACACCTGAAACTGAACAACTATGGCATTTTATTCATAAATGTGATCTAACGAAGATACAGGGCAAATGTTAACCATATATGCTGTTTATATAGCTTGTAATTGGGATATTAAACTAAATATGTTTTTTTTAACATATTGTCAGGATTGACTGCAGCTGGGCTCATCACCTGTACCCAATTCTGACAATGCATAAAAGCCAGAGATTTCCACCCCTTCGGAAGCTCCCGAATTTTCGTGAACTCAAGAATCTCAGCTGCATTACCCCATTTGTTTTTCAAAAGCAATGCTTTTCTACTGAATGTTCAAACTTCAATGCAAGATATTTGGGGTTTTCAGCCTCCCACGCTTTCACACTGAGGGTCAAGTTTACCATTGTAACTGTAGTAAAGTATTGTATATAGGTTTTTTTAGTTTGGTTAGCTTTCTGCTTTACCACCATGAGTGTTATTATAGGTTTAAAGACATAAAGACATTTTTTTTTTTAAACAGACATGATTTAATACAATCTTAATATAAAGGCAAACCCTGCACAAACCTTTGTGGAGGTAGCTTGGAACCTTGTGGAGGTATTTTGGAAGTCTGGGATCATTTATGACATGATATGATACCAATATTAGTAGCAGTAGTAGATGTTTGAATAATATAATCATATAGTTTAGAAAAGTATATGATTAGTCAAAGAAGGCAAGACCACAGCATGTGTAAGATGGTTCCTGGGACCTGCTTGCATTTGTCACTTAAGCATATTAGAAAAAGGAGTGTTTAGATTACTCTTACCTTTTGTGTCTTTTCCTGCAGAGACAGAGGCTGTCCACTCCCTGGAGCTGGTCTCTATCCCAGACGTCTGCTTTGCTGACAGGCCTGCACAGACACACAGGGGCTTACAGTGTGCAAACAGTGCTGGGTGTGTTTTGAAAAGAACAGCTAGCATGGGCATACCTGAGCGCTGCTTCCGATGTGTGTTTGTGGAGAGACTGAAGTGCTCATTGTCCTCTAACTGCTGGAGAAGGCGCTCAAGCTGAGGGACAATTTTACACTGAGTCATCATCAGCATCTTCAGAGGATTTGGTGGGTGGCAAGATAAGGTCAGGCTGAAGTCTCTGTACCAGAATGCCCCTGACAGTACAGCCTACAAAGCAATAATTTTCATTAAATCATGTATCACGAGGCAATATCTGTATGTGTTTTTGGGTTCATTTTTCATTCACTTGCACAATTGCTGGTGTAAGAAGATATTTTTGTGGTACTGCTATATAAGACGATGCACATGAGGAGGTTTTTTATCAGAGCACTATTAAAAAAAATCAGCATTTTTGGTTTGTCTAACAAAGATCTTGTTTGTGATGTTACTGACCCCCCTGTGAACAAGGGGTTTTACAAGCAAAGAAAACAGAGTATTCTGTTTGGAAGAGAAAGGAAGGCAATGCATGCTTAGCTACACCTGGATGTGTGGCATACAGACCAGAGAGAGTTTAGATCAACCAGAATGAAGAGGTAAGAAGTTAATTTCTCCTCTAAAAAAAACAGACAACTAGCAGTCCTTTTCATTTTATTAAATCCAGAAGACCTAGATGCTCCTTTGCCCCAGACCCTGACCTGACTCATTTCTTGAATGAGAAAGAGCTGTCTTCTTCACCTAAAATACATATTACACATTATTTTGGATTTGAGTGTGTTTGTGTCACAGCAGGTTAGTAGAGGACCCAAGTGCAAATAGGGACAAACCATTTAATAAAGAATCAAAATTCAGAAACCAAAAAAGGGGCTCCGACACGTGGTAGAAAGACAAAAGATAAGCAAACTGGGTTACAGAAACACTCTAGTTTTGGCGTGATGATCAGGTGTAGATCAGTGTTGGTGATCAGTCATGTTGTAGAACGGGAGTGGGGCAGTGAGGCTGGAGGTGTGACAGTTTGAGTATTTGTGCATGAGCTGATGTTTTTATTCAGCCAGACCTGAACCACTTACTTTAATAAAAATGGATACAATATTTTCTAATAAATGTATACTTTTATCCAATTATAAGAGGAAATATATTATTTTAATAATAATGTTCACATTGGACTTTAGGCAACATTAAGTAACTGTATTTTGAAAAAAAAATCAGATAATCAGTCTTTTGGTTCATCTCACTGATTTTATATCGTGTGCTAATTGTTTACAGTGTGTGATATATGTGCTGTAGTGGTTTCAATGGTGCTTGACCTGAGCTGTCTCTGCCCATATTTGGCTGAGTTCCCGTACACAAATAATGGCAGTGAACGCAGAGTCGGTTTCGGCCTGCCTCATGTTTAGTTGCTCCCACAATTCCCTCTGCCTGGTGCCTTCATGCTGCAGACAGAATGCAGATATTCCCAGGTGAGTCACAGAAGCCCTCTTGATGCTGCTGAGGGTTCAATATGACGAACGGGTCAAGCTGACCAGTTGAATATTGCGACTCTTGGCCTCCTCAACCTCTCGCTGCATCTGCTCCACACACACATTTATCCTGCTGAGGTTAGACTCAAGCTCTGCCTGCCACTCACACTGCTGTTCCCACTCCTCCTCCTCACCTAAAATATACAAACATACATACATTTGCACATTAGACACATTGCTCTAGGATGTATTACAGCTTGTATTAAATTCTGTTAGAGTATTTCAAATCATCCTTGGTGATTTTTCAGCCATTCATCCTTGCAAAGATGCATGGCCAAGTCTGAGGAATCAGAGAACAGTAATGAAATCATAATAATATAAACTTTCTTGATGGTGATTGTGAACAAGCCAAATCTCAATAAAGTTTTGGAACCTTGGTAAAAAATGAAATATTAACTGTGACATTTTGTCTAAATGTCTAAAATGTTGAAAATTTCCCTTGATGTCTTATGTTATTCAGTTAATTTCGCACCGTCTTATCTAATTAAATGCTTTTTTAAATTTAATTATAATGACACAATTAATGTATTTTGGTTAGCTCCATTTTTTTAGAAATGAATTTAAAATATGCATGAAGCAACAATGCTGTGAAAACTAAGACCCCACCTTCTGTAAGAATAAACTGCACATGATGTGCAAGCAGCAGAGCCTGATCAAAGGCCTGGACCGCTCGCCTTTGGGTCTCCCTCTGTGCTCGCTCCTGGAGCTCCTGCACAGTCTCTCCCAGTTGAGCCTCCCAGTCGGACCAGTGGCCCTGCATCAGGGCACATTACGTAATATGCAACCAACTGAGTCCGCTCCCACAAACACACAAACAATAAAAAAAATGCTAAAAGAGAAACCCCCAAAACCTTCAACCCCATTCTAGACTGATAGCAAAATTACCCACCCTATGTGACTCCTGCTGGGAGGAGGTGTAAAGACAGTGCCGCAGTGCTCCCAATAAATCTCCCAAAAGCTCCTCCTCCTTCTTCCTCTGCTGTTTCCAGTACCGGCTCCTCACAGACACCTCATTCTGTAGAGTTTCCATCTATAAGGAAAACACACAAACCTCAACATATTACCTAGACACAGGTTGTGCAAGTAGTAATCATTGATTGTAAAATGACCTCAATGGTGTCAGGGCTGTGTCCAATGGCTAGGTACTGGGACACAGTTACAGGCACCACTGTCTTCTTCAGCACATCCAATCGCACGCCCACCACAGGAGCAAGTACACCAGTTACTGGGTCCACTGCCAGAGCACCCAGACGAATAGGGACCAGTCCTTCAAATCAGAGTTAGGCAAGATTCAAACCCCATTTTAGCCTTCCTAATGGCAACTAGCCACTATGTCAAAGAATGACATAAATAACACCAGTAAGCGTTCCATCAGTAAGAGCAGACAAGATCTCTCTGACCAGACCCGAGAACTGAGAGGCCCTGAAAAAGTTTGGGGTATGGGCCACATTTTTATATCCAACTTCAAATTGTCATGATATTTTTGCTTTCAAAAACCTTCACTCTCTCTCTCTCTCTCTCTCTCTCTCTCTATATATATATATATATATATATATATATATACACACACACACACACACACACACACACACACACACACACACACACACACAGGTCCGCTTCCTTACCCGCTAAGCTACTACTTACCAAATACACTTCTCTAACCCTCCCCACTTCAACAGTAAGTACCCAAAGAGAAAATTAGAAAAATTCATTAAAGCCACCTTTGCCTTCTGCATCCTCCATAGTTCCAGCCAGAGCTACCATATCACCCAACTCCCAGACCAGTTGTGCCCCCAGAACTGGAACATTGAGGCCAGAGCCACCAGGGTCAGGATATTCCATTCCAAGAAGAGCTGGAAGGCAGACTCCTGTTCCAGGCACCTGAATCTCACCTGAAACAAATAGTGAAGAAGCTCCATATTTTAAGGCTCACTTGCGTGTAATGTACTATGTACAACATATTAAAATAAGGTTTGCAATGAAAGGATATACAAAAGTGTGTTTCACCTAAAGAGCAAGAAAATGGCTGCTGCACTTTAAGTGTGAAACTTTAGGGTGACCCATAGCACCTCTGAACTTGCTTACCTTAGGCAGGCTAAGGTATTCACCCTCATTTCATTGTGCATTTATATGCAAAGACTTTCTTATTCATGAAGCGCTTTCAGTGAGTTCTTCAGGTAAGTGCCTTGTAGTGCAATTATTATGATCAATCCCTGCCATGTTTAAATAAATTAATGCTCTAAATGCAGCTGACTTTTGTTTATTGCTTTAGGGTAGACATATCTGCCGATCAGGGAGCACACAAGCTGCAACCAGTCATTGTTTCTTGCCGTGGAGGGTTTGAATGGCTTAGCTTATTCCTTAACTGGTTGTTACACTCTTAATGTGTGAATGTTCTGGAAAACGCACTTCTCAAATATGGAGTAGCGCAGCGTTCCATAGGATCAATGTTCTTCTTTCTAAATATGATACCAAGACCCCATTCTAGCCTCATTCCACTGGTTGCCCATACATTTTGCTTATTTTAAACCATTATTTGTGTCATTCTCAAAACACTCAAAACAACTGTACTGTACAACTGTATTTTATTGGGACCAGATTCCTGATCATTGTTAAAGAGTGGATGAAAAGCAACTTCCTCATGTTTAATTCTAAGTAGACTGTTACTTGGTCCTAAAGCTCACAAAAATAGGAATTTACTTTTCAGTCAAAATTGATCCACCATATGTACAGTCAGTCAATTGGGCTTCCCAGTGTGAGCAGTGGTCCTGTAATAAGACACACTTTGTAATATGCAACAAGAATAGCCAATTCCCACAAAAAATATGCTAAAAAGAACCCCTGTTCTAGACTGGCAGCGAAAATGACCCACCCTATTTGATTCATGCTATGAGGAGGTGTACAGACAGTGCTCCCACCAAATCTCTCAAAAGCGCCTCAACTTTCTGCCTCTGCTGTTTCTAGTACTGGCCTTCACAGACACCTCATCAATACCAACTTTGTTCTGATGCCCATTGCACACTCATTCTACCCTGGAAGGGTGTCCCTTTGTGACTTACTCGCTCCCAAGGCTTTTTCTTTTTTTTTAGTCCATGAGGGTTTTTTTTAGCTGTTGTGTCTTTACTTGGACTTTTTGAAAGACACTGTCTGCAAGCTGGACCTAGGCAGAATCCTGCTTAACTCACAGACACGACCTTCTGTCATTGTAAATGCATTTGAATTCTTCCATGACCCCATTTCACATCCCTCACAAAAAACTGCTAGTCTGACAATACTTAATGAGTCCACAATCTGACATCTCCATATGCCTACCACCCAATGCATACCCCTGCCCTACACCTCAATGTCAAGTGGCTCAACCATTTACATTTACATTTACAGCATTTATCAGACGCCCTTATCCAGAGCGACTTACAATCAGTAGTTACAGGGACAGTCCCCCCTGGAGCAACTTAGGGTTAAGTGTCTTGCTCAGGGACACAATGGTAGTACGTGGGATTTTAACCTGGGTCTCCTGGTTCATAGGCGAGTGTGTTACCCACTAGGCTACTACCACCCAACTTGTCCTATAGTCAACCAGGGACTCAACCAGACGCCCTTGGACTGACAATAGGAAACTCCAAGCAGCACTGAGACAGATTTTGGGACAATAATTACCTAGGTCAGCAGGACATCTTGTCACATCTTTTACCATGTTTTGAGTCAATGTTAAAAGTTAAAAAGGAGATTTCATGCCATGCCACAACCAGTATGAGTGCTACAAAATGCTCCTTCCCACTTGCTTTTTGACTTAAAACAACATTTATGAATTAGGGCCCTTGGGTGTCTTTGGGTAAGCAGCAGCCATGTTTATTCAAATACATTTACTACATACTAAAACTTTTTTAGGCATTGCATAAAAATTTTGCATACAGAGGCAAAAAAATTTACTTAAAAAAGGTGACTCAAAATTGTCACCATGTTTTCAGATGTCATATTTTATTGTGTCAATAGCAGCACACTCACCAAGGCTGCCTCCATCCTGTGCCACCCCCAAGGCCCAATGGTGCACTGCCTCTATGCGGCAAATCAGCTGCAGGCTGCAGTGGTGGCTGCTTCTCCAGGCCTGGTCCAGCTCTGCTGCAGCTGTCAGCAATTGGCTCAACTGTCCTTGTAGCGCCGGAGTGTCAGTGCCCCAAGCTCCTTTACTGAGGTTCAGCAACAGCTTCGCTGCTCTGTCAGATGCACCCAGGGCCTGGCTGTCCAGCAGGGCCTGGAAGCCTCCACTGTGGGGTACCAGCCTACCTCCACGAACTGTTGCTCCTCCCACTCGCACCGGGCGACCACTTAATGGTTCAATGAATGACTCTCCAATTATGAGCCCACCCACTGGTAAAACCACCCCTGAAAGAAAAAAGGAAGGGAAGAGGAGAACAAGAGGAGGGAACATTGTGATTTTTTTCAATAATGACAGTATTTTTGTTTCTACTGTCACGTTCGCGTCTAGGGGGGAAGGAATGTGGACAATGTGAACGTGGTGGATAGGGACAACGAGGAAAATACGGGCCAAATGAAAGTGCACAAAAGTGTGTTTATTTGCAGTGTGGGACATGATATATACAACAAAACCAAGCAGTACTATGTACACCACCATAAACCCCTCAACCAAATAAACACAACTATATATAAACTAACAGTTTTTTTTTCTTCTGTCTCTTTGATATGTTAAGATCTGTTTTTCCTGTGTATGATTTGGGGTTAAGAGTGGAACCATTCAGAGATATGCAGTCAAGATCTTTCATTCTGTAATGTTCTGGCATCTTGTTTGTCCTATAGTCAAGTCTTGCCATGTGTTTCGAATAATCCAATTACCTTAGTATATAAGCCCCTGCTTGCCTTGCTCTCCTGATTGCTTGTCTGTGATAAATGTCTGTTTTTTTTTTTTAAAGTGGAAAGCATGACAGATGCAGTTATTCACAAACATACACTCAAAACATCCGCATGCTAACAAATGAGTTATTAATTCTAATAAATGAAAATACAGGAAAATAGATTGCACTACCTCTTATATTTACAAAATATTACTTATTACTGCACTATTCAATTGTGCACAGCAGTATTTGCAATTTTTTTGCACTATTTTGCGCTGTTTTTATTTTGTCTGTGATCAGAGCCCTGTTGTCACGCTGATTAGTATTGTGGCCGTGGCACTGGCAATGCACCCAGCAGCGCCTAGCCGTGACAAGAAATGAATGTTTCTTTGGAACCTGGTGCTACATTTAAACAGTTACATACTGACAAATGGCACATGTGCAACACAAACTGGGCTACATAAAGGGCAAACATTTGGCACAGGCAGTGCAAGAACATTTGAGGCAAACAAAACATGTAGACAACAAGAAGACAGACAGACAGTATTTGTTAACTTGTTTTTATCTGGGATTCTGGAGAAATACACTCACACACTAAATAAGTTTAGAGTTCCAGAGTGAAGGCACTGCGCTACTATGGTTTAGGGTGGAAATAACTTAGTATAACTTAGGTCTTAGTATATGGGAACAAGAGAAATACAACCACTCCACCATCTGCTGTGGTACCCAAGATCCCGTTTTATCTTATACATCTTATACATACCTTATACATAATATGGATGCTAATGAGGCTGTTTAATGGAGCTTTAAGAATTTGGTGGTTTGTCTTGTGCTCTTGTGCTTTAGTTGGGTACCACTCGACATCACCAATGGTGTGACTGATCGTGTGTTAAATACAGAAAAGATTCTGGGGCAAACTCAGGGTCATGGTCAGTGATGTGTCTGGTCAACAACTGTTTGTTTTAGTGGAAGCTAGTTCTGAGGTACGGACCCAAGCTCTGTACCTCCTGAGGTTGGAATTGAGGGTGAAATGGGGCCCTGGCCTGTTCATGTGGTGAGTAACCATGTGGTGAGTAGCCCTTGTAATCACTGATCACTTCACTCGGTACGGCCAGTCTTTAGTCTTTGTTTCAGAGGGGGAGGCCACAGTTTGTTTACCCCATAGTGCACTGCGCCCCCTGGTGTAGGCGTCTAAACAGTAGTCAGTTGTTCTGATCACGATGTATACAAAAAAAAGTTTATTTCACAAAACACAAATGCCAAACTTAGCCAGAACTATTCTTACTACCTGCACAAAAAATCCTTTCAGCTCATCAGCAATAGGTTTCATTTAATGTTTACAATTACAAAATTCTTGTCATCAAATATTCATAAAGGGTCTGAACAACCATTGAAAGGCTGAGAATATGGAAAAAAAATAAAGCCTGCACAACTATAGTACAACAACAATACAACTATAGTTTGTACTATTTGGGGTAAAAGGAGAATGGGGTGTCTACACCTTAAAGGCTTGAATGGCTGATATGTTAAAAAGTTCTTCCATGGATTCTTTCTGGTGTGGCAGGGGAGGTTACTGCATGTTCTGACTCTGTCGAAACGGTTTCTTTGGCTAGGTGCATGGAATTTGGGACCTTATATCTCTGGCAAGGTAAGAGCTTCATAGTGTTTGCTATTTTTTGGATGAGTCTAGTCATGGGACGTTTTTCTCTCCTAGTAGGGTAATTGCCACTGTAATCGGCGTCTTCTTGAATGGTGTGCAGACGGTGCATGTGGACAGGCACAAGTAAATCACCAGACACAAGGTACCGTTATCCGGTCAGTCGATGCATATTTATGTTCACGTGAAAAGGGGGGTGTTTGGATTGTTTACAGCAAAAGCCAGAAAGGAAGCCTGGAACTGCTTGCATCCCAGGCAGTACCTCACATGCGTCACAGCAAGGGGGTGTATTTTAATAAAAACGGCCCTGTGCTGGACAATTTTTGCTTTACAATAGTCTCAAGGTGATTAATGTGCTCATACGTGTATTCATTAATGTTTTCAATATTTTTGCTGTGTGCGTCCGAGACCTACATGATTGCTTTTTGTTCAAATCCTGTGCTCCTGGTGCATTTTACCCTATTTTGTTACGGTATGTGCAGGAGGCAAGTTTCATTGGCAGGGGTCCTGGCTCTGACAGGGACCGCATTTACAGCATGGATTCTGAGCCACATGCTGCATTCGAGCAGCACGATGCTCCTGTCTTTGACTTCTAAGTAAGTGCTTTTGTTAACATTATTTATTTCAAGTTGTACATTGTAAATGGTGATGCTAGAGAACTAACTTTTTATTCTGGAAAATGTTAGCATGGATAATCTCAGCTGCACCTCACCACATTTTACCAATCTGTTAGCTATTTGAATGCTAGGCAGATGTTAACATTGAATATATAGTTTTTCAGTGTAACTGTTAAGAAATGTTAATACTTAATCTTCCTAATTGGCCTAAGTGCATGATCCACTCTCTTTCTTCATTCTCAGTTGGGACTTGGCCAAATATAGTAGTAATAAAAGTACATTTGATCTGGATGTAATATGTGTATTGAATTGTAATTTTAGATTTTTTTTTTGCATTGTTTAATTCTGTTTACTTATTTTAGGGAGGAACACTATCAAGGTTTGCTGCTTCAGTGTTTTTAGACTGTCAATTGTTTCTGTGGTGTATTGAAGTATAATTACAAAAAATTCAAAGGCTTTTATTGAAAGTTTATATCAAGTTTATGCAAAGAGTCAATATTTGCAGCATTGGCCCTTTTTGACCTCTGTAATTCGCCCTGACATGCTCTCAATAAAATTCTGGGCCAAATCCTGACTGATGGCAAACCATTCCTTCATAATCAGTGCATGGAGTTTGCCAATCCTCTTGACGATTGACCAAGTTCTCAATTGGATTGACACCAGGCCATCTTCCAAAAGTCTTTACCTCACAAAGCAACTTTGTGAAAACCAAAACGTTTCTGTAGTTTCTCAAAACGTTTAGCATAGACTATATGCTATTGACTATTGAACCTAGTGAAGTGAAGATTTTAAATCAATTTTAGTGTATTGAAACTAGCCAACAAATGTCTACTTTTGTCACGTCCGCGAGCTGACGGGGGAAGGAAGCGCAGAGGTGGGACATAATGGAAACATGATTCATTAATACTAAAGGAAAACCGGGACAATGGCCAAAAACAGGGGAAACATATGTGAAGAACTTAAATAAACCTGCATGCATGTGGCGATTGCCAACTATGCACATACATAAATTGGTCCACAAAGAATGTCGCAGCTGCTGATGGGTGGCTTCATAGCGCCTTTTAACTGCCGTCCTGATTGTGCACAGGTGTGTCCCCAGGTGCTGTGAATCCTGACAGCTTTGTATAACAGAAGTACTATTATTGGTGAAAACTATCTAGCATTGTCAAAAAGACATTTTGCCTGTTTGGATAGCTTCCAATGTTTTAGGCCAGTGAATATGTTCCTATATATATATATCCTATCAATATATATATTATTTATTTCCTGTTTGGCTTTATAAAGCCAAACAGGAAATAAATAATATATATATTGACAGGGAACTGAATGAAAGTCTGAATATATGGAATGAAACCCGAATATATGGAATGAAACTTGAATATATGGAATGAAAGTCTGAATATATGGAATGAAACCCGAATATATGGAATGAAAGTCTGAATATATGGAATGAAACCCGAATATATGGAATGAAATTCTGAATATATGGAATGAAAGTCTGAATATATGGAATGGAATTCTGAATATATGGAATGAAAGTCTGAATATATGGAATGGAATTCTGAATATATGGAATGAAAGTGAATACATGGAATGGAATTCTGAATATATGTGTGCCGGAGTTAAATGGTTACACTCGATTTATAAATGTATTTCTTCTTTTCTTGTGTCTTTTATTTTCTTATTTTCTAAAGACTTTTATTTTGTTTACCTGTATTCTGATGTGGGTAAGGGAATTATAATGATAATCCGGGTGTTTGTTCAATTGTAGAATGTTAAAATGTGTTAATGTTTCTGGTTATGTTAAATATGTTTCTGTATTTTTGTTTGTTCAATTTATGATTCTTATAAAAAGTTATGTGGGTTCTAAAAACTTTGATCACCCCCCGAAAAGTGGTTGGATGCGGCCGTGCCCTTGGGTTAGTGGGTTGGAGACCCGGTTTAGTTCTCTTGGACACATGGCATGAGCTGTGAGAGGTGCGTGGGGTTTGTGTGCAAAAAAAATTATTTTTTTCTTCTATTTTAATTTATGTACATATTTGTGAATATTTTTTTATGTTCTGTTATTACTGTATATTGTAGAGAGAGGTGCAGAGAGACGCGAGTTGTGACGTGATAATGTGACCTCGCTTTTGTACAGGTATGCAATGTTTTAAATTGTAAATGCTTTATGTTATGTTCAGTTCTCTTGGACACATGGCATGAGCTGTGAGAGAGAGAGGTGCAGAGAGACGCGAGTTGTGACGTGATAATGTGACCTCGCTTTTGTACAGAATACAGTTTGCACGGAAAATCTCGTGGGTGGCGGCTCGTCATTATGGTTCAAGAAAAGAAATCAAAAAATTACACAACGCAGAAGAAGAACCGCTACAAACTGGTGCCGTGACCCGGATCAACTGGTCGGCCGATTGCAGACCGCCGGAGGAGCGCTGGGCGTGCTTCGGAGAGACGTTCGCCGCTTCCGCAGAGACGGCAACGCGACGCCGAACCGCAGTTCGTCTGGAGAACTGGTGTGGGTCATCTGCCCATATTGACTAATTGTACTTACATTTTATTTACTTATTATTATTTTTATTATTTATTTGTGGGAGATGGATGTTTAATAGCCCTATGCTGACTAGTACTGGGAGGGGGAGGTCGGTTCATCCACCTGTCGGGACCACGCCCGGGTTATATTCACCTGACAGGAATGTGGATCGGGAGAGTTCGGTGTCCGATCGTGACATTACGAATGTCAATCTCTCTGAACTGGTACACAAGATAGGTTCAGAAATTGGTGCGGCCATTCGTGCAAGTCTGATAGATACCTCCGGTGCAGACTCTTCGCCTAGGGGGGACACTAGATCCAGTCATGCTGGATCTGGCCTTGAACAGGTGGGCATGACCGTCATTGATGCCTCGAAATTAAATTTGGTGCTAAAGTCAGAGGCGCCGCCATATTTTCGGGGGGATGGTGATGACAAGTGCTCTGTTTTTGAATGGGAGGAATTAATGAGAACTTATCTTGGTAAAAAGAACCTATCTAACTCTGAGATGGTCGGGGAGGTGGTCGATAGACTGCTGGGTCGGGCCAGAGAAATTACCAGGGTGTGGATGCGTAATAATACACAGATAACAGATGTTACATCAATTTTTAACATTCTGAGACACCATTTTGCAGATTCCGTTAGCTCAGGCCTACCTCTGGCGGATTTCTATGCGACCAGGCCACGCCCTAACGAGGGTTCGCTGGACTATTGGATCCGATTAAATCAAGCTGCAGAGGTAGCAGAACAGACCCTCAGAAGTGAAGGGAGGTCCATGGAGAATCAGAGTATGGAATTAGCAGTCATGTTTGTTCAAAATTGTCCAGACCGTGAGCTGGCTCTGGTTTTCAAAAGCAAACACCTTCGTTCGTGGACTGCTGGTGAGGTACAAGAGCGCTTGGATGAATTTTTAAGGGAGCGTAAAGCTAAAGGAGGTCGCCTGGGGCAGCATGCAGGATTTGTAGATGGAGGGTTGGCCCATGGTGGAAGTGGTGATGTGACGTCAGAATATATTACGTCTCATGGAGATGGGAAACAAAAACAGACTGTTGATTCTATGCTCAATAGAGTTTTGGGCATGCTAGAGAAAACTCTGGTAACTCATCCTCAATCCGTGCGTGTGGCACCCCCTGAATTTTCACCCAAACGGCCTGGTAAATGCAGGGTCTGTGACAGCTCTGAGCACACAACGAACATTCACTGTAGAATGCATAAGCTCTGTTTCAGAGCTCAGTTGGGACTTGGCCAAATACAGTAGTAACTGTAATTCTGTGCTACGCAGATCAAAATCTGGTCACACACAGGACGGGCCGTATATGGGAAACTGAAATGCCTCGAGTTGAAGGAGGGCAATGAGGGGCTAATTGATTCATTCTCCACTGATGATATTGAGTCTGTTTATTCACATTGTTGTACTATGGCGCCAGCGGGTAAGGCAGTGGTGTTTCAGAATTCTTTAAAAGCAGGTCAGAGCGAGGGCCTGTTTTACACCTCGGTACGAGTGCAGGGTAAAGTTGAACTGCAGGGGATGCTCGATAGTGGATCTATGGCTACTACCCTGTGTGCAGATGTCCTTGCTCAGCTACAGGAGGAAGGTGTGTTCAGTGATCACCAGTTAATCCCGTCAGATGTGCTACTGGTGGGGTGTGGGGGTAAGCAGACTAACCCAGTGGGTGAATGTACACTAAAACTCAAATTGTTTTGGAATTAATTTTGAGGTTCCTGTATTAGTGGTAGAAGGTCAAGTAGATCAATTGGTTATTGGTACTAACGTTTTGAAACCATTGATCAGACAGTTGAAATTTAATGACCGTTATTGGAGTGTCTTAAACAAACCGGATGGAATGTGTCAAAATGAACATGGTGATTTTCTGCGGATGTTATCCAATCTGGAGAGATGGAGGGGGGAAAGCATTCCAAATAAAGTGGGTACAGTTAAGTTAAAGAGGGCTGTCACACTTGAACCCTTAAGTGAACATCTGGTCTGGGCACGATTGCCACCTGGAACACAACTCTCTGCAGGTAGTACTGTTGTAGTGGAGCCGTGTAAGTCCCGATGTGTGCATCGTAACGTACTGGTGAGTAGAGTTGTTTCACCTCTTTGGGGAGACGGATGGCTCCCAGTAAAACTGATAAACCCTACTCCCTCTGAAATCACACTCCGCTGGAATGCAAAAATCGCCAATGTGTTTCCATGTATCGCATTGGAAGATTTTGATGTACTGAAGGAGCAGGAAATTTCGCAGAATGTTGGAACACTGACTGCTGACAGGAAAAATCATTGTCTGACAACAACAAGCACTGGAAGTGTGGTTGGAACGTCTATGGAGAGTAGATTGGAGAATTTGGGTCTGCAGGACATAGATGTTGCTAACTGTGAAGTGACTCCTTTTTGGAGAGAGAAACTTCTGGAGCTCATTGAGAAATATGAAAGTGTGTTTTCCAGACATAGGTTGGATTGTGGGGAGGCAAGTGGTTTTTGTCACAGGATACGTCTCACTGATGACAGACCCTTCCGACTTCCCTATCGGAGGATTTCACCAGCACATTATCAGAAGTTGAGAGAAACATTGGATGACATGGAAGAGAAGGAGATAATACGCAAGTCGAGCAGTGAGTATGCGTCACCTTTAGTGTTGGTGTGGAAAAAGATTGGTGACCTACGCATCTGTACTGATTTCAGATGGCTGAATGCTCGCACAGTGAAGGACGCCCATCCATTGCCTCACCTGGCAGATGTCCTCGCTGCACTTGGCGGCAATGCGTATTTTAGTACCATGGATTTGATGTCGGGCTACTATAATATTCCCTTACATGAGGAGGACAAAAAGTTCACTGCTTTTTTGTCCCCTTTGGGTCTGCATGAGTACAATCGTCTCCACAGGGATTGTGTAATAGTCCAGCAACTTTTATGCGAATGATGTTAACAGTGTTTGGTGACAAAAATTTTATGAGTCTTCTCTGTTATTTGGATGACTTGTTGGTTTTTGGGAAGACTGCAGAGGAGAGTTTGCAGAGGTTGGAAATGGTGTTCCAACGTCTCAAGCAGCACAACCTGAAACTTTCCCCATCCAAGTGTCAGTTTTTGAGACAGTCAGTGAAGTTTTTGGGCCACATCATCAGTGTGGAGGGTGTGGCTACCGATCCAGCAAAGGTAGAGGCCATTTTGAATGTGAGTGAGCAGGATTTGATGGAGTCAGATGGTGTCACACCTTCAGCAATTAAAATAAGATCTTTTCTTGGCATGGTAGTATATTACCAACATTTCATAGAGCATTGTTCCACCATTGCGAGACCACTGTTTGCTGACCGCCGGTCCGAAGAAACCTCGCCGAGGTAAGGGTGTGAAGAGGACCGCTAACACTCGTAGGTTGACTCCGGCAGATTGGACTAGTGAGTGTAGAGAGGCCTTAGGGTTGTTGAAGGAGGCACTAGTTGGTCAAGCTCTATTGGCTCATCCAGACTTCACAAAACCATTCCTGCTCTCGGTGGATGCGTCTACTAGTGGTTTGGGAGCTGTGCTTTCTCAGTTGCAGGATGGTTGTACTACGGCTAGACCAATTGCGTTTGCCAGTAAGTCGCTTAATCATGCCCAGTCCAAGTACCCAGCACATCGACTAGAATTTTTAGCAATGAAATGGGCTATCCATGATAAGTTCAGTCATTGGTTACGGGGTCACCAATTCACTGTGTGGACTGATAATAATCCGTTGAAGTACATCCTCACAAAGCCGAAATTAGATGCATGTGATGCATGGTGGCTGATGCGTTGAGCAGGGAGCCATTTACCACATCTCGAGCCATCAGCAAGCTTACTCGCCTTCCGTATGATAAGTTACTGCAGGAAGCGAAGTCAGTAAAGGTACATGACATAAAGGACATGTTTCGGTTGACGTGTGAGCCACCGGAGGAACGGGGTGAGGGTTCATCGCTGGGGGAGGTGTCGCGAAATGACGTACAAGCTGTGCTACAGTCACATTGTCAGTGGGAGCGGGGTGCTTTAACTAGGGCAGTTTCTCATGTGCAACATCTGAGTAGCCTGGTACCTATAGGTAGTAGCCCACTTCCTGTCCTCTCACATGAAGAGCTGCTTGAGAAGCAGATGCAGGATCCAGTCATTGCCTGTGTCCATTACTTTGTTAGTCGGAACAGACGTCCTTCTAGACGGGAAAGAGCTCATGAGTCTAGGGAAGTTTTGAGAACTTTGAGGCAGTGGGGTATGTTTGAAGTAAAACTGGGCATACTGTATAGAGTTTCAAAGCATGGGCAGACCAAACGGAAGATTTTTCAGTATGTCGTACCTTCGTCGCTGAGAAATTCTGTGTGGAAGGGGGTACATGATGAAGCGGGGCACCAGGGACAACACCGTACACTGTGGCTATTAGGGGTGGGGGAAAAAATCGATACAGCATAGTATCGCGATATTTTGCATGGTGATATTGTATCGATACAGGGACACCAAATATCGATATTTTGTACACAAATTTAAATAAACAAATCAAACTGTTAGTACAATGATTAAAGCAATAAATTTTTTACTCCACCAGGTGGTGCTGTTGGGCGTTTTCTTTAGTGAGGTCAGCAAAGGTGAGAGTCAGCGTGTGGGATGAATTCGGTAAAACAAAAATGGAGGCAGAGAAAGAGATTAGGAAAGCGCCGTCCGTGTTTAAGTCAAACGTCTGGATGTATTTTGGATTTTTTGACAAGGATGGGACAAAAAAGATGGATATGACACACACGATTTGCAAGGAGTGTCGTATGAAAGTAAAGTATTCTGGAAATACTACGAACATGAGGGCTCATCTCTCCCGCCACCATCCTGAGATATTGTTAGCTGAGGACGGCAAAGCTAAACCAGCTCCACTGAAAAATCAACCAACGCTGGACACACTTAGCTTAACAAAACTACCTCCCAATTCAGAGCGAGCTAAGAGAATAACACAATCCATAACGTACTTCATTTGCAAAGACCTGCGTCCATACAACGTTGTGGAAAACGAAGGCTTCTCTTACATGCTTAAAACGCTGGAACCCAGGTATCAACAAACAGGTCATTTTGCTTATCTTAATTTAAGAGAACAGGTTTAATTTTATTGTCGTTTAACATTTTTATTTAGTTAATGCAAATCTACATTTTTAGTTTATTTTCATTTAACAGAGATTTACTTTAAAATTATTAAGCTGCTGAAGTTGCTGCATAACTTTTTGCAATTTATACTGTTCAAAGTACCTGTAATTCTATGTCAGTAACAGTTTGTCAGCAATAAAAATGATGAAAGTGAATGACTAAAGACTATTTTGTAAGATTAAATGTATTTTGACAAAGTTTACCTTTATGGACATAATTTGCAGTTGGAAAAAAACGTGATTATCACAATATATCGTATCGCAATACTTAGCATATCGCAGAATGTTTAAAATCGCAATAATATTGTATCGTGAGTTAAATATCGTGATAATATCGTATCGTGGGGTCTCTGGTGATTCCCACCTCTAGTGGCTATGCAGGCAGAGGTTTTACTGGAGTTCTATGGAGAAGGATGTGCGTGAGTATGTTACCCGCTGCAAACGATGTCTCTTGGGTAAAGCTCCTGACCCAGATGCAAGGGCCCCACTTGTTTCTGTTGTGACTACGGCACCCGTGGAACTGGTGTGCATAGATTTTTGGACAGCGGAGGGTGCACACAATAATTCAGTTGATGTTTTGGTGGTAACAGACCACTTCACGAAGCTGGCTTGTGCATTTCCCTGCCCGAATCAATCTGCAAAGACAGTATCGCGAGTATTTTGGAACAATTTCTTTTGCATATACGGTTTTCCAAATCGTATCCATTCAGATCAAGGTGCGAATTTTGAAAGTTCCTTGATTGCAGAATTATTGCAATTGTCCGGTGTTTGTAAGTCGCACACCACACCGTATCACCCAATGGGGAATGGACAAGCAGAACGATTTAATCGTACTTTGGGTGACATGATTCGTGCACTGGAACCAAAGTCGAAGGCTAAGTGGCCGCAATTGCTTAATACTCTGACATTTGTCTACAATTGCACAGCTCACGAAACAACGGGATATCCACCTTTCTTTTTGATGTTAGGTCGTACACCGAGGTTACCTGTGGATGTCATGTTTGGAAGTGTGTTTTTGGATGACGAGACTGTGGATGTGGATAAATATGTCCAGACTCTTGGAAGAGACTTAAGGGAAGCAATGTTACTCGCGCAGGCACACGCAGTGAAGCAACAAGCTAAACAGGCTGAAAGGTATAATGATGTAAAGGTCATACGTTGGAGGTAGGAGATCGGGTCCTTCTGGCGAACAAGGGTGAGCGGGGTAAAAGAAAGCTGGCTGATCGCTGGGGGAGAATGGTGTACGTGGTACTGAAAAAGAATGATGCTCTGAACACTTACCTGATCCACAATCCCAGCACAGACAGATCTAAGACTGCATTGGAATCTGTTGATGCTTGTTAACTTCTTGCCTTTACCATCTTGGGGGGACCATGAATCTGTGGGTGATACTGGGTGTGTCAGTTCAGATCATGACAGTTTTACTGGGACTGCTATGTCTGATAGTGAGGAAAGAACTGTCAAGTGGGTTGCTAATCTTGATGGATCTTCTGGAAGACTATCTGAGCAAGATGAATTATCTGTGTGTATAGACAACAGTACATCTTCGTTGGAGACTGAGCAAGAAGATGCGGTTGCACATCTGGTTGATAATTGTCAGTTATCTGGGGATGTTGATGCAGCATCAAGTGTTCTGCAGTTGTCCAAGAAGTCATCTCAAGATGTTGTTGCACCTTCATGTTCTTCTGTGGCAGTGGGTGGAAAATTAACTACCAGATTAGGTAGAATTGTTAGACCAGTAAATAGGCTGAATCAAACTATGTCTTCACAAGGAATTAGGAAATTACTGCACTCACATTAGTTTTTTTTTTGTGTTCAAATTGGTTGCTTGGGAAACATGTATTTGTGGGGTGCTTAAGACATACTGGAGATGTGAGCAGTCCTCATATGTTGTGAGATAGGAGGTATCAGTCTTGTGTGTAACTGTGTGTTGGGCATAGTTACCTGTAGGTAATTTGGGGGGTGGCCTCCCTTGGGTTACCTTAATCCTTTATGGGATAGCATATTAGCTGGAGAATCACTTGTGATTGTAAATCAAGACTGTGTTTTAGGGTTTTGGAGTGTTTAGAGGATTTCATTTCTCTGTTCTCTGTTTTTTTTTCTGTTTTTTTTTTTGTTGTGTTTCTGTTATTTGTATCATTGTTTTGTGAGAGGGTTATTTTGGGGAGTTTTGTTAATCTAATGTAATCCAGTGGGGGAGGATGTGCCGGAGTTAAATGGTTACACTAGATTTATAAATGTATTTCTTCTTTTCTTGTGTCTTTTATTTTCTAAAGACTTTTATTTTGTTTACCTGTATTCTGATGTGGGTAAGGGAATTATAATGATAATCCGGGTGTTTGTTCAATTGTAGAATGTGTGTGTGCAGCCTGAATGTAAACGTTGCAAGGCGCGCTGGGATCGGGCAGCGCTGGTATATCGGATTTAAAATGCTGAAGTTAGTTTGCCCTGTAATTCCTCCCTGTTTACGGAGGTTGTAGGTAGGAATGGCGGTGGGAAGCTCGCCTGTTTCGGTCAGTGCGGGTGCTTGATGAATAAGCAGCTACTGTCGCTGCATTAGGTCTTCCACGGTGAAACATAAAATAAATCTCTATGCTGGTAGAATTGTTAGCAGTGTTACTGCAAGCATTAGCCAGAGCGTTTATTATGTCGTCGCTGCTTAAAACTGCTGCCACTGGGTTTGGTGCAGAATCACTCATGTGAGGAACAATTCACCTGTTTAACGAACTAACATTCTCAAAATGGCGCCAACGGCTTGGTGACGTCAGATTTCATTCCATATATTCAGAATTTCATTCCATATATTCAGACTTTCATTCCATATATTCGGGTTTCATTCCATATATTCAGACTTTCATTCCATATATTCGGGTTTCATTCCATATATTCAGACTTCATTCCATATATTTGGACTTTCATTCCATATATTCACTTCCCTGTCAATATATATATTATTTATTTCCTGTTTGGCTTGCCATTTTTTATATATATATATATATATATGGGCCGTTATCGGGGCTAACAAGTGCTAAACACCACTGGGAACTAATTCAAGACTGTTGGAAAACCATTTCAGGTGACTACCTCTTGAAGCTCATCGAGAGAATGCCAAGAGCAGTAATCAGAGCAAAGGGTGGCTATTTTGAAGAAACTAGAATATAAAACATGTTTTCAGTTATTTCACCTTTTTTGTTAAGTACATAACTCCACATGTGTTCATTCATAGATTTGATGCCTTCAGTGAGAATCTACCAATGTAAATGGTCATGAAAATAAAGAAAACACATTGAATGAGAAGGTGTGTCCAACCTTTTGGCCTGTACTGTATATAGTTTGCTTTACTCATTAGGAAATGTGATTTTCCTTCTTGTTATAAAATAAAAATTTAAACAGTATAAAGATGAATCTTTAAATCTATCCTCACCTGTGATAGGGTCCAGACTGATCCCAGTGATGAGTGCCAGATTTCCAGTGCGGGGGTCCAGCATAGGGGAGCCAATCTGAATGGGCTGGTAAAGGCGTGTGATTGGGCATATGTACACGCCGCCCAGAGGGTACACCAGTCTAGTTTGGGGGTGGATGGTCACTGCCATGATGGGTACTAGAACACCTGTGTCCTGGTCACACATAGCCCCGCCCAGCTGCAGCTTCTGTCCCGGCCGCAGCCCTTTGAGGCGAAATGCATAACGGTGGTCTGTATGCTGGCTCGGAGGGTATGGAATAAATGGCAGTAATGGTAATTCCCATTTTCCAGCATCTCCTGCATACAACAACATAATAATCATTACATTGCTAGGAGCAGATGTACAACTTTTTTTATTTTTATTTCTCTTTACCCCAGCATGAGTCAGATGTGAAGACCAGAGTGGAGCTGGACGGATCAAAGGCCACATTCCCAGCCATAGGCAGCAGCCGACCTGTCTGTGGGTGCAAGAAGAAATCAGAAGGCACCGGCATGCTGGAACTGGAATTGGCCAGATGCATATGAACACCAGGGTTGGGCAAGATTAGACCAGTGCAGGGGTCCATATGTACAGCATCATTTGCCCGAATGGTGCCATCAGCCGCTGGGTAGAAAGACGAAGAATTGTTACACAATAAAAAGTTGTGTTCAGAAGCTCTCACTCAAGCTCTCAACTGGGGTCCCCAGGGATCAGTACTTGGCCCTCTCCTGTTCTCCCTTAACACCAAATTTCTTGGTGATGTGTGATGGTTATCCTATTGCCATGAAGATGACACCAATCTTTTTTCTTTTCCACCATCAAATGTTAACGTGTCCACCAAAATCTCTGCTCGCCTGTCTGACATCTCATCCTGGATGGCAGCACATCATTTGTGTCACACCTAAGGACTTACGGGGGAAGGAAGCGCAGAGGTCTGACATTCTGGGAAGGGTTTTTATTATTAAATAAACAATAAACACAAATAAAGACTGGCGCGGTGGCCGAAAACAATTTAACTTCTTGCCTTTACCATCTTGGGGGGACCATGAATCTGTGGGTGATACTGGGTGTGTCAGTTCAGATCATGACAGTTTTACTGGGACTGCTATGTCTGATAGTGAGGAAAGAACTGTCAAGTGGGTTGCTAATCTTTTTTTAGAACGAAAGAACGAAAACAAACCCGCAGGCGTGTGGCGATTGCCAGAACTCAAAACACACACATTAACATACGTGCACTAAGGTCCACTAAAATGCCGTCCCTTCCGAAGGGGCGGAAATGTCTGGCCTTTATGCGCCGTCAGGATTGGCCACCGTTGTTGAGCACAGCTGCAGTCAATCCTGACAATTTGCAACTATACACCAGCCAAACTGAACTTCTATTCTTCTCTGCTCCACGGAACCAGAACGTGAGCACGTGTAGGTGGGACGCAAGGAGGCAGGTAAGTTCCCTCTGACTTAATTGTGTTGCAGTAACATTAAGTACGGAAGGAGTTCAGGAGGAACGGTCTTACTTTTAGGTGAAGGAGTGGAGCCGAGTCTCGTTGAAGTGTGTCAATCAATGACTGAGTGGCTGGCAGTGGCCATCTTGCCAATTTATAGGAGTCACGTTACCTTGTTTCCGTGTTGCTCCCAGTCACATGGATGGAATCATGTGACACATTATATACTAGCATGCTAACATAAAAAATGCTAACAGGGCATGGCCATAATGAGTCACATTAAATTGTGATGTATGGGACATGTTCATAAATTTGTTTTAAAATATTAATACTATCATGCTGACATAAAAAAACGTTAACATGGTTGCGCCACAATGAGTCACATTTGGTGACGTGTGGAACATGATAAAAAATTGTGCATGTTAACATGCTAGCGTGCCAAAGTCAAAAGTGTTAATGGCAATTAAGTTAACAGGGCATAGCCACAATGTATCACGTGAAATTGGTGATGTTTGGGAATTGTTAAAAAAATTGAATATATTGATGCTTGCAAAAAAAATGCTAACGGGGCATGGCCACGATGTGTCATGTTAAATTTGGTGACATTTGAAATGGGGTGGGGCCACAATGCATTGTGGTAAATTCGATAGCAGTGGGGAAATGTAATTTATGTTAAAACTCACAGATGATGTCATCTTTGCTGAGGGCAGTGCCTGTTTTAGGGCATAAGAGTCGTGCTCCTGTTGCCTCTTTAAGCACGGCCCAGGCACCCTGACGATGGCACTCGGATGTCACCAGTTCTGTCATCTCATGTGCCAGGCCTGCCACCGTCTGGAGTAAACTGGTCATGGAGCAGCCAGCAGCCACATAGCAGCAAGAAAATGTGGTACAAATAACCCAAGATTCAAGTTGACATAATAAACTCTCTTCAGTATTCAAATTGTACTCAGATTGCCAGATCCAGCTATAGAGAAAATATGTGCATTTTGTTTGAAAAACGTAAGAAGGGAACTAGTAGGACATGAAATGTAGGGTCTGGAAGCAGATGTAGTAAATAATAAATAAATGATAATAATAGCAGTAAATTCTGTAATAATGACAAATTTTAGGTTTTTGATTATTGATAAATAATTAATTGTTTTACTGAATTATCTGAGGAGAAAGAACATACTGCTCTCTTTGTCCATCCCAGAGTGGGGCAAGGCTGTCAGTAACCTGACCCAGCAGCCTCAAACCCTCTCTCATCCATGAGTGTACGGTTTGGTGGGTATACCGCTGGATCCTCAGCTCTGCCCTTAGTGCCTGAAGCTGTGCATCTGTCAGCTGACTCAGCTGCACCCCCAGACCCTGTCGACGCTCTGCCTCACGCTCCACCCCCATGCGCAGATGCTCCACCCCTTCACTTGCTCCGCCTATCCCAGTTGGCTGTAGTCCCTGAACTTTACAGACCACTTCTTGATATAGTTCCTTCACCTGCCAACAGACATGTAAAACCTTCAGCTAACACGAATAAATTTGACATGCACACACAAAAACATGAAACACACATCATAAACAATCTTAGTTATGCCAAGGTACCTACTCACAGGACAACATGGGTGCCACTCTTTCAGTGTGGGTCATTATATGTGCAGCACAGCTTTGTCATGCATTGTCAGTGTAAACTGTGAATGTCCATTTACTCCCTGTTGTAAGGTCTATGTTATGTTGTAACATGATGAAGTGTGGGTGGATGTAACAATCTAGTGGAGAATCTGTATAGTTTGTTTAAAATATGTAAGAGGTAATTTCTGCTTCTGTTCTGTTGAAGTTCATATGTGAGCCTGTTCTGTGAAGGAAGCTGTACCTAAGTTTGCAGAGATAAAAGGATTTGTTTTAAGCTAAATTAAGCATGGTTTATTTAATGTCATGCAAGTGGTGGTGGGCCTTTTTTACTTTGGGAGTGGGGTATTCATTTATGCATGTTTGGTCGCTTGACTGTGGTGCATGTAGGGACATGTGCTGTTTAGGACTGAAAGAAGATGTGATTGAATTACTAGAAGTCAGAAGTAGTGGCACATCTGGGAGTGAGTGGTGAGAAGCCAGGAGATTGGCTTTGTCGCAGGTTGGCAGGCAGCTTGTTAAACAGGATCTTGTAATTCTGTAGAACCAGACATAAAAGCAGGAGGATGGAGAGGGGAGGCGATGAACAGTTTGAGTTGGCTGACGTGAATGACCGGATGGATTCAGAGAGATAGTGGAAGTTGAAGATGGTAAGATGGGTTGATCCGTTTGAGGATATGGAAAGGGGCAGATGTACCAAGAAGACAATGAAGGAATTGGCTGTTGCCACCGATGTGGAGGGCTGCATGGTTCCATTTTGCAGGCCCTCAGAAATTACCCTGGCTTGGTGCTCAGCCCCCGTGAGGGAGTACAGGTGTCCACACGGGGGCACCGCGCCCAAGCAGGAATTCACTGGTCAAACCTTTGTACCACCACTGGTTGGTCTGCTGAGGCAACCCCTGGCGGGAGAAGCCAGAAGGAGTCAACAAGACTCAGTGAACATCTATGGTTCCTCTGGGGAGATTATCCAGAGCACCAAGTTCCTTTGGGGTTCGTAACATGTAACCTCAACAGCAGTTCTATCACCAAGAAAGCCACACAGCATGCATAAATCCTGTGGAGACTGAGAAGATGGGACCCCCTTTCAAGCATCCAGATTTAGACCCTACAATAAATGCTTTAGGAGGATGGTGGAAGATTCAATCAGGTGTAAGTTATTCTTTACTTCAGTTTGCTTTCAGCAAATAACATTCTAAATAACATTCACTTTGAGTAGTCTTTTATAGGAATGTGAGTGACTTTTGATTTACTTTAAATCAGGGTGTCCCCTTCAGCTGTAATGACAGCACCGCAATGGAACCTGGTCAAGATCACTAATCTCTCACCTCCCTTCTGAGCTGGCCCAGATGAGTGGTCACTGACAAACTATGCTTCAGCAGGATCTCATAAAAAGTGCTAGAACTGAAGGCCTCCAGGTCCACCTGCTCCTCATAGTCCCAAAACTCATCTGTCAACACAGTAACAAATGGTGTAAACATAAGTAGCACCCAAGTGCATTTTACCATCCAAATTAAATTCTAAATTTGAACATTTTGGTACAAAGATTCAAAAGATTTGAGGAAGTCACCTAGATGGTACTAATTCTATAGGTACAGTATTGTTCAAAATAATAGCAGTGCAATGTGCATTCATGATATGGACAATTGGGCAAATAGTTGAAAGTGATGTGTTAAAAAAATAGCAGTGTGGCATTCAATCAGACAGGTTCAATTGTGTGAAAAAACAGGTGTGAATCAGGTGGCCCCTATAGGATGAAGCCAGCACTTGTTGAACATGCATTTGAAAGCTTGAGGTAAATGGGTTGTTTAAGACATTGTTCTGAAGAACAGCGTACTTTGATTAAAAAGTTGATTGGAGAGGGGAAAACCTATAAAGAGGTGCAAAAAATTATCTCCAATGCCTTGAAATGGAGAGAAAAATCAGAGAGACAAGGAATAAAACATCCATCAAAATGGATCGAAGAATAACCAGAATGGCAAAGGCTCAGCCACTGACCAGCTCCAGGATGATCAAAGACAGTCTGGAGTTACCTGTACGTACTGTGACAGTTAGAAGATGTCTGTGTGAAGCTAATCTATTTTCAAGAATCCCCTGCAAAGTCCCTCTGTTAAAAAAAGGCACATGCAGAAGAGGTTACAATTTGCCAAAGAACAAATCCACTGGCTGAAGAGAAAGGGAGGAACTTCTTTTTGGGTACAAGGGCCACAGACAGTTTGTGACCCGACCCCCAAACTCTGAATTCAAGCCACAGTTCAGAGTGAAGACAGTGAAGCATGGTGGAGCAAGCATCATGATATGGGCATGTTTCTCCTACTATGGTGTTGGGCCTATTTATTGCATATCAGGGATCATGGATCAGGTTGCATGTAAAAATACTTGAAGAGGTCATGTTGTCTTGCGCTGAGGAGGACATACCCTCTAATTGGGTGTTTCAACAAGACAATGACCCCAAACACACTAGTAAACGTGCAACAAATTTGATGTTATGAGTGGCCAGCCCAATCCCCAGACCTTAATCCAAGCGAGAACTTGTGGGGTGATATCAAAAATGCTGTTTCTGAAGCAAAATCAAGAAATGTAAATTAATTGTGGAATGTTGTTAAAGAATCATGGAGTGAAGTTGGTTGACTCAATGCCACACAGATGTGAAGCAGTTATAAAAAACAGTGGTCATACTACAATATATTCGTTTAGTGATTAACAGGATTGCTAAATTCTAGTAACAAAAACATTTGTACAAAATATTTTTGAGTTTGTACAGTCAACGGCAGACACTGCTATTTTTTTAACACACCCCTCTCAACTAATTGCCCAATTGCACAGCCTTAAGAGCGTGCATATCATGAATGCTGGGTCTTGTTTGACGTCTGAGAATCTGCTGCACCTACTGGTAACTTGTTTGCCATGTAGCAATAAAAAATTTACTAAAAACCTGGATTATTCTGGTTAGTCACATTGCACTGCTATTATTTTGAACAATACTGAATGACGTCATTTGTGTAATTCAAAGTAAAAAATCTAATTGGATGTAATATGCATTATACTGAAAACAGAGACAGTGGATTATCTTTATCTGCCAAGGGATATATGACCTAAACCACACTAGCTGCACCCACAATACACAAAGCTGCATTTAAATCTAGAATATATAATAAAGCTCTTATTTGCAGATTATGTGCAACATACAGATGATAAGGCCAACAACAGAAACTGGTAACAGCAAAACAAGCTGATTGGAATTTTCAGTGCTATGAATCAAGAAAACATTTTTGACATACAAGCTGGATCAAAACAAATAGCCAAAGCCTTTTGGCGCTTCAATGAAAATGAAATCAGTGAGAATATTATTATACTATTATGGTCTTTATCAATTTTTGTTTGCTTGTGGCATATTGAAAATTGTGCAGCCACCATGGCATGAAAGGTCACATTTTACAGTTGCTGTGAGGTAAGCAAAATTCTTGTGCAACTCTTCTATGTTTGGCATCCCATGATTAGCGTGAGTTGTAAATCTGGGAATGTTTCCCAGTAGGTCACCAGTCATACATTTACCTTTCTGCATGGAATCAACTGTCATGGCTGATTGTGCATTTCTGTGGGCTTTTTTCACTGTTGTGACACGGGATCCTTTAGATGCATAGTCATCCATATGATACCTAAGGTGCTGGAGACGGTACCTGGCCTGGATGGGCATTTTCTCTGGCCAGGCATGTTCCCAAAACACAACCTGAGCAAGGATTTTAAAATGGAGAAGGAACAAGGGAAAAACACTGAATGAATGTATGAAACACTAATTAGAATATATGAGTGTTGTCTACTTACCAGTAATGTTACACACAGGCCAAGCACTAGCCCTGCTCCGAGCATAAGCCCTCCGATCACAAACCAATCAGGCCTCAATAGCAGGTGCCGCCTCCTAGCAACGCCCATGCGAGTAAGGTGCTGTGGAAGAGCAGGGAAGAATGTGCCTGTCTCATAACACTCCCCACCCGCTGGCAAGACCTTAACATACTAATGAGAGAGAAATGTAAGAGAAGAAAATGTTATTTATTGTTATCACTGATCATATCATTCATTCAGATAAGAATATGGGAACTCAAGACAAGTGCTATAATAAATGTTGGGGCTTGTTTGCTGGTGTTAGGTCAAAAAGATTTAAATTTGTGTTAATTGTTTCATTCTCCCACAACATTTATGGTGTTTTGGGGAGTAACAAGTTGCATTTAATGCGAGTGGGGATGGAGAAAACAAGTGCAAGTGATATGAAACTGAAATTAATTTTAAACAGAATGGACAGAGTTGCTAAAACAGAGTTAACAGATTGTCAGCACATATAACAGACATTGACAGTGACAGTGACTTTAACACTAATCAGCAGTGCCATTAAGGCGCAAGCCTGGCCTTGAGCAAGGTACTGTCCCCACACAATGCTCCCTGGGCACCTTTCATAGCTGCCCACTGCTCACTAAGGGTGATGGGTTAAATGCAGCAGAGATATTTTATTGTGTGCACCATGTGCTGTGCTGCAATGCTTACCCCACCCCTCCATTACGTCACAATAATTCTAGTACTTAAATGCTATTACTACTATTAACTAATAAAATAATAATAAGGCTAATGATTATGATCTCATTATAAATGCCTGAGCAGTCCTATTTAAACAGTCCCTAACAGGGGTGTTGAATAAAAGGGACGTTTGCTCCAGTTATATGGACAGTACCATATGTTTGTGGTGGTGGCTACTCAAGCGAAAGGCATAAACTCCTGGCTCACTGAAAGCCACTGTAAAATGGGCAGGGCTGGAGGAAGATCTTTGGAGGTCCTTAGCTAGATGTCGGAATTGTCCCCAGTCAAATGCAGCATTGGTGTTGAAGAGATTGTCACTGTAAATACAAAGGAAGAGAACTTTTTTTTTTGGTGTATAGAGAACTTTGTTTTTTGTATATTCTTTGGGTCAGATGTTCCTTGTCATGTATGAGAACAGGTATAAAATGTTTCACTTACACATCATACTGAGGATAGTGCTCTTTGGTCACAATGAAAAGCAAAATGTCACCCAGGTGAAGACAGCTGATGGGGTTCCAGACACCAGCTGCATTAGCATCAGTGAACTTTCTAAGAGAGCTGGAGCTGTGAGACCAGTGCTTTCCCCACCCCTCCATTACATCACTGGAGTTATCTAAGAAAATAAAAATTCAAGTGCTTAAATGCTATTACAACTACTAATACAATTAAATATTTATAAGGGTAAAAATTATAATTTCGTTATAATGCCTGAGCAGTCCAATTTAAACAGTCCCTCACTGGGGTGTTGAAAAAGAGGCTTATTTGCTTCAGTTTGAGATCTAATTTTGGTACAGCTAAAACTAAGAGAAAATAGGGACTAGGAAAGAATATACTGTAAATATATCTGTTTTTAGAGTTGGAATTACATGGGCTAAATAAGAAAATCATGGGTTTTGACATATTATTACAAATGACTTGCCCCAAACTTAGACCCTTTCTGAACACAAATGGAGATAAAAATGGAAGAAACATTGAACAAGTGTTTATAACTCTGCACAGATTAGAATGAAAGTGCAATAGGTGTCAGAGCAGGGTTGGAATGAACCTATTAACCCTAGTAAATGGTTTAAATACCTGCTAAACTCATACATACATGCTGTTTCTTTGACCCTGTTTTATTACATACCATTTTATAGTATAATTATAGGTAATAGGTATCAATATAGGAATCAGGAACACATATGATAGCCTTGTAGTTTTCAAGACTGGTCTCTTTTTTGTGGTGTCAGTCCTGTCTTGGTCTCGACACCATTTGGTGTCAGTCTCGTCTTGGTCTTGGATGTAGCAGTCTTGCGCGCTTCTCTATTGCCCATTGGCAAGGTGAGCCCACTGCGGCACCTGATAATCACTGGGAGAGGAGTGTCTGAGCTCCTCACTCTATCTTTAAGGCTTTTGGCCACTTGTATCCGCAATCTCGTTCTTTTCGTCATTACCCAAAGGTCGTGACAATAGGTTAGGATTGGGACTTAGATCAACCAGTTATTCGAGAGCCTTGCTTCCTGGCTCAGCTCCCTCTTCACCACTACAGATCAGCCCCAATTCGCCTGTCAATCTCCTGCTCCCTTTTTCCCCTCACTCATCAACAAGACCCAAAAATACGTAAGCTCCTCTACTTGAGGCAGGACCTCTCTCCCGACCCAGAGTTGGCAAGCCACCCTTTTCCAGTCAAGGACCATGGCCTCAGATTCAGATCCTCCTCCCAGCTGCTTTAAACTTGGCTGCAAACCTACTCAGCTAGAGCTGAAGGTCAGAGCCTGATGAAGCTAGGAGGACCACATCAAAATGCAGAGACGAGATTCTCCTGCCACCAAATTCAACACCCTCCATACCCTCTAACCCTCCCGGTCTTGATGCAGTGGTGGCCTAGAGGTTAAGGAAGTGGCCCCATAATAAGAAGGTTGGTGGTTCGAATCCTGATCTGCCAAGGTGCCATTGAGGTGCCACTGAGCAAAGAACAATCCCCACACACTGCTCCCCGGGCCCCTGTCATGGCAACTGTCTGATTAGATGAGCCCTCTCCATCATGAGGTGTATATTAAAAAGTTTTAGAGATGTAAAATGAAGTAAATGAACACAACCTCGACACATAGCATTGGCTCTGGAACCCAAGTCCTTAAGGGAGGTTGGACACTCTCCTTTGCTGGAGTTCCTTTGGGTGAGAGGCGGAGGGCTAGGGTTGGCTTTTTGTTAGCCCCAAGATACTCAGCCTGTTTTTGGGGTTTACCTCCAGGGACGAGAGGGTAGCTTCCCTGTGCCTTTGGGTCGGGGAATGGGTCCTGTCTATTATTTGCCCTTATGCACCAAATAGCAGCTCAGAGTACCTACCCTTTTTGGGTCCCTGGGAAAAGTGCTAGATTGCGCTCCAACTGGGAACTCCATTGTCCTGCTGGGGGACTTCAATGCTCACATGGGTAATGACAGCATGACCTGGAGGGGCATGATCTGGTATGCCAGATCTGAACTCAAGTGGTGTTTCATTATTGGACTTCTGTGCAAGCCACAGTTTGGCCATAAGGAACACCATGTTCAAACATAAGGATGCCCATTGGTACACTTGGTGAGGGTCTGCAAGGAAAACCTGGCAGAAGAACCTGTCAATATGGTCTTCAATTCCCACCTCTGGCAGAGCTTTGACCGCATCCCGAGAGCAGTGGGGGACATTGAGTCCGAATAAACCTGGTTCCGCTCTGCGATTGTTGAGGTGGCTGTTGCTAGCTGTGGTCACAAAGTGGCTGGTGACAGTCATGGTGGTAACCCCCGTATCTGCTGGTGGACACCAGAAGCTAGGGGAGCCGTCAGGCTGAAGAAGGAGGCCTACAGGGCATGGCTGGTCTGTGGGTCTCCAGAAGCAGCAGACAGGTACCGGATGGCCAAACGGGGTGCAGCAGTGGCAGTCGGTGAGGCAAAAGAGGTTCTGGCAAACCATACGACACCTCAGAAGAGGAAGGCCGCACATCAGTTACAGTCGGGCGGTGGAGGAATAATTTGAGGAGGAGGAACCTGGGCTGGGATACCTGGGTATGGACTGTCCAATCTCAGGGGCAGAAGTTGCTGAGGTAGTCAAACAGCTACACAGCCCTAATGGATGAGATCCGTCCTGGGTAAAATTTGGTTAACCCTTGTCACGTAACTTCTGTTGTGTGGCAGTATGAACGCGGAAACAGATGACACGTTTTCCATTTAATCAGCATTCTGATTACTGGGAAGTGTGTGTCACAATGTCTGAGCAATAACAATTTCATATATGCAAAACTGTGAGGGGTGTACTCACTTTTGTGAGGTAATGTGTGTAAGTTGGAACAATTAAAGGGGAAGGTGGAGGGGAAAAAGGTAAGGTAAATTGGAAGGCACTTGTGGAGTGGCAGAAGAAAGCACATATTAGAAGATTGTCAAGCAGGTGTACGAAAAGTCTGAAATATTTCCTAAACAGCCCCTCATACACTGGGGCTCAACTGAGCACACGCAGTTGTTCTTGTAAGTCATCATATAGGTTAGCAGAGTTTTTTCCAATTGTAGACATGGACATGGAGGAGATTATCAGAAGGTTGCTGGTTTGAATCCTAATCTGTAAAGTTGCCACTGAGATGCCACTGTGCAAAGCACCATCCCCACACACTAGTCCCTGGCCATGGCTGCCCACTGCTCACCAAGGGTGATGGGTTAAACAGACAAGATAAGAGCACTCACAAACACTTTAGACAGAAACATAACCCCAAGTGTCAGAAATAGGGACATATTAGATATTGAACAGAACCATATTGGAGTATTTGGATATGAGGTCAATAGATCAAGTATTTGGGTGACTCTGGGGACACTTTCTTTGTGTTGAACTTTGCACATAAAAACATTACATGTTACAAAAATCTGTGTGTACCACAAGTGCAACTGGCCAAACTTTAAGCTTTTACTTTGTTCCCCGCAACTCTCCCTCTCTCCTCACTCACAGAAAGCAGCCAACAGAAAACAAGAGCAGACAGAGCATGGTATCAAACTTTGTCACAATGGCTCACCAAGGGTGATATTTTGTTGTGTGCACTATGTGCGGTGATGTGTTTCACAATGGCAATCACTTCACTTTCACTTTAATTTTCATTACCCGGCTGTGTGAGTATCTGCCGACTATCCTGATTGTGTTTTTTTTTATTCTGCAAGCAGCCAAAGACGTCCTCCCTCAACTTTGGGAAGGTCACCCGGTTCGGGTGTGCAACTGTGCAAATGGTGGAACTGACAAAGTACTTGTGAGCCTTCCAGAGGATCATAAGATGACTTCTAAAGAAACTGATTGCTGCCGACAATGTGTAAACAACTATTGGTACAAACATAGCCAGAGAATTGCAGTGCTTTCACAACCTTGCTATGGCTGTGTGTGTATGTGTGTGTGTGTGCGTATGTATGTGTATATATCAGTAATTATATTACCATTTAATACCTTAAAGCACATGTAATACTTGTAAAAAGCACATTCTACCATCACCACTATAGTTTAATGGCAGCATGTTATCAGCTGTATGATAATAAGTAAATTTTTATTGTTCATGTGGTAACATGAGGAGCTCTGTCACATATGCTGTGATTTTATGTGACTCTTCACCTCTGTTTGTCAAGACCGCCGATCCAGGAGTGTTAGATGCTTTCAGGGGGCCACTCTTGTTCTCAGGCTTGTCCTGCAGAAACAGCTTCTGAAGCAGGTCTGGAACTGCATTGAACTGGCCAAAAAATCCAGCATCTGGGTCCATAGAGAACAGTATTAACAAAAAACAAGATGTTCCCCACTAGTCATTTATCTAATTGATTTAAAACTGTATTTGCAGCCAGTATATTGATATGCTTAAGTTCAAATGGCAGATGAAGAGTTTAACTTTCTCTTTACTTTATTGAACATATTGATTGAACAGTTGTTTTTGGCAAAGTATGGGGAATTCTAGTTAAAATCAAATCTGACAATCTGATCCAAATTTGCGTTAGTAGTTCATCAAACACCATCAATAAGTTGTCAAAGGAAACCCAGACAACAGCAGAATTCAAAATAAACCTACAGATCTGTCTCTTTTAGCTGAATGTGAGGTGCTTTAACGCTTTGGCTTCAGTCAATTGCGCTGTCCAGGAAACTTCAGACTACAACATTCACAAAATTAATTTCTCAGATGACAAAAAGTAAATCAAGAGCATCATCATTGAAAAATAACTCTAGGAAGATTAGAAATGTAGCTTTGCCAACCAAGACAGCCTGGCTGTCTTAAATGCATTAATTTTGCATCTAAGGCATCTAACTTGGGGTACAAGCATCTCAGCAGGCCTAACAACTTCAATAAACATGCATGAATGGATGATGAAATTGACTCATTTCAGGCATGCAGCTTTCACAGAAAAGCAGTTAACAGGAACAGTCATTTGTGTTTTCGATACAGATTGGCTTAGATCAGAGTTTTTGTTTCCACAAAAGTCTCTAAAGAGTGACTGAGTCAAAGTCCTGAGTGAAAAGTGATATGAGCCATTTGTGCAAGAAAGACAAACATGTCAATAAGCTGAAGGAGATCTGCAAGAGAAGAAAAAAATACCTACAAGCTGATTAGCACCATTGATCAGAAAAGTTAAAATGTTTCTGAGAACATCTCAACAGTCGTGAAATCTGATTTCTGATGTCATTTCTGAGAAACCCTTCAGTTATGCAGTCAATATATCAAACAAGGGAAACTTTTATTTTGATATGTCTACATGTACTCAACTGTAGGTATAGTATAATGAAGATCTTAAAGCTCCTCTCACCATTTGTCTGCACTGTGTACACAGCACTGGAGAACTTGGACTGGCAGCGAAGAGCCCCCTGGTAATGCCAGTACTTAAAGACAGACTTTAGCACTGGATCTGTGAAACCCACCTATGAATGTTAGGTATTTACACAATTAATCCTCTGCTTGAATACATTTAATTAATATCTGTTCTGATAAGCAAGTAAAATAGTGATTGGCACATTCACAGTATGAATAATGGACACAAATATACTGGGAACTGTGATTTGTGATTTGTTTACAGGTTGTAAATTTGCATCAGTGCCATTCACTGAGGGTCATCACCTTCCTGGCAGAGTGGCCGTTGATGAGTTGTAGCTGTGCTCTGGTGCAGTCAAGCCGGAGAGGGGGTACCACAGGCCCGCTTCTACACCAAACACCACAGGCCCCCCTCTCATCCTGCGACCTGCACACACACACTCCCAGGGACATGTCGTAGCCCTGGTACTCCTCAGGAGACTGGCATACCTGCATAAGTGCATCAAACTTACATTATACCCTTACTGTACCATACAACAATCGTCTGCACTCAGCTGTCCCAGCCAACAATAACTGAGGTCTCCTGTGATCCAAATTAATTTTTTAAAACAATATGTAGTACACAATTGCAATTCCATCAGCCTGCTGTCATTGCATCTACAGCAAAATAATGATAACTGTTTAATATGGTATTTTATCATGAATAACTGTTTATAGTTTCTGAATCTTCATACAATTTACCCAAAAGGTTGCTGTTATGATGTATTGATCTACACCTATTGATATACACCTCTTGGGAGGCCATATTCATCACATTATCTAGTCCATTGAAAATGTCATGCCACGGTGCACCTGGCCCATCGTGTAGCACAAATGGACAACCAGCTTATATGGAGTGGCCGCGCTTCCTGTCGTGCTTTTGACTAGTGTAATGCTGCTTTGTGTTTCTGTTTTTTTTTTTTTCATGGCACAAGCTGATTTCATTTTGGTTATAAATGAAGTCACTAATGTTGTGCGCCTCTGCCTCCTCCACCCTGTGTGGCATTACAGGAAAGGATGAATGTGGAGTAGGGGTGAAAGTACCCACTGTTGGTTTGATAAAATTGCAATCAATAGCTCTGCAGACTAGACTTGCTGAGCATGAGTTTAACAAGGTGAAACGACTGTGACTGATCTCGCAGTTACCAAAGCAACCATTTGTGGTGTGCTTTTTGTGACTCTGCTTTATTCATATTAAGCTAGGTAGTAAATTAAAAACAAAATAACTGAAGCATCATTAAAATGCCCGCTTCTTCTCCCCTCCAATGTGGTCATATAAAAATGCACGTGCTACTTTGCAACACACGTGAAGAATTGTTCTGGGAAAAATGTGTGTTTTGAGAGTGCATTGACTTATAGGCCAACCACTGAGTTCAGCCCTGAATAAGCAATCAATAGCTTCAAACTGTTTTAATGAAAACAGGTAAATCCCTGTTCTGCTGCAGCAGTCTGTAAAAGGCTGTAAAAGACTTCAGCAGCATCATGTTGATCCTTATAATTAATTATTTACCAGAAAAGGTTTAGGTTAAGAGCTTTAGATAGGTTTAGGGATAAATATTTAAGTAGATATATTACACATTTTGAATTTTTAACTCATATCTCTCAGCCTCTCTGATCTTGTGTGTGTGTTTGTTTTATTGATGTGTAATTGCATATGCTCGCAAGTGAGTGTGCGTGTGGTAATTTGCTAACCTGCAGAGTGCAGTAATTTCTCCACTGCACTTGATCCAGGCACTGCCCGTGCTCTGTGCGTGTTTGTCTGTCTTTGCAGATATCGTACACATTTTGCACACAGTCTTCCCCGTCTCTGGTTGGCCTGTATCCCAGCATGCATGTGCACTGGCCATCACTGGGCTAAACATAGGAAATTTCCATGTGTCACACCAACAAGTCCTACAGCACATTCAGTATCACCCTACCCCAATGGAACACAGAAGTCCCTGGCAAATGAGCAGAACTTGCCGTTTCACTCCGGAGGCCTGAAAAAGAAAAGCCCTCACAGTACCATAGAGCTGGGATAGTACAGCAAATTTTACTCTGAAAGCATGAGGGCTGTAGCAGTTGTATCAACAAAAGTGGCAATTGCATCATTCAAGGCTGCAACAAAAGTGATTCAGAGAGCTTTTCTGAATGATTTATGGGGACAGTGGTGTAAGATGTCACAAGCAGCCTAACAGAAACACTGGATTGAGTTTCAGCTATTGACTGTTATTAAAACCATGAAACTGATCACTGATTTAGTGGTGATATGCCTCACTATTAAGAAAAGCCCACTTTGCAGAGCCATGCTTATTTATTTGTTTAATTTGTCAAACACACATTGGTTACCAATAATCTGTCTGAATTTCCATGCTGAGTATATATCCATCCACTCAGATATACTGTGGTGCAGATCTGCTAATGATCTGGATCTGAACGAAGAGTTAGGAAGCCAGCTTTATAGACTGTTCTCCTGCAGGCTCACCTGGAAGGTCTTCCCTTCTCCCTGGCAGATACACCTGTCCTGACCGGCCAGGGGCTGTCGTGCCCAGGGTCCACAGGGCATACAGGCCACCATGCCATCCCAGGGGCTGTAATGATGGGGCAGGCAGCTCAAGCAGCTGCTAACCGATGTGCCACCAGCATTCGGGCCAAATGTGCCTCGCGGGCAGGGCAATGACTCACCACTTGCTTCTGGGCAGTAGAATCCTAATGGAACAGAGAGGAGAGATTTTATAGGATCCCTTTAGTACAATGTGCTATAATTTTCAAAAGGTTTCACATTTTAAAATAGTTGTTGTGCCATCCCTTTATCATCCACTCCCCAATGGCCTTCTCCCATGCTGCTCCCCTGCTTCTAACATACAGAGCTTCACAGCAGGCCATACCTGATTGGCAGACTGGTGGATGGGACCATTCCTGCGTACCATTTTTCCCAGTTGTAGTGTTTGCACCCAAACAGACCAGCAAGATCAAGACGCCCCAGGCCAACTGCATCATTCCAGGCTGCAAGAAAAGTGATTCCGAGTGAGTGTGTGCAAGAACTTTCCCTGCTTTTCTGAATGATTCATGTGGACAGTGGTGTAAGATGTCACAAGCAGGCTCCCAAAGACACTGGATTGAATTACAGCTTTTGTCTGTTATTAAAACCATGAACCTGATCACTGATTTAGTGGCTTGCTGTTCAGAGAAGTTTTATCCGAAAATAATGATACAGGTTTGATCTTTTGCTGTTTACACAGAAGAGAACAGATCTTCTTGAATCAAACAGAATAAAAGTCAGAAAGTGTGTCAGGTTCAGGACAATTATTGGTGCTCCGCTTAGACATCATTCTGTATCTTTTGCATTTGGTTTGTCATGTGCTTACTCATTACCAAATGTGTTTGTTAGTATAAATGTATCCTTGCTGTATATCCTCATTCTGTCATTTATCATTTTTACCTTAATTGTGTGTGCTAATGCCTTCCTAACACCGTGTTCCTTTATCAAACTAAATGCCAATTAACACAACAAATTGTTGATAGTGGACACAATTCAGGCTTTATCATGTGCCACTGTGTGTGTCTTTTACTCTTAGTGTGAAGTAGAAAAAAAACAAATCTAATCAGATGTTTACCACATCCAATTTATCGGTTGCTGTGACCTACTATCAGTCTTATATTATAATTTTGTGCCATGCAAATGATGAACTTTGACTCAGGAAATGATGTACGCATGGTAGGAATGGACTCTAGCCAGAACCTTACATAATTTAATAATTGACTGACCTTTCACACAGTTAAAACCTTCCATCCAAATGATATCAGAATGAAGAATGTGGCACCAGAATTCCACTCAAACAACTAGATTCAACTCAGCAATTTTAACATGATAACCTGTAAAAGTGGGAGTTAAACTTACACATTTATTGTATAGGGAAACTATGAAGTATGAAAATTACTTTTCCTTCTGGGGTCTGCAGTCCTGTTTTCTTCAACATTACTAATTCAGCCATAAGCCAGTGAAAGTCTTTAATTAAATACAGAAGAATTAGTGAACAGGAAGCTACAGTGGAAACAAACAGCACCTTTGTGCTCCCAATGTTTTCTATGTCAGATGTGGGTTTAAAAGCCAAATGGGGCAATGGATGTTCAGAGAACTGAAGCTCTTATTTGTCTTTGAAATGAACCCATTTACATCTCTAGGAGCATGGCTTTTAACCTACTTTCCAGCTGCATGTCACAAAATGATGTCAGCTTCAGGAACTCGGCATGTACATGAAGCTTCAATGTCGTACCATCTCACCAGTGTGCACTGGCAATGCTGGCAATGCTGGACTTCAGATCTAGTGATTCACTAGTGATATGACAGGATGTAAATACATGTCTTGAGTTAGCAATGACCCCAAATCACAGCAGTGCGTCAGCCACATCCTTGGTGTGACATCACTGGAATGACATTGGTGCTTACATTCCAAGGAACAGCAGTTTGACGGATTACCCAATCAGAAGAATCCTCCATGCTCCTGGAATCATTCTGACCCTCCACGTGGTCTGTGTTGACACAGCCAGAGTGCAGGGTGGCCTCTGATAAGAGGACCCTTAAAAGGCCAGCAGCGGAGTAGACTGCTGTCTCAGAAGTCAGATTCATAGGTAAGGATTCAATTACTCATGTGTCTCATCTTATCTTCTTATTTTACCAAAAGTTTAAGATATGGAATAAAATAATAATAAATTCAACAAACAAAGTGAAGCTTGGATTTAAAATTTTAAAACATTTGTCACACTGCAGAGCAATTGTAGATTGAAGATGATTGTTTACAGTTTACCATGAATTGATGATTTCTCTCCATGCAGACTGGACAAGAAAAATGTTTCTGAAAATACTTATCATGGCCTTGTGTATTCTGGCCACCACAGGTCAGTATTTGTGTCAATTGAGTCAATTCTTTGGAATTGTGTTTATAAAGTTCTTCACATCAAAGTCAAACTAATTCTTCCCACTCTAGGACATCCTCTTCACCAGGAAACAAGCAGTGAAGTATCATGGGATTCCTCTCACCAAAATGCCAATCATGCTAATGACAAATCAGAATTGTTCAAAGACTACAAGTGAGTGTCAGATCATAATGTCTGTGACTAAAGACAGAAATATTATCAGTTTTATTTTTTCATCATCTGAGTTTACTTTTTTTACTTCTGGTTGTCAGTGGGATGTGGAAAAGCCATTTAGAGAATACCGACCTGTATGCAGAGGACTCTCAACACCCTATGGCAAAGGAGACCAGACAGAGGGACAAGCTGAACCTGGTGACAGAGCGGCTACGAGCTCGGCTAAGGCAGGAGCTCCAGGAGCTCAGAGACAGGCTGTGGCCATACCCTACCTTCCCCCAGCAGGACCTGGCCAAGGTCAAACAACTCCTCGGTCCTCTAATTGATCAGCTCCAGGGCTCCCTTGCTGCACATACACAGGAGCACTGTGACAAGCTGGGCCTCCATGCCCAGGAACTGGAGTCAGTATCAGGCTCTAACACTCAGGAAGATGCATGCAGCCAAAGGGTCATGGCATGGATTGGTCAGAGTCAGATTGACAGCAACAAAAAAATTGCTGCTTACATACATAACTTCAAAAGCCAAACTTCCAGCACGACTGAAGAGCTGACAGACACAGTGCAAAAGCATCTCCTACAGACTGTGGTTGCCAGGTTGGGACGAGAAGCAGATGCTTGGATGTTGGAGGTACAGGGCAGGATGGGACTTCTCAGACTATCTCTTGCTGAATTAAGATTGTCCAGCCTTCCTTTAAGAGACAGTGTGTCCTCCAGGCTGGGGGAGTTTTGCCAGACCTCAGTAGCACAGAACCAGCAGCTCATTGCAACTCTTGAGCAACAGTTATCCCAGCTGAGAGAACAGGGAAGTGGGGACATGTCAATTATCCCCCCATTAAACAGACTAGACACCCTAAGAGGTGACTTTACCTCTCAGCTCAGGGATCTGCTGAGGGATATTATGCACTCCATTATTTAAAACCCATTGTTAGGGTCTTTATGTACAGTAAATAAATGTGTGTGTGTGTGTGTGTGTGTGTGTGTGTGTGTGTGTGTGCATATGTATATATTTGGATGTAGAATCTTACCTATATATAACAAATAATAATTCTGTAGTATTCAAACAAAGACTTAAACTTTGAAAGTGCTGTTATCAAACTATGTGGTGTAAAAAAGACATCTGTATGTAAATGCAAAACCTATTCAGTACTTTATTAGGATTTTGATTCCATGTTCAATAAAATACAGTGATTGGGAATGATAAACATTATAATAGAAATGTACAAAGAAGATATATATATAATGTACAGAGAATATGTATATTTATAATTACTGGTATTAATATGTTATATTGACACTCAATTGCTTGTAACAAGAACAGAAAAGCGGAACATATAATCTTTCAGATGATTGGCCTTAACCTTCTAAATAATAACGCAAAACATTTTTGCATTATTAAAATTTTCAGATGATTAAAAAATCTATTACTAATATGCAACAAAACGGGTCTCTTGTACATCAGTGCTATATATTTATACTGCTGCTGTACAAGAACAGTATACTATCCAGGTAGGTGTTCCTGTACAACCTATCACCGACACCTAGCACAAAGCTGTAAGTTAATTCAGGCCAAAGGTTGGGAACGTCCACATGCCCAGAAAATCCTCTTCATTGCAAACCAACCACCGAGAACCACCAAAACTGCACCAGCCAAGGCAAATATGACCCCTACCACCAGTTCAGTCATGTTCACTTGCCCACTGTTCTGGTGCTCATCTCCACCTGAAAAGAACATATTCTATTTCAGCCAAAACCAAAAATGCACCAATTGCATTTATACACTATTGGACCTTTCACTGGAGGTTTTCTTGAATTGATTTCTAATGACACTTACTGTATGCTGAGCCTGTAGGTGTACTGTCCACTGTAAAGAACAAACATAGAAAAGTACCAGTGTAGCATTGCATGTATTCAGAGCAAAACAGATCTTGTGTCTCCTCACATCAACCAACCATGTCTTACCAGCTTTAGTGTACATGGGTCCTGCAGACACTGTTGCAGAGTCTTTTGATTCAGATCCAAATGGCTCCAGAGACCTTCTTCTGCGGCCTAAACCACTGTTAGTGGTGTTGCATGACTGCAGAAGAAAGTGTCTTAATTTCTGTTGTCACTACCAATATGTTATAGTGTTCTAGATTTAATCATGTGCTAAGCTGTTGCTGTTTGCAAATTAGTCATTTCCAGGCTGTGCTAGATAAACCAGGGCTATTTAGGACATGTTTAGGAACATGTAAGCACATCTTTGGAGAACAGCTGATGTTGAACTGAAGTCTGAACACATACATGACGACTTGCTTATTCACATAGAGCTGTACCCGAAACAGATTAGTTAGCCTATTTGACTTAAGTTAAAGCACACAGAAAAAGGTATGTTAATTTCTCACGTTCAAAAGTTGTAAGCATTTGGATGGCTCACAGAGTCTGACAATACAGTGAAGATAGATGCTTGACTTGTCCTGATTTCGATGCTGCACAAAACGAAATGCCTCAAAGGAAAATCTTGAAGACACAGAAGCCCCATTCTGGATAACTGATGCTCGTGGAGTTGTTATACACCTGTTTCAATACATGCCAAGCAGAGTATAATTACGAGATACAAAAGCCATTCCAATTATTTTAAATAACGCAGACACAATGAAAACACAAAATACAACCTACCCAATAAAAAAATCATGCTGCTCACTGTTGGTTGAATTAAAAGGTGAAGGGGTAGCAAAACAGTGGTCCAGCAAGACATGGAAACTGGGTAGAAAATCATACATGAAGTGTAAATGTGTGGTTTGTTTGAGCTAAACATTTGACTGTCATTTTACATGTATGCCATTGAGCAGGCACCCTTATCCAGAGCAATTTACAATCAGTAGTTACAGGGACAGTTTTGCTGGAGCAGCTCAGCTCAGTGTCTTGCCCAGGCACACAATGGTAGTAAGCCGGTGTCTGAACCTGGGTCTTCTGGTTTATAGGCAAGAGTGTTATCCACTAGGCCAATACCCCCCATTTTCTAAACAAGTAGGGCAACCATAAATCTGTCAGGGATGTAGAGAACAAACAGACCAGCAGGTGAAAGTCACCTTAGGTTTTACAATTTTTCATATGAGGACAGGAGTTTTAGTCATTATCCTTAATTAATCAGTGTGAAATTGCCTCATTTCCTGTCTTTGTCTTCGTCTTCCTCTGCGTGATGAAGCTAGGAGGACCACATCATCCGCAAAAAGCAGAGACGAGATTCTCCTGCCACCAAACTCAACACCCACCACACCACACCTAGAAATTGTGTCAATATAGGTTATGAACAGAACCGGTGACAAAGGGCAGCCCTGCTGGCTATTTGGACCAAGCTCACACTCTTCTGATACAGAGACTGAATGGCCCTTAACAAAAGGCCATCCACTCCATACTCCTGGAGTGCCCCCTATATGGGACACAGTCATAAGCCTTCTCCAACTCCACAAAACACATGTGGATTGAATGGGCAAACGACATTGCTCCTCTTCAATCTGAGATTCAACTATCAACCTGACCCTCCTCTCCAGTACCTTGGAGTAGACCTTTCCAGGGAGGCTGAGGAGTGTGATCCCCCTACAGTTGGAACACACCCTCTGGTCCCCCTTCTTAAAAACGGGGACCACCTCCCCAGTCTGCCACTCCGCAATGTTGCAGAGACATATCCACCACGACAGCCCTACAACATCCATAGCCATGAGATACCCAGGACTCCACCGCTGTGTAGTTGTTTAACTATCTCAGCAACTTCTGCACCTGAGATTGAAGAGTCCATACCCAGGTATCCCAGCCCTGGTTCCTCCTTGGAATGCGCGTCGGTAGGATTGAGGAGCTCATAAAAGTATTCCTTTCACTGCCCGACTTTAACCCCAGTTGACGTCAGCAGCACCTCACAACAGTGTGAGCGAGATGCTGCCTTCCTCTCCTGAGGTGTCAAATGGTTTGCCAGAACCTCTTTGGAGCCAATCGATAGTTTTTCTCTATTGTCTAACTGAACTCCTCCCATGCCCTAGATTTTGCCTCGGCGACTGCCACTGCTGAACCCCGCTTGGCCATTTGGTACCTGTCTGCTGCATCTGGAGACCCACAGACCAGCCATGCTCTGTAGGCTTCCTTCTTCAGCCTGACTGGTCCCCTAACCTCTGTTGTCCATCAGCGGATACAGGGGTTACTGCCATGACTGGCACCGGCCACCCTGCGAGCTAGCCACAGCCGCCTCAACGATCGCAGAGCAGAACAAGGTCCATTCAGACTCAATGTCCCACACTTCTTTCAGGAGGCTCTGCCGGAGTGTCACCCAAGTGTCAAAAACATTTGACCACAGGACAGATGATACGACTGCAAAGTCAATCATTGACCTTTGACCTAGGCAGGTCGATTGTAGGACCTTGCAATCGGCTTGCACAGAAGTCCAATAAAGAAACAGCAGATCTGGCAGACCGTTCCTCCCAATCACGCCCCACCATGTCATGCTGTCACATGAGCATTGAAGTCCCCCAGCAGGACAATGGAGTCCCCAGTCGGAGCACTATCTATCACTCGTCCCAGGGACTCATTCCCCGACCCGAAGACGCAGGGAAGCTACCCTCTCGTCCCCCGGGGTAAACCCCAACAAACAGGTTGAGAGTCAAAAAGCATAAAGCCCTCCGCCTCTCACCCAATGGAACTCCAGCAAGGAGAGCGTCCAACCTCTCTCAAGGACTTGGGTTCCAGAGCCAATGCTATATATCGAGGTGAGTCCGACTATATCTAGTCAATACTGCTCAACCTCTTCCACAAGCTCCAGCTCCTTCCCCTCCAGAGAGTTGACGTTCCATGTACCAATATCCAGTTTCCTTGACCAGGGATTGGACCGCCAAAGCTCCCGCCTCGGTCTGCCACCCAATCCACATTGCACCGGACCCTTCATGTTCCTCCTGCTGGTGGTGGGTCCACAGTTGGATGAGCCCATGTATCCGGTTCAGGCTGGGCCCATGGGCGAAAGCCCGGCCACCAGGCGCTCGCTCACGGGCACCAAGTGCCCAAAACAGACAAGTTCCTAGGATCACTTGAGCTCTCAAACTCCTCCACCACGATAAGTTGACGGTTCAAGGATGAGGCATTTCCTGTCTGGTGCCTAATAGCACAAACCACATGTCACATTTCACTGCTCCTGTCTGTCTACCCCTGAGTCCTGTTCTGTCATGATCACCTGCACCTGTCAGCCTAGTCAGACCCTACACTTCCCTGCTAATCCTCAGTGTATAAAAGGATTGTATGATAATGGCTCTGCCATTCGTTGATGTGCCTAGTATAAGTGCCACCTCTCATTAAATACTGTTTTTGGGGTCACAACCCCCTTCTGTTCACCTAAAAAAAACTGTTTTTCCAATTTCATAAAAGGAAAATCACATTAGTATCTGGCTTCTTACTTGCCGGTAAGATTAATTGCTTTGACCTCCACATAGACTTGTGTGCGTAGTTGAATTCCAGCTTCTGGCACTTGAATTGGGTAACTGAAATTTGTGTCCTGAAAGAACAGCAAATCAGTGAGAATGCATATAATTGTACTACTTCTCTTCTTTTCCCTCTGTCTCTCTTCACCTTACATTGAATACACTCATTTGTAAGCTGTCTATAAAGGTGCCGTTGTTGTCACTGGTGGCAACTGAAACCGAAGACCTGCCAGAGAAATGATAAAAAACAAACTTTTCATGAACATTTTATACAATACATAACATTGGTCCACTTGGAGATATTGCATTTTGTCATACAGTTTTTCTATAGAGTGTTGTGTATTTTCAATCACAGTTGATCGGTTTTGGGTCGTATAGTTACAATTCTAGTATTTACATGTACACATAACAGCAAACACCATCAAATTAAAAACAAAAACATTGACAGCATGGAGGTGGCTAGGGAAAAAAACATGCCTAGTTGTCTCAGGCCTTCAGATTACGTTTTTTGTCATGCCATTCCATCTTTTTCGAGATCTTTTAGAAGCTAGACATACAGTTTTTGACTCACACAACAATCTTTGTGCTGTTGAGGAGGTACTCCAGGGGATAACGGCAGGAGAAGTGGTAGTAGAGGTCAGTGGAGTAGCTGATTACACCATCAGAAGAACACGGAGTGTCTATGTAGCTTGTGATTATGACGGACTGGACTCCAGAGAACTGGTTCAAAGGGCCGTTTTGGCTTGGCATCTCATCTACTATCTAAGACACAGCCACAAATTAAACATGTTCACAAACAAAACAATGCAATCTAAAATTATGGGCTTCTATTTTGACCAGGCGCTAAGCACTAATGCATGACACTAGCTTCTCTCACCAGGATGTCCCAGTTACCTTTAAGTTCATCAGTAACTGTTTTGGTATCCTGTTTTGTTCAAAATCCTCATTAAAAGTTTCTGGATATATGCATATTCTTTGGGTGCCACAGACAGTGTGCTGCATTCCATTTTATTGTGAGTAGAGTAATGCACAACATTCAAAACATTGATAATACTACAGTGCCACAGTCAACAACCATAATACTAAAGTAACACACTGCCATGTAACAACGAAGACTGCACCACCAACAATCAGAGCTGTCCCACCTAAAGATTTAATTTTGACACAGGATGAGGAGAGAGGATTTGGCTTACTGGAAAAATTCTTATTTTTACAAAAAAATATTGTATCAAAATGAATTACTTTTTGTTTTAATATGTTTGTGCACCCCCTAAAGAATATAATAATAAATTATACATTACATGTATTATTATAGTTAAAAACAAAGTTTTAAAAGACAGTTTCAAAAACAAAAAATGTTCCCCAAAAGTGCTACACATTCAAAATATAATACAATAAATAAATACAATAAATGCAAACCATAGATATTAAAACAAACCTAATATCCAGATTCAGAAAGACTTGTGAAAACATACATTTACAGAGAGAGTTTGATGTTCACTGGTAAAGAGTCTCAAAGTTTGGGGGCTACTCTGCAAAGACCCTATTGCCCTCCGATTTTAGGTTCTGGGGATGACCAGGAGCAACTCCCTTGATGATCTTAGCTTTGGTTGACTCCTTGCAATGTAGAATCTGATCATTTAAAGCATCTAAAGCACAATAGCATTGAAAACAAATTATAATAAAAAATATTTAATTTTAAATGAAATACATTTTAATTTTGAATCACTGGTAGCCTAATCAATAGGTTGAACTACCAATGTGCCACTGAGCAAAGCATCGTCCCCACACACTTTGCTTCCCTCTTGAAGCTCTGTGTATAGTTCCGAGTGATGTTTCAGAAATCAGGTTCAGTGAAAACTGAGTTAACAATAAGTTTCACAAAGCTAGGATATTGGATTGCACCTAAATCAGCCATATCAGGATCATCAAAAACTTCAAGGAGAGGGGTTCAAATGTTGTGTAGAAGCCCAAGAAAGTCCAGCTAAGACATTTGGAGGATGACATGGTGACAAGAACTTTGTGAAATCAAGTATTTGTGTCATTCTCAAAACTTTTGGCCATGACTGTATATTATGTTATAACACATTAAAAAACCCTAGATCACCTCTTAAATGGACACTCACGCATTGATTTTTTGGCTTGATTAAGCTTTTTTTTGTGTACAATTTTTTTGTAATTGACATTGTTGCAATTATAATTGTACCTCTAGCATTGTGAAATACACTGCCATGTGTGTCTGTCCTGTAAACATTGACTCTACCAGGTTGCCCACTGCAATGTCTGTTGAAAATTGTTGTAGTCTGTTTTTGATTTCTTTGAACTGGCAGATCCAAAACTGGAATTTAAGTATTGATATCAGTACTAATTTTATATCCAAATTGATACCAAATCTTTCCATTTATATTTATGGCATTTAGCCGATGCCCTTATCCAGAGCAATGTTGCCAGACGTACAATAATTATCATATTTGTACCATAATTTCACTCTGTACAATGTACAATTAATAATTCCCAAAATATCATAATGAATGATAATGTTCCACCTTCATTTAAACTAATTTTAAGGTACAGATCTCTGCTTTCATCTGGCTGCGCAGACATACTTGGCTTGCTTATGCGCAGTCATCTCTCGTGCTTTTACAGCCAATCAATGCACGATGTAACCCACAGTGACACACAAAGTAAAAAATGAGAAGTTGTTTAAGCACAGATTTGCACGGCAGAGTTGCAGTTACTGAAGATGTAAAGAGTAAGCATATGCAACATCACCATCAGACTTACAGAGATGAATCGGAGAAAGACCCCAGTTTTACTGGGAGGTTAAAACCTGTAGCTAGCACTAACAGTAAAGCTTCCTGTCACCTTTGTAACATGCAAATGATATTCTGGGCTGTTCAGTGTAGGGACTACACTGCACTCCACACAGGTAGAGGCGCTGTTCTGCAGGTAAAAGTTGCATTATACACTATAGTATTCACATTATATTATAATATGATGATATGTGTTATTTAAGCAGATTTCCTGAGCAACGTCAGAATGGAAATTGCGTGTGCACAATAGTGTTTCTCAAAATAAACATATAGTATCTGGAAAAACTGATCCAGAGTGACTTACAATCAGTAATTACAGGGACTGTCCCCGTAAGGGTTAAGTGTCTTGGTCAGGGTCACAAAGGTAGTAAGTGGGTTTGAACCTATAACTTTGTGGTCATCTGGTTCATAGGTGAGTGTGTTATCCACTAGGCTACAACCAACTATGTGTGCACATGGCACAGAACTCATGGCAAAAAAAATTTGCTTAGCTCTGTTTGTGTTAGCCACTGTGCTTGCACTAGCGTCTGTACTTGCACTGGCATGATCAAAAGAGAGTCCTGTTTCTCAGCAGCATAATTCTTCACTACAGATTTGGTGAGAAATCCAATTCAGTAATTACTGTGTCATAGGACCAAGGTCATGGGAGGGTTGGGTGCTCAGCTCATCCCTGGACCAAACTGACATAACTGCTGACAGTGATTAAGTCATAATGATAGAAGCACATGAGTCTTCAGTTACAGTCTGAGTATTTAGGAAAATTACTATATACCCCAGAGCAATCATTTGTTTCAGTTATCCTAAGTAGCTTAAGAAAAGACTGACATCTAAATGTCCCCTCTGAAATGCATATTAAATTTGTATTTATCCTGTGATATACCCTCATTCCTTCCTTTCTCTGACCTGCAAGGACTGCCGGCAGGGGTTGTCCTGGCTGTTGTTGACTGGTAACTGGTAACGGATGACAGGTGGATCCACGGTTGTGTCAATGGTCCCTTGGCACTGGCTGACATTGTGCTTTCCATTCAGGGCAAGGCCAGAGGGGTCAAATCCTGCCCACTGAGCAGTGCACAGGTTGACCGCTAGGTTGATGAGGTTTGTCCCACAGTCTACTCTCAGATCACTGTTGTCTGGCCACAAAAAAGAGAAACTGTTTTAATTTCAACTCAATGTAGACAATGTTCTTATATTAATAAATAAATACATTTCTGTAGAATTTCTGTAGAATTATTTAGAATACATGATTAAATCTGTAACAAGTGTTTAGTGCAAATTTGATTTTTTTTAGATCATTTCAGTTTGTCACAGCTGCAGCTCCTACCCAGGCACCACAGAGTGAATGCTCTTGCACCCATTGACGCAGAAGTAATCCACCAAAAGGTCAACCAGGTCAACCAACAAACAAGATAAAAGAATCACAAAATTTCCAAACAACGCGATTTTTGTTTATTATTATTACGTTGCTGTAAACCTTACCTGGTCTGATTTTTTTTCTTTGTTGACCATTTGACTCTAACCTCAATTTCTGGATAATTCTCGCCTGCTCCTGTTTGAACCTGATGGCCATTGACCTCCACTCTATCCACAACGTTGCTTCAGCCTTCTCCTCTGATGATCCAAGTCCTCCTGGTACTGAATCGTTTCTGTTTGAGTCCTCTTCGGCCTCTGGCCCCCCATGCATGCTGCTTCACGGCAGAACTATCTTCTCCTCTATCCAAAATGTTTATCTCCTGCTGTGGATAAGTTGTCTGGATGTTGGGCCGCTTCCGGGCGTGCCCGCGCTACGCTCACACCACAGGGACAACAAAGAAGGATGAAACTAGGGCTATGTTATTACTGCGATAGGCAGACTCATTATTGCAATAACTGGCCAGACCCCAGACCCCCCCTAGCAGACAACATCACTTGGACCGCAGAGACCCCTGGTGAGTTCCAATACTCCCTGCTATGCCACCCAGTGCTTGATCCCAGCCACCTTGAACTGGACAAAACCGACCCCTGGCTGACATCAGGGTCATGCACTGGTGGACTCCGGGGCACTCCAGCTCCCCCGCCTGCAGCTTCCCCATCCACGACATACCCACGCTCCACTTCTGGCACGCCCCTAGACCCATGCCATGCACACGTCCAGTCGAGCCTTGCCAAGCCACGTTTTGCCCAAGCCACGCCACGCCTACGTCGAGCCAAACCTCACCAACTCCATGTTAATCCCCGCTGTGCTCATGCCATGTTCCTCAGTCCAGGTCACGCCCACACCAAGGGGGAACTCCGACCCTTCATCGACTACTGACAGCTCAATGCCATCACCAGAAAGAACCTCTACTGCTTAACACATCTTTCGACCTCCTAGCAGCCACCAAGATTTTAATGAAGCTGGATCTGCGGAATCTCGTGTGCATTTGGGATGGACACAAATGGAAAATGGGGATCATTACACCCACAGGCAATTATGTATGCCTTGTCATGCCCTCTTAACAGCCCCGCTGTATTTCAGGATCTTGTTAATAATGTGCTGCAGGAGTACCTCAATCGTTTTGAACATGAAGGCAGACGCCCTGTCCCATCAATACAGCTGGACCCCATTGTCCCAGCGACTTTCATCATCACCCCCATCCAGTGGTCCCTCCTAAAGGGAAGTCTTTCCAGCCACACCCAGGAACCACCTCCACCCAATGAGCCCCCCAATCGAACTTACGTGCACATAATTTCTTTTTGACTTGCCACCCTCCCAAGGTAAAACCACAGTCCTGGTCCTGGTGGATCGTTTTTCAAAAGCAGCCCACTTCATTGCCACAACAGCCCAGACGGCATCCCTTGTCATCCAGAACCCCATGAACCTCCTCTCAGACTGGGCTCCACAATTCATAGCCCAGTTCTGGCGCATGACCAAGCACATATACCAAGAAATGCAAAAATACCTCTGGTGCTATTGCTTGGTCTGTTGACCCGCACGGCAAGACAAATTAGCTCGCAAACTAGCTCGCAACTAGAATGTGTCCTCATCCATGGGCCATTCCCCAATCGAAGCATCCCTGGGTCATCAGCCTATTTGGTTCCCCACAGACACAGCTGAAGGACTGGTTCCAGCAGTGAACCAATGCATTTGCCATCTGCGACACACTGCACACTGCACTGCACAGCACGGCACATGAAGAGACAGGCAGACCGGCACTGGCGGCCTGCCCTCCTCTACCCAGTGTCTGGGTCTCCACCAGGGGGCTCCCCATGCTATCCATGGCCAAGAATTGGGTCCACAATACATAGGTCTGTTCCGGGACTACTGCCGCCTAAATCCAGTTTCATATCAGCTGTTATTGCCTGCACACTTCAGGTCCTGTGTTTCATGTCCATGCAAAGTTCTCAGTTCTCCTCTTCTGACCCCTTCTCCGCAGCCACCCCTCTCCTTGCCTGGTGGATGACTCCCTCACCTTTACAGTCTGTCGACTCCTGGACATCGGTCAGAGGGGTTACAGCTTCAAACACTATGTGAACTAGGAATGCCATGGCGCATGGCTGATCGGTCCTGGGTCCCCAGCCGGGACATCTTGGATCCTCCAGGGATTCCATGACACCCATCCATATTCTCTAGGCCTGTCTGGTGCTGGGCCTAGATGGTGGGGTCCTGTTATGGCTGCAGCTCCAACCCAGGCACCACAGGGGGTGGACTCTCGCACTCGCACCCATCGAACAGGAAGTTAGTCACCCAAACGTGAACAACCAGGAAAAAAGCACCACAAACCTTCCAAACAATGCACTCCTCATCGATTACGTTGCTTGTAAACTCGTCACGTTGCTGTAAGCCTTATCTGGTTTCCTCTTTGCTGACTCTAGCATCGATTTCTGGACAATCCTTTCCCGCTCCTGTTTGAACCTAATTGCCATTGATCTCCGCTCCATCCACAACGTTGCTTCAGCCTTCTCCTTGAATGCACTGACCATTTCTGTTTCACTTTTATTCAGCCTCTGGCTCCCCATGCCTGCTGCTTCACAGCAGAACTATCTTCTTTTCTATCTGAACTATGTTTATCTCCTGCTGTGGAGAAGACGTTCTGATGTTGCCCCACTTCTGGACGCTCCCACTCTCTGTCCACAGTTGCTCACTTCCTGCATTCCAAGCGTCTCTGCTTCTCCAGCCCCATGGCCCACAGACTCACACCTGTCTGTTCAGCCCCCGCAAGTACGCCCCAGGTTCTGCCACCTGATCCAGTTTGTCAGATCCTTCTGCTACTTTTACAGAATGAGAAGAGCTCTTTGCAAAATACTGTAATGTCTGCACGCAACTCTCAGCATTTGCACTACTTTCTTTTTAAAAATGTATTTCTTTCTTCAATCCTGTTGGATGTCGGCATGATGAAAAAGAAAACTAATTTAATTACTTGAAGCTCCTTTAACATTTTTTTCCAGTCAGGTGGGGATGCAGAGTCTGATCATATAATCATGTCAGAATTTTATTCATCCAAAATATGTTTAAAGCAGACATTTTTTGTTGTGGAGGCCATGGTTAGATAGGTAATTCTAATTGTTAACTATGTCAAGGTTGCCTTTGTAGAGCTTCACAGAACCTGTTTAAATTCTGACTGCCCATATAACATGCTTATATGAAACAAAGAGATGCTCACCTGGAGTTCTGCTGTACAGAGAGGAGCAGTTGTACAAGCTGTCGACTACCTGCATGTAGCCTAGCAGCATTCCCAGCCACAGGAAGATCATTCTGGAATCTAAACTAAGGACAACTTGCTCATGTACTTCACAATATGACATATGTCTGTTACATAAACTATTTAGGAATTAAACTACTTACATTTACGGCATTTATCAGACGCCCTTATCCAGAGCGACTTACAATCAGTAGTTACAGGGGACAGTCCCCCTGGAGCAATTTAGGGTTAAGTGTCTTGCTCAGGGACACAATGGTAGTAAGCGGGATTGGAACCTGGGTCTTCTGGTTCAAAGGCGAGTGTGTTACCCACTAGGCTACTACCACCACTAATGAGTACACAATGTATATGAGAATGCAGTAGTATCTCTCTCTCTCTCACACACACACACTACAGGAACTTTATGTAACTGATTTCTTACATACAAATAGAATATAGTGGAATGATTATGATACATAATCTATTGTAATCAGTTAAAATCTACACCATAATATAAAAAAAGAACAAACCTTTCCAGATTCCCAGCATGGAGGGTGAGTGAGAGAGAAGTGAGAGATGCATGTCTTATATATATACAGTGACTGAGTGGGGGGGGTGGTTAGGTGTTGTCATTTGTTTCACCTTCTGCCTCCCAGTATGGAACCATTCAGTAAAGATCCCAGTTGTTGGGATTTTTGCCTCTCTATACACTCAAAATTTCATGCCATGAGCATTTGATAGACTGAAGCTGAATAAAACGTATTAAATGTAACAACACATTTTAGTTGATGTCTATATATGTCTATAAGTCAAACAGCTGCTCTTCTTTGCTCATACAACTACATTCCCGTATAGTAATGTAGCAGTAACTTACATTCCAGTATTGTAATCAAATTGTTTTTGCACATTTTTACTTTATTTCTGCTTTTCTACGTTTGTCTTGGGAGTATACAGTCCCTGACAAAAGTCTTGTTGCTTGTGTACAAATTGACCTATTTTTCTAATCAAGATTTTTTTACAAGAAATGGCTCATTTTATTCCAAACAGCTTTTGTAATAATCTTTCAATGCAAAACGAAACTGTCAAAAAGTATTCTAATATTCAAAGCTTGGTAAACCCCATTGAGTCAATTTTTGCAAAGACATAAGTGGTGTTGCCTTATGAGCTTCACCGGTGACTAATAATGGATCAATTAGGTCTCAGGTGTGTATAAAAAGAACCCCAGTACACTAGACCTTCACATCAACTGCAAATAGTCCTCTGCAAACATGCTTAAGATTCTCCCTGAGACTAAAGTGTTGATTAACAAGAGGCTAAAGACCACTGCTGATGTGTCTCAGCATCAACTACTGGATTTAAAAAAATATTTGAAGAGACTGGAAAAGTTTTTGACAAGCCCAGGTCAGGCAGACCCCACAAGACAACTGCTCGAGAGGACCGTTTGTTGGCTTGAAAATCCAAGGCCAGCCCATTTTCCACTGCAGCAGAGTCCCTGTGTCAACCAGAACAGTTTATCAGATTCTGTCTCAAAATGGCCTCCAAGATTGAATCAGTGCCCAGAAGCCAGCACTAAACAAAAGATGTTTCAAAGGAGGTGGATTTTTCAGATGAATCTTCCGTTGAATTACATCACAGTCACTGCAAATATTGCAGCAGATCTACTGGAGCCCGCATGGATCCAAGATTCACCCAGAAAACAGTGAATTTTGGTGGCGGAAAAATCATGGTCTGAGGTTACATCCAGTATGAGGGTATATTCTCAACCATAGAAGATGCCAAATTCTGATGCAGGATGGTCCTCCATCACATACTTCCATCTCCACATCATAGTTTCTCAAGGCAAAGAAGATCAAGATGCTCCAGGATTGACCAGCCCAGTCACCAGACATTTACAGCATTTATCAGACGCCCTTATCCAGAGTAGTTACAGGGACAGCCCCCCCTTCCAGAGCAAGTGTCTTGCTCAGGGATACAATGTTAGTAAGTGGGATTTGAACCTGGGTCTTCTGGTTCAGAGGCGAGTGTGTTACCCACTAGGCTACTACCACCATACATGAACATCATTGAGCATGTGTGGGCTAAGATGAAAGAGGAAGCTTGGAAGACGAAACCAAAGAATATTGATGAACTCCTGGAGGCATGCAAGACTGCTTTCTTTTCTATTCTTGATGACTTCATCAATAAATTATAAGAATCCTTGCCAAACCGCATGGATGCAATCCTTCTTGGATCTCACAGCACCACTACTTAATTTTCTGGCATATTTTTGTATTTGCAGTAAATTTGTTCAATTTCTGTAGACGACAAAGCTTTTGTCTTGCCTAAATTTGACCTTTCTGCCAGCCCAGATCGGCCCAGTAGTTAATCTGCAATTGTAATTTATTTTCTCTGGAAGTGATTCCTCAAAGTATGGTATAGATGGCTTGTGTGCAAGATTCTGTTGGATGTCCGAGGGTGATGGGCCATGAAATCCCTGCCACAGGCGACAACTCCTGTTTTCAGGGAAGAACATCCATTGTCTGAAGTGCATAGTGAATAGAAGGAGAATAGCATGTCAAAGGCAAAAGCCCCTCAGGGAGAGAGCATTAGACATGTAATATGAAGACGTATGACAGCGACCTCAATGGTTATAGGTGAAATCGGAGTATTTGCCATGCAAAAAGCATTTTAGCAACGGATAAGACGCTTCTCTTATTACGAAAGGAGATATACTGGGAGTCGTCACTCTGCCTTGTTTACAGTGTTGTATAGGGATGTGATTCATGATGCCCTACCTGGGGGTCCTGAGTGTCTCAGTATCACTACTTCTACATTACTCCTTACTCGTCTAGGGTAAGTCCTGTAAGTGTATTTTGCGAACATGTTACTATGACAAGATTAGTTTTTTTGTAAGATGATCATGAAAATATATATAATTTGAGAGTATTTTATATTTAATGTTGTTATATCTACAGCAGTGGTTCTCTACCTCACATCCCTGAAAATATGCAGAAGGTTTGCGTCCACACAACAGCCAGGCGGCGCCCCAAATATTCATTTTCATTTTTCCTCCTTCGGCTATATATATGACAACAATTGACTTAACCTAAATGGGATGAGCTCACACATCATTAATCCATACAGGGAGCTACAAAAACCATGCCACAAAGGAACTGAGTTGGGATACACATTTTCTCATTATTTTATTGGTCTGTTCACATTAGTTGTTCAAATCTGGCTTGTCACAGACAGGGCAGGCATGGGCCTAGTTTTCACATTTCACTTTTCAGCCTTGTATGTTCATCAGTTTCAGAGGAACGTCCAGTTCTCAGCAACTTCATTCTCCTGTATTTGTAACACTTTTTGATGAATGTTTTTAGGATGTCCCATGGTAAGAGGGCACCAACTACATGTCTGTGTGTGAGCCAAATAACCTGAGCCTGATCTGGTGTCTAGTTTACGTGTGAACAGCATAAAAGGTGTGGCCCCCTATTTGAGGCTGACAGTGAGTATGAACAAGGAGATGATGTGAACTGATACTATCATGTTTCTATAACATTATTTAACATGTAAGGATACTTTTGATATTGCTGTGTTTAGCAGAATAGTGTGATATGAAGTACCTCAGTAAAATTGTGTGATAAGTGAGCATAACAGGCAATTTTATTCATCAATAATAATTGTGATGCCAACCAAGTTAAATCTTTATGAACAGTGAGCTCTTTAAAAAAACTATAAGTTGAAACCTAAAAAATGTTGACATTTAAGCTACTAGCACATTTTATCTTTGGATGAGAAACAATTGTTTGGTCCATTCAAATGTGGTAGTAGCCTAGTGGGTAACACACTCGGCTATGAACCAGGAGATCCTACTGTGTCCCTGAGCAAGACACTTAACCCTGAGTTGCTCCAGGGGGACTGTCCCTGTAACTACTTGTTGTAAGTCACTCTGGATAGGGGCATCTGATAAACTGCAATGCTATACAACATCGCATGGTAAAACTCTGCTCCATATATTGTCCATGGTAGCAGGAAATGGCTGTTAATGAATGGGTCACAACTTGAACTGGTCCTGGCACTCCAGCCCAGGTCTTCCTGACGTTTTTGTTTATTGTGTGCCTGATAACCCTTGAGTGTTATCACCTGTCTGTTACTGTAAATGTATCCTCAATGTCTCTAGTCTTCATGCCTGCATTAGTCTTGTCACCCGGTGAGTGGGCCAAACTATGTTTCTTGTATTGTCATTAAATTACTGTTTGTCCATAATCTGAAAGTCTGTCACTTTCATTAATTCGTTTAGTTTCATTAATCCTTATTCAAAACCTTTTTCAATTGTTTTAGTATATCTGAAAACACCGATTAAAGAAATAAACCTGGCCTACACACTGGTAGAGAATCAAGTGAATCAGCAAATGTGGATTCGACTGCATCATTATATCAATTTTTTTAAGTAATTCTATTCCGAACCAATTAATGTTTTGAACATTTCAAAGAACACATGAACATTTCCCTAAGCATTTGAAATGTAATTCTGGATATCTGAAATGGAAAGCCTAATTTCTCCTAGTAAGGATGTTACTGCAATATTTTCAAATATGCTTGCCACTGGTCTCAGAATAGTAGGGACAGGGGCATGTTAGCCATTAAGAAGCATCTCCTCTTCTTTTGAGACGTTTGAAGACGTCTGGGCATTGACATTATGATGTTTTGGTGTTTGAATTTGTTCATATTCTTGCCTATTACAAGTTTCCAGCTGCTGAAGGATTGTTGGTTGTCTTTTTATTTAATAATGCACCTAATGTAGGTGAAATCTGGACTACAGGCAGGCCATTCAGCTACAGGACTTTTCTCTGATGAAGCCATGCTGTTGTAATATGATGTGGTTTTGCATTGTCTTGCTGAAATACAGAAAGTATTCCCAGAAATAAACTTCATCTGGTGGCATATGTTTCTAAAATCATTCATATTTTCTTCCAAATCAGGGAAGCTGCCCATAACGTATGCAGTTATGAACTGAATGCTGATAACATGCTGGAGGTTCTCCCTCCTCTTTAGCCCAGAGGACACAGTATCCACGATTACCAACTACAATCAACTTTAGACTCATCTGACATCTGACCATAGAAAACATTTCAAAAAGCAGGCGGGGGCCAACCCCTGGCCCAAAGGACATAACACCACTTGTTGAGCATGTTCAAATATGGCTTCCTTTTTGTATGGTACTGCTTCTGCAGATGGTGCGTCGGACAGTGTTTACTGACAGTGGTTTCTGGAAGTATTCCTGGGCCCATTTAGTAATGTTATTGTCATAATCCTGCCGATGAATTTTGCAGCATTGTCTTAAAACCCAAAGGCATTCAGTAAAGGCTTGTCCCTTACACAGAGATATCTCCATATACTATGAATATTTTGATGTTGCAGAAGATGGGATTTGCAAAGCCTTTGCAATATAAAATTTGGGGTACACTGAATTTAAAGTACTCCACAATCTTTTTTAGACGTTTTACAGTTGTCATTTTTTACAGATTTCAATTAACTTAGCTGCTAGATGTTTTCCCACCTGAATGCTTTTTCATTAGTTGTCAAATGGACAACATATGTGCCAATTTTTTGTATGTATTTACTTTCAGCATTTATTTACAGTATTCATGTTCAAATGATGTGTGCATTAGGGAGGCTGAGCATGTGCAGCTACTAAATTTCCTTTTATTACAAACGTTAATAAACTGTGATGTGATTAATTATTCTGTGAAAAATTACACCACACAAATTCTCCACACATACCATTTAAAACTTTTTGGCCATATTTCTATCTTGGTCTCAACAGACCAGAGCATCTTATGTCTCAAAATAACTTTTTAGAAATTTTAGAAAATAGCTTCAAAATAATAAAGAGTGACATATTTAAGGGCGTCTGAATACTTTCAGAACCCACCGTAGATCCAAAACGGCGAGGGTAACGCAGCAGCGCCCCCTGGCGGAAGGTCACGTCGTCCCTTGGTTTCAACCCGATTGGACAAACTGGTCCTGCGAACTTCTAAGCCGCGTTTTGACGTGAGAGGAGTTTTGTGAGCCGAGCTGCGATGTGGATTTCTCACGTCTGCGAGCACGTGACCAGGTGGACTTTCCTGCAGCTTCTCCTGGCTCGGTTCTACCACGCAGGGTCCGCGTCTAAACTCTTCAGCGGTAAGAACGATCGTGTAGAAGAAATGCGTGCGGTGCGGAAATGGCGCAGAACTCCAGCCTGGGAAAAGCTCGCGTTGTTTTGTACCCGGGTCTATCCGGATTAACAACGAGAATGGTTTTGACACCACTTATTATTATTTTTATTATTATTGTTATTGGATGAACATCCGTTGTCGGCCGTCGCGGTCATGTGATTCTCTGGGGAAGTCGGAGCTGTCAACACCCAATAAAACCCTCTTTCCATTCCTTCCTGCCAGAATTTCCATAAAAACCCTACACACTTCGGCTGCTCCGTCTGTTTAATCTCTGTTTATACCTCTTTTCTATTAGATTCGCTCCTCCAAAATAATTGTTGTTTGTTTATTTATATGTTCATTTATGTGCCCTGGCATCTTATCAATGTATTTTTAAATATTCTATTCATATTTCTTTTGTTGTTTGGTTGTCTAAATTATACCTCAAAAATATAACATCACAGAATTAATGAAAATCAATTACTGTGGTTAATTTTACTGTTATGTTTGCTGATAGTGGATGTGTTTTTTTTATAATTTAAATGACTATATTCATAGTTAGTGCTATTATGATTTAGTTCGCAAATCTTTAAACAAAGATTTGTTTCATTCTGTGTGGTGAAATCACAGTAAGAAACGGGAGTTAATTCAATGAAAAATGCAGAAAATGTGACTAAATGTCATTATGCATAAAATATTTATTTATACAATGAAATAATAATTACTGTTAGCTTGTGTTTATTATTCATTGTGTAAGGGCAAACTAATTTCCACATGATTTATTCCTGTGCATTCCAGAATTATAATTGTTCAGTGGTTCATATATTTTCTGCAGGCCAGCGCATCTGCCGGCGTGGCACAGAGCGGCCCTGCTACCGGATCGCCAGCATCCCTGACAGCAGCCTCAGAGTTGGCTTTGAAGCGGCTCGACAGGCATGCCGGCACGATGGGGGTGAACTGGCCAGTATCGAGAGTGAGAATGAGCAACGACTGGTGGAGCAGTTCCTCCTGGACCTTGGGTCATCAGACACTGGCTTCTGGATCGGCCTACGGTGGAGCTCCCAGCCAACCAGAGATGCAAGTAACTGCAAGTCCCGTTACCAGTGGCTGAACCGGAGCCCTTCCACCTTTAGGTCCGCTTCTACCTCGGTTTACTACTTGTTTTACACAAAAAAGATTGAGAAACTGAAATATTTGGAGTTAATTGTACATATTTGAATTTAATGAGCAAGCATCGAAATGTCATCCCACAGTAGTTTCGTGTGGCGTAAGGGAATTAAACATAATTGTAAAATGACTAAAGATTTGAGATCACTGTAGATTTCAAGATTTTACAGTAGCAGCTTCCACAAATAATTCTTTTCCGTGCAACAAAATATATTAGGAACTGGCGATTGGGCGAACCATCATGCGGTCATCACATGTGTGTCGCCCTGGGTGGGCATGGGGCTCACTTCCTTTTTGGGTGGAGTGATGAGAGCTGCAACATGAAGAACAACTTTATCTGCAAATACTCTGAAGGTAAGATGGCAGTAAATGACTACATGCAAAAGCCCAACATAGATGGTCAAGTTTTTTTTCTTGCCATTTATGCCGACAGTCCAGGCACAAGAATTACAGTCATCAACAGGAGAAAGAAGTGATAGTCAAACAAACTAAAATGTATATAAGATATCAGTAAATTACAACAAATAAAGAAGGGGGGAAAGAAAAAGACATTTTGAGCAGTTAGAAAAATATTTCACAGTTCTATAATATATTATAGAATAAATACCTTTTTTTACAGATTAAACCTGGGGATGGAATCGTTCCTTTATTTATATTTATCATTGCAGCGATTTGACTTATGTCTCAATTTTCTAATTATAACATTTGTAGAACAGTCTTAAAAGCAATTATGTCATAATTAGTCCTTTTTGTCTAGATTGAACCAATGATTTGACTTTTTTCAATTAGAGGTTCTTTTAAGAAGAAACCCAGGGTCGAGCTGATAGTAAAATGATCCTCTCTTCCCTTTCTGGACAAAAACACTTGTTCTTAACCCTCCAGTTGGAATGCACGTATAATTGGTGGATATTTTAAGAATCAGACATCGCTGGCTGTGGAACTAAAGTGTTGTTCTGACTGGCAAATGCTTGTGTTCACCCTTCTTCAATTCTTCCTTTGTTCCACAGAAAAAGAGCAGATCTTTACCAACCTCCCCCAGACTCCTGCTTACACAGGTGAGAGGGTCACTCGCTATACCTGTCTGTGTGTTTTGTGAGCTGGTCACCTATTCAGATTACTGTGGGCTAACAAGCATCATCGTTTCACTTGGCTGGTAACTAATCTGTCACTGTCCTGTCCTGAGCTAATAGGACATTGGTTTTATCAGAAAGTTGACACAAGTTGACCTCTTTTGGAGTGTACATGAGGCCACTGTTGTCAGTACCTTTAACAACAGTGGTCTCAAAATGCACATGGCCTAATAAATTCTAAGGTGGGGCGGGAAGCTTCTATAATTCATTTCTTTTTTAGAATTGCCAGTCATCTCCATGGTGCCGAAGCAGCCAGAAATCACAGGCGAGGACAAGAATGTGAAGACTGGTGCATCAGGTAGAGAAAAGGGCTGAGTAGCCATGATTCTTGTTAATTTTGTGGCACGAGGTAAATTTCTGTGAGCATATCTGGATGAGGAGAATAATGCTATAAACTGGGTATTGGTTGTGGCTGTGTGAGGTTGGAGTTTTTTGGACATTCATACATTCAGATATTCAAGGTGTTAACATGACCCTTTACATTTACAGTGGTGTGCAAAAGTCTGTGCATCCTTGCTTTAAATGACTTGATGTAAATATGGAGTGAAAGACCTGATCAAACGGCATGAAGCAAAAGACAAATTTTCATACATTTGGTAATACCAAATTGCATATATTCACAGCGCATCAGTTTTCCCCCTATTTTGTCATGTTACAGACGTATTCTAAAATGGATTAAAAAAAAACTTCCTCGGAATTCTACACACAACACCCCATAATGAAAATGTCGGAAAAAAATATTTGAGGTTTTGGGAAATGTATTTAAAATTAAAAAACTGAGAAAGCACAGGTACATAAGTATTCGCAGCCTTTGCCATGAAGCTCAAAATTGAGCTCAGTAGCATCTTGTTTGCCCTGATCATCCTAGTTGGAGTCCACCTTGTAACAAACTGGTATTGGGGATCGTGGGAACAGACAATGCCTTATACCTCTGCTCTGCAGCCGGCTGGTCTCGTCCTTTGGAGCCCTGAGTGGGTGTGGAAGCACGATTCAGATTCTGGTTGGGGTATTTGGACATGGCTGCGGTTCCGGTTGATTATACAGGACACAGACCTTTGCACCGCTCTCACATGCTTTTTCTTTCTTTTTCCTTCTCTTACCCACAATTCTGTGTTTTAACCCTAGTGCGTCACAAGGGTCACAAGTCATTTTGGACCATTACAACCTTTGGAAAAAAAAAACTGTTGATTGGACGTGATTTGGAAAGACACACATTGTCTTTATAAGGTCCCACAGTTAACAGTTCATGTCAGAGCACAAACAAAGCATGAAGTCAAAGGAGCTGTCTGTAGACCTCCAAGACAAGATTATCTTGAGGCACAAATCTGGTTAATGAAAAATGTCCCAATGAGCACAGTGGCCTCAATCATCCATAAGTGGAAGAAGTTCAAAACAACCAGGACTCTTCCTAGAGCTGGCCGGCCACTTAAATTGCTGGAGAAGGGCCTTAGTCAGGGAAGTGACCAAGAACCCAATGCTTACTCTGTCAGGGCTTTGTGGACCAAGGAGAACCTTCTAGAAGGACAGACATCTCTGAAAGTGATTGTGATTGTCAGCACAGCACACGGTGCACACAGTGAAATTTGTCCTCTGCATTTAACCCATCACCCTGAGTAAGCAGTTGGCAGCCATGACAGGCGCCCAGGGAGCAGTGTATGGAGATGGTGCTTTGCTCAGTGGCACCTCAGTGGCACCTTGGCGGATCGGGATTCGAACCAGCAACCTTCTGACTACAGGGCCACTTCCTTAACCGCTAGGCCACCACTGCCCCAAAAATATGGAGCGCTTCGCGGATTTGCGTGTCATCCTTTCGCAGGGGCCATGCTAATCTTCTCTGTATCAATCCAATTTTAGTATATGTGCAGCCGAAGCAATCCACCAATCAGGTCTGTATGATTGAGTGGTCAGACGGAAGGCACTCCTTAGTTAAAGTCACATGGCATGGAAAGATGACTGCAGAGACATCCTGGATGAAAACTTGCTCCAGAGCTATTGAGACTGATTAGCACTGGAGACTGTGGAGACAATTTATCATTTAGCAGGACAACGACCCTAAGCACACAGCCAAGATATCAAATGAGTGGCTTTAGGACAACTCTGTGGATGTTCTTGAGTGGCCCAGCCAGAGCTAAGACTTGAATTCGACTGAACATCTCTGGAGAGATCTTAACATGGTTGTGCACCAACACTTCCCATCCAACCCAATGGAGCTTGAGAGGTGCTGCAAAGAGGAATGGGTGAAACTGGCCAAGTATAGGTGTGCTCAGCTTGTTGCATCATATTCAAAAGGACTTGAGGCTGTTATTGCTGCCAAAGATGCATCGACAAAGTAACGGTGCACATAATAACTGAAGCATATGCACAGGCTGTACAGGCTCCGCCTAAAATCATCATATTATTTGCCGAATTTTGCAGATATCGCAGAGCTAGCATTAAGCATATTTCATGTTCGTCCATCTGGGCTACTGTGTGGTGTAACAACCCCCATTTGCTTTAGCAAGTGTAAACAAGCGAATCGGATATGGGTCACAATTAACAAAAATGTGTAAACAGAAGGTCAAAGAAATCATATATAGGCAACAAATCAGAATTGAGCATCAAGACCCGCAGTGTAAACGAGGCCTTAGTTCAAATTTTGGCCTTATGGCATGTTGCTCCAACATTGTGGAAAAGGCATTGTTCTTCACCAAACTGTTCTTGGATGGTTTGGAGAAGTTGCTGTCGGAGGATGTTTTGGTACCATTCTCAGAACACAGCTGTGTTCTGAGGCAAAATTGTGAATGAACCCACTCCCTTGGATGAGAAGAAGTTCCACACATGAATGGTCTCAGGATGCTTAACTGTTGGCATGAGACAGGACTGATGGTAGCGCTCACCTTTTCTTCTCTAGACAATCAGAAAGGGGCTTCATCAGATGACTTTACCCCAGTCCTCAGCAGTCCCATCCCTGTACTTTTTGTAGAATATTAGTCTGTCGTTCATGTTTTTTCTTGGAGAGAAGTGGCTTCTTTGCTGCCATTCTTGACTCCTGGCCATCCTGGAGTCTTTGCCTCACTGTGCGTGCAGATGCACTCACACCTGCCTGCTGCCATTCCTGAGTAACTCTGCACTGGTGGCACCTCGATCCTGCAGCTGAACCATCTTTAGGAGATGGTCCTGGCGCTTGCTGGACTTTCTTGGGCACCCTGAATCCTTCTTCACAACACTTGAACCTCTATCCTTGAAGTTTTTGATGATCTGATAAATGGTTTATTTAGTTGCAAGCTTAGTAGCAGCAATATCCTTGGCTGTGAAGCCCTTTTTATGCAAAACAATGATGACTGCACATGTTTCATTGCAGGTTATCATGGTAAACAGAGCAAGAACAATGATTTCAAGCACCCTCCTTTTTTCACCCTCCTTTTAAAGCATCCAGTCTGCTATTCTAACTCAATCAGCATGACAGAATGATCTCCAGCCTTCTGCTTGTCAACACTCTCACTTGTGTTAATGAGAGGATCATTGAAATTATCTCAGCAGGTCATTTTGTGGCAGGGCTGAAATGCTGTGGAAAAGTTTTTTTGGGAGATGAAGTTTTTTTCATGGCAAAGAGGACCTCTGCAATTCATCTGATCACTCTTCATAACATTCTGGAGTATATGCAAACCGCCATAATAAAAACAGAAGCAGCAAAATGTTCAAAACTTTTGTCCATCACTGTATGACTTTTAGCAACTTTTAGATGTTTCTTGTTGTACCTTGTTTAGTTTGAAAATAAAAAATATTTAATCAAGCAGATATCTGTGAATAGTTATGATCATGATTATTACAACACAGTGTTATATAATAGTGATGTGGTTGTTGTTCCAGCCCTGCCCCTACAACAGAAATTTAGTATATACACCTCTTTTTACAGCGAGCCCCTGGAATTTTATCCTCATCACAGTCCCCACCGTGCTCATGTTGCTGCTGGTTGCTTTAGGCCTGGTCTGCTTCAGGGTTATCTCTCGGAGGTAAGTAGGTAGCTTTAACATATTTGAAAAAGTCAAAGTTTTTGTTGTTGAAATACACAGCACAGAAAAACATGCACACAATGAAAAGTGTCCTCTGCATTTAACTCATCACCCTTAGTGAGCATTGGGCAGCCATAAAGGGATTTGGACCCACCCATAACCCTTCAATTAGGAGTCCACTTCCTTACCCACTAGGCCACCACTGCCCAGCCTGCTGGCAGGCCTATTTCACTTTAACCATATCTTCGAACATTTTGCAGGAGAAAGGAGCAATCAGAGCCGATCTACGCAAGGCCAGGCCAGTGGGTGCATGCCAGTGCTTCTCAAACTCCCTGTTCCTTCAGCTCGTACACACAGCCAGGGGCAGTTACATGTAAGAAGAAGCCGCGGCCGTCTGAGAGCCAGTATAAGGATTACGAGAATGTTGACTGCAAGAACACTCGGAGTGGCTTTGTCACAAATGATATCTACGAGACCTGCAGGAACCAAAGTGCCTCAGAGACTGGATGGGTGGACAATGAGATTTACGGATAACAATCCCCAACAATGAGCAGTCATTTGGAGATGGACTTTGACGCGTCCACATGTTGCCCTGAAGGAAAAGCCTGGTGGACCCGGCTCAAGGCCATCGGACATGAGGCTGCACTGTGTGGAGGCTAATATCTCCAAAAGGAACTTGTTCAGCAAAGATAGCCTCTGCTGGCCTGCTGTTTTGAAGTTGTTTAAAAGTAACCTTGTTTTTGTACAGTATATCAACTGTCTATACTTTCAATTGTCATATTGTCATTAAATACTTATTATTTAAATAATCTCTTTGACAGTATAGCAGTGCATACCTGAAAAAGTATGTGAACCCCTTTAAATTTGATGCTTTTTGCATTCATTTGTCATAATTCAAATTCTATTTGTCACATAGTCACACACAGTATGATGTGCAGTGAAATGCTTTTAGCGACTGCTAATTTACATCAAGGTTATGTGCCAAAAATAATAAAACTATAATAAACATTCTTAGTAATAAAAATAAAATAGACTCTACCAAAAAGTGTGCGCCCAGTCAAAATGACCCCAAAACGAAGACTTGCCAATATCTGACCCCGAACCCAGAGGAAACCCGCCGCAGGGAGTGCAATCATCAGTGCATCTTTAAAGATACACGCAGGTAATTTTATGTTATATATTTCCATATTGTACTGACAGTGTTCACAGCAGTGACACAGTTGCGTTCCACTCGATTCTTGCCTAGTTTGGACTGCATTTGTATATTTGTCTATAAGCAACAACAGTTGTCGGTATTTAAATGGCCACCAGATGGCGCTGTTCACTCGCGCCCGTTTGTTACGGCACCTGTAACGTGCACATGGAGCGGAAATGGAAGGGACGAAAGGCGGAAGCTTTGTGTTGTGCACCGTTAAAATATGACAAAACTGTGTGCGGCGGCAGCGCGGAAGAAGCCCGAGTTGCTGGGCGCAAGAGTGTTATTCGACTCGCAACAAGCGCAAGATGCAGGTTCAGAATGGCGGCGGCGCCGGCTGACGTCAGACGTGGCTCCGGTCGCCCTGGAAACGAACTGGCAGCGGAGTGTGGAACGGCTTCAAGGCCCCGCCCCTGTACAAATACCCCCCCTCGCGCTCTGACGTCAATGCACGTCAGCCCGAGAACACGATGCCTCCTGCCAGTCGGCGCGTGTGCGCTCACGGTCTGGGCTGAGTCGTCGCGGCGCGACCGTACCGGGGACCGAAGGTGACGCCAGAGCCAGAAGTATGGTCATGGCTGACTGTCACCAGAAAGCGACGTTCCGGGGTCCGGTGCGGGTCGGCTTTTACGACATCGAGCGCACGCTGGGGAAGGGCAATTTCGCGGTGGTGAAGCTGGCCAGACACCGCATTACCAAGACCGAGGTGAGCGCCGCCACGCCGGCCACAACTTTCTTCCGTGTCCGGGTGACAGCTGTGACGCGACGGCGGCGTCTCTGCTGTGAAGACGGGCGACTTTTCGGGACTAGGTGTTGGGTGTCAGTGGAGATGGGCTCAGCTGTGCATATCTAGGCCATGCATCGCTTATATAACTGCGTCTGGCACTTTCACGTCCACAAATGCCTTTTTCCCCTTTTTCTTTGTGAAATTCCGGACCTTACTTGGCATGACGGGGGGAGCTCAGGCTTTGAAGTGCTATGACAGGGTTTCACTGCTCACCCCCCAACTGAGCTCCTTCAGACTGGATCACCTGATTATCCAGCAGTGCGTGGTGTTGTCTGCTCCCATCAGATCCCCCTAACCCCATTCTCTGACCGAACTGAAGTTGTGCAACTTAGCTGGGTTCGATAAATGTTAAAGGTGCAGCGACTGTGTAAAAAGTGTCAGTAAGGAGAAGCTGTTGCCATGGGAATGGGATCCGTGCTGTATATGCTGTATAGCGTCAGTCACACGTGGGTCAAAGGTGCTTGTGCTGATGGACTTTGTGACGCAGCCTGCATCTGGCCGGCGTGAGGCGTGCGACACAGGCGGGAGCGGGGGTCACCTGTGCCACGGCGTAACTGAGCTGTCCTGCTTGCATCACACGGATGACATTAGAGGAGCCCGGGATACTGTTTCTGACGCATGGCCAGCTCGAAGTGTTCACTTTCTCATCTCTTTGCAACAGGTCGCAATCAAGATCATTGACAAGTCCCAGCTGGATGCTGTCAACCTGGAGAAAATCTACCGGGAAGTGAAGATCATGAAGATGCTGGACCATCCGCACATCATTAAACTGTATCAGGTAAACGTGCTGCTGGCATCGTCTCATGCAGAAGAAACACGACGCATCTCTGGACCGGCGAGGTACATAATCAGATGAGTCGCAGGGCTCATAAATGGGCAGTGGTGGCCGAGAGGTTAAGGAACCGGATTTGTAACTGAAAGGTTGCGGGTTCAAATCCTGAACCGTCAAGGTGCCACTGAGGTCTCCTTGAGCAAGGTTCCGTCCCCACACACTGCTCCCTGGGCGCCTGTCATGGCTGCCCACTCATGTGAATTAGGTTACATACAGAGGACACATTAGGTTGTGTGCCCCGTATGCTGTGCTTGCTGCATATCACAATGACTAAAATACTCATAATACAATACTGTCTGGTTTAACATATGGAAACAATACAACAATCAGTTGCACGTAGTGAGAATGTAGTATTTTTGTAGCAGGACAAAGTGAAGTATGTTAGATGAATCTGTTTTTTTCAGAGTCGCCTCTTTTTAAATTCATGACTGTTCACTATTGTCATCATTAAAAGCCACTTCATAAGATACTCTTTAACATTAGGGTATGTTAAGAAATTGTGAAAGAAGAGTGTGCCATCACAGTAAAACCTCTCTGCTTTGGAGAGACTCAACTGTGCAACTTTTTGTTTATTACATAACCTCCCTTGTGTTAAGTCCTGACCCATAAATGAGTAGGTGTGTGTGTGTGTGTGTGTATAATATATTATGTTCAATATGATATATTCAAATACTGTACATGTGGCAATGTGTTTCGTTTAAAATCTAATTGTAGAAAAAACGTCAAACTATAAAGAAGTCACCACCTAGTTTTGGAAAGTGAATAAAAGTTCAGGACATTTGTTATTATGTACTGTGTTTTCCTGAAAATTAATACAGTATCACAAAAATAAAATGTTATATTCTGGAATTTTTTTCACACCCCCAATTTCTGCAAATTTTGAGAAATATTAAGAAATTCAGGAATATCAGTGGAGAATCAGAGAAAAACATGAACTGTTTATTCACATACTGGCAGACATTGGCAGGATATGGATTTTTTGCCCGGACATTAAGTGTGATGTGCGAATAGTCCTGCATTTATCGAACTTCATAAAAAGCGGTCATGTTTGTTCTCCGCACTCATCAGCACTCTGTCATGTAACACAGTATCAATAAATTTAGCATTTGACAGATAGAACAGCATTTTTTGGAATATTTCTTGCAGGAATCTGGCAGTTCTGGCAACAACGTGACTTCACTAACTGACATTACACACTCCCCAAATAACGCTCTCCCTGTCCCGGAGTTAATAATTGACTGCCTTCCACTTCTCAGCAGTGAGAAGGTCATTTTTTTTTTTTTTTTGAGTGGTAACACTAGTCGCCGGATTGAGTCGACAGGGATTATGCAGGACTGCCTGCAGCAGATGAGTCTAACCAAGAACCCACAGGAGAGAATGTCTCTTTCCCGCTGACATCACAGCATTATGTAAGACTTTTGGGTCACTTTGGGTGTTCGGAATGTGAATAGTGTTTCATTTATTATACAACCCTCTGGCACGGGTCCAGGTCGGTGGATGTATCATTATTTCCAACTGCTCCTCCATTCAGACAGCATGATTGAATTAGTCACTTCCCTTCCAGCCTCATGAGCACTGGGCAGCTCTGGGTGCATTGGACACCGGCTTCCTGTTTGCCCCATTTGCCTGAAGCATGTACAATGTACTTGACATGCACCATACAGTCACAGAATGTTGTATGAATAGAGTCTCTTTCTCAAAAATACAATTATTATTATCTTTACTGTTCTCTATATTATGATTCTGTGTCTGGAACTGACCATCACTGCATTTTATAATATTAATAATTGTAGCTACATGTCGCTTTTGTATTGTATTGCCATGCTGGTAGGTGTGGGCAAAACTATTCCAATTTTGGAGCAGTATTGTTTTTACCAGGTACACTAAACCAGTCAGGGTGATTACCCAATATACCTGATAGCCAGGTATGATGAATGCTTTAGTAATGTTGCACACAGATGTATATGTTTTTTTACTGTTATAGAAAAAATAATAATTTGCTGAGGTCTAGTAAATAAAAAGCAGCAATAAATTGTACCATTGATTTGCAATACAGCTGTAATGCTTGGATCAGGAGTTTCTCATCAGCTTTGCCTAAATGGGTGGTTGTCTCCTGGGTCGTTGAACTGTAATTCAAGTTGAAAGGCAGTATAGATGATTAAATACAGTTGTTGGTTCCGCTGGTGGCGTTCTCATGAAGTCATGTGTGACAGCAGTGAAGTTTGCAAACAACGAGTTGGGATGAGATTATAATTTGCATGAGATAATAATAAGTCGTTTCCAGACATTAAAATGTTTGGCTGGGGATTTGAATGGGAAGTACTCTGCAGTTGTTTTTTTAATGAACAGCTCTGCGATCGTGCCATTCATTTTGAGGAGTTTCTGGGAATGTCCTTCAATAAAGGAATCGAGGGCTGTCATGTTCCTAATGTCCTAACATCTACCAGCACTACTAAAGATCTTCTTTCTCTGTGGCTAATGTGGATATAAATGCATATATTTCCCTGTTTTGATCAATCTGATCAATCCTGTCTGATCAGTTGTTCTTGTAAACGAGTTGTAAATGATTTATGCGATTGTAAGGATTTATCTGATTCATAGTTCTTCCCCTTTCCTCTGTTCACCACATTGTTTATCTTTGGCTAATTCCTGAGTCTTCCCACATGCTGTTGGCACTAGCATCAAAGTGTTAATTGAGGGGGACAACTGGCAGAAGAATCCTGTTGCCGGTCATTCCGTAAAGCATTACAGGGGCATAGAGCACAACAGCTTTTAAAAGACAGTAATACATGTGCAATACATGGGGTGGTAGTAGCCTAGTGGGTAACACACTCGCATGTGAACCAGAAGACCCAGGTTCAAATCCCACTTACTACCATTGTGTCCCTGAGCAAGACACTTAACCCTAAGTTGCTCCAGGGGGACTGTCCCTGTAACTACAGATTGTAAGTCGCTCTGGATAAGGGCGTCTGATAAATGCTGTAAAATGTAAAATGTGCACTGATTGCTCTTCTGAAATATGCACTTCTCTCACAGGTGATGGAGACAAAGAACATGCTGTACCTGGTGACCGAGTATGCCAAAAACGGGGAAATATTCGGTGAGTAAAGTGATTTGTGTTCTGGGTGACTCTTTTGTGTTTGTGTTACTCTTACCTGTTGCATTAACTCTGTAGTAACAGGTTGTGTAGCCCTGCGCTGTTTCACTACAGTAGCGGCAGTGTGAAGGGGAACATCTGTTATCTTGATGTACCAGGAAGCCTGGGACTGGTTTTGGGACTGGTGTCTTATCGCTCTCTCTGCCTCACTGAACACCTACAGATGTCAGCACCCATGGCTGTTATGTAACAGTTGCCTTCACTATCTGCAAATTCCTCATCTTTCTTTGCCACCGGGTTTAACCTTTGCCATGTCGTGTCGCGCTGTTTAGTCTGCTGCTGTCAGACATTTTCAAAACAGTGGGTCAATACGGGTGTTCAGACCACAGCATGCATGTATCTGAAGCTGTATTGTTAATATTCAGAAGGCGATTGCACAAGTTGGAATTAGTTAATGAGCTAATGCAGCGTCTGCTGTAGTGCCATCCCCCCAGGATTTCATCATTTGGTGTGCTTTCTTAAAATTTGCAGTGCATTTTGAATATTTCTTACCCTTGTTAAACCCCATCTACATAGACCTAGTAAGACACTAAATGACCAAGAGAAGAACAAAATATTGTGTGAATTGCATTCCTTGCTACGCTGGTCATGTATCTCTTGGATCCACTACCACAAGTGGAAGTGAATAGATATGTAGGATAGTAACTATTTTATGAGATGCTCATTATCATGTCCCTTAGTGGGTATAAGAAATGTGACAAGGGTGTGGAGAGGAGCTGTCACTCACACACACACACACACACACACACACACACACAGTGCTTTTATTTACAATAACAACAGAACCAACACATCAAAACAGCCTAAAGGAAGCGGTGGTCCAGAGGGGGTAACTCAAGCAACGTTATTACGCCTCCAATACACAGTAGCTAACACAAGACATTAACACAGGCACCAGCATATTCAAATAGTGGTCTAAAACACAAAGGAATGAAGCACACACAAATTGGGGGGGACTGCCTGTTCACACCAAATGCTTAACCTGAAACTTCTCGAGAAATTTCAGGAATGTTACTCATTAATCGTTCATTTAAAATAAACTCTAGTGTCTGATTTAGTTTATGTCCTTTATAACAGTCATACCCAACCTAGCACTGATTTAAAAAAAAAACTGTGTGATTGTCTTTGTAATGCAATACCTTTGTTTACTGAAGACATCAGAATGGACAATCTGTTATAAGCGTATTATACAATGATGCCAGTTTTGAGTTTATGTCCACCAAACCAATCATGCTTTGTGCTCTGTCATGGCCATAGTGCTGTTCATACAGTGCATCTGGAAAGTATTCACAGCATTTTTTCCACATTTTGGGATGTCACAGCCTTTTTTCAAAATGGTTTAAATGCTTTGTCCTCAGAATTCTACACACAACACCTCATAATGACAAAAAAAAAGTTTACTTAAACTTTTGGCAAATTTATTATTCAAGATTCAAGATAGGTTTACAGTCAGTACAACTGTATACACACTATAACGTGTATTGAAATAATGTTTCACACAGGCTCCCCCATAGTGCAATCATAAAAGAAAAATATACTATAACTAAATAACTAACGCTTAAATACTGTACAGGTTATCTCTATAGGAGAAAAGTCCAACTTTTCTATATAATGAACAGGTCAAACAGGACATAATGTAGGATTTTTGTGAGTGGATATGTTGGATATTTCAAACAGGACACACAAGACAAGCATGTGCAAAAAGAGCAGAGATGTGCAAAGATCGGGTGCATAAGGCTGGGAGTGTATTGTTGAGTTTATCAGTGTTCTGGTGATCGCAGTGCATTGAGAAAACTGACTGCTTGGGGGATCGACGGATGAGGTGTTTCTCGTAGAGCAGGGAGCTGGGAGATGGGTGGAGGTGGAACCCTGATGATGCGGTCTGCTGTCTTCACTATCCGCTGCAGGGCCTTCTGCTCAGCGACAGTGCAGTTCCCGTACAAGACAGTGATGTAGCAGCAGAGAACACTCTCAATGGTCCCCGGTATAATGATGTGAGGGATGTTGACCTTCTTCAGCTTCCTGAGGAAGTGCAGACATTGCTGGGATTTCTTGGTGGTGGTGTTGAGGATCCAGGAGATATTGTCTGTCATGTGTACATAAGTATTCACAGGCTTTGCGCAATACTTTGTCAATGCGTCTTTGGCAGCAATTACAACCTCAAATCTTTTTGAATATGATGCCACTAGCTTGACACACGTATCCTTGGTCAGTTTTGTCCATTCCTCTTTGCAGCACCTCACAAGCTCCATTGGGTTTGATGGGAATCTTCAGTGCACAGCCATTGTAACATCTCCAGAAATTTTCAGATTCAAGTCTGGGCTCTGGCTGGGCCACTCAAGGACATTCACAAGTCAAGGACATATCTTGGCTGTGTGTTTAGGGTCGTTGTCCTGCTGAAAGATGAGCTGTCGCCCCAGTTTGAATTCAAGAGCGCTCTGGAGCATGTTTTCATCCAGGATGTTTCTATACATTGCTGCAGTCATCTTTCCCTCTATCCTGACTAGTCTCCCAGTTCCTGCAGCTCGTGGTCTGAGAGTCCTTCAGGTGCCTTTTAGCAAAGACAGGCTGCCATGTGCCTTTTACTAAGAAGTGGCTTCCATCTGGTCACTGTACCATACAGCCGTGATTGGTGGATTGATGCAGTGGTGGTTGTCCTTCCTCTGTCTTGGTTACCTTCCTGACCCCTTGATCACTCAGTTTAGGTGGCCGGACAGCTTTAGGTAGAGTTTTTGTTTGAATTCATGCTTGGTTTGTGCTCTGACATGAAGGGTCAACTGTGGGACCTTATATAGAAGGTGTGTGCCTTTCCATCTCATGTCCAATCAACTGCTTTTTCCATAGGTGGACTTCAATTAAGCTGCAAAAACATCTCAAGGATGATCAGGGGAAACAGGAGGCACATGAACTCAAACTTGAGCTTCATGGCAAAGTCTGTGCATATTTATGTACATGTGCTTTCTCTGTTTTTTATTTTTAATACATTTGCCTAAACTTTTTTCACATCGTCATTATGGGGTGTTGAATTCTGAGCAAAATAATTATGGAATAAGACTGTAATGTAATAATTGTGCACTGACATATCTTTTGCATTGATGAAATTGATGACGTTGATGCACCTCCCCAGCCCTAGTCTGTAGACATGATTTCTGGATGATTTAAACCTGCTCCATGTAGCACATTGTCCATCTCATCCTTTTTCCTCCAGTTCTCACAGCTCTGTATGCTACGCAGTTTAATTTGCTTGAAACATTAATTATGTTGAGCCATTAAAAGATGCTGATGTAAATACAATTAAATACAATCTTGTTTTGACTTTTTCTTTTTCTAATGACCAAGGGCAATGGCAAAACATTCAGTTTTCCAAGATGAAACCTTTCCAAACTGAAACCTTTTACAGAGAAAATGAGATTAAAAAAATCAACTGCTCCTCCAGCCAGACATCCTGTTTATGGAGTAAAGATCTACACCTACAAAATAAATGTGGATTTTGACCCTCAGACATCAGTGTAATCAAACATTAGTCTTACAAGGCTGGGAAAAGTGGAACACAACACTGTATCAGATAACTACCCCTAGTTCAGGATGTTTGGATTTTTTCCCATGATATATCTTTGAACTGATCAAGTAGTAGTGGTTATGGTTTCTACACACCCATAACCATAATCAATACTGTGATTAGTCAGGACCGCCTTCGCCCCCTCCTGTCAATGCAGTCAGCTTTTTTCCATCTGGCTCGCACACTGTAATATATGAATCTTGTCCTCCTAAAATGTGAGTGAATGTCTCTGTTGCAGAATCTTGCAGCTAATCACAGAGGACCCTGCACAGAGGGTTCAGACCAATTGGTCTTTAGTCAACCTTGAGTGACCTTGTGTTTGAACAGGAAAAAATTCCAACAAGAGTGTCCACATAGGTCCAGAGCAGGAAGCCGCTCCTCCTACCCAGTGCGGCTTTATGATTTCCTTTACAATAGATCGGTAACAGAGTTGCTGCATGGCTGTTTTATGTTCAGGAGTGCAGAATAACATACACATTTTCACTTCCTCTCGTTTTCAGTTGTTTGTCTGACCCTTCTGACTGAGCACTGTGTGTGAGGGTTTCTGTATTGCAGGTGGTTCCTGGTCATTGTAGAACTGTCAGAACCCAGGGATTATGTATCAGCTCTGCTTCCCAGATCCCTGTTTTGTAGATTTCCGAGATTATATGCAGATGATGTAATATGTAATCCAGACACAGTGACGCGCTTCTTATGTAACATTTTTTTTAAAGGGCCTCACTTTTATGACTGATGGTCAATGACGGTGCTCAAACCCATTTCTGTGTTGCTTATGCTATGGTGTATGCTTTAGCCGGGTCCGCTTCGGTACAATGTATGCGCTACAGTAGCACAGCAACGCTAAAGAAAAATCTGGAATGACCTGAAATCAGTACTGTTCCAGTATTGGATGGCATTCATTACTGTTTTCATCCTTTACTTTTGTGTGGGTTTTTAAGGTCTGTACAGGAAGGGCATCAAAGGGGCGTCTGAGACAGCAGCATTGGCAGCAATGCAGCACCCAGAGAACCTGCGAAACTGGGTCAACCCCTGAATAATGAAGTAGAGCAGAACAGGAGCGAGGATGAGGAGAGGAGAATTTGAATTTGAGACGGGGGGGTGTAGGCCACAAATTTTTCGGTAAATGCAGAGGGGCAGGCAGAAGTGAGAGATGATGCCGCATCTGTTCAGACTTCTGCTTTAAACCCGTTTCCACAGTCAGCCTGCACAAGCCCAAACAGAGTGTGTCCATAATGCTGCCTGATGGCCGGTGCGCTGTCTGGACTAAAACTGGGCAATACATTTATGGCTTGCATGTCCTCCCTGAAATCCCTTAAAAACCCCAGCAGCTGCTGAGAGATTAGGACTGGGAAGTGCCAGCGAATGGGGGCTTTTAGCGCCCTCTGATTCATCCCCTCTCCCACCAGCTCTGCCTGTGACGTCCGTGCCCCCTTTTGACAGCAAAGCGGCGAATTACTCATCCATCCACTGGTATGCGACTGGTGCTCTTTTGTAGTTGGTGTCTGCAGTCGTCGCATTCTGGAAATAGGGGCTAAGCAGACAGTGCCCTGTGCAAATGAGTTTAAAAGAGGAAGGCGCATGAATCACTCAAGTTTGATTTCAGCCAAAGGAGCAGAAGCCCTTCTTTATGGGTGCCGTGTCCAAAACAAGCTCCCTAAGCTCTGGCTTGAGTCTGAGCTGTTTGCTAAGGCATGAGTTATTTCTACAAGTGTGTGTGTGTGTGTGTGTGAGAGAGAGAGAGCAAGACACCCATTGGGCTCTTGCTTAAAAGCACTGTGACACATTCCCATGACTGGTGTGTTTTTTGATTAGCAACATGCCACAGGGAGAAGCGGTTTTGTTTGTGTGAAAGGGAGAACTGCAGTGAGAGGTCACACCCTGGGTCTAACCACCATCTCAGCCCCCTCCAACGGAATATTGCCCACTGCCCAGATCTTTACTTCTTTAGGGCCCGGCTACAGCGGGTAAAATGAGTACTTAACATGTCACCAATTTTCAAAGAAAATACATTTCTAAAGTTGCTATATGCATAAATTCTCACCAGAGGTTTGTAACAACCAATTCAATGCAAAGAAATCAAACAATACATAAACAATAAAATAAGGATAATTGTAATAAAAATGAATGACACAGGGAAAAAAGGAACAACATTTAGACAAGCCTGTGAAATACTGGGAGGCTGTTATTGTTAAAGTCGACTTTTAACTATATTGTAGTAAACTGATTTATATTAAATGTGATTGATGATCTAGCTATGAGGCACATGTCACTTACTGGTTATTTTTACATTTTTAATTGGAAGTAATGCCATTTGCCAGTTATCAAGAATGAAAAATAATGTTTCCACTGCAGAACAGCTGAAATGTTCTGGTTTTTGTTTAGATTCTTCAGACTTCATTTTTGTTTTCAGTCCCTCAGGATGCATTGATAATTGCTTCATCATGGCATTGCAGCCATTCAATTGCATTGCAGTGATCAAGTCATGACTGTTTAGAGCTTCGGTGTTGTTGAAATGTGCACTTGACATTTGGCTTTTTAAAATGCTTCAGCAGGAATTTTTGTGATACCGTGTTTGTCGCCACCATGTTTTTTTTAAACATATAGGTTTATCGACATTAATGAAATATTTCCAAATTGCATTTTGAATTAAATAGGTCTTGAAGGCTCATCAACTAGCATTTTTGTGTTCAGCTGCTATGAAGGGGAGGGGCTGTGTCAACTGGAGGAGACAAAGATGTCATTGTTGGTATTGATAATTTTCCTAATGAGTATCTTACCCAGTTCTCCTCTATACATTTTATTCACAGATAGTGCACCATAACAGTCCCAATGCACATAAACAGAGGTTACATGTTACTTCCATGAATTTGTTCCATACATGATGTTATTCAAAACTTGAATGGCATCAAATCTTGCGAATTATAAGAATGTGTGTATGATGCACTATTTCAGGAATTTGAACAGCTGTGATTAGACAGTTTGTCTGGCACTGGGCTGCGTTTTCTGAGCAGTGTTTCTTTTTCTCCCTCACTGGCTTTTGAGAGAAGTGGCTTCTGTACAGCGTTCATTCCTGAAAGGATGTGGCAACACTAACAGCAAGTTTTCCCGTAAACTGGTACTCTTAAAAAAAATAATAAAAGGGTAGTCTGACATCCTGGGGGCTGCTGAGTCCAGTTCGGTCATTATGTCCAGTGATTTTTGTTTGGAAGATTACTTTCATATAGTAATTGAAATACCTAATACCTAAATAGGGTAATTTGTACATGTAACAAATTATATTGCCAGAGTAACTAATTACATTTGAATACTTTAGTAAATTATGATTGAATATTCTTAGATGTTTACCATTTTGCTATTTTTGAAACCTGGCAGTGTTTACCTTACAACAGAACTAAACACTGACTACTGTCAAACTCATTTCAATAAATTAGTTAACATCCTTATAATTGATCAATACAATAACGAAAATTTACTTATCAGATTTCAGGCCTCATGTTACTGTAAGATCATAGTTATAAGCCTGTACTAAATCAAATATTTAATAATGTGAAACTTTATGATCGCTGCTTGGCTGACACAAATACCTCTCCCAAGATTCCCACTACACCACTATTATTAAACAGACAATATTTTATATACAATATTAAAATTGTAATAATGATTCTTTCAATAAGTAACTGTAATTTAATTACAACAGATTACAATTGCATTTTTTGTAATTAGATTATTACATGCAACTCTTTGCTCCCCAACACTACCAGTAATGCGTGTCTATAAAGGCTCCTTGAGTTGTTTCCTCTGACCTTCTCTGCACTTTCATCAGAAACTTCTACAAACACAGACACACTTAGAAATCTGTAACTAAAACTCATACCATTATTCACAGTCACTTGCATGCAGTAAAACACAAAGTGTCTGGCAGCATACACAGCATACGGCCTGCAACCATTTTGGAAGCAATATTTATTATGTTTACTTCCAAGAGAAAGAAAATTATTGTTTGTTTTATAGAGCTGGCCTGGGTACAGTGGCTGACACAGCAGCCGAGGGTGTGGTGACTGTGTAATTATGCATCCGGGGAGGAAGGGGTGGGGGTGTGTTTACGGCCCACCCTGCAGAACCTCCTTACTCCTCCACGCTTCCTCAGCTGTCTTGTGAGGGACGACCTCTTCATTCCTGACTACACAGAAATCCGAACTGTGTATCACATTGCATCACACACTTTTAAGTCCATATGTTGCACATGATTGCACGAGAACATAGCTGAGAACATAGAGATGGTGTCTTTAGTTAACTCCACCTCTCTCACCTCTGCCTAGACTACTTGGCCAATCACGGGCGTCTCAGTGAGCCAGAGGCACGGAGGAAGTTCTGGCAGATCCTGTCAGCGGTTGAGTACTGCCACAACTGCAACATTGTACACCGGGACCTAAAGGCTGAGAACCTTCTGCTGGATGTACACATGAACATCAAAATCGCAGGTAATGTAATTCTCATACAAATTCTATTGTGAAACTCATACTTGTTTACCCCCTCAACATAACATGAAATGGTCATGACCAAACGCACAGCCAAATGGACAATGCTGGGGGACTGTGGTCAAAGGGTAACATTAGGGTAGTTAGAGAAATATACCTCTCACTCTTTCATTTTAACCTAATACACGAAAAAATGGAACAAAATCCCAGGCACGTGAGCAACCCCGGTGACCAAATACAAGAACTTAAGATGATGCAGTGGTAGTCAGAGCAGTCAGCAGTCTCAGCAGTGACCCAGCCTGTTTTGGTTCAGTGTAAAACCAGAGAGAACCCACTGAATTCACACATCTCCATCAGCACACTTAACAGGTCTTTAGCAATGTTGAGTGCAATCTGGCACATCTGTGAAGGCTTCAGTAACATTACAATGGTGTGCAGGGTGCTAGTGAGTTACACACCCATCTATGAACCACAAAACACATTCACAGGTTTTCAGAAAAAAATCAAACCGCAATTTATTTGACAGATATTATGATTTTTTTTCAGCATTCACTATACAATGTGTTTTAAAACTGTAGCATAACCGCTGTAAGTGGCATACCACGTGGTGAGAGCGCGTGTTCTTGCTCGCATTTAAGTGGGCGTGGCGTTAGCTTGGGACACATCTGATTGGTGAGCAGGATTGTCTGTCACACAGGGACATCAACGCAACATGATTAACTGTCGTGGCACCTGTCGCCCGGCGGGATGACGAAAGAGGACAGAACTTTGTTTTACTGCCTGAACTATGTTTTCTTTGCTGCACGCCCACTCGGATGGACTGATTTACGGTACCAACTCTTCCTAAACTGACTTTCACCACGTACACCGGAGCGGCGGAGGGCTCCCATGCCTCGATCATTCAGCCACCCATATGCAGCATTCTGCGCTATCACTACCATAGTGAGCCGCACCCACAGACCACTGTCACAGCAGCCGCCTCTCTTCTGCATCCCCAGCACCCCAGGGGGTCACCGCCGCTCTGGGGTGGCAAAAATTGTCGCAGTTGTTGCAACTTATAAAATCATATTTATTTTAATTCTGTTCAAATTCGATAAATTGTTCAGCTGTACTTACTACCATTGTGTCCCTGAGCAAGACAATTAACCCTGAGTGTCCCCAACTACACTGTTCCTGTAACTACTGACTGTAAGTCACTCTGGATAAGGGTGTCTGGTAAATGCTGTTAATGTGCAATGCCAGTGTGGATGGCATCTGCGTGTTCTGGTTAGGCAGTGATGGTGTCACATGACATGCTTTCAATACGTCAAGTTTTGCTTCCATCTGTTTCACCCTTTAGCATCTGTTCACTCTTCTTGACTGTACATCACAGGAATTTAATTGAACTCACGGATGGTTAAATTTTCAGATCGTTCTTTTCCTTTTGTTCACACCCTCAGATCCAAACAGTGATGCTGCAGAGCCGTTCCATAGTGTAGAACAGCCCTCTTGTTTTTTAAATGAATTATTTTAGTCAGAGATTTTATGAGAATAAAATCGTGACATTTTGAAGATACATATAGATGGGCTAAGCAATGATCATGAGATGCCTTGTTTTTCTCAGAGGCTTTTATTTTTTGTAATATCTGTCCATCTTACACCTAAGAAGCAATGTGAAACAGTCCCCTTTTTTCCTATGTTATGGTCGAAGGCCATGTGAGGACTGGATGACCCCCTTGGTGGGGGGGTCCCTCATCACAGTTTGATAACAATTGATTTAGACTGGAATGGGTGGCTACAGATGTGGGAGTTTGGCTTCTGAAAGCCCCCCTCAGGCCAGAGGCTCACTGCTTGATCTGTTTCTAAGAAGACTGCAGGCATTGCGGCCATTCAAAGAAATGTCACCCGAGTGGGGGAAAGCCTTTATGTTCTGCTTCAAAGAGACCTGTCCCCTCATAGATGCGTAGGAAGAACTCTAAGTCTGGCTGTCCTGGTGTGGACCACCACTCCATCCTGAGCCCTGGCTACTGAGAACAATAAGACTGCAGTTTTCATCGACTCTGCACAGCTGCAGGCAAGAGATTGGGGGCAGAGGCTCCTGGACTCGTTTGGAAACAAAGACAAATCTTCACAACTGGAGCCACAGGAGACTTGCACCATTCGTCTGCTCTGGTGAATAGCGAGAGCTCTGTCTGTCAGCAGCATCTACAAGGGCACGTTGTTTAACCTCCACACAGCCCGTGCACTCACGGAGCCGGCCGCTGCCTCCAGCGCTGTGTGCCTTTATTAAATGTGGAAATCTGGGGCCAGCACGATGTGAGATTGAGTGATTTGCCGTATTGAACGCTCCCCCCCCAAGCTCCCCCTCCCGCCTCCAAGGCAGCTGTGCTCTCTGACGTCAGTCGGTTTGCTCAGTATTCAGCCGCTGAAGTGGGTCAGCTCCGGTGATAAGCCGTGCTCTCTTCATCTCTCATTTCTCTTCATCCAGGATGCATCCTGAGGACCCCTTCACCCCCACTAGCTCTGATGCCTTTTCATCCTCTGCAGTAATAACTGGCATGCAGGTCTTTTTTTTTTGCGACTGTACAGCATAGACTACTAGCCCACCAACACAGAGAAGCTCTCAAGTAAACATCACTGAAAGTAAAAATTACTGAAAGCCTAAAATGACCACGATGCATGTAAACTTCTAACTACAACTCTACCCACTTTATCTTCCTTCCGTTCCCGGGACCTTGTGCTATATAGCAAAATATATCAACGTACGGTGTTTCTTAATTTGTTGCCTATGTTTGAAAACCTTGTCATTGGCCATTGGGAGAACTTTAAATACAGCTGAGAGAGTAATAACATTCCAAATGTGTCTCGGGTGGTAGTAGCCTAGTGGGTAACACACTCAAAGACCGAGGTTCAAATCCCACTTACTACCATTGTGTCCCTGAGCAAGACACTTAACCCTAAGTTGCTCCAGGGAGACTGTCCCCTGTAACTACTGATTGTAAGTCGCTCTGGATAAGGGCGTCTGATAAATGCTGTAAATGTAAAATGTCTCACTGGATACAGGCAAACAGCTAAACCAGCCGAAAGGCAAATGTGCATTCTTCTCTTCTTCTTATCTTTTAAAAATAATCCATTGAGTGTTGTGTAACTGGTGTGTTTTTGGTGCTGTTTTAGATTTTGGATTTGCCAACTTTTTTCGGCATGGAGAGCCCCTGGCAACATGGTGTGGCAGCCCCCCCTATGCAGCCCCAGAGGTTTTTGAGGGCCAGCAGTATGAGGGACCACAGCTGGACATCTGGGTAAGTCCGGATATAGCTAATGATAACCATAAACGAAACCTAGCCTGCTATGATTTACCTTTGAATATCTGGTACGTAAGAGAGACCTCAGAGACCTGATGTTCAGGACCTGCTGTATTATATAGCATTGTGTTCATGGGCAATGCTGGAGTTAACAGAGGGATAATGATGTTAAGTATGTTTTTTTGTGCGTGTGTCTTGTAGAGTATGGGAGTAGTACTGTATGTGCTGGTGTGTGGGGCTCTGCCCTTCGATGGCCCCTCCCTTCCCATACTGAGGCAGCGCGTGCTGGAGGGACGCTTCAGGATCCCATACTTCATGACAGAAGGTGGGTGCCCACCACCACTAATTTTTCTCTCTCTCCATTGCTCTGGGTTTTGCTGGTTGAAACTACTGTTGCAACAATTAGAAATTTTGGTGGTATGATTATAGTCAAGAGAAATAATCCCGATCTCACAATTATCTCTATTATTTATTTAACATGAATCGAGTTCCCTGTATCAACATATGTAAATCACAGAAGCTTCAGAAGCTATTTAATGTATTTGGGTGTATTTATTTTTATTTTATTTATTTATTGTTTTTTGCAATTTTGGGGGATTGTCAAACCAGTTCATCCCTGCAACTCTAGATGACACGGTTAAAGAATGAGAAGTAGAACAAAAAACAGGTGGCTGGTACCTTTTGTATTCACACTGGTGGGTTCCAGACTGTTGACAGGATACTGCAGGAGAGCAGCAGTACAAGGTTGGTAAGCCTAAACCAGACAAGTCCTCTGGCCAGATTAAAAGTTCATTACGTAACACAGGGAGGGGATGGAGACTCTGTTGCAGTGCTTCCAATGACAGGAAGGGTCAGGGTCTTTGTTCAGAGGCCTTGAAACAGTTTTGCCATGCTAAGAATGTAGAGTGTGGAACGCAACCAACCAGTCCCCAGTGCATCAGAAGCTGTGCTGGAGGAGAGACTGTATGTTCTTGAATGTATGTTCTCACTGCACATAACTTTGCATCAGATTCTTTCACTCCACAGCGTGCAAAGAAAAGCTCCAGTACTTAAAAAAAAAGTTAAGTTAAAAGAAAAAGGCCTCAAAAAGAGCACATGATTTACTACATCATAACCCAATACATTGAGTATATTCTGCATATCACCTGTCACCACATATACTTAACTGAAGCACCTCACAAAAAAACTGCAGCATATATGCAAGATGAAATGTATACATTTAATTGCTGTTTTTACACACAATCTAAAAGTGAAAAAACATTGTGGTGTAAATCACATTATATTTATCTTGACATTTTAGGCCACTAATGCCAGTTTTAGAGTTAGCATAAATACACACAAAGTGCACAATATAACATTTCATACTTAATAGTAAATCTTGTTTTCTTAGTCCTTCCATGAGCTGGAAAGATATGTCATAGGTGAATACTGTATATAGTAAGATATACAGTCCACATTCACATTCTGTGATTTCTCCAGAGCTTGTGTTCACTCAAGACAGTGTTTTTTTTTTTGTTGTTTTTTTACTTACAGCAGACGCTATAAGGGAGGGAGGCACCAGTGAAGAGACCTCATTAATCCCTTTAAGACGTTCCCATTGACGTCAGGTTCATTTAGGCGCTAACTGGGGAGGGGGGCAGTGAGCAGTCATGTTCAAGGACAGACGGGTGTGTGTGTTTGTGAGTGTGTGTGTGTGTGTGTGTGTGTGTGTGTGTGTAAGATAATCAGTTTTAGTTAGGTAGAGTCCAGCGGAGGCTCCAGCATTTTAATAAGACAGCTGTTCTGTGTTTGTGTGTGTGTGTGTGTGTGTGTGTGTGTGAGAGAGAGAGAGAGAAACGGGGGGAGAGTGTGAGTGTGTCTGTTGCATTTGTCATCATTTGACACTCTTTTGTATCAGTTTTTCTGGGACAAGTAGCACTGTTTTTCTTCAGAAATAGACTCTCTCTCTCACACACACACACACACACACACACACACACACACACAACCAGTGACGCACTCACTGCCGCCATGAGGCATGTATGACTCACAGCAAACTAGAAGCTTAATCAGCCATCTTCTTTTCTCTTTCTCTGCTTGTGTCTCCATTCTGCCTCTGCAGACTGTGAGCACCTTATTCGCCGCATGCTGGTGTTGGATCCCTCCAAGCGCCTGTCGCTGTCGCAGATTAAGGAGCACCGATGGATGGCGATGGATGCACCAGTGCAGAGGCCGCTTTTATACCAGCAACAGTCAGCCCCAGAGGCTGGGGAAGCAGGCCTGGGCGAGTATAGCGAGCAGGTTCTCCGCCTCATGCACAGTCTGGGCATTGACCAGCACAAGACGTTGGAGGTGAGACAACGCAACCCCCAAATACATACTGCTAAAAAATAGAATAATTTAACATAAGATTATCCTTTATTAGTCCCACAAGTAAGAAAATTGCATTGTCACAGCAGAAAGTATAGAATATAAGAGCAGCAAAAAAATAAATAGCTAAATAGCTAGAAATTACTGTGGATGAGTTTATTAAAAATATATGAGTGTGTGTGTGTGTGTGTGGCTGTATGTATGTATGTATACATATAATATGTATGTGTACATATGTACAGAGTGGAGTAGCTTAGCCACCATTCTCCTGTCACTCACCACCTCCACTGGGTCCAGAGGGCATCCTAGAACAGAGCTGGTCCTCCGGATCAGCCTGTTCAGTCCCTTTCTGCCCCCAGCAGAGATGCTGCTGCCCCAGCAGACCACACTATAAAAGATGGCTGAGGCCACCACAGAGTCATAAATGGTCTTTAAGAGTGGTCTTTAAGGTCCAGAAGACCTTAGCCTCTGCAGCAGGTCCAGCCTGCTCTGCCCTTTCCTGTAGAGGGCATCAGAGTTGTTAGTCCATCTAGTTTATTGTTCAGATGAACACCAAGGTATCTGGAGGTCTCCACAGCCTCAATGCCCATACCCTTTATATTCAGTGAATGTAGTGGAGGATGTTTGTGCCTGTGTAAGTCTACACCAGCTCCTTGATATTTCCAGTGTTGATCTGGAGGTAGTTCTGCTGGCACCAGTCCACAAAGTCTCGGGTCAGTTCTCTCTACTCCTTGAGGCCGACTATTGCCATTTGCACTGCCTTAATACAGATATATATAAAAACATATCAAACCTGGCAGAAGGCAGATAAATAAGGAATTTGCAACTTGCAAGTATTTAGCCACCTGTCAGCCATCTGGCATGTGGTTTGGTAGGAGCATGAGTGTGGAAAAGATTGAGCGGCAAACTAATTTCTTTAGTGCATGTTGTATTCTCAAAAGGTTTTGCAGGTGCTACGCTTTAGGTGATGCAGTGGTGTGCTGTTAAGGTTTGGAAAAGAAGATGTGCTGAAAAGTTTTAATAAAATGGAAACTAAAAGAGTTTCAAATCACACAAGCCAAAAATGTGTTCACGATATATCATGGATAACATGAAACATAAATATCCACTAAATTATCAAATTTGATATTTGATACCTGCTATGGGTTCCAAAAAAGTTGGCAAACCAATGACTGAAATGCATGAAAGAACATCTAGCAATAATTAAGTTAATTGATCAGGTCACATGATTACCTGTAAAAGGGATGTCTTATAGAGGCAGAGTCTCTCAGAATAAAGATTGGCAGATATCACCTAAACCTCTATCATGTGAAAAGGAAGCCATATGCTCTCGAAATACCCTGAATGTTCACAATGAGAATGTGTTTTTTCAGACGAGTCTAAATTTTACATTCCAACATTAAGTTCAAAATCCAGTATCTCTGATGAGTGCATAAGTGCATACTGCATGGGCAGCTTGGTATAAGCTGCCCTAAACCTTGTAAAAGGTTTTAGAGCAACATGTCTACACTATGGTAAACATGCCCCGGTCATAACTACTATGAGATCTGTAGCAAGCATCACATTTGTACATATAATTGTTAATAAACAGGGGTTATCTGTGTTCTGTTGTGAATAAAATATTGACTTGTGTGGTTTGAAAGTCTTTTAGTGTGTATTTTTATTCAAATGTAAAGGATGTCACAACTTTTCCAGAACTTCCAGAAATGTATACATTACTTGTACTTATGCTGATTGAATTATTCACAGTAACAGACAATTTGAGAAAAATGTTCATGCTACTGAAGCTTGTTGAAGGTCAGAGAATGATCTCCCAATGACTGTAAGGTATTCAGCAGATGGTTGGGGCACTTGCCAGACAGACCTATGAAACCTAAATGAGCAGTGATTAATATGTTTAATAAATAGGTATTTATTGTGAGTAATAAATAGATATTTATTGATTCTTCCCTTTAGAGTTTCCTGTGGTTTCCTAGGGTCTGAAAGAGTAATTTGTTCATGCGCTTCAATGGTGGAATAAAATGTAGGTTTTCGGTAGCGACACAAGAACATGGCAAGGTGGACATCACATATATTGAACAGATATTGAAAAATATAAATGTAGGGACATAGGAATTGGAGATTACCCTAGTAATAACCCTGTTGACTTGGCTTTTTTGCCTGTGGTAATAATGCCATCATTTGTGTCTGTAGTCTCTACAGAGTAAGAGTTACAACCACTTTGCTGCTATCTACTACCTACTGGTGGAGCGACTGAAAGCTCATCGGTGTAGTTTCCCTGTGGAGCAGCGGCTTGACGCCCGGCAGCGTCGCCCCAGCACCATCGCTGAGCAGACTCTTGTCAAGGTAACCCCCCCTTCAATTAATTTGGGGTGCTGAAGCCAATGTGTGCTTTCAGCATATGAAGCTGCTGCAGATTCTTAATTTCACCTGAAACTTATTAAATCAACAGATTTGTCTTGCATGTATACTTCTTCAGTCAGTGGAAAAGAAAAAAGATGAAAGCAAACAAACAAAAGAAAAGTAATTAGAATTATGTTCTAAGCATGTGTACAGTGCACAAGGTACAATAAATTAGTCACTTTTAATCACTACAATACAAGTGCTAAGTATACAATCTAATAAAACAGATTAATGTAATAAAACATAGCAACATATATAGTTATATGATATGGACAATAGCAACACCATACAAAATAGCAGTGAACAATTGTGGCTCGTGAAGATTTCATTTTAAATAGCCTGTGCTGTGTTCTCTCCATGTCTCTCAGAGTTCTGCTGCTCCTCAGGTGGGTTTGCGTCTCCTGCGCTCCCCCGCCCTCCTCCAGACCTCTGCTGACTCTTTTAACTTCCCACAGTCCTCTTGTTCAACGGCTGAACACACCCTAATGGAGGAGGAGGTGGCCACACCCAAAGTAAGAAACAACCTCTACTGCGATATTTTATTTAGTCATGTGATGAACCTTCTTGTTTTTTTTATTGATTAGATGTTTTGTTTCTATTTGTATTTTATTGTATTGTGTGTTTTGTTAATAAGGAGAGGAAAATGTTTGATGGTTTTATTTCAATTTTCCCATACCGCTGAACTTTCAAACATAAGACATCAGTCATGCTGCTTGGCCCTGTTTTAGCTTCTCGATCTCTCTTTGTCAGGCTTGGAGTAATAATAACATGCCACTCACTAATTGTTCTGCACCCAAACCATCAATGTTCTGCAGCTTTTCTTCCTCACATTGCATTTGGTTCAGTGCTTTCCATATATATGTGAAGTTTGTGCAGTCAGCAGCACGCCTCCCCTGCTCTATTCATGGTTTGTGGATCCACTCGTCGTCAGGGTTCCCACCTCGAAACGTTCCTTTCTGGCAGCTTACAGACACTTTCCAGCAGCACACCACACGGCAACAGCAGGACTTTACATGCTGTGTTTGGTAGGGTGTAGCGGGGAGGGATATTTCGCATGCCGGTGTGTCAGGCCTCATGCACTTTAGGAAACAGTATGGAATTACATGACAGTCTCCAGGTGGTTCCTGTTTCCTTAGCAACTGGTTTCGACAGGCTTGTGTTTATGGTGTGTGTGTGTGCGTTCGTGTGTGTGTGAGCGTGTGCATGTGAGCAGGACTGGCCTTTCAGCTAGAGCAGGGCAGACTTCCTGTCTCTGCATTCCACACCTCTCACCCGCAAGCCCTAAGCAACCAAAGAGAGACAGAGGGAGGGGAAGAGGGCGGGATAATGACAGAATCCACAACATAGTCCAGCAGGATCTGACGCTGCAGCTCTCTCTCAGCTTCCACAAGTCATTGTAAATATCTACATCCAGGGCTTTGATTTGCCTGAGACCTTCAGCAGAAATATGTGGAATTGTTCTGCGTTTTCCCCAGAAGAGGTCATCCTCCTTGTTATTACTTGACTCTGATAGCAATCAAAAGTCATTTTAATTAACTAATATAGATTTATAACCTATAAGATAGAATGAATGTCATTACTCTGATGCTACTTTTCTTCAAATTTCATTGCACTTTGTTACATAACTCATAACAAAACTTTTATTAAATTCTTTAATTAACATTCACATCTTGTCAGTGCAGTATCCATAGGCACTACCCAGTTATATGTTCTTTTGAATATTAAATATTTTCTTGCATTTTTAGCTTGCTTACTTTTTTACTAGCCATATTCCCCTTTTATTCAATTTTATATATTTTATAACTTGAATATGCACAGCCAAAAACAGCAATTCCGGGTGCATTTCACTGCATGCTGTACTGCTATTACCATGCATGTGTCGAATAAAAATCTTGAACGTGTTTTCGTTCACAAGCTCAGTTGGTCAGCTGAATGACAGCTGACTCTTTCATACTAAAGTCCACTCCAGGTGCTTCTGGTGTGGAGGTGTGATGATGTGCTGAACCTGGACAGAAACATCCAGTTGGTTGTTTCCCAGTTATTCCTGCAGTCCACAGATTAAATGTTGTTATACCTCACTTGACTGGTGTTTGAGTTCTGGTGAACATGTGTCCCTAACAGGAATCATGAGTGTTTACACCTTCAGCTGTTCTGTCTCAGTGTCTGTCTCTCTCTCTCTCACACACACACACACACACACACACACACACACACACACACACACACACACACACACTGACTATGACATTCCTTTCCGCAGGTCACGGGCTGTTTGCTGGATCCTTTGCCCCCTGTGGTCGTCCGAGCAACCAGCAGCTCATCGCCTAGCAATGTAATGGAGACGTCCATCGACGAGGGCATTGAGACAGAAGAGCTAGATGCTGAGGATGACCCCACCCATGTCTTCAGTGTGTACCAGAGCCCACGCTTTGCACAGCGCAGACACACACTGTCAGAGGTCACCAACCAGCCAGGAGGTCAATATCAGACATACACACATCAGACGCACTTGACACGGACTGCCCATTAAAAGAATGTTTAAGTGTGTGAAGCCCCGCAGTTAAATGTGTGTGTATGTTTGTGTGTTTCAGTTAAACTCTTCAGTCTGGGCCAGAACCCTTCAGTTGGCAGCATGGACTCTGAGTTTGACCTGGGCTCCATTCACAGTGACCACAGCCTGCTGGAGGACACGCCTCAAATCATCAATACATCCGTCACTCGTGCTGCCCCGCGGTTCCTGTCGGGCCGACCAGCCAATCCCACCATGCAGGCACTGAGCTCACAGAGGAGGGAGGAGCACAATCGTTCACCAATCAGCTTCCGGGAGGGACGCCGTGCCTCTGACACTTCCCTAACACAAGGTGTGTATGTGGGTCTCTTGGTCTCAATAGTGACTCACATCATGAATCAGACCATGGTTTTAAAACTAGTCCCATTTATATCTTTTCAAACTCTCATTCTGTTCCACATAATTACCCACAAGACTCTCAGGGACCAAAAATAGCTGTTCATTTGTGTTATGTTCTGCCTTGGCTGCCCCTTCAGTTCGCATTAGAGTATTTGAGGGCCATTTAGTATCTCATGTTAGAGTATCAGGTCCGTGCTCATTCTGTAATAGTTCCGGTAGGAATGCACACATTCAGAGCAGCTTCAAAGCATATTTCATTACATTTATTCCTTCTGTCAACATTATCCACTCCCAGGGTTCTCAGACAGGGTTCTCAAACCAGCACTGGTGGATTCAATACAGTCCCATATAGGTTGATAGCAAATTTTACTGTCTGTCTGACCATATACACATACAAAAAGGGGTAAACCGCATTTTCACATCCAATCACTGAGCAACTCCGTCGCTCGTTTGCAAGCCATGGCGGGTCGATGGAGATAATTTTTTAGGGAAGAGGTGGGAAAAACAGAAAGTCTCACAAAGTTAAGAGATTGACTAAGGTCTCTTTTCATTCATGGGTCCTTGCTGGTGCAATGATTTAGCATGGTTGTCTAAAAGAGATGATTTTGTGTTTTAAATACTAGCTGTTATATGTTCAGAATATGTCTAGGAGAAACCGTGCTGGGTGACTAGTTTAAAATGATAGTGTGACACTTTGTGGTGACAATTTCCATTCTCAGGGGGTTTGAATCGTACAGTCAGGTGTGTGTGTGTGTGTGTGTGTGTGTGTGAGAGACACTCATCATCTCTCTGTGTCCTCAGGCCTGGTTGCCTTCAGGCAGCATCTGCAGCACCTGGCTAGGACCAAAGGCATTCTGGAGCTGAATAAAGTGTATGAGCAGATGGGCTCTGGGGAGGATACAGCAATAGGGTTCCACCCCCAACTCCACCCACACAGCCTGCTGGACCCAGATCTGCAGGTGAGCCACTTAACCACCACATCATCACCTAAAAATACATACATAGTCATACAGACACACTCGGGGCCCAACATATACATTTACATTTACAGCATTTATCAGACATCCTTATCCAGAGTGACTTCAGTAATGACAGGGACAGTCCCCCTGGAGCAATTTAGGGTTAAGTGTCTTGCTCCGGGACACAATGGTAGTAAGTGGGATTTTAACCTGGGTCCTCTTGTTCATAGGCGAGTGTGTTACCCACTAGGCTACTACCAACACAATCCAGCACAATCAAGTACCTCTGTAAAAAGCCACGTCACTGCCCAGAAACACAGCCGTTATGTAGTTACTCAACCATCACTGTTATTACTACTCTCTCCCACCAACCCCTATTGTGTAATGCCAGAAGAGGCAGTTGATTGTCTGGCTGTTTACTGGGAGCGCTTGGCAGGGCTCTCAATGTGGCCATTGTTGAGTAATGTTCTCCCCACTACAGACTGGCACCCACTAGGTCTATTCCACCCACAGGGGTTTCATTTTTAAACAGTTGTTATTATGATAAATACACTATAAACCTAAGTGTGCAGGTATTGTCTGTTGTGTAGGATGTTTTGGTGAGTTGCTACAGTGTGATAGGAGTGGATCTGCTGATCATGCTGAAGGGCAGGCTGGATCCGAGGTCGGCCAGGGTCACCCGACTGGCCGTAAACACGCTCATGGCTTTGTTTTGATTCACTCAGGCGTTGGTCCCGAACCCTGGCCCCTCTGCTTTCCAATCCTCAAATTCAATTGGTCAAGGATGCCTGGAATGCAGAGTGGCTTGGTTGTTAGCTTCTTTATTTACTTAGTGCGTTAGTTCCACCACACGGGGCAACAAGCCAACTTAAGAGCCATTCTATCTGAGCGCTGGAATAGAGGAGCTTCGTTTAAAAGGCATTTAATTAGCAGCCTGACCTGTCTACGTTTTCAGGGCGAGGAATCCCAGAACATGGCCATGTTTTCTACCGGTGCTCACCCTCCACTTCTGTCAAGGAGGCCAAGTCTAGAGACGCAGTACCTCACACACAGGATTCAGGTATGTCAGTCATGCTGGGGCACACTCACTACACACAGAGTTGCAGTTGGGCAGCCACTTCTTTACAGGTGATTTGTTTTTGTCATTCACAGCACACAGTGCACACAATGAAATGTGTCCTGTGCATTTAACCCATCACCCTTAGTGAGCAGTGGGCAGCCATCAAAGGGCACCTCAGTGGCACCTTTACAGTGCGGGATTTTAACCTGTTAACTGTTAAATTGATTTAGGCAATTGTATTTACGGTCTTTTCAAATGCATAGACCACAGGGTCTGAAGCCACAGACCCTGAGCAAAACACTTAACTCTGGTTGTCTCCAGGATGCCTGTCCCTGTCACTATTGATTGTAAGTTGTCCTGGATAAGGATGTATATGCCGGAAAAGTACATATATGATCATTTTAATAGTTATGAATGGCAAGTAATTTGTGGCATTCCACTAAAAAGTGGAGTAATTAATGGCATTCCACTAAAAATCAATGATTTTACCTAAAAATTTACCTAAAATGAATTGATTTAACCAGTAAATTAAAATGAGACATTAGAGCAACACTGTACTTTTTTTGATACTTAAGTACATTTGAAGGCAAAAATCTTTGTTCTTTTACTCAATATTAATTTAAATAGAGGACTTACTGGAGTAAAATTTTACCCTGGGTAACTCTAGTTTTGCTCAAGTACATAGTTTGTGTACTTTGTTCACCACTGCCCGTGGGCCACTGCTGTCCCATGCATATACTGTATACATTGAGCAGTGTATTAGTGAGAATGTTATTATTGTAGTAGTGATGGGGTGCAATTTTTCATGACCTCATAATCAATCATTTAATCAATACTGCGAGAGACCAGGGTTCGAATCACTAACGGAGAGGCAGAACATCTTTAAGGGCAGTGGTGACCAAGCGGATAAGGAAGTGGACTCGTAACCAAAGGGTAGCGGGTTCAAATCCCAAACCACCAAGATGCCACTGTGGTCCCCATGAGCAAAGCACGGTCCCCACACACTGCTCCCCGGTGCCTTTCATGGCTGCCCTCTGCTCACTAAGGGGTGTGGGTTAAAAAAAGAGGACACATTTCATTGGGTGCACATTGTATCAAAATGTCAAATAACACTCACTTCACTTTGCCCTGTTCTGGTTCTGCCAAAACAGAACCTACAAAATACTAGTATTAGTATAGTTCAATTGAATTATTACTTAATGACTAGTTGCCTCACATACACAAGGGTGGTAGTAGCCAAGTGGGTAACACACTCGCCAATGAACCAGAAGACCCAGGATCAAACCCCACTTACTACCATTGTGTCCCTGAGCAAGACACTTAACCCATAGTTGCTCCAGGGGGGACTGTCCCTGTAACTACTGATTGTAAGTCGCTCTGGATAAGGGCGTCTGATAAATGCTGTAAATGTAAATGTAAAATACACAAATACAAGCAGAAGCTCAATAAAATCCAAATGACTTGTCCTATATGTTAGCTCTCTGTAACTGCTGCTCTAACCCTCAGCAGAACAGCCTGATGGCAACCAGCCCCAGCAGCTGCCAGATGTTCTGCAAGGAGACGCCACGCAGTCTGGAACAACAGCTGCAGGAACACAGGTACCACAGACTTTGTCAAGGCTCTTTCATTAAGCCGGATTTACTTGCACAGGAAAGGCACTTATAGTGCATTACAACGTCATTGCGAGAAAACAAGTGTTCAAGATGCCTCACCATCCTCCTTATGTTTAAATGAATGATGATATGCATGTTAGAATATTTTATCATTGTGTCTGTTAAAGTGCCACCTCTGACTTCTTCCAGGCTGCAGCAGAAACGCCTCTACCTGCACAAACAGTCCCAACTGCAGGCCTATTTTAACCAGATGCAGATTGTGGAAGGTTCATACGGCCCATGTGGTGCCCTAGGGGCCCAGGAACATCATCTGGCCCCACCCCCAGGGACAATATTACCAGCTGCAGCCCACCAGCATCCACAGCCACCTCTGGCAGGTTCGCCCCAGGTCTCACCCTCATTCGGCCAGCCCCTTAGCCCCATCCCGGGCCCAGAGGCTATGACCTTTGACCCATACCTGGGCCACTACCACAACCTTCAGCCATTCACCCACCATGCCCAACATGGTCATGATCCTCTTGCCAGCCTCAGCTACCCACCCTGGGAGGGACAGATTCCCCTGGGGGAGCCGTTGTACCAAGAGCAGTTTGATTTCTCCCTGGACCCCGGGCAACCTCCACCACCACCACCTCCAGTCCCAGCAGAGGCTCCTGTGGCAGGGTACGAGGGCCTAGCCCTGTCTGAGCTGCAAGCCCCATTTGTGGACAGTGAGATGATGGAGACAGTGGACTCTCAGCATGGTTTTGTCATGGTAAATTAAGCAAGATTGAGATTTCCACATCTCACAGTATTACCAAACTCAGAGGAGGGCGTGTTCAGGGGCAGGGTTGGAAGGCTAAGGGGAACTGAGATTCTTTTTATCCTGTATCGGTAACACTACTCTCTCATGAAGAACCTCGGTATCATCTTTACCTTTTCAAAAAACCAAAATCCTCCCTGCTGCCTCCCGCCTAAAAAAAGTCCTCCACTCCTCGAACATGAACCGAAGTGGTGAAGTGTGTGGGTATCCTGCTACAGAAAGTGTACTGGCCTTGAGTTTGAGTCTGTGGAAATAAGAAGAGCACAAAGCTGAACTTTTTATAAAAGACTTCACTGACTGGACAGTAACCCCTGTGAGGTGTTATTAGATGTACTAAATAATTGAGCACAGTGTAGTGTTGTTATATAAAAAAAATGTGTGGGGGGGTGGGGTAGGGGTAATAATGAAGCAATATATTTATCTGAGATTGAAGGACCCTGATGAGTTTGTAATGGAAGGTGTTGTGTGACTGCGCTGCAGCGCTCAGTTAAGGGTCATCAGAGGGACATGTCTCCTGCTGTAGGCTTAGGAAGGAATGTTCTTGCAAACCTGGAATTGCTGTAAAACATTTTCTTGACACTGGATTGGCCACATGTCTCCTTGCAGCACTTGCTTAACCTACTTGAAACTCTAAGAAGGTCACTGAGTGTGTTTGTGGGAGGGGACACCTGAGGCTTTTGCAGGAGACATGATTTTTACTGGAGCACTTTTTCCCCCAAGGAAGTAAAATGTGGAAGAGGAGGCCAGGAGACACAACAAATTCTTACCTTTCCAATATTGGACACATCCAGGACCTTTTGGGTTCTAGTTTTAAACTACAAAAATTATGTTAGACTTTTTTTTTTTTTTGAAAGTGGAATCAAGACACAACAATGTTTTCAATGTGATAGTGTTCGGTGTGCCTTTTCTGTCATTTTTACTGAGATCTGAGCTCTATTTTATTATTTTTTCTTTTGTTGTTCTAGTATTCTCACAGAATATAACGTGAGTAGACCCAGGTTTTACAAAGGTACAAAAACCAAAGCTCCATTAGAAGTATCCTAGTGCAACCCCACCATGTGGCGGTCGGAACTTCTTGGTTAGCTTTTTGACACTTTCAATTTCTTTTCTTTTTTTGTTGTTGTTTTTGATGTTAGTCACTATATGCCATTGAAAAGTATTATAGCAATATTTCTTCTTGAGTAATAGTCATGACGAAAATGAGAATAGTGAAAGTATCACATTCAATCACACTTCCTGCTGGCATACACCATTCATGAGAAGATCCAGCCCTACATTTACCTTCATTGATGTTGACCACACATAAGCTAACTTGCTGTTGAGATTAAAATGGTTTATTGATCAACTCTGAGAATCCGCCTGGTCTATTACCTTAAACCAATGCATTAAACATAACTTAAAACACACTATATAACTGATGTCAAGATCAAGTAATGGTTATATATTATTACAATTGTCTATGCATTTATGAAGCCAGCCACAATTGGGCAGTAGTGCAGGCGAATGAATGTAATTACTGTGAAGGTGCCACTGAGGTACCATCCACACACTGCTCTCCAGGCGCCATGACTGCCCACTGCTCGGGCTAAATGTAGAGAACACATTTTGATGCATCGTAACGACACTCTATTATCACCGTATTTAACAACGGCCCACTACTCTCCTTCATGATAGTAAATGCATAAGAAGGAGCCAAAATCCCATTATCTAGTCTTACAGAATGCAAACTGAAAAACACTTCAATGTATTCCTTTCACATGAATTCCAAACAGGATTGTTAGAGGAAAAAGTATACAAGGACCACCCTTCTCTGTAACCTTATTACAACTTGTCATGTTGCTTATTTTAATGCTTGAGCTGAAGAGTTTGAGGATGGCTTGTTTTCTGCATTACACCACTTCTGTTTCAGCAACTTGGCCTATTGGCTGAGCTACAGCCTTCCTTGTGTTTGGGTTGTGTGTGAGCGTGTCACCATCCGCCACACCACATGTCATTGCGCAATACTGAAACAAAAAATTTAGTCAGGCCACTCATGGATTGAGGCAGATACAGACACTAGGGCCCAGATCAAGTTCCTGTACTTTGAACATGAACACTTCTAATGAGGGAACGGACCTGTTCAGGTAAAAGTGGATATTAGGAGCCATTCTGCCTACTCAGTAAAGAAAGGTAAACGGCACAAACACTGAGGAGATGGTGTGTGTCCCCTGCACAATTCTAGTCAAACATTCACAAAATCACACAGAATGTGTGTGTGTGTGTACAAAAGGTCCAGTTTTTGTAAGTCTTTTCAGATGTCAAAATGCATTCCAGTCAAAACTAGCAAATTTGTCCTCAATAGCAGAACAGAGACATTAGGCTAGACAATGACGGTAATTCGGGATGGAAAAAAAAAATAACCACATGGCTGCTCAAAGATCGAACACAATCCTTTATTATCATATGTCAAGGGCTGACAATAGAGCACAGATCATATCATTAAAATGTGTGATACAGAGGGGGGCATGGAGAAAAAAAAAAAAAAACTTGTGTCTACAGTTTATTGGCACAAAAAGATAGGAAACGCATGCACCAGTCCTCTAGTATCAAACTAAAATGATTTGTACAAAAAGAAAAAGAGGAGTGGTGGTCCCTTACTAAACATGTGAAACATTTTTTCCCTGGAGATGAAGCAGAAAGCAAAATAAAATAAAACCACTTAGTAAAGAAAAGGAGGTGCACTGGAACAAAGGATACGAAGCACAAACACAAGCATCATCATTAGCCAGGCACCTGAACTACATTATTAACACTCCTATACTCATAGAAACCACTGTTATAAGCACTAGCCTCCCAAAAACGAGCATGCAGAACAGCAGAACCTGTAAAAATGGGACTGACAGCATGGATGTCGGTGAAGTGCTTATAATATGGTGAATTCAGACTGGATTAGGGCCTTTCAAACAATAACAGAATACCAGAAAGGACTGTGTGCACTACAGAAAGCTGAAGTTCATCGGAGGAAATTGATGCCGAACAGGAGCTGGCATTGGGAAGTAAAAAGGGAGTTGTGGATACAGACGCAGAGCCTAGGGAGGTTAATAAATAGAATACAGATCTCACTGTGTGCATGTGTGCGTGATGCATGTGTGTGGATGGGAGCAAATTCACTGTTCAGGCCAGGGCAAGGACTGCAAACAAGGCAGAAAGAAAAATAGTTATTTTAATATATATAATGGCTGACAGTGTATGATTTAAAAACAAGACCACAAGACACTAACCACTTATAGCCTCCTGGGCAAAGTATTTGACGTCCATATCCTGGTCTGCAGCCAGCTTCTCCAGCACCGGCTTCACCTCAGTCTGCAAAGCACTGATGGGGGGGAAAAAGCAAAGCATTTACGAAACCCAGACTAAACTAAGATAAAAATCTTAGCTATGTCCCATGGCACCTATGGTCCCATGACTCGAGATTGTTTCTTACAAAAATTTCATAAAATGAGGTAGTGAACCTTTTGCTCCTCTGAACATCAGCGGGACAGCATACGGACTATTAGAAGGTGAATTTAAAGACTCTCCAAGGAAACCGGCTTCTTTCAATGCTCAATTTTGGAGCAAATAGAAGGTCAGTTTAATGAGATCTGTATAAAGGTTTGGGACATGTGACAAGGCACATAAAAAAAAAGTATTACAATTAAGGTAATGGATGTGAATGTGTACCTGGTGTGGTTTATGTAGATCAAATGGTATAGTGGCAGTTTTTCATGCCACCAGTTAGTGGAGAAAAATTAAAATAAAAATAAAAACAATTTAAGCTGTGCTCAGGCGTATTGGTACAGGCGGTGCTGGTAATGTAGGTGCAGATCTGAACACGCCAGGCTATAACACACGTACTTATTGTCAAGCACAGGGCCGATCTTCTGCAGGCATTTGGCCACGTTGAAGCGCACGTTGGCCACCTGATCGTTGGACATCTTCAGCACCACTGGTAGCATGTGTTTGGTGGTGATCTCCTGTCCACATGCCTCAGACAGAGCCTGGAGACACATGTACACATACTTCACCAAACATCCTTCACACTATAAAAGCAGCATTTTCAGCAGAGCTCAAGTCCCCTCCAACCACGTAATGGACTCACATTAATGCAGAAGAGGGTGGTCATCCGGTGCAGGTAATTGGGGTCATTGGCCATGCCCAGGACTTTGGGTACGATGGTGTTCTGTGCCCACTCTGCCCCAAACTTCTCCACCAGTTTCATCAGGTTGCAGGTGGCTGCCTCCCGAATGGCATACACTGCAAAGGAAAAACAGACATTTGAGAAACAGTAAAAGCATAGAGACAGTTTTTCTTCTAGTCCAGAACAAACTAAATACAGCCTTGCATGGCTTTTAACAAGGCACGTCCAATTGCAATGTGGCAATCTGGGAAGGACAGTACAAAGAGCACCTTGCAGTTAGGATGAGTGCAAAGTATGCATTGGTCCAATATAAAGCTCTGTATAGTTCAATGTGTAGCATTTATAAAAAGAACTATAAGCCTGTTTTGAACAGAGAGAAATTCTAGGCAGTGGTGTGGTAAAGTGGGTTGAGTCTGTGGAAGAGTCTGAAGATACCTCAAATATCAAAAACATTATATGTTGCTTCCCCCCCCCCCCCCCCCCAATCTTGCCTGTCTACTTAAACCTGTCAAATGTATAATAGATTAGAGGTAGTAGCCTAGTGGGTAACACACTCACCTATGAACCAGAAGACCCAGATTCAAACCTTACTTATTACCACGGTCCCTGAGCACTGAAATGTTGTAAATGCACACAAGATAATAGGGACACAGTATGTGCACACATAGGTACATTTGTAAACTGGGCACACACACACAGTTTGATTGCAAAATATCATTGCGATTCTGTGAAACCTCAGGGGGACAGCCACATGCCAGTGAAGCAACCAATCTGCCCTATGCTCAGGTCAAGCGAGAGAAGAAAAGAAAAAAAAGAAAAAAAAAAAAAAGAAAAAGAGGGGTGGGTCTAGAAATTCTCCAGCCACTGAAGTTCATAGAACATAGAGAATGCTGCCTGGGTAACACACTCGCCTATGAACCAGGAGACCCAGGTTCAAATCCCACTTACTATCATTGTATCCCTGAGCACTTAACCCTGAGTTGACCCAGGAGGACTGTCCCTGTAACTACTGATTGTAAGTCGCTCTGAATTAGGCCATCTGATAAATGTTGTAAATGTAAAATGTGCTCAATTGGATTCAAGTCACGGGGGATTGTCTTGCATTGGGAGGAACCCATGGTGAACAACACCAGCATATGGTCTCACAAGGCATCTTGGTACCTAATGGCAGTCAGGCTACCTCTGGCGAACACATGGAGGGCTGTGCAGCCCCTCGAAAAAACGGAGGTCATGCTGGAGTATGTTGCAGGCAGCAAAACGTTCTCCACAGTATCTCCAGACGGTCAAGTCCGTCACATGTGTTCAGTATGAACCTGCTCATCTGTGAACAGCACAGGACACCAGAGTTGAATTTGTCAATCTTGGTGCTCTCTTGCAAATGTAAAACGTGCTGCACGGTGTTGGGCTGTAAGCTGTAAGCCCAACACCCGCCTGTGGACATCAAGTCCGCATACCACCTTCATGTAGTATGTTTCAGACCTGGAGGTCGTGTGATTGAGTTAGAGTTCCCTTTTTTTCTTTTTTTTTGAGCAGTGTATATCCACTCTGTACACTAAAAAGTATACAGACATTCACATATATAGTTATGTATATACAGATATTTTTTAGGCTAGACCAACTTTGTATATAACAGTCAGTATATTCTCTATGCTATTATTTTTTGCTGATCTTATCTTGTAATGTCCACTTTCTGCCTTGACCAGATGATTCTATATTAGAAATTCACAATCTTACTAGTTTTAATGATATTTAATGACAAACCTAATTTTGATAAACTGAAAATGTAATTTAACAATCTTTGGAAATCCTGACATAGCAGTGGTAGAATTGCCCATGTGAGGAAATGACCTCACCAAGTGATCTAATGTAAGGGGGGTGGGAGGGAACCGAGTACTGATCCCTGAGGGTCTGAGAGAAGCAGACATGGATCCTTTCCAAGTCATTTGGAAAGAACACTCAAGGTAAGAAGAAAACTCAAAGTCTCTTGAGGTATAAACATAAGAGTTGTGGTTAACTGTATCCTGGCTGATCTAGGACACACAGGACAACGCTCCATACAGCAGTCATTAAGTAAGCATTTATGGAGACTGTGGGGCAAAATAAATACCTAGGTGCACTAACAACAGAACAATATTACACCTCTACCATGTCTCAATGGTCTTAGACACGCCCTACAGTTGACACAAACTTAAACTCTTTCTGCACCAAAGAAAATATAAATAAATGTAATTTATTACGGATCCCAAATATCTTCATAATACATACAACTGTCATACAGTCAAACACAAAGTAAACTTAATACAAAAATGTCTGATATGACTGCTTTCTCACTCCCTTACTTTTCTTAACCGCTTAGTCCCAAGTGTGCAGCTGCCAAAGCTGATCTCCAAACAATGGGTCCAAGTCACACACACACACAGACACACACACAGACAGAGAGAGAGGGGAAGAACACACACACAAAAAAAAGAAAAGTTTACCATGATCAACAAGCCAGGCCATGCAGAGAGAGTTCAGTTTCTCATCAAAGAACTCCACACCCTATGAGAACGGTAGAAGAGAAGGCGAAATGATTATCTGAATGTTTTGACTAATTACACTTGAATGTGGGGAAGAGGAAAAAAAATTCTGTAAGGCACTATGTACATGGCATTTATACCCAGCACTCACCAGCTGCCCTGCCAGTAGTGGCATGTACTCAATGATGGCCAGTCGCACCCTCCATTTGGCATCCTCTGCCAGCTCCACAATGGCAGGCAGCAGTGACTGAGACAGCTGACGGATGCCGATGACCTCGTTCACACAGTCCAGATTGGATATTATGTTCAGACGAACCTCAGGGCACTGTTGGGCAAATGGAGACAGACATTACTCTAAAGCAAAAGGCGTGTCCCATTTTATTTAAATGAGAAAACTTGCATTACAGGGTTGGACACTGCGGTCATGTCTCTGCCAATGCTAAGTATCAATCTCCTGACCCCACTTCTTCTGAGGTAAAGGCCTGTTCAAAAGCCCTTTATGAGGACAGCAGGGCTTTGCTAAAGGCCAAGGAAGCAGGTTACACTTCTTTATAAAATTCACCTCATCCTTCAGTTGAGCCAGGAAGAGAGGCAGCAGGTGCTCAATAGTGTTGTCTTTTCCCAGGATTGTGGACAGACCCATGATGACAGAGGCCAGAGCAGACTTCACATGCTGGTTAGTGTCAGACACAAGTTCCTGTCAAGAGACACAAACAGACATGAAACACCAAAACCCATCCTGCTCACAACTAATACCCTGAATAATCAAATCAGTAATATTGAGCAAACATCATTGTGTGAGCTTTATCACTGGCGACAATGGGATATAAATTTGTGCTCATATGCTTGGGTACTAAATTCATACTTACAAAACTACTGAATGATAAGTGGTTCCATTTATTATGCCTGAAAGCTAAACACCCTGTACTGCACAAAGACAATGCGGTTGCCCAACAGTGACCCCTGCTGCCCACGGACCTTTACAGAACCTTTTCCGCTTCAGTGATTATCACACAAACCAAATAAATTCACTTATTCAAGACATAGCCAACTACATTATCTGTTAATTTTAATGACCAAAGGTCTAGTTCTGCACCCAAAATATATTAAAATGTATATACTTATACTGATGTTAAATGTGAAGTGAAGACTGGACAGGAACTACTTAGACAATAGCTTGTTATACAGTTAAATGTACAAGTCATATGCTTGTACAATACACTGCCCATCAATTTTCTTATAAACTTTGGTAAATAAATAATTCTAACATTTCTGAAATAAAATCACTATTATACAAAGACTTAACTGCTGTTAAAGGCACTTATTGCTGGGTTAGCTTGCAAATGACAGGTCTGGGGCAAACACATGATATGTTAATATTTGGTATACAGTATGATTAAAAAGCTATATACTTTTTTTCCTCAATCTTGTGACCAAAGAAGTCTGCAATAAAACTGATTTTCAGAAACAGCGTGTGTTGCTATGAATTACACTGATCTAGCTCAAAAAATAGCAAAATTAAACACATGGCACAAAAAAACCCAAAGCACAAGAACATTGACAATAATTGCTGAAATCAATGTGTGAAGAAACCATTTTGTGGATGTTCTATAAACGCTTGTACCTTGACACACGGAAGAATGTGAGTCATTATAATGGTCTCTCTGCCATCCTCCGGCAAATTTTCACAGAATTCTGTGGAAAGAAAAACTATGAAGAGGCTTAAAAACATAACACATTAAAGGTTTAGAGCATTTATTCCACTAACCTTTGACCTTGTTGGCAGCAGCAGCTCGGACTTCAGCTTCACAGTCTTTCAGCAGGTTTTGGAATGCAGGAACCAGGTCATTTTTGGTGATCTCAGGGCCAACCGCCTTTTGTAACTTTTGTAAAATAAATAAATAAATAAATAAATTTTATAAAATTATTTTTAAAAATAATAATAATAAAAAATAAAAAAAAAAGAGGGTTGAACATTACCCTGTTTGCCAGAAACCACATAAAACATATTTACACTGGCTGGAGTTTCAGCCAGCACAAGTTAAGCAACACCAACCTCTGAGAACTTATCAGCCACCATGTAGCGCACTCGCCAGGATTTGTCCTCCGCTGCTTGTCGCAGGGTTGGCATTACAAGTGTCTCTAGGTCCTCTTGAGGCAGCAAGGTAGCGATGCTGACACAAGCCTCAACTGCCAGCAAACGGACAGAGTCCTGTGGAGCAAGGTTCAGTGAAAAACTAGCATTTGCAACTATTTAAAAAATGGGCTTAATGAGTAGAAACAAACATTAACCCCACACTGAATTAAATATAATAAAATCTACATCTACATTACACAATGTTTAGACATTAACAGAAATGAGTTTTAGTTCATATACATACAAATTCAATAGACAAATACAAAACTTCAGAAACATCTACACATAGAAAACAAGCACTTATAATATTAATCACATGAAATCTTTCTGAATCACAGAATGAGCTACTTGAGAGTACTGTTTGCTCTGAAGTTCTGATATTTTTGCAGACATTGTACACACATTTATATGCAAAAGGCTGTTTTAGCACCTATGACACAATGTTGTAGATACAAATACTTTTTAACCCCCAAAATGGGAAAAGCAGTAGGCATAGTTGACGCCACTACAATGCGCAGGTCACAATAATAATCAGTTTTGACCTCTGAGTCTGAGTAGTAGTACAAATGTTTTTGGTTACTTTTAGGATTCATTCCCCTTTTTTGTGAAGAGGTAACAAAAACAATGTGTTAACAGACAATAAATTGACTGGCCAATGACACCAGTTAATAGCATCTTACAGGCTGACCAAAATAATTATTAGAATCATAAAAAAGCAAGCAAGCAGACAAACGCCCATGTTTGAAATTAAAAATCCCCAGTCATAAACCCAAATTGCATGCCTAAACGACAGTACCTGCTCATCAGATGCCAGGGCAGTAAAGAGAGGGATGATGTCGCTTTTGACATAGTCCAGCTCAAGGACTTTGGCGAATTCCCCCAACTTGGATGCAGCAGCACGGCGGACCATAGGAGTGTCATCTGAGCAGAGGGTTCGGAAATGCCTGCCAAGAAAGGCCAAGTTCCATCAGCCTCCCAAGCAAATTATGCAATTTATCCATGAGAAAAAATTACCTGGTCATCATTTTTATTTATACACCTAGACAGTTTTAAATGACATTATGAAACGCACTCGCATGCATGTTAACGAGTTGGATAAAACATTGCCTGTCTTGAATCATCAAATGGCTTAATTTTTTATATAAGCTGAACACATGGCTATATTCAACAGTGTCAATGTGCATTTTCAGATGCACAACATGAAGAGACCATGACCACATCTCTCATCTCATCACATTCATTAGATTTCAGGATATTTGTGACAGGGATCCCAGGGGCAGCACAGAATAAAATCTGAAAGGTTACCAAAATTATATTTGTTAAATATTAAATATATAAACTAACACCCAAAAAGATAATCATGTACAATTCTGTATTCTATAAAGATTATATAAAACCAGTGGGGCAGTGGTGGCCTAGCAGTTAAGGAACAGGCCTCGTAACCAGAAGGTTGCCGGTTCAAATCCTGATCTGTCAAGGTGCCACTGAGCAAAGCAAAGTCCCCACACACTGCTGGGTAATGGGTTAAAAGCAGAGGACATATTTCATTGTCACACTGTGTTGTGCTGTATAGGCTGTATGCCAGACTAAAACAGAAATTAGGACAGACGGCCAAAAAAACAAATAAATAAATCAGTGAGCTTCTTCCCCAACAGGTTAAAGCATAATTCAAGATGGCAATGCCAGGATTCATTAGCCTTAAATTTGAAAAAAATGGTTGAGGAACCATGAAAATTTTCAACAATTGATAAGCCCAGACACTACTGAGAATCAGAAGCAATCTCTTCACAAGATCTTGGTGGAAATAGAGAACGGCTGCTTGAAGACAGGATAAGGAGGGGGGAATAGAAAGGGGGAAGGGGAGAGAGAGAGAGAGAGAGAGAGAGAGAAAAAAAACCACCACAAAATGCAAACATAATTCGACAGCACAAGGACTAAATTGTTAGTAGAACTCACTGGCGTATCTCTGCCTTGACTGTGCTGGAGACTCTGGGGTAGCAGACACTGAAAAGACCACAAGCAGATGTACGCGAAGTGAACCAGTCCCCACTGGCAAGCCTCTTCACAAGGGGCTCAAAGTGCACCTCAAGATCTACAGGTGAGTGTTCTTGGGAGATCTTCCTCAGGGACTCCACAGCCTTGTCCCTCACCACCGTTTCCTCCACCGTGGCCAGGCTCTCCAGTGGTGGCTAGATAGACAAGGGAGTTAGTGCAGGTGTACAGGCACGGTTACGTGCTAAAATGACCAACAGGTTGCATTATGGGTGGACTAATATAATGATACTTGCAGCATCATAGTTTACACACTGTGGGTGGAGTAAAATATAAAAACTGCTTAAAAAAAAAAAAAAAAAAACGTAACAGCATGAAACTCATTTTGAAAGTTGTACTTTAAATAGGACAACTATATTGAATCAATAATTGGTGTGTACTGCAGGATAAAAAGCATGTGATTTTACTATGACTCATACTGAGACACACTAGTTACAAGAGCTCATTACCACAAGGGATATATTTAATAACAAATGGTATTACATAAAATAAAGTGAGGGTAGTGATTAAGGGTGTTTGAAAATATTGATACAGCAATAGATCACAATATTTTACATGGTGATATTGTATTACTACAGGGACATCAAATATTGGGATTTTTGTATACAAAAATGTCCTGTTAGCGCAATCCTCTACAAGCACCACGCCAGCCTTAGATAACTGACTGGGCACTTAAATATATTCTTTTCAAACTTACCCATTTTATCTTAACTTTTTACTTTTACTTTAACTCTTAACAATAAAGTTAAAATTGAGTTCTAATTTTTGTTGTTTTGGCTGAATTATTTATGTTATATGATCCACCCAGAACATCTTGCATATCAGGTCTGTTTTTACATTTTCAACTAACTGTAGAATATCGCAATATGTACTGCATCACAATACATTGTGAAAATCGTATTGTGAGAGCCTTGCCAATATCCCCATTAGTGATTTTAAAGACTTACCAAGAGACAGTGCACATATTCAGGGCCACCCACCAGCATGGTGAAGTTACCAAGCTGCTCAGCCAAAGCAAGCAGGACCTCATCTTCATCATAGATGGTATCTGCAAGAAACAACAGTGACCTTAATATTTAAAAACAGTACATAGCGAAACTTTGGCACCTCCATTGCAGATACATTCACTGTAGATATGAAATTCTCTCACACCCCTATCCATAATGTCTAAATCCACATCTGGGCTGTGGGAGTCAGAACCCATACCAGGACCACGGGCATAGGGCAAGGACTCACCCAGGGTAGGGTGCAAGACCACCGCAGGTCTTATTAACTTCCATCTTTGTTAACATGGACATGATTGACGTTATGGAATCAACCAAGAACGTACAATCGCTATGTTTTCAAAAAAGGCCTCATTATTGGACCTTGGGCCATGCAGCCAGAACAAATTTCTCTCTCCAACGCCACTTGTGGTGTGAACGTTCTTATGGAGCATAAAGCACACTGTTCATCTCTCGAGCCATTAAGGGCCTTACCGGTGAGGAAGGGGAGGAGTTCAGTGCGAGTTCGCTCAACTCCTAACGCCAGGGCAATAGTGGACAGCTTCTTGATGCTGTTCAGCCGCAACTGTACAAATAGAAAAAACACGTAAATATTCAACAGCAAAAACACATCCACGTTTGAAAAAGCGAACCACAGCGACGTAAACTCCGAAGGTCCGAGTCGGGATTTCATACACGCCAGCCTGAAGGTGCGAGGCCACGTCTCAAATTAAACTATGGAAGGAAAGAATATACGTGGCGCGGATATCAAAAATGCGCACACCCGTTCTAAATGCCCAGTCACACACATCCCGCGCTACAAATTAAACCTGAGACAGACTGCCATTTCAAACCAGGACAGGCAGCAGCGCCCAGACAACCCAGACCTGACGGCTTTAGCCGCCTAGCTAACCAAACGGCACACCACTGCTGTTCGACAAACGTCACACATGGGAAACAGCAGCTTAAAGAATTTGGTCTAATCTTAACTGGTGAATAACCGCGGGATGCAAAACATATTTTTTCACAATCGGAAGGAACAGAAAAGCAGTAACTCCGGCCATGCTAACGGTTGCGCCGCTCGGGGCAAAATGAATGAAAGAGGCAAGGGCAAAACTGTACAACTTTCTAACTTGGCCAATACAAATCGATGCTATCGGAGGTACGTTTACCTGGACGTCTTCATTGCGAAGCTCGTCAATTAAAACGGCTATGGGGTAAAGGGAATCGTCTCCGTCCGCTCCGGCCATTTTAGGTTCGGCTGAATCTTCTGCGGGGTTTCCGAGCGCTAGCGAGCAGGGGCAACAGCAGCACAAAGGCGCCGCCCATTCTAAAGTAGCGCCACTGTCTTTTTCATCCGGGTCATCGCCACCCATAGTTGTGGTTTTGTGGTTAAATAACTCATGTAGATTGAACCAGTGAATGTGGTGTGTGAAAGACAAATTATGGTTTTGGTTTTAAATTCTACAATTCATAATACACATAAGCAAGTGTTAGGCTAGATGGACTGACCTGAAGAATGGAATACTAGTTCCATTGTCTTACTACTTAGTAAAAGCATGGGGCTTGTGGCGGTATTGCTATGACACTGGTTGAGTGCAGTACTGGTTGTTTGTGCAAGATGGACCTGGTTGAGTACAGTACTGGTTGTTTGTGCAAGATGGACCATCTGCAGGAGGGTGGTAGTAACCTAGTGGGTAACACACTCGCCTATGAACCAGAAGACCCGGGTTCAAATCCCACTTACTACCATTGTGTCCCTGAGCAAGACACTTAACCCTAAGTTGCTCCAGGGGGGGACTGTCCCTGTAACTGATTGTAAGTCGCTCTGGATAAGGGCGTCTGATAAATGCTGTAAATGTAAATGTAAAAATGCAGCTGAACTCCTTCAAGGCCAAGGACATGGATGTGAATTTCCAGAGATCCAGGCCTCATCTCCAGCCATGGGTTGATGGAGATGGTCAAAAACTACAAATGCATGGGCCTGCAGCTGGATGGAAAATTGGACTGATCTGCAAACCAGTACATTTTGTACAGGAAGGGGCGGAGCTGACTATTTTACAACATTTATATTATATTATTGCTACAGATTTTAGTTAGGGTGACCAGATGTCCTAAGGGGCAGTGTGGCCTAGCGGTTAAGGAAGCGGCCCCGTAATCAGAAGGTTGCCAGTTCGAATCCCGATCCGCCAAGGTGCCACTGAGGTGCCACTAAAAAAAGCACCATCCCCACACTTGTCATGGCTGCCCACTGCTCACTCAGGGTGATGGGTTAAATGTAGGAGACAATTTTCATTGTGTGCATCGTGTGCTGTGTATCACATGTGACAATCACTTCACTTTATTATTTTTTTCCAGGTCACGTCCTCTTTTTGAGACCTTGACATAGTGTCCAGCCGGGTCACACCTTATACTGCACTACATCTGTTACTGTCTTCCTTTGAGATACTAATATTAATGGGATGAGATACTGATGAGTTAAACTTGCTAGAGTATAGAAACATAATTAAAGATGATCTTTTTTTCACACTACAGTAGAGAATGAGCCCATGCTTTCCCGTAGTTGTATACGACTCTTCTTTGGAAGACTTGATATCTATCAGCTATAACTGCTCTTCATTCCTCTAACCAGCAGAATAACAGAAGTAATTTTTTTTATGTTCAGGGAAAGGTAACCTAAAACTAAATGAAATGGTCCAAATTGAACTACACAGACATGAAAGAAATGTAAATGTTATCCAGACATCTCTCTCATCTGTGGCCAGGCTGTTTAGTGAAATGGGAGAGTACGCCTCGTGAAGGGTGTCACGCTGGGAGGCTGCGGGAGCAGCCAGCTGTTAATAATCTGCTAGCTTCAGGCCAGAGCGCCTGACGTCAGACATTCCTCAGTCACAACAGGGTTCATCTGACACTCACAGCTTCCCCCTCCTCCTTACAGACCTAAATAGATGCTGTTGCTTCGTTCTTGTGCAGCGCGGACTGAGCTTCGTTTTGCAGGATGGGTGTTGTTGCATGTGCACTGCAGGTCGGTGTTTGGGTACCGCCAGGCTCCCTTCTGTGACTGGGTAGAACAGTTCAGTCTGGAAGCTGACCCGGACAGCTGCAAGAGGAGAGACAAGTGACGGGGACAGGCCAGTATCTGTGCAACTCGGTTACAGACTCCACTGGAGTGTTAGCAACTGCAACCCTACTCCTCCTCGTCCATAATTATACCACCGTATAGAACAGGGTAATTTACCAGCAACAAATGTGCTTTTGTTCATAAATATTGGGACATGCTTTAACTACAGACTTTCAGCTTTGAGTATTTACATCCAAATCAGATGAACGGTGTTGGAATAACAACAATTTGTATACGTGCCTCCTAACTAAAAAGACTAAAAGTAAATGGACATATTAATAATCATAAATCCTACTTTCACTTACTCTACTTTCATGACTTGGTGGTAAATACCTCCTGAAGACTGGAATGCACATCACAAGCCACTGGGTTTCATCCCTGGTGGTGCACTGCCAGGCTTCATTTTCTGCTTGTTCATGGGCCGTTTCCCCCTCAGCTCTGTCTTCGGCAAGTGAAATTCATACTCAGTAAGTTTCAGGTCAGATGATTTACTTGGCCATTGCATTTCTTTGCCTTAAAAAACATTGGTTGCTTTCGTAGTCTGCTTCAGGTCATTGTCCATCTGCACTGTAAAGCACCGTCCAATGAGTTCTGAAGCATTTGGCTGAATATGAGCAAATATTAATGCCCGAAAACACATCTTCTTCATTTCATTTCAAACCCATTGTGGTGGTGTATAGAGCCAAAAAGATAAGAATTCAAAGGCAATCAGAAAGATTTATTGTAATCTATTAAATATTTATTATTGTCATTGTACTAGACAGTTAGAAGCAAGCCAACACATGCATAGTAAAATAAGGGCAAAGTGGCAACACTGCCCAATAACTTCTACTTATGCAAATTAGTTTGAACTTGGACATGGCTCCAAAAAACCCTCCTGAATTAACAAGGCTTCCTGCCTGTAAAGATACAATCCTCTTTTTTTATAGATCTTTCCAATCCAATGGGAGCCCTACAACAAACCCTGATTGTTCTGGCACAGCTATAGTTCATCATCATCACTAATGAGAAATGAATAGGCCTTGGTGTTGAAAAATAAAAACACGTTGTAGTACCTTCAGAACTCGCTCAGTCACACCAAAATCTAATCACACTCTGATAGACAATGAGCAATTTAACTCTAGCTTACAGACCTGCACATTACAGATCGGTCCTCACTGTGGAAAAAAACAAGCTCAGTTATTAGTGGGAGATTTGCTGTAATGTTTTGTTCACCAAAGCGTAATTGGTGTTGGATTGGTTCAAAATGACTTCATTTTCAGTGACAAAGTACAGAAACCCAATTCTCTTCACTCCTTCATCTAAGTCGGGTCTGGGTATCATTAACCTTTTCAAACATTTTCAAATCTTGATGTCAAAACTGGATATGGTCAACAAATGCTGTTGTTGTACTATCTGAAACAAAATTGATTCCCAATAAAGAAATAATAATTCAAAGAAGTAATATGCAGGTACCACTTGAATACCAAAATCATAATTAACATATGATTATTAATAATCATCATTGAGCGTTTGCTTTAAACGTGTTTGTGCCAGCTGGGTGGCCTTTCACACACACTGAGCAAAAGGTCTGCAATAAATGTGTTGAATTAATTTATCTGATTCATAAACTGATGAATCCGTAAGCTGATAGAACGTGAGACATAACTAGATTTAAAATCTTTGGAACTATTGATTGGTTTTGGCCATGCAATTCCAGAAATAAATAATAGAATATATAAATAATAGAATAATAACTAATAATCTGGATTTAATTGATTGAGACCAGAGTGTTACATGTAGAATGTATCTGATTTCTCAGATACTAAGACCATTGTTAGACTTGACATGTACACAGGAATTTTCCATAAGCCTGTCTAATAAGTCTAATCTGTCTCTCTATGAGCTACTCTAGATCTTGGTTCCTGATATAAGGCTAGACTACTGCTATAGCTTCATGCAGAGAAACTGCACTATGCATAAAATGGCATTGACTGTTTGAGGTGATTCCACTGTTACCATCATCCTGACCAGAGCCTGAGGTTGCCTCGGTAACAGTGAGTTAGCCCCAACCTGTGCCTTGCTTCCTGGCCAAAATGAGGTGAGGGGTGTGAAAGGGCAACAAAAGGACATATTACCAATGAGGGGCATGAGAAAATGGTGCCAGCAGAATGGCATGGTGGCAGTGGCATAGCGGTCCATGCCACAACATCCAAAGCTGTTTAACCCAAACAGAACAACAGGTTACTGATTTTTAACATTAACATTGAATGAACCGTTTGGTTCATTCAAAACAATACAGTACAGGCCAAAGGTTTGGACACACCTTCTCATTCAATTTACTTTTTTTTTCATGACCATTTACACTGGTAGATTCTCGCTGAAGGCATCAAAACCATGAATGAACACATGTGGAGTTATGTACTTAACAAAAAGTGGAGACCTGACCTCCACAGTCACCGGACCTGAACCCAATCAAGATGGTTTGGGGTGAGCTGGATCGCAGAGTGAAGGCAAAGGGGCCAACAAGTGCTAAACACCCCTGGGAACTCCTTCAAGACTATTTCACCTCTTTTTGTTAAGTACAGAACTCCACGTGTGTTCATTGCTGTGATGCCTTCAGTGAGAATCTACCAATGTAAATGGTCATGAAAATAAAGAAAACACACTGAATGAGAACAACAATAATGTCAACCAGGTAGACAACAGGGTGACGTCCTTTTCAATCAAATAACAAAATGGATGTAGTGTATCACATGCTTTCATGTGCTTAACTTGATATTTTGTGCAGCCCTAATTCGAATCCTGCACACAAATTATACCCCATATGCAGACTGCATCTTTGGAATGAGAAGAAACAGTTCAGAAACAGCGACTGCAAACTGCGTCATGTTAAAGCTATCACTGCAGTCAGGTCGCCACTGTGAGCCCCCCTGCTGAGGGGGTAATTGGAGGTAAATGAGGTGCTCCAACCCAAACTGAAGTAAAGGATTGTGTCACCCACCACTTTTAGTTCATGAACATACACAGCTTGCTCTATGCAGTAATTTATCGTCTCTGCTGAATGTTCTAATTAAACCTAAATTACACAGATCTGGACAGCTCAAACTGTAATCTGATAAATAACACAGCAACCATAGCAAAATGAAAAAAGTATAAAAGTTATTGAATGAAACTATTTCCAGATTGCAAAGTCAGTCAAGGTGGAGTCTGGAAGTGTTGGACATGTTACAGTGGGCACCATGTCAGGCCAGAATCTGATCTATTTACAGTCCTGCAATCTGACCTGAGAACCTCAGATAAATTAAGTAGAGGCCTGTGAGCTTTAGACATATTTTTAGGACAGACAATTCTACGGGCAGCATAAGACCAAAGGCTGGCACTACAGACACCACCAGCAGGTATTTTAATATATTTTATGGCATGTATAAATAACAAAAAAAATGTACTAAATACTAAACAGTCTTCTAAATCATCAAGTGAGTGTCAATTAAATGATTCTGCAGTTCGCCACTGCCCCCGTCTGGACATCCTCAGATCAACAGCAAACCAACAGGAACTTCAAATGATACGTCTGCGTAAAGCCAACCCCATCTGAAAATGTTGAGGTAGAGTATGTGTGCATTGTATTTTTTTCATTTCGTAGGTACAAAATAATTTATTAAAAAAAATTTTTTTCCAAAGCAATGGTCTAAAAACATTTGTAGGATGAGCTGAAGTGGACATGGTAATCCCTGCATTTGAAAAGGTGCGGAAGTAAGGTCTTTTGGTGAAAAAGGTTCCAGTGGGAATCAGTCTTCGGAACTCATGGCCTCATGGCCTTCTTTCCAGTTCTTCCTCTTTTTGCGCTTTTGGGGCAGAGCCTCCATTTTGTCTGTGACCTTCTTCCAAGTCCGTTTCTGCCTACTACTGTCAGAGTCACTAGTATCTTCCCTGATCTGCTTCTGTGCTCGCTTTTTCCTCCTCTTGCTCTTTTCGTCCTTTCTTCTCTCTTTGCCACAATCTTCGTCACCGCCGCTATTGTTGGAGTCAGACTGACTCTGTTTCTTCTTCTCTTTTTTCTTTTTCTTCTTCTTTGGCTTCTTCGAGCGTTTGCCTCTCTCACTGTCCAGGCTGAGCTTTTTCTTTTTTTGCTGGAGGTTCTCATCTCCATTTGCCTCCCCCTCACTGAAGAAAAACAGAACAGAATAATCAAATGTCTTATAGGATAGAAATAGCATCCTTAAAATAGTTTGTTTGAATTCAACAATGAACAAAAGGCAACAATTTAATCATAAAAATATGATTTCTTGGGATTGCTTGATTGCTTCTCAAAGCATTGTTTAATCATTTTTGCAGAATGGTCAAGCCCATTATCCTGCTGAAGAGTCATGTGGATAGGAACTAGATACTGTTTTCACATAATGATATATTTCTCAATAGAATGTATCGTTTATTTTTATACTTAAAATGTGAGTGTTGTGAGCCTTATATTACTGAAACTTGAGAAAATATTATATAAACATTATATTATGTTGCATTATAACATACATGCTTTTGTTGCAATAGATACAAGATCATTTAATATACAATAAAACATTTAGGAATTAAAACCATTGTCCACTTAAAATTAGATTATGTCATTTGTGTTAAACATAACATAACATAAAGTAAACAAATTATGCATACCACTGACAATTTTTATGACCAACCCATTTACACATCATTATAAACATTATTGCCCTGGACCAGAAAAAACATTATACCATGAATTATGAATTCATTCAATTACTAATTTCAAATCCTTTATTGTATTCTTACAAATGTACAGCATAGTCATAACAAGAAGCTATTATTTTTTGATTTGCAAGAGTTCTATTAAAGCTTTTCAAAATACAACATTTTCTGCTAGATTTCCTAGTTTTGTTATGAAGTTGACATGTTATGGTCGAGAGACACCTGACTCAATACCATTTCACGAATTCAGCTGAGCAGCAATTTGTATTTTTTTTTATCATCAGCATGCCCAGGATGTAACTGAAATTCTTTAAATTGTGTTATTTTCAGTTGACAAAAACCTTGAACAAAAACACATCATAATACAATTGTTTACATAATTTTTATCTTTGAAGAATTTTAATGCATTTTCTGAAATTTTCTGAAATGTTTGAAGCTTTAGATTCTCATCCCGATGCCCCCTGCCCCCCCGATTCTGTGTATAATTGTATAATTGACACTCACTCACCTGTCTGTTTTGAACTCCTCAGGGTACAGCTCTTTAAAGCCACTGTGTCCCCACCTGTTTCAAAAACAAACCTGTTGTAGAAACACGCCTCAATCACCATTCCTACAGTAAATGCAGCAAACCACTGTAAATACCTATCAGGGTCATTGGATTCGAAGTCATACAGCTTTCGGGTCCAGTATCGTGCGTCTCTTTCCTCCCGGTCTGAGAGACACCTTTTTTCCTCATGTCGGCCTCGTCTAGGTGCTGGATTGATGTACCGGTCACAGTGCATGTGACCCCTGATGAAGCACGCACCACCAGTATTTACACACGCATGTGCAGAATGTTCATACAGGTCCGTTTATTTTTACCCACAACTCAAGCCCACCTGCTAGAGGTCCATTTGGGGTCGGAGGCCTGCTTCTCCATGTCCCTTAACTTCCACATCTCAGACTCCTCCTGAATCTGCACACACCAGGACAGTCAGGACACTCCATTCGGATCCATTTCAAAACCTCCGATAGTACAAACCTTATTGTGCGCATCTGTGTGTCGTATGACGTTTCGTAGCAGCACTTTGCCCATAGGCACCCCAGACATGGTGACCTGAGAGGAAAAGACATAAGCAGATCAACACATTAGCACACGACACCAGTACGTCACCAAGCACTCATTAACATGGATGCAGCGACCCGAAGCTTCGAAGCTAGCTCGCAACCGAGTAAAACCAAGAATAGAACGTATTGCGGTGAAAAAGCAAGTGTTAACTTTAAAAAGACCAGCAACGCAACAAACTAACAGCAACAAACTAACAACAACGACACAAGGCTTACAGTGACGGTGTTTACAACAGGAACTCGCTGCTGTTCATCTACTTCCGCCTTCAGCCCGGAAACACGTGCCGCTCTCTGGTCCCGCCCCTGACCGCTCGCCCAGGATGGGCGTAACCCTTCATACAGTTGTGATGTGACCACACATCATGACTACTTCACATGAAAATACAGGCATTTAAATTATTTTTCATTGGCAGACCTGTCGTTTAATTAATATGAAAAACTTTAATTTAAAAAATGCAATTATTAGAATGTTCTATTATTCTGCATTATTCTGTCTTTTTTATGGATTTGGTTTTTATCATAACTTTATCATACATTTTCAGTTATTACTGTTACACATTCAGGAATTTATATGACCTAATTATCTGGTATCTGGCCTTGTAATTGTAGATCATTTCATGAGGTAGAGATTTGAAGAAGACAAGTAGATGGCGGCTTTGAGATGTTTAGAGAATGTTCTACTCGAATATGTAACCATAATGCATCCATTTGTACATAAAGTACTTGTATGTTTTTTACTAGTCATGGTCATTGCCCTTCAGCTGCTCCCGTTATTAGTTGCCAGAGCAGATCAATCGACATGGCAAGTTTTATGCCTCTCTATTTCCCAGGATTAGGAACGTCATCAAGGAATATGTCATATGCGTCCTCAATAACTGCCATGGTTTATTTTAGGACCGTATCCAATTTTTGACCACTGTATGATTGTTTGAGTGTTTCAAATATATTAAAGTTTTTTTGAAGCAAAATACATTCTTTTTTCTTTGGTGTGGTCAACACTACACCAAAATCCCCAAAACATAATAATAATAAACAGTACTATGTCCTGCGGTGAATTTCACTACTTTATTCACAAACAATGGTTTTAGAAGAGAAGCCAAAGCAGTTAAATATAAATATGAATGAGACCTACACATGTGAGGGCGATAATACATTAACACATAAACTACCACAGAGTTTACACATCATAGTTTATTTACCTTTTTCGCACAGATCATTGCAAGAGAACTGAGTTCCTGATATTAAATTCAGCAGATATATTGAATGGGGTTGTCTGCATCTCCAGTGAAAAGGCTGAGAGTTTGTACTTACTTAACTGTACATACTTAACTGATAACCATGAGAACTGCATTAGTGTGCCTCAGTTAATTTAATTTACTGGTGCAGAATTTAAGAGCACCCTACGGCTACACATAACTTCTACAAAGACCGTTAGAACTGCAATAGACATTCTCCTATTCTTAACCTCTGAATACTGGTATCCAACACCCAGCGTTATCAGAAGAGCAGGCTCAGAGGTGTGGTCAGTCTTCTACTTCTGAGCAGTTCCCTTCTCCTCACAGGTAATGGGGATGGTGCGTTCAGGGACATCCAGCATGTTGCGGGGAGCAAAAACCGTCAGGACACCATCAGATGACAGGGAGGATGTGAGTGCACTAGGGTCCACACCCACTGGAACCTTGTACTTTCTGAAGAATGCTCTGGATACAAAACCATGTTCATCCTATTTTGATAAAAACAGTTTTTGTATTTAGAAGGATAATTCTTTGACAGCATTGATGTTACAGCATGACAGGCATTGAATTTACAATTGTAGACAAATCATTCTGTTATAGTTTTGTTTGCTGAAGTACCTGGCGATCCTCATGTCTGCCGTGAATCTCAATGTAGTCATCATTAACCTTCACTGTCAGTTCCTCTGGAGAAAAATGCTTCACGTCCAGGTTGATTGCAAAACGGTCTCTGTCTAGACGCATCTGTGTTCACACAAAGCTCCAGCTTGTTCAATGTTCACTTAGAAAATGCAATTTTTATAATGGGTTAAAACTATCATGGTGTCAAAGACTATGTGCATTACCGGCTTTGATGTGCAACTGTCCTCTATGTGCAAAACAGTGCAATGCTCTAACCAGGTCCAATTCTGCAGATTTTTTTTAGATTGTATTTTTTTATTTATATTGCTCTTGTGTCTATCTTGTGGCAGTCATTACATAATCAATTTCCTCTGGGAATAATACATATCGGATTCATTCTTTACCTCAGAGAATCCGCTGTCCAACCAGCTTGGCATACGCATGAAGAAGGGTCTGTTGTAGGACCAAGAATAGAAGGGTGAAAACACGTCACTGTCAGCAATATGCTCTCCGAAGAACTGTTCGTACATCCGACTTGGAAAGAAACCAGGGAAGAAGGAGCGCCTGAACCAGGGGTACTGGATGGTAACGTCCATGCTCACTGTCTGAAAGTGTCTGGGGCTCACTCCTCCCTGCAGAGCTTCAGTTCCCTCTGTGGCCCTGTGACCCTTATTTATCTCCCACACTGAGCCCAGACCAACATTTGCCCACCCAGTGGTCACTTTCCAATAATGATGTAAAACGTTTTGTCTCATGCCACTGGCTCTCGCTATAGTTTGTGCCCTCTATGGTAGCTTCATGGGGTTTTACAGACAGTGGCCTGATTTCATTCACACTGAGACCCCTGGATTATTTCTAGGGATTTGAATAGTGCTGATGCCCTCTCAGTTCACAGGAATGGAAACATTATTGAGTTTGGCTTCCACAGACCTGGCCTGGGACCCAGCAGGAAGTTATGCCAAAGGATTGGGCTCCCTGGCCACTGGGCAGGGCAGAGCCGGATGTGGTCTGCTCTTCTCAATGGGCAAGTCAAAGAGCAGGAAAACGATTGAGGTCACACATGGGTGAGATTGCATCTGTCAGCAGCATGGATTATCTGTGCAAAATCCCTACCAGGCCAGAACAGAACCTTCTGTTTTGTTCCAGGAAAAATGTTTCCTACCTTCAGGCTGATTTGCAGTTGCATTAAATTACCCTGGAGAAAAGGTAACTCTACCTGGTTGACATAATTCTGGTTTGCTGTGGGAACAGGCACGGTTGTTCTAGTGGAACAAAGAAACATGAATGAGTGGAATCTAATTCCTAATGCGCCTTTACTTTGCCTACAGCACTCTGTCAAGATTTCTGAAGGGCTCGTCTCATTTTCATTTAATGAACTGTATGTTTCAAGAGCTTTTAGAAAGATTTAACAACAGCATAGTTGGTACATTTTTTTATGCATACAGTAGCTTGTAACCATTGATCGTAGCAGCAGGAGGAAACAACTGACTGAATCTATGAACTGTCAAAAAATCCGACAGCCTTGCTAGCATGTCAGATTTTCAGAATGCCAGATGTCTGGAAAGCAAAACACGTTCAGTCTGGGGTCTCTGGGAAACACGACCCCAAATTACATTTGAAATGGTGCCGTCTAGTGGACAGACCGGGAAGTCACATTCATTGTCATGTCTAGACCAAAGGCCTATTCGCTGGGTAAAAGAGGACATGACTGCGTCACAATCACTAATTCATTTCAATTCCACACTAGTGCAGAGTGCAAACCGAGACAAATCCCTCTTCCTGAGACAAATCACGAATTCCCTTGAAACTCGCGGCGGTGTGCGAGACAGAGATACTTCTAGTGGGTTTTGCTTGAATGTCCAGTGTCTGGAGAAGCAGAGCTCAGGTGACTCTGGGGCAAAGGCATCTGTAAGTAAACAGAAAACCACATCATTACAGAGATCTGAAAAGCCTCTGCATCACATTGAACACCGTGAACAAGTCACCTCCCACACATAAAATCCCCATTATACCTCATTTTCATTTGTCTATATGGTGTGTGTCATTTTTACCAATCACATGCAAGACCATAGGAGCAAGCCAAAATATTTATTTTGGACAATACATGAGCTACATGGTGGCATTGACATCCTAAATTATTATTATTTGAAATTATGTAGGTGATGCAGCTTTAATGAGATTCAGAATGCAATCGTGAGAATGTTTTCCACGCAATTGAAGAACCACTGTGAATTACCCCCCTTTTTTATACATCTATATAAAAAGGAGCAAGAGCCACCATTTCAGCCAGCATGGAGACATCCGCCCACCCCCCACCCCTCCCAGCCCCCTCTGAACAGGCACAGTCGGTCTGACATGGAGTGAGGGGGAGGGGAGCGCTGTGTCTAAGAGAGGAAGGAGGCGCAGAGAAAACAGAGGAAAGGGGGAAAAAACATGCGAGACACTTCGAGCTGCTCATGACACATGGAGCTGCTCAGACTGCAGCTGAACTGATCTCTTCCAGCTCGGGATCAGAAGCAGATCTTTTTTTCTGGCAGGAGCTCCCTGGAGGGATCTAGCGGAGGTCTGTTTTGGGTGACCAGGCTGTGAGAGGAACATGTGGATTAAACTCTAATGACAGAGCTGCTCTCCTCATCACGTTGCAACATGGAACATCGTCTCGCGATTTTTCACAAGACGCCCACACCCACTGGGCAGAGGGAGCTATGGAGGAGATGCCACTGAGACCACTAAGGCAGGGCTGGCACTGCGTGGCAGGGTAGGAGGGTGACTGCAGTCATGGGAGCCAAACAGATGAAATGGTATGAATGGAGTTCACTGTTTTACATTCCATGCTTATCACTGCATCATGTGGGTGTCACAACACCCACCAACTCAAGACCATAAACCAGTTTTCATTAATATGAGCATTCTCACGCTCATTTAATCTCTATATTGCATTGCCTTTGTTGGGAGGTTTATATTGCACTGTTTGATCACACACTCTCCGCTGGTGGTGTGAGTGTGTGTGCATGTGTGTGTGTGTGTGTGTGTGTTAGGGCGTGTGCTGATGCCCATGTTGTAAATGCGTGAGCTTCATTGCCTGGCAACCATTCATCATTGTGTATGGCTCGGCTTTGATAGATTTGCGAATATCAAAGAATTTGTGTGAGATATGTCTATAACTGAACTGTTCTCATAAAGCAATGAAAATATATAATAAATATTAAACACATAGTAATGACAGATGATACAAAACTGACTCTATGTTGAATACTGTTTTATTTTCTCAGACAACTTTCACTAGTGATTTCTGGCAATTCCAAAACTGCAGGATAGATTTATCTTGTAAAAGTAGCCAGGGTGGGACTGAGGTTGGATTATTTTCAGAATTCGGAGTGATGTGGGGCACATAATACAGAACAAATTTTTGCAGTTTTGCCAATTTATTGCAGATGTACTGACTTCTTGCGTGTTTGTGAACTATGTGTACATCACATCTATACATCATCATGTATAACAGTGACAGTAGGTAGCCTGCATCCCAGCCAAATTATGGTTTAGCAAGACCTGAAAAAAAAACACAACAGAGGTTTTATCCAGTGGATCTAGAGTATCTCATATCCCATCAGATATTCAACACTTCTGTTTTTCTGTGGTTTCACACTGCTTAATACCACAGGTAATCAGATAATGGTCACGTTCCCTGTCACTAAGCGCAGTAAAACCAGACACACATGACAATCCACTGAATATGGCTTTTATTATTTTTTAAGTAGAACGTTGACTGCCAAATCTGTTTACATTGGCATAAACATGTATGTGATTTATATCAATCAAACCTCCTCAGAACTGGGCATCTGACTTTAAACTACACTTAAAGGAAAAATGTTTTAATGACAACACTCCCATCTAAGAAAAAGTGACATGGAGATCAGGCAGCAGACAGGAATTGGGTATTATGAAGACACATGAGTCCTTTGTGGCAGATTGGGAAGACAAAGGCTTTGTTACAACAAAATGCAAGCAGAATCTATGCCCAACAAGAGCCAACAGGGAGCATTCTGCACTGAAACAAGGTACCAAGGTGTTGTGTGGCCTATTCATAAACTTTGAGAATTTGAGAAATAAGATAAGAAGGAGATTAGTTTAATCTGCTCATTATAAATCACATGGTTTCTTGTAATCACTCGGTCAGTACCAGGGTCTGGAAACTGTTAGTAGGGGTTTGTTGTCTAGATACTAAACTCAACTCAAGATAATTAAAGATAATATATAGTACAGGCTAAAAGTTTGGACACACCTTCTCGTTCAATTTATTTTCTTTATTTTCATGACCATTTACATTGGTAGATTCTCACTGAAGGCATCAAAACTATGAATGAACACATGTGGAGTTATATACTTAACAAAAAGTAGAGACCTGGCCTCCACAGTCACCGGATCTGAACCCAATCGAGATGGTTTGGGGTGAGCTGGACCGCAGAGTGAGGGAAAAGGGGCCAACAAGTGCTAAACACCTCTGGGAACTCCTTCAAGAGCAAGCACATAACTCCACATGTGTTCATTCATAGTTTTGATGCCTTCAGTGAGAATCTACCAATGTAAATGGTCATGAAAATAAAGAAAACACATTGAATGAGAAGGTGTGTCCAAACTTTGTAACTTTATTGTATAATCAGTATAATCAGACATTTGTTTCGTGTGACCCTTTAGCCTCAGTGCCTCTAGTCCAACTCACACCGCAAAAGAGGAGCGGATCATCGGCTCTGAGGATCAGGGGGGAGCAGGAACTCAGCATGGGGAGGCAGAGGAGAACACAGGTATGCTGCTGTTTATCAGTAGGGTCATGAAGAGAAGGCAGAGAACATAGGTTTATACTCCATTCCATTCTGCTGTCCAGAAGATGTTGAGAAATCTTCTCTCAGTGAGTCACTCCATGATGCTGAACCTGCTGGGACAGAAGAGGAGGTGACCTGGGAAGAGCAACTGTTCACACAGCAGGAGCAACTGGAGAAGGACATGCAGGAAACCAGGACAATGGTCACCCGTCTGCAGGTAGATACCAACATACCAAACCTGCACAGTGGAACACCTCCACCCTCCTTAACCCACCTTTTTCATTCTTGCATTTTAGACACGCATTTATTTTATAGCTTAACACTGGTCTTATTTCCATTTCTAATTTTGCTGTTGAAACGTCTTAAAGTTAAGGACCTTAAGAAAGCAAAGATATTAGTCTAATCAGCTCCAATGCAATCTGGGATGATCACTGCATTCTCTTACCCGGCAACATATGTTCACTGGGAGACATCCAGGAAAACTCAGCGGTAGGTGTCTAAGGTTCATCACTTCCTTCTATCTCTCTGCCTCTCTAAAGGCCATTCTGCTCCATGGCTCCCTTCCTGAAGATGAGCAGGGCGTGTCATTGAGCTTTGGAGATTCCTCTTTTAATGCAGAACAACAGCTGGTACCGCTCTACAAATATTTTCTCCCTATATTTGATTCTGATGTAGTTAATTCCTTACAAATATCTCAATGATGTGTCAGTCTGCTTCCTCCTCTCTGAAGATTTTAATCCGCAGTCGTCTGGACCAGAGCATGGAGGAATCGCTGGACCTCAAGGTACACTGGGATCAATATGAATTTTTAGGATGGCATATGGAGAGTCAAAATCATCAATATGATCATCTGTCAGAAATCCATTCTTTATGAATGAATGGAATTCGTGATTTTTTTCAGAGGGAACTCCTACGATACAAGCAGGAAACACGAAACCTTCAGGCAGTCAAGGTAAGTCACATGATGTAGTGGGGGTTCACATTTAGTGCCTGAAGCTGACACAAATTGCATCTCATTTTCCCACATGTGCCACTGGCATCATACCTCTTCATCATTGTGTCACTGATGTTGGGCAGGACGTCCTGCAGCAGCGCATGTCAGTGCAGGAGGACTCGGTCCTGGAGCTTAAGCAGGAGTTGCTGAGGTCCAGCATGGCCAGAGAGGAGCTAGCTGGCCAGAATGTGAGTGAAATAATAATAATAATAAAAAAAACACAGTGATATTTGCACAGTGGTCTTCCTAACAAAATTAGACACTGCAATCCTGTACAGCATTGAGGCGTGGATCACATTAGTCACATCAGTCATGAGTCACATCGCCACCATAATGGCAGCATTCAGATGCGGACATCGCCCTGTGCACTGTAGGGCCTCTCTTGTTTGATTTGATTATTTTCACCCATCTGCACAGAATTTTTGCGCATGTCTGTGTGGTTTGCTGTATCTGGATTGCAATGTTGGTTTTGATTATGGCTCTAGTGGATATATAAAAGTAAAAATCACCTGACCTCCATTTTATTGGAGTCAGAGAGCTTATATAAACTTTACCTTCTGTATTAAACTTTAAAATCTACCGAAATTGTGAATGTCTGAGGGTGGGAATGAGGCAGAAATGCACAACATGTTAACACTAATTAAGAAACGAACCACAAAACAGTGACTTGTTATCACTTTAATTATATTACGTCCACTTTTTCAAAAGTACTAAAAATTACTAAATGGTAGAGTTGTTTTTTCAGCTCTGTCTGCTGTTCGCTGCTTATTTAAAGTGTGTGTTCTGCCCAGGTGGATCTCCAGAGAAAACTGAGTGATCGGAACAAGCTGCTGAGTGAATATAAAGTAGGATGCAAATTCTGCCGTGAGCTTTTCTCTGCATTCTTTTTCTCTGTGTTTCATCCATATGAAATTCATACCTGTGTCTCACGGCAGAAAGAACTCAGCCAGAAAGAACGTCTACTGCAGCAGCAGCAGAGTAAGCTAGATGAAGCACTGCGCAAAATGAACCCCAGCAGCCATCAAAAGGTAGGAGGTGGAAAATAAATAAATGCTGTATGAAAGAAAAGTATTGCACAGCCAGTAATAGACTGCGAATGTTAATTTAATATTTCTGGATGCTCAAAACAATTTCTTTACAAATATACATTTCTAAGTTTTCAAAAGTCAAGAGAATATCTTTGTTCAAAACAGACAGTGATGCTTAAAATTTTGTGAACCATATAAATATTAATACAAAATAATCAGATTTTCACAGATGCAGATTAACCTAATCCAATGCGAGAGATGCCTTTGGTCTTAAAAGCTACCCTAGATTGTTTCATCTTGGATTTATTTTTGACTACCTCTTGGCATGGTAAATATCCTCCTTTTGCCAGCTTTATCATATTCTCCAGCCTGATCAGTATCAACAATTCCTTAGCAATCTCCTTAATAATGCCTGTATCAAATGTTTAAATGTCCCTATAATTATTATTATTTTTTATAGGTCTTAGTGGTCCCCTAATACAGTATCTGAAGTCTCTTTCCAAAATTCAGCTGTGATGTAGAATTACTGCCACTTTTAACTTGATTTCTCCAGGATGTGCCGTTTCAGTGTCTTTACACCTTTTGCCATTTCCTGCCACTGCAGGACCATAGACAGGCTGGGGATCTCGTATTAATATTAAATAATCTCACAAAGTGAAATTTTCATAACAGATGAAAACAGAATGCCCACTCATTCAGTTCTGCAATAATGTACTGCCAAGCTCAGGTTTTTGGTTATTTTGTTATTTCATCAATAATACCTTCAGTATAATCTGATCAGCCAAGACATTTTGATCACCTGGCCAATAGGGAGTACTTCTGCTGTGGTCCTGTAAATTTTTTTAAGTGGTGGCTGCATGGATTGGACTGTCTACCCCATGACACATCCAGCAATTAACACAATGTAAAAGAGGATTCAGACCAAGACGTCTTGTTAAATGGCTCCAGGTTGCAACTCTACTGCCTGTGTGACCATTCTAGGCAGTTTTGATGATGGACACAGTTCATCAAGGTCTGATGCAAGGTTATAATACCTTTCAGAACCAGCATTAATGTTTTAAGACATTAAAGCAAAAGCAGCTCTTCTGACTGATCAGACGACACACTTTTTTATCATGGACCAAATGTTCATCTGAACCCTAATTTATCCCAACCACCCCCAGGTGCTATTTTAACCAGATGATCATTCTGTTTAGTATTGCATAAATAATGATTGAAACTTATTAAAAAATGATTCATTATTAAATGAATCATTTATTCATATAATATGACAAAGAGGAACTGCATTATTAAATTACTAAAGACTCATCATGTCAGTATTCCGAGTAAGCTGCTGAGTTGTGTTGCTATGATGCTCATACACAGTTGTCCAGATATGAGAATAATGGATACAGCCACCGGACCGAGACGACCACGCACCAGCCAGTGAGTTACATAATGACAGTGTGTGTTTTAGCTTTTTTTCTATAAGCATTGTTAAACTGTGTGTGTGTGTTGTACAGTGCATGGAACTGATGTTGGCATGCAGCGGCACAGTATGTGTGTTGCATGGTGTGATGAGCTGCAGATGGCGTGTTTGCATTGCACAGCTGGTGAGAATGTGTATGTGTGTATTGCACAGAGTGACGAGCTGCAGTTGGTACGTGATGCTCTCAGAAGTTTGAGGAACAGCTTCAGTGGTCACGACCCCCAACACCACACCCTGGACACTCTTGAACAGGGCGTGGCTAGTCTGATGGACCGCCTACACCGGCAGGAGAGACAGGTAAAGGAGAGACAGCAAGCACAGCACATGGTGTACTCCGAGACTCCACCGATTCTGTTACAGGAAGCAGGAACAAATGTTCCAGTGAGTGCCGGCGGCATGGGCATCTATGGAATCAATTTTGTGGCAAAAACAAAAACTGTCACTGGACAGGGATGCATTCGCAGGCATGCTTAGAGTGAGGGGACAGGTCGTCGTACTGGGAGAGTACACTGGACGAGCTGGGGAGGAAGGCCAGAGGCGCTTGGCCGGGGAGAACGAGGCAGTAGGTGAGTTAGAACGGGAGTGGAGCAGTGGAAGCGGCGCAGCACAGCGGGGAGAGAACTTGGGGCTCCGCGTCCCCAAACTAGCGGGGAAGGAGGCGAGGGAAGGAGGCTGGACGGGAGGACGTCTGGGGTGGCAAAAGGGGCAGGCAAACTCAAGGTCAATGGCAGGCGAAGGTCGTGGCCACAATGTAGAATCCGTCCTGAGATCGTCGTCACAAAAGGGGCAGGCAAAGTTCTAGGTCGGGGACAGGCAGAGGTTGTGGCCATGGATTATAACCAGTCGGGCGTGGATAAATTAGGCTGGAGTCTCTGGGTTACTGTCTCACTTCTGTTTCTGGGTTACTGTCTCCCCGGCTGGTCTGGCGCTCTCTGGTGGGCTGGAGGTGTATTGGCCATGACAAAAACTTTATGCTTGTGCAAATTGTCAAATTTTTGGTTAGCTCATTCCTGGGTTGTCGTAAAACGTTCATCGGTCAATGCTAAAACTTGCAGAAATTCTTTCCCAGTTCATTTCAAGTGCCAAACTCAAACTATGACCACGCTTTAGGGCCACTGAGAAAGATTTTCAAGATTATTACGGTAATAAAGTCACAATATTATTACATTAAGGTTGTAATATCATAAAAAATAAACACACATTAACCATGAGCATGACATAGATTTATAGGCAGATACAATAGGCAGATATTTCACATACTATCCAGCTGCGAACAATCAGGGCAATCAGGCACACAACATCGACAAGACAAAACTCCAGACCAAACCGGGGAACTGGAGTACCCTCCACCCCCAGTGTCAGATTTTGACAAAGACACTTAACCCTGAGTTGCTCCAGGGTTACTGTCCCTGTAACTACTGATTGAAAGGCATCTGATAAATACCATAAATGCTATCAGTGTAGACAATACACCCCTCTTGTTTTGAGAGTAAGTAAGACAAGTGTTCATTATTTAGCTAATGCCCATATTAAATTCTTACTTTGTCGTAAGTCAATAAATAGAAATGAACTGGTAGTGCAATTGCCATAATGCACTAGAGGTAATGATGTACTGTGAGATATGGCCTCTGGTGTCTACTGAACTTCTCTTTTTCAATTGCGCTTTTCATACTCATGCTCATCTGCCCTTTTCTCCCACCTCCTCCAGCGAGCCCGCAGGTTCTTGAAAGCACTGTTGGCAAACAGCAGTGGGTGAACACAGAGCATAGTGTTGTTTGCAAAAAAAGTTCATTTAAGGTTAATTTTTATTTATTTATTTTATGTTGTGTTTTTTTAATTCCTGTAGGACTCTGAAAAGTCACCTGGACGCAGAGCCAATCACACAGACCGGGAGTCCTGGCCACCCAGCTCCAGTAAGCCATTTTGTTCTTTGCTTTTCTACATCACCCTGCATTACTAGCCTTTATGTCTCTACTGCAAAGAAGCATTTACACAAATAATATTGGAATGATAGGATTTTCTGAAACAAATTGTGAGCTCTGTTTGGCCTTGTTGACTGTCAGAAATAGCCCACTCCCACAGCAGCCCGGTGCTGAGCTCGGCTGTGTCCACCAAAGTGCTGTACTTCACAGAGCGCTCCCTCACACCCTTCCTTGTACACATCCCCAAGAGGTATGTGTGATGACTGCATGCTTCAGTCTTCATTAAAATACACTTTTCATGCATTTCATGTTGAGTTAATGATTTGGGTAGGTGTAAATGAGGTGTAGGGCCACGAATAGTCTGAAACCAGGTGGTAATATATTGCGTTCTGACAGACTTGGAGAGGTGACCCTACAGGACTTCAAGGCGGCTGTGGACAGACATGGCAGTTTCAGATACCACTTCAAAGCGCTGGACCCTGAGTTCGGCACAGTGAAAGAGGAGGTAAGACAAGTGAAATCAGCACTCATACAAGATCTGGCAACGCTGTGTAAAATGTATTTACAGTTTGATATGTACATCATAAGTATGTACAGGCCTACTTGAAGCTGTCCATTTGTGATCAGATTAAGCAAATCTGATCTTCAAGCAAGGTCTGCCTTAGTTCGGATATCAATATTGGCCATGGGTGGCAGCATCAGAGGGCCAGTTGACGTGGATAGGAGTGTGTCCTTGTTCTGTTTCTGTGCTGTATGTTTATGACAATCATTTGTGTTAGAATATGTATGACTGTGAATGTATTGTATGTATTTCTGTGAACTTACACACACATTGTTTTTTCAATCGCTTTAGCAAATAAATTGTGAAAGTGTGAAACAATTCAGCCAATTGTCCAATTTAAGGCGCTCATTGTGATTTTGATGGTATGCAATGTTTCAAAATAGAAAGGCAGGGAATAATTTAACATACAGTGCATCTAGAAAGTATTCACAGCACATCGCTTTTTCCACACTTTATGTTACAGCCTTATTCCAAAATTAAATACATTTTTCACATCAGAATTCTATACACAACATAATGATAAAGTGAAAAAAGGTTTACTTGACGTTTAGGCAAATTTATTAAAAATAAAATCACATGTACATAAGGATTCACAGCCTTTGCCATGAAGCTCAACATTGAGCTCAGGTACATACTGTTTCCGCTGATCATCCTTGAGATGTTTCTGCAGGTTAATTGGAGTCCACCTAATGGTCACTCTGTTAGAGCTCCAGAGGTCCTCTGTGGACAGAGGAGAACCTTCTTGAATCACTGGAGATCTGAACATGGATGTGCACCCATTCTTCCCATTCAACCTAATGGAGTTTGAGAGGTGCTGCAAAGAGGAATCTGTGAAACTGGCCAAAGATAGGTGTGCCAAGCTTGTGGCATCGTATTCAAAAAGACCTGAGGCTGTAATTGCTGCCAAAGTATTGAGCAAAGGATTTTTGTGATTTTTTTTAATTAATTTGCCCAAAGCTCAAGAAAACGTTTTTTCATTTTGTCTTTATGGGGTGTTGTGAGTAGAATTCTGAGGAAATTATTCATTTAATCAATTTTGGAATAGGGCTTTGTCACAGGGGGAATTCGATGACGTACTTGCAGACATACTTTGGGCGTGGGGATAAGCCGTCGTACCGGTAGAGGACACTGGGCGAGCGGGGCAGGAGGACCGGGGGCGCCTGGCCGGCGAGGAATGAGGAAGCAATGGACGCGCTGCCACGCAGCGGGGAGTCAGTTCAGGATCTTTGGGAAGGACCGGGGCAGAGGAGAGCCGGAAGACGGCGGGTTTCAGGATGGTCCGGGATCTTGGACTAGACGGGAGTAGGTCTTGGGCGGCAGGAAGGTAGGGGAGCATGGAATCCCGTCTTAACCGATGGGTCAGGTAGGTTCAAGGTCAGGGGCAGGCAGAGGTTGTAGCCAGGAAGTTCCGGTCGGGGTTCTTTTCGTGGTGTCCAGGGGATCAGGCAATTCTCAAAGTCGTGGGCAGGCGAAGGTCGTATTTCAGGGATCACAATTATCTTAGGTCGTGGGTGAGAGAGCTAGCGTCTCTGGCGAGTAAACTCATACAAAGAGCGGGCGTGTCTCCTTGGGGTTATCTCACTTTTATACTTGCCACCGCCCGCTTCCATTTCCTCTTCCGGGTCGTCGTCTCCCAGGCTGGTGAGGTGCCCTCTAGCGGGCTGGAGGCGCGTTGGCCATGACAGGCTTATACAAAATGGTATAACTGGACAACTGGACAAAGTAATGCGTTGTGAATACTTTACGGATGCACTGTACATTAATATTGTACATTCAGCTGGGGTATAACTAAATTAATACATGTACATCATGCACTTTCAAACTTGTGAAATAATAGAGTAAAGTTAGTTTTGGGGTTAGGGTTTTTTTTTGAGTAAGAGATGTTCTATGAATGTATGTCGAATAAAGAAATCACTGCTAACTTTACCAAGGTTCCTTCCATCTGCTTGGTTAGATGCTCAGTTATAGAGATTCTAAATTAGTCTTCTTGACATAACAAATGGGTTTGGCACAATAATGCATGACCATGATTCTGCTTGCTTAGTCTGCTGGACAGGAGAGGTTTTAAAAAACCTGTTCATGTCACAATTCCATTCATGTGACCAGGAGCAACACGGAGATGAGGTAACGTGACTCCCGTAAATTGGCAAGATGGCCACTGCCAGCTGCTCAGTTACTGAGTTGCATTTGTCAATTCCACCTCAACTAAGTAAGATTTATCTTGTTTTATCTCCTCACTTCTCAACTCTTCCCTCTCATCCTGTCCCTTCCCCAATTCAACGTCAACATCCGTGTGGTGATGCGGCTCACGCCGGCTCTCGTTCACAGATAAAACCTGAGGAAACTTACCTGAATCCTTGTATCCAATCGCACCGGGGTTTCTCGTTTCATAAAACGCGTGCTCATGTTCTGGTCCTGCGCTGGTATCGTGACAGTTCACAGGTCAAATTCTGGTTTATTTCTTTCCAGCCAAAAGTCACGTCTGCACCTGTTGCTCCTGAATGAGGAAATAAAACGGGCTGAACACATTCATGTTAAACAGACATGTTCAAACTACATACATTACACAAAAATTTAGAAATGATAAAATATACACAGATTATTGGTAATAAAGGCAAGATGACAAAAGATACTGAGCTATCAATACTTAGCTGATCCGTATGGGAAATGGAATAACAAAAAGGAAGTGGCAGAATCACTTAAACAGTCAACATAGAATCACAGGAATGAAGTCCCAGAAAAATAACCATTAAATAAAACAATTGCAATTAAAACAGGATTTGGTGAAATATATACAGAATATTCAATATTAGTTAATATGTTATTCAGCACTATTTGGCTAATAAAAGCATTCTGATTCTCAGCATTGGGATGTTCGTATTATTTTATTTATATGATTAATTATGTATGGCTGCAGGTGTTCCAGGATGAAGCAATAGTTCCAGGATGGGAGGGGAAGATTGTGGCCTGGGTTGAGGAGGACCGCAGTGAGGCCAGACTGAACTGAAAGCTGGGTTTCCGTCCAGTGGACCAGTGGGTCACTTGACCCTTAAAGCCAAATGTGTTGGAACTTGACCTGCTGGGTTGTCCAAAACAGTCCATGTTCAACCTGTGTAAAAAATATACTGGGGAAAATAAGTAGTTGACACACTGCCGATTTTTCAAGGTTTCCCACTTGCAAAAAAAATGGAGAGATCTGTCAATTTCATTGTGTATACACTTCAACTGTGAGAGACAGAATCTAAAAAAGAATCCAGAAAATCAGATAGATTTTTAAAAAATAATTTGTATATGATTATTTTGAATTTTTACTGCATTAATTGATACAATAGAAAAATAAAACTTGAAGGTCCCATGACATGAAAAATGTTTTTGCTTTTATATGGGTCTTAGGTCACATCACGCTTGTCACATGTCGTTTCGGTGTGTGTAGCTTTAAATGCTAATGAGGAGGAGAGCAGACTATTGAGGGGAAGTTGAGGGGGCGTTCCCGAAAATGACATCATCAGACAAAGTCCTGTTGCCGTTTTTCCAGAAAAAAATACAATTAACCCATTGTTTCTTCAGAGATTCACATGACGAAAAAAACATTTGTGCTCATTTTTACATCCAATCGCAGAGTAACTGCAATATTTGGAAGCCATGACGATCAGTGGGGATAATTTTTTAGGATGGGGTGGAAAATTCTGTAGGTGGAAAAAGCATGAGAAAGGGGAGGTAACCTTTCTCATTATGATGACATAATGTTAAATAATCTCACAATGTGAAACTTTCTTGATAGAGGTTCTTTAATACTTGTATTAAAGAAACAATTACAGAAATCTGACATCTCCTGTAGTTCTTGACCAGGTTTGTGCACACTGCAGCATGGATTTTGGCCAACTCCTCCATACAGATCTTCTCCAGACCAGAGAGTAAGGGTTTCAGATCCCTCTATAGGGGCCAGTGGTGGCCAAGGTGCCACTGAGCAAAGCACCGTCCCCACAAAGGACACATTTTGTTGTGTCACCGTGTGCTGTGCTGCAGCGTTTTACAATCACTTCACTTATATGTTGTATTGGGTTCAGGTCTGGAGACTTGTACTACTCCAGCACCTTGAAATGCTTTTTATGGAGCTGCTCATTAATTCCCTTGCATGTGCATTTCTGGTCATTGTCATGCTGAAAGATCCACTGAAGGAAAGAGGTTATTTGCCTAAAATAATGACACATTTGTAAAACAAACAAACAAACAAACAAACAAACAAACAAAAAAACACATTGGCAGAAAATTACCCACAGAGCCTGATGTTTCACCCCTATGCTTCATGGTCGGGATGGTGTTCTTGGGAATGTACTACTTCTTCCTTCAAACACGGCAAGTTCATGCCAGAAAGTTCTATTTTAGTGTCATCTGACCAGTTGACCTTCTTCCACGCCTCCTTTGGATAATCCAGATGGTCTTGGGCCTGGACATGTGCTGGCTTGAGGTGGGGGATATAGCACGGATGCAGGATTTTAGTCCATGATAGAGCAGAGTGTTATAAAATATATCCCTTTGTTACTGTGTCCCAGCTCTATTCAGGTCATTGACGAGGTCCTCCAGTGTCATTCTGGGCTGATTCCGCATGGTTTTTATAATCATTGATACTCCAAGAGGCAAGATCTTCCATGGAGCCCTAGTCTGATGGCGACTGACATTAGAGGGAAGTTATGCATTTTTCAGAGGCACATTGTAGAGGTAATGAGTGGAGGATAGGAGGGCTTCTAAATGTCTGCCAGAGACAGAATTCTTGCTGGTTGGTAGGTGATTGAATACTTATTTCGTGCAATAAAATACAAAACAATTATTTAAAACTATTTCTCCCTCAGCTCAAGTGTACATATGATTAAACTTATAGATCTCTCCATCTTTATAACTGGGAAAACTTGAAGAATCGGCAGAGTATCAAATATCAAATCATTTTCCCCACTTGTACCTTTATGTTGTTTCTCCCACTAACCAACATCTCATTCAGTCTCTGTTTCAAGGGGGTCTCTGAGTGAGTGTGAGTGAAAGTGCAATGCTCTTTGCTTGAATCTAGCTTGTATATATTTTGCACATATTGAAAATTGTATAATATGGGTTATACAATTGTGAATATTTGATGTCTGTAATCCTCGATAAATCTTTGACCTTTCAAGCTAGTTTATTTCTGTTCTGTTAAAAGGCACACTTATTCACTTAATCCACCTATTTTAATAAAATTACAGTTGTTTGCAGATGATCACCTGAAACCATTTGGTTCTCAGGTTCACCAAAGAGCCACTAAAGGAGGAGGAGGGTGGAGCATCTCATGTGTCCTGTATAAAAATAGGTTGTACAAAAGAATTATTTGTCTGGTTTATTACATGAGGCAATGGGACCAATATTTGTAATTTTTTTAACTCTCTGAAAAATAAAATTCTGTGACTAAAACGATTCTTGTTGCTTCAGTTGCATCTGTTTAGTAAAGTACATACCAAACTCATTAATATCCCAGATATAAGATAAGACAATATTGGGCCACAGTTACTTTATGACATGTGATTGCCAGCGTGTCCATGATGGGGATGTGAACTCTGTGACATTCTCCCATGCTTCTTCACTGCTGACATCAGCGTCTTCCACCTGCTCTTCCTCTCCACCACTCGCCCACAATTCAGCCCCCTTCCGGGACCACAGATCATGCTGGGAGCATGTGGATCATTTATTTGAATCAAGCCATCAAGCCAGGACCCAATGTACTCTCAGGGGCAGTACTCTGGCTGGAGCCTGCCCATGTCACCATCGGAGGAATATGTCTTCCCTAGTCTTCTTGTTCTCCGCTGCTTATTTTTGCGTCTGTGCTTCTGGATTGGGCTGCTGCATTCTGTCATTTTTGAGAACTGGAGAGGAAAGGAAGCGCAAAGGCGCTTAATGGCACATGGTGTCCACCCACCAACCATCAGTCACTCCATCCATCTAGACCATCCAGGGTTGCACAGCACTCATTAGTGAACAAGCCTGTTTGAAAATGGTCTTCATGTATTTCTAGTCCCACTGCAGCCATTTGGTTAGGGGTGGCTGAATAGAGTGCTAGCCTCTGGAGGATATACACCTCTGGAGGACCCCAGAGGTACTGTCACATGATCACACTCACATGACCAGGGGAATGCGGACGTGACGCACCTGGTAAGTAAGTGGATGGGCTCTAGCTGTCATTGCTATGTCGTTGTTGGATTCTCCATACCTTCAAATCGGCTCCTACAACTCAAGTAGGATCAATCCTTGTATTTGTCACTCTCCTCCTTGTCTTCACATTTGCCGAGATTGGAGGGTATCAAGATCAAGACACTTCCAAGACTGGAGGGTACCAAGACTGAGACCAAGACACACTAAGGTGAGACCAAGACCAAGGCTTGTCGAGACCAAGACAAAGACCAAAAACAGACTAGGGTGCTATGCATCCGATTTAGGAGTTTATCTTCATAGTTTGACGAGAAGCACACAGAGATAGTCATCAATCTTGTAATTAGTCATCTTACTTTTCATGGTGCTTTATCTCCAGATGCCTAGTGAATGTAGATCCCAGCTCTCAGTCAAGGTTGTTTGACAAAATCGGCATACAGCCAGATGTAGTCCCAGGGAGGCGGTCCTGCCCCATGCAGGGAGACGGTCCAGGACCGACCAGAGAAAATTGACCGTACCGCAGGAGGAGCTGTTGGAGCATGCCTCTGCGTGTCTCTTCTCGTGTCCTTCACTGCATCTGGCAGGGAGGTGGTCCTGGACCGCCCGGAGATCGGTTACCAAACCGCAGAGAGGTGCCTTCCGAACATGTGCAGGACCTGCCCCGGACCATCTCTGCTGGTGTTCAGGGATGCAGTACCAAACTGCCCAGAGACCGATAACCCACCTGCAGGGCTGAGCCACCAGGCGACATGCAGCCCCTGCCTTCTTTCCTCCGTTCCTGCCCGTCCTGGCTGAAACCTGGGCAACTGTGCCTGGGCCGACCTCCTCACAGGTTACCTAAGGTTGCAGCCCCATCGCTTCCCTGCACAACCCCCTTCTTCTGGTGCATGGGAAGCCAAGTGGGTCCACAACGAAATGGCAATGATCCAGGAAGGGCGCTGCACCGTCCGCCCACCAGCTCTCCATGTCCACACTCTCGTCATCATCTGTGTCCTCCGAATCAACAGGGAGGCTTCGCAGCAGGGCACAGGGGTCTTCGCCCGACATCGCGAACACAGTGGGGGTACTCAATGTTGTCATTGGCCTCCTCATTGCCCACTCACCTGTGGCACAAACGGCACAAGGGCCAAAACCGAGGAAACAACAGAGGAACCAACAGAAACAAACCGGCAGGTGTGAGGCGATTGCCAGAACTGAAAACAACTACACAGGATAGTTGACGTCCACATTAATGTAACTGTGTCTTCCCTGACTGATCAGGCTGGATTATGCTCAGATGTGATCAATCAGGGCTCCCCAATCAGGTGCCTAGAGTCCTGCTGTGATGGCCCCATCGCCTATTTACAATTGGTGTGTGGCAAATGTTGAGTGTAAAAGAGTTATCTCTTGTGGGCTCCACTCTTCTCTTCCTCCTCCACCAGGAGCTGGGGGCTATTTCTCTCCCTGTTTTTCCACTCTGAAGCCTGCTTCCTGGCTTTTCTCTCTCTTCCTCTATCCCTTTCTCCTTTCTTTTATTTTGGGTTTTTCTGTAACATTGGTACAATTTTGACGTACAATATTTACATGTAACTGCAACAGTAATCAACCGGTGTTAATAAATTAGAAACTGTTCATTCTTGTAGCCTCTATTGTGCCATGCCTCTTTATGTCCAGGTAAGATCAGATGAGTATTTTAAATACAGTGTGTGCCTTTTTGTGCCATGCTAGAAAATAAAAAGCATTTCTGCACTCATAATTTAGTTGGACAGCACATGACATCACCCCATTCAAAGTGTGGAATAATAAAAAAAGTTTGAGAACCACTGCTTTATAGTTCTTTTAGCCCTTTTCTTGAGGGCACGGATGACGGATTTTGCATCACAATGAAATAATAACGGTCGTAAGTGATCATTTTCTTTAATAGCACAAGAAATACTTTCAAACATATGGTTTTCTAAAATTTACCTTAAAATATAAAGTATACAACTGTGACAAACATCTATATTCAGTATATTGATTGCCAGATTTTTAAAAACAGTACACAATAAATTTTTATTAAAAAAAAGCACAACAGATTTCACTTATTTATTTCCAAGAAACCCAGATACTCCTCTGTCTGTCTCAGTGGCTCTGTGAAAAGGTGGGATGAAAAAAATTTAAGGATTACTTTGCTAAAAATGTCATGCTAAATTACACATCACATTAAATTATAACAATTAAAGTGATAATTAATTGCATTGGCATTATATGAAGAAACAAATTTCACATGTATTTTTGTTCAAACAAAATGCCATATGTACCTCAATTATGTCATAAATCCACCCCAAGAATTCTGACACTTTTGTGTAGACTCCTGGGTGGTTGGGTTCTGCACACCCTGTTCCCCAGCTCACAACTCCAACCAGCCTCCAAATATTTTCATCCTGGCAAACCAGAGGGCCACCACTGTCACCCTGCAGCATTCAAAATTCAAGGAGGTAGTATTAAGTGTATGAATAGCAGGATGAGTCCCAGCTCTTTCATCATCATCATAATCAACACCATCATGAGTTGATTAAAATCTGGATCCCACTGGACAAGGACATTAAATAAGATTATTAAAATAGTACCACAAACATTCACTTCCATCAATATATCAGCTCATGACACTGAATCCTTACCTTTATTTGTAAATGCCATTGTCTTGTGTTTATTTAGCTTGTTCAGAATGCTGTAGCTAGAATCCTGACAAAATCTAAAAAAAATTTAACCATGTAATTCCCATACATGTTACTCAGCCTCTTTCCACTGGTTACCACTATATGTTCTATAAGGTTCTTGTTTTAAAGGATAAGGCTTACCCCATGTACCCTGACATGCAGTCTTGACTGTCTTAATGCCGATTCGCTGTTGCTCTGTGATGGTCTGTTTGGGCATAGGCTTAGGGTTTAGATGTAGGGGTCAGGGGTTAGGTGTTAGGACTAGTTTTGGCAGGTAAGCGTTGCCTAGTCTAACCAGGGCTGAGGCTGATGAGACCTTGGGGTGCTGACCTGACAGGCATCAACTTTTCCCTCAGTGTACCCAGCGCACAGCATCCTGGGAGTAATCTCGCCGTTGTACATGCAGGAGCTGTTGCATTTCTTTGTGCTGATCAGGGGAACAGGAGCTTCCTTCAGTGTGTCTGGAATATGAACTGTCACAAGACAGACAACACAAACAACTGAAAATGTATTCATTTACTTAAAATAACAATCACTGAGTTTTGAATATCACATATTTAATGAGAGGACCCATCAATGACTCAATGGTAACTTTCACCACCCATTCTCACTTTGTGCAGAACCAACGCAGGTACCAACGTAATTGTTGTGACAAGCTGCATCACATTACTGACTGGTACAACAACTGCACAGTGACTGAATGCAAGTGTCTGCAGTGCAGAGTGAGGATAGCAGGTCAAAAATCATCAGGGTGCATCGCTCCTTGGTGCAAGGAACCTTCCACAACTGCAGTATTTTGCAGGTCCCCTCTCACCCCTCCCTTTACAGAAAAAATAGGATATACTTCAGAGTTAATGAGGCTCTTCCACACCATGCTGCCCTCTTCCATCCTACCTGACCATCCTGAACCCTGACCCACGCAGGGATGACTGTTTAACACAGAAACAATATACAAACTTGTTTTCTTGTATTGTACTGTTGTCCATGTCCCGTCAGATGTGCACTATGTCCACAGATTCTCATAAATGTTTCTCTCTGCTTAGTTGCATATAGCTGAGGTAACATTTAAATTTGACTTTCAAATGCGTTATCTGAGGACAAGGCAGGAGTACTTTTAGTGAAGAAAGGTGCCCATTTCATGCTCTTTGAATAAGGAAAATACCGTCATCTGGCTTAGTGTATCCCCAGCCTGAGATCCAGCACTGCATTCCTACAGGCAGGTCCTGGTTATACTGGGGCAAACACACAGGCCTTATGGTTTCTGGAAGTTAAGATGAAAGTAAGCACACACTTACCATTTCAAATATATAATCATCTGCTAGTTGTCGGTCATTTAACACCACATGAGATAATTTCAAGAAGTTAAATCAAGTCTCAATGATGCAGGGAGGAGAAAAACATCTCAATAAGTGACAGACTAATGTATCATGTGAAGGAAAAGGGTTCAGTGGGCAACAGTTAGAGAGGTTTTAGAAAATTATGAACATATCAACATTTACATCTCATGAAGCACTAAACACTGATTCAACACCATCCTTTTCAACATCAATGAATTAAGACTATTATAATTTAAGGCTGCTAATTGATTGAAAAAATATTTATGATTAATTTGTCCCAATTAATCATGATTAATGCTTACAACTAAAGCTTGCTAAAATGCATTTGAGGAAGAGATCTGTTCATTTCTTTAAATTAAAACATCCTGCAGACAGAGTAACTTAATTGGAAATAACATTTAGTGCAAATCACTTTGGTTTCCTCTATGAATTTAGTTGGGCAACCTTTTGATTTCCACAAACTTCCACTCTCTACACACCTGAAAATATATGCATCCAGACTGGCACATCTCTAATGCAATCATGTTGCTCTGATGTTTTGAGTGCCGGGTGTTGGCATTATAAAATAATTTAAATGCTCATGCATCATGCAAGTATTCATCATCTGAATCGGTCAGGGATTTCTTTGTCTTGTCTTCATTGGTTTATATAAAGTAATTGCAGCAATTAAATCAACAATTTTGACACCCCAACTAAAATTAAACATGATTATAATAATAAATCAAAATTCAAATCTCCAGGTTTGTGCTTGTCAACACTCTCACTTGTGTTAACAAGAGGACCACTCAAAGGATCTCAGCAGGTCCTTTTGTGGCAGGGTTTAAATGAAGTGGAAATCTTTTTTGGGGGGGATTAAGTTCAGTTTTATGGAAAAGATGGACAATTCATCTGTACACTCTTTATAACATTCTGGAGTATATGCAAATTGGTGTAATAAAACTGAAAACCAGCATTTGTGTCATTCTGAAAACTTTTGGCCACATAATTTCAGCCATCCCCTGCAATTGTGTGAGGCAGGGTTAGAGTAGCTTTCATTGAGGAAGTTACTTCCTTTTGTTTTTCCTTTTGAAATGATACTTCTCATTAAATACACATTATACACAATACAATATACATACTCACCTGAAAAGTTGAGAGGAGTCTTCAGCTTCATCAGTGCAATGTCACTATCGTGAGTCCTGTGGTTGTAGTTTTTGTTATAGATGATTTTCTCCACTGCATGACCTGTATGAGGAGCCATTTTGACCGCATTGCGAGTCACAATGCCAGCATACACCACCCAGCTGGATACCTGAGGTAGTCTGTAACTTATATTAAATTAAAATTGAAAAAAAAAAAAAAGTCTCAGAGTCCGCCAAGCCAATTCAATTATAAACCCTTAGCTCTATTTTTAGGCATGTAATATGAAAAAAAAAAACTGTCTTCTTAGTATTAATGAGAGGTTCACTGCACATGTGGCAGTAAAACCAGGAATATCCTCAAAATGTAGTTTTACCTACAGCTGATAGATTGATAGATTGAGTACATGGGCCAGAAAAGGTCTACGATGAGTGAATGATGGACGAATGGTCTTACTTGTGCACACAGTGAGCTGCTGTGGCGATCCACTGGCTGGTGATGATGGAGCCTCCACAGGTGTGGCGGGTGTTATAGTAGAGCCCCACCTGCCAGGGCCACCTGCCCAAAGTGGCCTCAGCACCTCCAACAATCCGGGGCAATTTGGCTCGTGTCCCGCATTCTGATTAGGGAGGGAAGCAGACATACACGCACCTAGCCTGCGAAGAAACCAGAAGCCTTCTGACTACAAATACGTTTCTATGTGCTGACTTACCGAAACACTTCAAAGCGATGACCTTTCCTGTGCTGCAGGTCCCCCTTAACAACACAATTAAATCAGCCAGTGTTGTTTTAGGCTCATTTCTGTCACTAGCAGTAACTGTGTTTACCTGAACTGCCACACGTTCTCCAGACTGGTCTTGTGCTCCGAGGCAATCTGAACAAATCCATCCGTGTTCCTCAACCCAATGTCGGTTAAATTGACCCCTTTGTGTTTGGTCAGTCTGAAACAAACAACTGCTGGTAAATAATAACCACACACAGAGATATAATATGATATATACACTTGCTGTCGTCCTGCCACATTTATCCATTTTGATTAGTTAACATTTGTTCAGCTTGATTTACTTAATGTTCAATTCAATTTTAATATTTTTCTGCACCCACTTCTACCTTCCTCCTCTCAAATTAATTTTTTCTTGACCTCCCATTTTATTCAAAGGTGTTCCCTCCATCTTTCTAGACATTCAATTCTCTCAATGTTGCCAAACTCCAAATTGATACATATATATCAGACATTAATTAGGTTCGAGATCTTTTACCAGACACCCTTATCCAGAAGGACTTACAATCAGTAGTTACAGGGACAGACATTCAGGCTGAAGTGTCTTACTCAGGGACACAATTGGGTAAAATGGAGTTTGAACCTGTGACTTTTTCTCCATTCATTGCCAATTCAGTGCCAATTCATTGCCTGAAAATATTTGTCCTTGGTCTTTGTATCCATCCTCACTATGTTGTCTGCTCCGGGTGTGATTCCCAATCTCTGGCCTGCGCCATATTCAGTCTTCTTCTCCTATCATTGCATGATTTATTTTTTACTTCATCTTTACCCATGACGGTCTGACTATGACCATGACAACCAGTCTTGTTCTTCTGATCACATTTATTTACATTTACATTTAGAACCTTTATTAGACGCGCTTATCCAGAGCGACTTACAATCAGTAGTTACAGGGACAGTCCCCCATGGAGCAACTTAGGGTTAAGCACCAGAATCACAAAACAAAAGAAGTGAAAAGTCAGACCTCAGTAAACCTAGTTGTCTGCAGATGAGTGTTCCCAGGGAGGGGCTCCAGCGCTCATAACAGACTGGCAACCAGGCCTGCTGCTTCTCCAACTGGATCTCCAGAATTGAGTTCTCTCCACTGATCCTGTAAAATACTGCACCCAATTCATTTAACCTCCTCCATTAATCAAGTGATGACAAGTCAGACAGGAGGTTTGAAGGTGTAAAACGTGCAAAGCATTTACATTATAGCAGCTTATATTAGTTCTGATTCTAACATGGTGGACAGGTAACAGCATGTGCACCCTCCATGCAGCTACACATCCTTGTACATCAAAACACATCCATTTCATGAATCGTCAGTATCCAGCTTAATAAAGTAACCATGACACCATGTTGGTTAGTGCACTAACCTTTCCGAGTGTTGTCCACAGTAACGTCCTCAGTAACATTGCAGAAGCTTGTTTCTTTGGTGTCTCCTAGTCCAGAAGGACTCTCAGATAGTGCAGGCCTCACCAACAGTGTCGCTGTCACAAGAGTCAACACAAGAGTTAACTACTGATTGTTAGTCGCTCTTCTAAATGCCATAAATGTTGAGTTGTGCAGTTGTCGGATCATATTTAAGTTGCATTTCATTTGTTTCTATTCTTGTTAGACTGAATCACACCAAGCTGGTGCCTCTGCATTTTATTCATTAAAAATATCAAAATATGTAAAAAATATATATAAATACTAATTTGTAAACTGCTGACTTACTTACCTATGTACCACACACCAACGGCTATGCCACCAAGCAGACCAAGGATGCAGAGAGAACTCAAAACTCTCAGTGGTCTGTGGAAGGTGGCTTTACTGGACACTAAATTAAGCACTGAAAAACACACACACACACACTCTCTCTCGGATTAAAGTGCAAAAACGTTCGATCTTGCACAAGCAATGTGAAATAGTACGCCACCCGGCATCTGTAATTGGCTGAATGAAGCTGATTAACAGCAGTTTAGCGAGACGTATACAGTCTTACAAGCTTCTCACATTTAATTCCATGGTGGCATTTCTACATTTCCACCGTAGCTCATGAATACACTTTAGTTCCATTATGCTAATACGGATGTGGAATGTGCAGGCAGGGATCAGGGAGCCTTGCCGTGTGTCGGAGTCCGCTCTCGCCTTGTCCAGGTGTGGGCGCCTTGGATGGCCCTTGATTCCCTAGCTCCCAGGTTTTTGGTGGGGAGAGTACTTCCAACTGCCCCTGGATTCTCAATCACATTGAGCACATCTGCATCCAGATTCTGCTCCACACGCCCGACAACCATTCGTCAAACACAACACAAACAAAGCAGCGTTCAGCACTGACCACGGGCTGCGCTATGCAGAACAGTACCTGGCCGGGACTCGGTGTTCCGCATCTCGCTTGGACCCTGGCTATTGTAAGCAATGTATGGTGGGCACTCACCATGTTGTCAAACGCGGCTCTGGCCACCTCACTGGTCACCTGCAGGGCTCCATTTGTGTGCAGATGCTCCGTGCTCCTGCTGTCCAGCGTGTTTTAGTAGAATGCAACTCTGGATTTTCATTTCACAAAGAGACAATGAGGTCAGCAGGGGTGTAAAGAATGAATCCGTTGTTCAGCCAGCCGGGGGTTGGGGGGCCTGCACAGGCCGGCTCAACTGGTTCTTTGTGGGGGCAAACATCTCCAAAGATATCACCCAACTCGTCCCTGATAGCATTGGGGTTGCTTAGTAACAACCTCACCTGTGCCAACAGACCGTCTGTCCAGCAGTAGAACTTATTACCTGACAGGTCCCAAAGGTCATAATGAGGAATTGTTGAAAAGCCTTACATCATGACAGTCACGATCATTTCAGCACTCCCAGAACAGGACTGACATTGTCCCACTCATAGGCTGAACCTCCGGGAATCTGACCACTTCCCTGGAGGTGAGACCTTTAGTCTGACAGTCGGTGTCTGTGTGGCCCCCCTGCTGCTCAGTGGGTTCACAGGTAATGTAAAATGCCAGGTATAAAAGCACACATTTACCACACATTTAATGGTCATTTCTGTGCGATCAGAGGTGCTCTGGAGAAAGGAATTCTTCTGTGCAAAGGAGGTTTGATGCTGAGCCACAAAATATTACATTTGATGCAGGATTAGGGATGACAGGTGGTGCATCCCACCACATTCACAACACTATCACATGGATTACATCTGCAAGTCTCAAACCCCTGCATTCATTTCGCTGTAACAGTGAAGAGCATTGGACAATGGTAACATTTTCTCTAGGTTTTACCATAAGGTTGTCTTTGTAGACTTACCTTGGCTGCAAAATGTACCACACAATTGTCTCCTGATTTTAGATGCATCAACTCTGATACGCCACGTCCATTGTATGATTTGCCAGTAGGTGGAGCCAGCAGTCCACATACAGAGGATCCTATTTCAGAGGATCCGGGTTTTTAACCCTCCTATTATGTTGAAGATAGACTTAAATAACACAACTTCTCACAACATGAAATATGTCATGTGTAATACAGGTCATGTGGAACTAAACTATGCCTAAAATAGGCTTCTATAGTTTTTACAGATGTAACTTTTTAGTTTCAAAATTCAACATTTGTTGCAATTTACACAAGCAGTAGCGTTGAGGCACATTTTTCATGCGCCTTCCTCTGGATTTTCCACAATCAAGCAAAATCAAGCAATTTCAGGCATAAAATGAGGAAACAACAAACTAATATACGATTTTCAAACGATTTAAGAGTCACAGACAGATTTCCTCAAATCATAATGAAATCGTGAGAGTTTTGCGGGCAACGCTCTCCAATGGCTGACCTCTGCATAACAGGAAGTGCTTAACTGTTAATATAAAACAAGAAACCGGAGAAAGGTAAAGGAGGGAAATTCAGTGAGGCCTTGAAGGATGCAGTATTGGAGAGTGGAGAGGAGTGGCTGGTGGAGTTGTGGGCATGCCTTTATGATGTGACTTCACTATGATCGACAGGAGAAAGAGAAGTGATGATGATGAAGATGATGATGATGAGAACCCTTTGTAATGGGTTGAAACCTGTCCATAATCAGGGCCATGCCCACATTTTGCGGCGTCTTCTTTTCTTGTTGACTGTGCACACACAAGGGCAGATGTAGCCAAAAACTGTCATTAAAAACATTGTGGGAAAAAGTATGAACTGGCCACACTGACCCGCGACATAAATTAAATTACATGAGAAATCCTGACATTAATTGTCATTTATTGAATGTGCCAAGAAAACATAATTGAATTTAAAGTCTTTTATTTTTTAACAGGCTTTACATTTACAGCATAACATTGTCATTTAAAAGGACTCAAACCAAAATACAAAAAAAGAAAGTTCACTATAAAATAATCTACTATTAGTATGGTGTAAAAATACTCTTCTCAACATTAAAGGCACAGACTTCACATCCAGACAAAACCATGGCAAAGAAAGCCTACAGCTAACGTTTCTTTATTTAAACCACATTGTAGAGAACACTGACAAGCACACACATGAAGAATGAACAGGAATAATAGAGCTAATCAGTGCTTGGCCGAAAAGGTCACAGGTCAGCCCTGCAAAGCTCATGTCCACAGCTGGAAAAAGAAGCATTGTTAACTGGGCACCGTCTCAATTTTCAGATTACACAAATATCTGGTGCTGAGGTAGACCTTGTCAAAAAAAATAAATCAACATACAAACCCATTAAAAAAGTAAATTGTAACAAGAACAGAATGACATTTTCATTGGTCCACTTAGTTCTCTGCAGTGTTTCTAAGGTGAATGTGTTGCCATGGCACACTGATCATACAGCACACATTACCAATACATATGGCCTTATTGCTAACTAAAAAGAGATCTTTCTATGTTGTTGTGTTTGTGTAGGAATTCATTCTTTTTTATACACTTTTATTCCTTAAGACAAAAATGCAGCTAAGCCAAACCCACTTTGCTTTATACTTGATAAAGGCAAGTGGGAATGTAATGATACATGCAACATTGTGGGAAGAACAATATCAGCAATTTTATTTAATACAACGCAGATGGAGAAACAACTATAACACAAGGCAAATCGCTTTCAGGATAGAGCATTTTTAACACAATGACATGATCAGCGTCACACACATAAACACAACCCTTTTAAAAAAATGACATAATTTGCTGATGCCTGCAGTATTACGTCACAGTGTCATTGGCATGGGCTTATTCAGATTTCCTGTGCTGGACTTGACCAACAAATCACAAACACGCATGTGGACATCACAAACAAACACCGCTTCACCAGTCCAACAACCACAAAACATTAAATCACCATGTTCTGCTACAAAAATACCATCAAAGTCAAAGTGCCTCATTTGGCTCCCACGTAGGATTTAAAATGTAATTTCTGACTATAAAGAAAGCAACTTTTTTTCTTTCTTTTTTCATTACTCTCGTGTTTTCTGTATGATAACAAATACCATATATAGTACAAAAAAAAACTATTTCACATTTTCAAGTGTCTTGTGTACATTCTCATTTACTACAAACTGATTTTTTTCAATTTTCAGAAAAACTGAGCTTCTTGTGGACTTTTGAAATCTAACTGTAGCAGTGTGTATTATGTGGGGATGAAATACCAGCTCAGTCTGTAACACAACTCAGAAACACTTTTGTGCAAAAGGAGAAAAATATAGAGGTAGCACATACATCAGAAAAAAATGGCAGCAGAGATGCCTCTTACTGCCTCAGCCACAAACAAAGCAAACTAATAAAGTGTGAGGTCACAGAAATTAGGTAATTCAAGTATGAGATCAAGAAAATCAAACATTTTGCTAAGGCTCAAACAAAAAGAAGTTTAAAAAAAAGAGCTTTTCTGCTCAGTGCGCTGACAGCGTCAATCACTGTCAATCTCTTCACACCGTAAAACAGCACTTTTCAATTCAAGCATCTATACCTGCTACATGGTCAATATGCTACTTTCAAACGGCATAAAACCATTTACAACAGTGGAAGTACCACACCAAAAATCAACAATAGTGGAAATTAGAGCCCCGCCCATTGCGCTGGATTACGCCATCCTGACTCTAATGGACTTTCCCTGTCACTTCATATTTCATTTGTTCACAGAACTCAATCCATTCATGATGCATGTAATCTGGCTGCCTTTGTAACCCCACCAACGAGTGTCAGTGTATAAGCATGTGGCCTGGCAGAAATTATCCATAAAGCTGTGGTCCAGATTCGCTGGCCGATCATTTGAAGGCACGGTCTTTAACGACAGCTCACCCACGCAGGGCCAAATTCAGTCTGGTCTTTTTATAGCAGTGTGCCGTGAATACACTTGACTGATCAATGACGATATTAGCAGCAATACTGCAGGTTTACCAAAACAGCCCAGAACTGCTGCACACACTTACTTTTGCAAAAATAAGGAATTTGTAGACAATGTGGTACTAATTCAGCCCTGATCACTACAACAAGACAAGGTCGGTGGTAGAGCAATCAATGCATCCAAAATGCAGCCATAACCGCACACTTGACAGGGTCAGAAAACCAAATAGTACTGTTCCACAGACACTGCACAAAAAAGTCAATTCCAGTCCTGTTCATTATCACAGTTCCACAACTATGCAAAAACGGTCTACAAATACACACAGCCAAATAAACACACACATCTTTACATCGTTCTGTGAAATGGCGCGTGATGCTATCTCACACATAGCAGAGGTACAGGTACGTCTTCTCGATCCTCCAGTCTGAGGGGACGTCCTCGGGACGGTGGCCCTTCATGTGCTTCTGCATGGCTGACAGGCTGGGGCAGTACTCCTGGCAGATGGTGCACTGGTAGGGTGAGGCACCATTGTGGGTGCGCAAATGTTTGATCATGGCTGAGTAGTCTCGGGAGCGCTGGTGACACAGCTTGCATTCAAATGGCTTCTCACCTATAGGGGCACAAGGTGAAGGGTTAAGGAGAGAGGTAACACTCATCTAGTCTTTCTTCATTTTTAGTTTGTTCCCTGTTCTTCAAAACTGATTGAAAAGATTTATTGCATGAGAGGGTGAGATCGATGCTGAAATTGTGGGTGTAACATTCTGGTGCCCCTGACCCACCAGGTGGCACCATATTGTTTTGTCACTTCCCATGTGACAAATCAATATGGCGCATTCCCATGTGTTTCTCGTTATTGTTATGATTTATAAGATCCCCTGATACTACTAATGTACATTCCCAAGTGTTACGCTTAGAGTAAATTTCTGTTCTGGCCTATGTCATGCACCTTGGTGAGAATGTACAAATGAGATGAGATTTCATTAAAATAGGTTAGCATTCATTGTGAAATAATGAGTACGTTGTGTACATTTTTGGCCTCATAGTTAATTGTGCAGGTCTGTAATGTTCTCGGTTTCTGTACTGACCTGTGTGAACACGGTAGTGAGTCTCCAGCTGGTGTTTTAGGCTGAACTTCTTGCCACAGCCATTACACTCATATGGCTTCTCCCCAGTATGGATGCGCTTGTGGCCCTTGAGTGTACTTTCATCACGGAAGCAGCTCCCACAGAACTCACACTCAAATGGGTGGTCACCTGAGACAACACATGCGATTCAGTTTATCAGAGGTGCCTTGTCCACTTAGGGACTGGTTTAAATGTTCTGACAAAAATACATTTGGGCACCTCAGTAGTGCTGACTGATAAATGGTCACTAGTTGCCTGGTCTGTCAAATTGGTTTTTAAAACTCATAATAATGCAGAATCTGTAGAAATAGTTCTTGCACTTTACATATGGTACATGGCATCAGTTTCTTCCATGGGGAGATGTTGTGTGTCACACCCATGTCTGGTGAGTGCTCCAGCCAGTCAAATGGAGTGCCTGACCACAGGTGCTCTTGTCCTATGGACCATTGCACCTCCTGCTTCTCCTTCACACTGCAAACATTACACTTCAGGTTTTCTCACTAGCTATTGACCAAAAATTCATGAGGTTTCACACATGACCTCATTATTTTTGGTCACAAATCACCCATTCACTAACCACAACCACAAGCTACATTGGTAGATTCTCACTGAAGGCATCAAAACGATGAATGAACACATGTGGAGATCTGGTCTTCACATTTACCGAACCTGGAAGCAAATCAAGATGGTTTGGGGTGAGCTGGACCGCAGAGTGAAGGCAAAGGGGCCAACAAGTGCTAAACACCTCTGGGAACTCCATCAAAACCATTTCAGGTGACGACCTCTTGAAGCTCATCGAGAGAATGCCAAGAGTGTGCAAAGCAGTAATCAGAGGAAAGGGGGGCTATTTTGAAGAAACTAGTTTTCAGTAATTTCACCTTTTTTATTAAGTACATAACTCCACATGTGTTCATTCATAGTTTTGATGCCTTCAGTGAGAACCTAACAACGTAAATGGTCATGAAAATAAAGAAAACACATTGAATGAGAAGGTGTGTCCAAACTTTTGGCCTGTACTGTACATCAACAGTACTTACACACAAACACATACTTACACTGGCTATGGAGTGCAACTTAATTCTATGGATCTTTAATGCTGCGATGAGAGCCCAGTGTCACATAGACTAGCCTGAGTGCAATCATTGGGTTCTATTTTGGGCTAAAGAAACAAGCAGTGCAGGGTGCTAATGCATGTTACTAACGCATGTTTGTACATGATAACCTATTTTGTGTAATGGAATACCCTACGTGCTTCGCAGTTTCCTAATTATTCTTAATAATAAATGTGGAATATGGGAGGGAAGAGGGAAATTCATGTAAATAAGCTCGCAATGGGGGAGTGGACAATGAAGTTGGTGCAAGGGACAATACGATAATTTCAGTCCAGTTATGTGTAAGACTTTTGAAAACAACATATATTCCATATGTTACAAAATTGTGCCAGATCCCACATTTCACTATGGCACAAATAAAGAGTATTTCTTAGTGAAGCTATTCACATAACATAAATAATAGAAATAAATGAAATGTGCTTCTATTGCCATTGATAAGTGGAACATGAGCCGTAAAGTTACATAAATAATAATAACAAAAAAGAAGACCAGGACCCCAACACATCAGCATGTGTGTGGCGCACCATAGAGTTTGCGCTTCTGTTGTCAGAATAAACGCAGCATCCAGTGACAGTGCCGTGCAAAAAGTAGGTGTGTGTCCACCCTGTGGTGGACCTGTTTCTGTTCCCACCCCTTAGCCAGTGTCCTGGGACCCTGAGTACTAAGCAGTTAAGGTAAGTGAGTGAGTGAGAGATACGCAAGCAATGATGAATTGGTAGTAGTGAAACAGTCATTTATAGTGTACTTTTGTTGGGCAGAGGCATTGAGATATGAGCAATAACTTGCAGAATGGGGTGAATCTCATGCAGGGAACACATTCTGTACACTGGCTCTGGTTGTTCTACAAACTCCTGGGGTATACTTCAGTTTTCATGTAGTATACAACATTTTTAAGTTTGTGCTCGGACATACACCGTTTGTTACTGATGCTCTCTCTTTGTTCACATTTGCAAGTGATGCAAACCTGCACAGCTGCCAACTCTGCTCTGACTTACACAAATATGATCTCTGTGCTATCTGACACAGCTATGATCACAGCTGCAGTCTCTCTATCACAGATCTGTAAGCCTCAGCTGCCTGCAGTTGCCTGCTAATGGCCTTGAGAACAGAGAGAGGACAGGAGCAGCATATTAATGAGAGAGACCCCATCTGCACATCCTGCTCGGCTGCACAGTAAGAGTCTGCTCTGATAGAGACAAGTAGTCCTGATGCACAGGTAGCCCAAACCCTGCACCGAGCCTAAACGCAGCTGCTGAGGAGCACCACATCAGGGAATCGCCATGAATCACAACAATGGATTAAGCCAGTGAGGCTGCTGCAGAGGTGCCGACTAATGGAGCACAAGCTGCCTTAGCCAGATGGATGGTGTATAAACACTTCAACACATTCAGGCACATAATTAGGCTGTGAAAAACACCTATATATTTGAAACAAGTCCAGTTGCCATTGGAATAACCTTTTTTGAGATAACCATGACCTGGATACCTTCACAGATATTTAACACCCATATATTTGCCATTGCTTGCAAAGTATACGCATATAGTATTCATGTAGGATAATATTTGGGTACATCTATTGAAACACATCCATATCAGCCATCTTCCTATCTTTGAGTAGATACCCCTGTGCATGGACACTGGAGGTGTCCTCTGGTACTTTATATCATTATGTTTGCAGCAGATACTTCAAAAGGTTGAAAACAAAATAGATAGAGGCTTCTATGTGTAGCAGATGTGTTTACTTAGAGATATGCTGTCTAATCCATTAGCAGCAACCTGCTCAATCTCATAACACTGTGCACTACTGAGTAGCATGAGGTCTGTCCTCAGACACACCTAAAAGAAGAAGTTCCACCAAGAGTCCCTATTCCAACCTTCAGTCACTCATAATAACTATTTGTATAATTTTATACATTTGTGGGTTAATTAAAAAAAAATCATAAAGATGTGTACCATGGCTGTGACCTGTATGAGGACAATGTGGCATCTGGCATTCTCTGTTAAAATTTGATTGTTCACTTGCGGCCTAATTTACTCACCTGACAATCAATTTTATTCACTTGAATTATGTCTGAGCATTGCAAAACATTGCATATTATATTAAACTGATGTATATAATCCAGAATATTAATTTCACTGTACGAAATGTTAAGTAACACCATAAACACTAGAGATGCTGTCTGGAATAAACACATACTGTGACCTTTCTATTTCCTGCAGGACATCTGGGAGAAAATACATTTTCAGCTCTGGCACTCAGGTAGACAGCAGTGCAGCCGGACTGCAGCATGATGAGAAGGACGGGAAACATCCACAGAGGCCAGGTTCGTAATGTAAGAGTGCTGCTTGGAACATCCTAACCACCTCACATCAAAAATGCATTGCTGCTGTCTGGACTTCCAGCAGCACTCCCAATCTGACATACTTTCAGGACGCACGCTCAGAAGGAAATGGGTTTTGGTGTGCAGATAGAGAGGCATTCTTTTTTCCATTTGAATCCCATATGCCTGCCTGCCTCTTTTACACGAACAAACATACGGGTTTGATATCTGTGATACAGAGCGCTAAGCTGCTGCCAAGCAGCCATGGAGAATAACGGCGTCACCGCTGCAGACATAGGTAGCTTCAGGTAATAAACAAATTGTGTTTTTTACCTGCGCCAGATGCGTAGGTGTGAGTGTGAGTGAAAGAATGAGTCTGCCTCAGATTTTCTGTGTGTGTGTGTGTGTGTGTGTGTGTGTGTGTGAGAAATGCTGTAAAAGTATGACTTCTTAGCTGGTGAATAGATTTCATGTAAAAAGAGAAAAAAGACATTCTTCGAGGTTAGGCTTCCACATATGAATACGCGTGATTCAGATGTATTAGTCTGGACCCTCACTATGCTATATCTAATGTGTGTATGTGTGTGTGAGAGAAAGAGTGTACTTGGTTCCTAATTCGAAGTTCAGGGATTGGGTTAGCTTTAGGATTAGAAAAGTCTGTTAAAAATAATAATGAACACATTTTAATGAATGGGAAAATGAATGTGTGTGGTCTGTGAGAGGATGTTTACCTGTGTGAGAGCGCAGATGCCGTTTTAATGCAGTGTGGCTGGGAAAGGTTCTCTCACACTCACTGCACACGTAGCTCCGCATGCCTGCATGCGCTTCCATGTGTTGCTGCAAGGCCTTCTGGGTAGCAAACCTTTTCCCACACAGCAGACAGAACACGGCCACGTCTGTACCTGCAAACACAGATGACTGAAAGTATCAGCATGAATGGGTGGATGGATGGTAGCAAGCGCACACACACACACACACACAAGCACACAACAGTAGTAGAACAGCTCAGTATCAGTTCCAACAGTCAATAATGTATTTCTCTGCAAAAGCAATCGCTGATTCAAAAATCTATGTGAAAATGGCAGTAAAGAGCGCGCTCGTTCCCAACTCCCCCCCAAATCAATCAGCTCCTTCCTGGGAGTGGGTTTTGGGTAATGCAGCCTGACAGGCTGGTAGCAGGTACAAAGGGAGAGGTAGTTTGGAGAAAAATCTTCTTTTAGCCATTACATTGACCTCTTTTTTTTCACCCAATTACTTATTGTTGCACAACATCAAACACATCTCTTAATCTAGTCACTCCAATCTGCTGTCCAATCACCTTCAAACCTGAGATTGCTCTTGATTATTGTCCATTCACCCTCATTTACTGTCCACAGCACAGGCCTACATAACCAACACACACACACACACACACACACACACACACACACTCTCTCTCTCTCCTCTGCCCAGACCTACGTAACCCATACACATGCTCCTCTGCCCATCCATGTCTTACACATAACCTGAAGTCCACTGGCAACAGCCATAGCTAGCTGCATATATACAGTAAATAGGGTGGTAGTAGTCTAGTGGGCACCACACTCACCTATTGAAACACAAAATCACTGGTTCAAACCCCACTTTGTGTCCCTGATCTATACACTTAGTGTGTCAGGGGGGACTTCTAAGTTGCTCTGGATAAGGGCGTCTGATAAATGCTGTTAATGTAATGTAATGTAATAGTGCTGGTTTGTTAAAACAAGCTTGCATTCTGTATCCATGTCTCACAGTCATGACCAACTAAAATCAAACTAACCTTCTCTGTGCTGCCCTCAGCACATTACTCCAGTTTTAATGTCCTTATTGTCAACTGTTGTCTTAATGTCAATATGTAAATCTACATTGTTAATATTAACTTTCTCACTCACTCTTATTCCATAACTTGTTAGTTCTACTCAGACTTGCTTTCTTATGTCTGCACCATGTGAATACAGCTGAGTGCATCACTTGAAAACTCCAAGTGGAGGCCGTGTTTAATGGCTCTGAGAGAAATGCAGGCCGCGTGGCCGGAGCATCTGACAGGCAGATGTCTTCAGGAATTATTTACTTCTTTTGCCTCAACCCCAGTGCCCGCCGCAGCCACAGCAGCACGTTAATGGGGCTGGAGTGGCTGGCAGGTTATTTAAGTTCTCTGAACGGGGCCGATAATGTGAACAGCCCACTGCTCTCCATCGCTCCAGTCCTAAAATATACAAAGAGATGAGTGCACTGCAGGTCCTCCGTAATGTGCTGTTCTACAGATTGAACACTGCAGTGGTAGGGTACGTTCAAAAACTTCTAGTACTCTATTTACAGTGAAGCAGGATAACACACATGGACTTTTATTTCAAGAAATCTGACATTTTATTCATAATTCAGTAATCAAGTTACAACAGCAAGAATACGACACACAATGATTTTGCACAAAGGGTCAGAGATGACCACTTCTTATTCTCAACCATCAAAGGGCTTGAGGGATCATGGGTAGTGAAGCAGATGAAAAGGCAAAGAGAATGGCCGATCTGGGGAGCCGGGCAGCTTTGTTGCAGGAGGTTGAGTGTGAAAGCTTGAAAGGGTCGGAGGTCACAGGGCACAGGGAGGCAGATGTGAAACACATACACACATACCCTTTAGGGGGAGGGGACCTCTGACCCCCACTGAGCACCAGGACAATAAGGATGAAAACAGTGTGCTTGCAGAAAAAGACCCCCAACAACCACCTGATCAACTTGCTGCTAAATCTCACCCTCAAGATTACCATTAAACAGAATCTAACACTAAATCTGTAAAGCTGCCTCGTTAATTACTTACATGCTGTAACATCAAGTCTTTTCAAACCCATTATGGGATGCATATGAATCTACATTGGTAAGAGGACATATGCCCGAATATATATATACTAAAAACAAGCAACGCAACTAATTCAGTAAAATAAATTACATGTGTTTTCTACGCATTTGAGATTAATTCCACTCTGCCTTCAATCCGACCAAATCCACCGAATCAGATATGTGGAGAGCCGTCGCTGCAAGTAAGCGAGCAGATCATTAGTAAACAGGGGGCAGCGCCGCTTCATTGGCATTCAGGCAGGGTTAGTACGGCACATTTAAAATTCAGCCTGATGAGGTCTACAAAATCAAACCGTTTGTTACTGCTATTGAAGTGTCTTCAGGCAACAGGCAATTAAATTGGAATTAGTGTAGGGAATGAGATACAGGAGACTTGGGCCCACAAGGCACAGCTGTCAGGATGATTTCTGGACTTCTATCAAGTGAACAGTAACAGATCCACAAGAGTAAACAAGGCCAGCTCCTTTGGTCAGTGGCACCTAGCGCATGCATGGCAAACACACCGCGATGTCAGGGGTGGGGGTGACTGTCCAAATGCTAGACAATTTAAAACAAATTGTACCCACCAAGAAACTCGAAAGGTTAATGGCAATGGTTAAAAACTATTTTCTCTATGCTACTACAAAGTGAAAGTGATTGTTTTTGTCATTGTGCTGCACAGCAAGCACAGCACATGGTGCACACAACGAAATGTGCATTTAACCCATCACCCTTAGTGAGCAGTGGGCAGTCATGAAAGGCACCGGGGAGCAGGGGGTTGGGGATGGTGCCTTTCACAAGGGAACCTCAGTGGTGCGGATTTGGATTTAAACATGTCCGATTCCCTACCAGTCCAATTCTTGCCCACTAGGGCACCACTGCCCCCGTAATAATTCATATCAAATCTTCAAATCAGTTTTGTGATATCTGGCAACAAACAAATGCTGCCTCACACACTGCAGGGCAGAAAAGGACACTACAGCTAATAAAAGTGCATGTTCAGATGTTTCGTGCATCTGAATGTCTACAATACACTTGTAGAAATATTTCCAGTTCCAATTTTAAATGAACATTATTGTTACTGTTTATGTTCTGTATGCAAGACAAATATTCTGTGAATATACAACACATGGTAGCTGCCTAGTGGGTAACACACTCGCCTATGAACCAGAAGACCCAGGTTCAAACCCCACTTACTATTATTGTGTCCCTGAGCAAGACACTTAACCCTGAGTGTCTACAGGGGAACTGTCCCTGTCACTCTGTCGCTCTGGAGAAGGGCGTCTGGTAAATGCTGTAAATGTTTAGGTTTAGAATTTTTTAAATATGTAGTACATTTGTATGAAGGGAAGTGCCTGAGGAGGACATTCCCGCTCCTGCTCCAACATCAGAATGCATTGTGTCCACATTTACTCAAGCAACCATTTGGACAATGACAATGCAGCATGGCTCAGAAGTGCAGAGGAACCCCAATTAACCCTCCTCGTTGGCTAATTTTTGAAACTCTCTCCTTTCTTCCAGCCACTTCTGAATTTCATCTGCCTCCCAAAGAATAAAATAATCGCTCTGTTATGCCTCTAAGATAGACGGGTTACAGAAAGATGGAGTGTGTGTATGTGTGTGTGTTTGTAAGGCATGCAGAGCCATGACTAAAACAGTGATCACGACAAGCATTTCACTGTGAGACAGCACTGACTTTACGCCACTGTCAAAACAGCATCACAGATGCTGCCTTCTGTCACTGGGAGAGATGAATTGTCCCAGCATGGAAGAGAACTCATTCTGTCAGCTGTTCCACTTTTCTCCTGCAGAGGCCACTCTCATCAACACACCTCTCCTTTGGGGTGACATTTCGGGACCGGTGCCGTTGTAGTTTCAACCTGAACTCTGCTATTCTGATGTGTGTCTGATGATAAGACCAAACCATTAGGAAACACACACACACACACACACACACAGACAAAGCTCTCCACATTCCTCCAGACAAGAGCCAGACGCCGTGATGACCAATCAATACTAATGAAGGCCAGTCAATGCTGATTACCACCAACGCAGTGAAAAGCTGCACAGAAGAGAGCAGGAGTTTTACTCTCAGCTTTACTATGAACCATGGTATAGAGATTAGAAATTACCCTACTATGCCGTACTGTGAAGGGATAGAATTATACGTACATAATGATCATAATGAACCAAAGTTCATTTTGTAGTCAAAGGGTTAAAATCTAATTTCATCGCTCGGCTGCCACTCGCACTTTTATATAGATGTAGAGAGATAGATGTTGGCGTGAGGAAGATGTTGGTTATGTGTGATGACGTCAGGGTAGCAGGCAGCTGCAGACAGAATAAAGATAGACCATTTGTCTTTATGCAGCTTAGAAACCCTCATGTAGGGCTTCACTTTTTCACACACTGGGAACTTTTTTCCTTAACCCCTCTTTTGGGCAGTGCCCCATTAAAGAGGCTTTGCAGAGGGGTCAGGGCAGCAGGATAAAGGCGGTATAATTGACATGTGGCCGCGTCCCCGTCTTTCCCATGGCTGAAAGAAAAGACTGCTGACGCGAGACCCTAGTTTTCGACCTGCACTTTTACAAAAGGGATTTTATTCTTCAGTCCTGTTAGATGACCTACTGACCTGAGGGGTTCTTCAGCATACAGAACAGAATGAAAACAGTCCCCCCAAAGAGTTCAGAATTGCTGTAAAATCTTATATTGTATTAGAAGTCTCTAATTCTATATGAGATATATGGTAAAACTTTATGGCACATTAAAAAAACAAGGAAAATATGTCATGCAAATCTACAAACAAGAAGTAACATTTTTAAACAGGGCTTTATATTCATATTGGTAAACCACTGCTTTGTGATGATCTTACTCAAGCATCAGAATAAATTTGATAAAAATATAGCATTCACTAGGGCTGCACAATACAGGGGAAATTGTTACATTGTGATATGACATGTTCATGTGCAAATTATTTAATCACAATGGCTTCTAACACACATTTGCAATTGCAATTTTATTTGAAAATGTCAAGGTTCTGTGTTGTATTCACTGCGTAACAGATGCAATGTGTGAGCTGACAGTGATTCATTAAAAACTGGAAAATGCTAAACAAAGCCTTTTTTCTGGTGTTGCTATAATTAAATGCAAAAGTAAAGTCACTGCAAAGTATCCCGATTTGGCAAAATCTTAGCAAGGCTTCCCATTTACAAAATACAAAAATCCAGATGATGAATGTGTTTCAGTAGCATTATATACTGTTTGTTTTGTTCACATGCCAATCGTGAGAGGCAGGAAGGAGTGAACAGGAAGCACTAAACAAGCAGTGGGCATAAATGGTGCACATAGAGCTGGATGTGGTGCACACACACGGTCAACATGTCCAACAGTTACAATACCCATCATCCATTCAGGGATGCGGTCTCACTGAATTCAGAACACAATTGTTGGGCAATATACGCACTTAATTGGGAATAAAAATATTAATCTGTCAAGTCAGGTACTGATCAAGTCAGGGTTCAAAGGACAAACAGGGTAGCCATGCATGTACCTGATCATAGGTAATGTCAGTCATATTTAAGTAACAGTAACCTGTAAAATGTCAGTACATTAAAGAGCAAATCTGATGCATGTAATGGCAGGTAACCGCTAGCCAGCAAAATTTATATCTCTGTGTTGAGCATTGAAAGAAATGCACAATATTTTGTGGCCCTCGACACTGAATGTGTTTGCAATCAGCAGGCAACCTCTAAGTGTGGGTATTCACCCAGGTTTTAGACCATATTGCCAATCTGCACAGCCCTATTATTCATACAGCAAGCTTTTACAAGGCTCTCCGCTGTGCACCCAGGTTGAATTATGGGTGGATGTCCTCAGCTGCATCTGAACAAAACCAAACAGGTGATTTTCAGTCTCTCTACACTTCACCTGGTTCAGGCGTTTCTGGCTGTTGCCAAGTGCGACCTGAGTGGTGTCAGCAGCTAGATGGTAAAGGAAATGTCAGCCTCCTATTGGCTTGTTTGGAGTAGCCTTGCACTACCACAGAGAACACGACACAAACATTGGTAGTCCACCAGAGAACTTACCACAGATACACACACGTATACACACACAAAAGCACTACTTGTCCTCTGAAAGAGGCAATAATGTTCTTGCCAGACAATAAACAGAGATCACTCTCACCTCAGCACCCAGCTGTGGAGAATCACACTTGAGTAGGGCACCGGGGATCAGCAAACCGACCCTCAAACTGCTGGAGCCCACACAACACACAGAGAAGAAAACACCGTTCCGGTGTTCCCCTCCACCACATTCACAAAGCATGTTGCAGTAAAAAAAAACAGGAGGTAAAACTAGAACCTTGCGTTGTTCTGTTTAATCATCATACTACATTTACAGCATTCCCCATATATTTACATACACAGCACTTATCAACCGCCCTTATCGACAGAGCAACTTACAATCAGTAGTTACAGGGACAGTCCCCACCTGGCGATAGTCAGGATTAAGTGCGATTTTTCATAGGCAGGTGTCTTACCGACTAGGCTATTACCACCCTACCATTACCATAGCTGATGAATTATTGATTATTTGATTATTGAACTACGATTATTTTAATAATGAGTCTGCAAATTCCTTACAGGTAATAATGTAGAACCAATCACAACTTAGATCAAGTTTCAATTGATTCACTGTTTTTTATTAATTTATTTATTCATTCATTCACTCTTCAGTAATATAAACCCTGAGATTTTATTCAACCTCAGAGGCTATTGTGCCCAAGCAGTGCAAACCAAGCACAATGGGAGAGATGACCTGTTCACATTTTAAACGCGTTCAAGATATGATCTGTGACAGCTCTGTCGCTTCTGTCATCAGTATGTGGTGGGCTTGGTGTCAGATGTTTCTCAGCCCATTCCCAGATTTCCAGCAAACTTCTAAACACCAGAGAGTGTTCTGTTCTGTACATCTTATTGTATTCGTTCTCTTGGCATTTTACAGGCTTACAACTAGTAATGCCCCAACATCCGCTGACCGAGGACAAGCCTTGCCTCAAATGACCCTGAGCCTTGATCGGTGGCAAAGTGAGAGGCATGCTGGGTAATCTAGCAGTGTGCGAAGCAGCGTGCTAAATAATTAACACAACAAGAGATGCGTTGCTCGTGTTTAACCACTGTTTATTTGATGGCCCAGTTCACCCAAGTCATGCGATGTTACCCTCGAGTAACTCTGCATTCTGGCTCCCAAATTGTTTTGCATATTCTACCATACGACGGGGACTAAAAATAAAAATTGGCAAGAGGCACTCCAGGAATTCATCTGGGATACAGACTGTCCACACACACACACACACACACACACACACACATAGACAGCATAGAAAAGCTTCTCATCCAGGCCATTGATGGAGGTTGAGAAAGTGCTTTAAACCAATAAATATCTCTGCTCTTTGAAGATGATGTTACACAGAGGCAACAGACGTGCAGTGCTGTAGGATTCTCGGCTGCACTCCGCCAATAAAGCGTGCTGTGTGTGGACGTGCGGCGGCGGCCTCAAAGTAGGTCAGCTCTGTGCCGATGACAGAGAGTAAACAACAGCACATGATGTTTTTTCTCTGAGCCTTGCACTGAATACAAACCAGCCCTCTTAATCAGCCGGGCCGCCACACCATCTTGACCTCTGACATTTGACACACTGACAGGGTCCAAAGATTCCATGCAGTACTGCCCGGCTGTTATTAAAAATAACAAGCAATGGCCAAGTAAAAGCATTTTGTAGTTTCTACTTTTTCTCACATTTGTTTAGCAAAAAGCTTCTAATTGTGGAAGATTCTTGTCTCGTCTATGCACCACTCTTCTGAGACAGATCCACAGATTGTCAGTGACTGGACAATGAGGGTCATGTACTGTAGATTTTAAGGTGTGGACCCCATCCTCTTTGTAACTTTGCGGATCGTGTAAATTAGATGGTAAGCGTAAGGCCTGTATTTGAGTGCCCAAAATTTTGCTCGCTCAACAATTGTACAAAACAAGATATGTATAAAACACAAATCATGTATAAAATGTTCAAAAGATATTACTTTAACTTTAGTTAATCTCACAGTATCCAAGACATTTTAAGCAAGGGTGCCACTCTAGTAATTACGAATGTGATCTGTCACATCCAGTTGGATGTTTTTAATGCTGTCTGAGTGGAAGGCTCCGGAACACTAAAAACTAGTTCCGGCCTCCCGTACCCCTGGCTGGACGTGCTGCCAAACCTGAAATAGAGACGTGGATGTTTACAACTCTGGGAGAGGAGGTAGAAAATTCTGTGCCTGGTTAACACCACCTCTATGCCGACATGCATTAAGTATTTATGCAGCGTGTGCTGTGTGTGGTTATGGTTACACCCCGCCATTTCAGGCAGCTTCTCTGTTTTCCTGGTGGGGACCAGGTGACAGCACCAGCACTGAGCAATCTTCATTTACACCAGTCTGCACCAGCTGAACTAAATACTAATAAACATGCAAAGGAGCCTAATGCTTAATGACAGTGTGCCTATTGTACTTCATCAAGGTTTTTTTAAAACCATGCATTTTCCTCACCAGCGAGTGGGGAGGCCATGCCATGCCCGGCCAGGCCATAAGCAGGATGAAATGGAAATAACACAGGGCTGAAATGTAGTATGACACCAGTGACGTGCCAGCCATGGGTGCCACAGCAGTGCCACACCACCACGCGACTCACATCCGTGCCAGAGGTTATTAGTGGTTGAAACAGGAGTGGGTCTGGCAATCCGCTGCTGAATTATGAAGCTGCAATCAGCTTACAGAAACCAATATGAAACGCACACCTATTTTACAGAAACTGGCCCATCAAGCTAGGGTTCCAAAATATCAGCTCCACCACACCTGACGCCACTATCCGCTGGTTTGATAACTGTCCGATAAGAGGCAACAGGTGCAGTAGAGCAGGGAAACACTAAACTGTGTGGGGTGGCCGGCGAGAATGCTGTGTTGTGTTAGAGTAGAAGGTCCTTACTTGAGTGTGTCTTCTGATGGCCCTCCAGATCTTCTTCTTTTGAGAACTGTTCACCACAGCAATCACACACAAGGGCTTTGGATCCAGCTGTGAAAAGATCAGTCAGGATATGTTACATAGTGGAATGGCAGATGGAACATGACAAAATAAAAAACTAAAGGAATTAGATTCAATTCTGGCAAAAAGTATATGAATATGAAGATTATATTGAATGATTACTTTAAAAAGGGAGAAGTTTGAAGGGCTGATTGACAGCCATCATGCACCATACTTCCTCATTCAGGACCATTTAAACACCTGTGAACACGTCTCTTGCCCCAGTGTAGCGCAGTGTCCATCTCCTCCATTTCCAACCATTCTCCTGAACCCTTTTTTACACAGTGCATTTCAGTAGACATCACTAACTTGATCTCTGCTGCAGAGATCAAGGGACATCTTGGGACCACACCCAACACCAACATGTAGATTATCAGCAGAAAGTGACACCTGCTAGACCAGTGATCTCAGGCAAAACTGACTTGATTTGATGACAGTAACACAAATCTGAATATGTTCAGTAGTGATTGATTTACAGTAAATATATAGATACTTCACATGCATTATCAATTGTATTAAAAACATTCTAAGCACATTTTACTTTCGCATTATGGTTTAATTTCATTTGAATTGCATTGGGCACATACTATAAACCCCCCAATTTGTCAAATGAGAATTGAGTTGAATTGGTCCCTAGTATGTTCTAAAAGCCAGTTCAACAGTATGTGGAGGGAATTTTGTCTGAGGTTTATATAACTATAGAACCATTCTTGCACCTTTAAAACCTAAAAAGGTATTGGAATGTCTGATCCATAAACCAATTTAATGACATTGTGTTAAAATACAGAGAGGTTGGGGTGGTTACAGAGACATTTGAGGCATACTAGAGAGGAAGAAACAGGGAAAGGGTGGAATAAAATCTCTAGAACATTGCATAATGTTCCTTAAAACAGTGGTGTACAAACCAAACAGTTCCCATGAAAAACAATCACAATCATTATTCTTTTGGCAAGATTGACTGGTTTCAATTTATTCTTGCCGTCCACTCACCAGACACCTGGCTGTAGATGATTAAATCAGCGTATTAATTTCAAATGCCTCTTCATGCAAAGAATTTATCAAGATTTGGCTTTGAATATGAATGTTCTCCAAATCATAAATCAACACAGTGAAGGAAGGTTTGATAGATGTTTGAAGTAAAAACATGTGAACACACACAGCACACAACACCATTAACTATTGACTTGAACTATTAACCACACCTTGTCTGGTCATTTGATTATAATCCTGTTTGTTTGCCTTTCACTATCAGAATATAATCCAAAATCTTGTGCTGTGTCCTTGTTATTCCACCTTCAATCTTCTCCATGAGTGTGCATGTGGTTTTTGGTGTCTATATATTGGATTACTTTGGCTTTGTTTCAGCCATCATGTCTATGTTCCAGTGTGTTTCTCACTTCTCTAAACTTCCCTGGCGAGCCTCTTTATACAAAAATGGTACGTTTGCATTCTTGTATTCACAATCAAAAAATCTAGTATGATTATTACTATAATCTGAGCCCAGTCTGAAATGAAAGTCAATAGTTCTCAGTTCACACAACCAACCTCTGTGAACATCTTTAACATGGCTGGTTGTAAACATGGTGTTCTTGTGGGATTCAGGATAAATATAACCTCTACTCCATGTCTGCTCAGTTACGGCCACAACAGAAATGACCCCCAATTTATAATGCCATTCACACATCACAAACACAATTCTGAATCCAAATGCGATCAGTTTTCTGGGTTCTCCTTCACAGTAGCTCTCCTGTTTCCTCTGAGTATGTCTGAGTGTGTTTTGTGAGAGAGTGTTACAACAGACATCTGTCAAAATGTCAATTTGTCTGGGAGTCTGTGGTGAGCCCTGTGCATGTGAATGTAAATGAATTTGTGTTGAAGTATGTTTGTAGTCTGTAGTCACTTCTGACAGCTGGAGCAAACTGGGGATAAAGAAAACAAATAAAATTGTGAATTCCTGAGCCAATATGTTCCAGGAAGCTCTAGGCTCACTGCACAGCCTGTAGACATCAAGGCAGGCTACTGCTGGCGCCACAATCAGCCTCCATCACAACACTTTGTCTCGCATACAAAAATGCCAGCCAGCGTAGAGCAGAATACAAAATCAGCCCATTACAGACTGGAGCACTGCTCGATATGAGAGGATTTAAAGCTGCTGAGGCTTTAAGTTAGGATACATTCCTTATACTGTCAACAATTTCTCTACTACCAAATCTCTTTAAACTGTCAACATCAATTAACATCCTAACACAACCTGTGGTCAATAACCAGTCAAAATCAATTCACACCCTACCACAACCAGTATTCCATAACCTGTCAACATCAATTCACACCCTACCACAACCAGTATTCCATAACCTGTCAACAGTAATTCACATCCTACCTGAGGTCAAGAATGTTCTGGAGCAGCTTTTAATTCAAGATGTCTATGTACATTGCTGCAGTCATTTTTCCCTTCTATCCTGACTAGTCTCCCAGTTCCTTCAGCTGAAAAACATTAGTGGGGCTGAATGTTGGAAGTACAGATTAGTCTGCATCATTGAAGTTAAAAGAATGATCCAAGGTATTAAGACAACCTCCCAAGAGAACACTAGTAGAACAGGATGAATACACATCTATGAAAGTTGTGAATGAAATAACATTGCTCAGCCAGACAACCATGTGCCCTCTGTCCTTTGGATGGCAGGAATGTGACACTACCCCCTGCCCTGGGGCTTGGACCAAGAGTCATAGAAGCCATGGATGAGGGCTGGTTTATAAAAGTGTCCCGAGCAAGAAACGTAACCCTGAGCTGCTCCAGGGGAACTGTAACCCCTGATTGTAAGTTGTTTTGGATAAGGGTGTCAGCTAAATGTCGTAAATGTAGGACTATGATGACTGAGATAACCTCTAACGGCAGCAGTCCAGACACACAGTTTCAATCCATGGTGACGTGCTGGGAGAGCACAGCCCCAACACCAACAATCAGAGGCATTGACTAAGGGTCAAGATGGACCAGGATGGGCTGACGTGAATGACATGACAGAGGGATGTCAAAGGTGCGGACAGGTCACTGTAGGTCTGGATGAATAATCTATAGAAATTGGCAAACCCAAGGAAGCACTGGAGCTGCTTAATGTTGAGGTTGGTGTGGGCAGCCCGGTATCACATGGCTGGGCCATTGGACAGCCCTTAAGAGCTGATTGAGAATCATCTGAAAATGGCCTGGTTTGTGTGAAAGGTTAGGATTAGGGACTCCAAAGTCTCCAATTTCACATAGAGGTGGTGGTCCAGGAGCCATTGTAGGAACTGAGGAGCAATCAGGGGAGAACACTAGGATATCGAAAGTATATGAATGTATCAAAAGTGAAAATTATGATATGAAGATGAATCGGCCAAGAAATTCACAGAGGACTTAGTTCGGAAATAATTGGAACCCTTAGTGAAAGTTGATAGAGACACAGAAGGATCACTAGATAGATCACTCATAGTGGCAACTGGATGTGGGGAGCCCAGTTTTACATTCATCTCCCTGCCGAATGCACACCAGGTGATAAGCATTGTGTAGGTCTAGTTTGGTAAGCTAACAAAAAATTCAAATGTGTTCAAGTTGTGAAGCAGAAGAGTTTTTTTTTTTTTTTACGATTTCCTGTTGTTGATACATTGGAGGACTCCATCTTTCTTATTGACAAAAGGAGCTCATGGCAAGCACAGTCTTAAATGAGAAGTTGGGATTAGCTGGGTCTTTACCAACTATATAGTATTGTTTATCTATATCTAAAATATTAAAGTAATGCAATGAGAATAAATTGAAGGAGCGCCCTCTGCTGTGTGCTTTTCTTCTTGTGTATGTTTTTTAGTGGTCAGCTCTGTGGTTCATATATGGTGCACTAGCTATTGATCTGAAACATAATAACTTGAATGCATTTTATGGATAAAAACAGCAAAGGTAAGATATACTTTATGGTTAATTTACGCTGTTCTTCTGCTGCTTGTAATCTGCAACTGTACCCAAGTAATAGCTATGCCTCTTGCTTGTTTATGTGCTTGGTGTTGTAATTTTATTTATGTTATGTTGTTTTGCACATTTAGTTGAGATTCTGCTTGTTACATCGATATGTGTCATGCATATGTCTGTACATGTTTAGCAGCTTTTTAAAGTATTTAAATGGCAGCAACTCTCAGCCTACCTTTGGTAGCCAGAGCTATCGGGCTCAAGGGAACACCTTGTGAACAAACAATTCACATCTCAAAACAGCCGTCGTTCTTTAACCCGTCAAAAACAATCCATATCCCACTACAACTAGTGTACCTTGGCCGATCACCAAATCACATCCTACCACAGCCAGCATTCCCAAACCTGTCAACAACAATTCACATTCCACTACAACAGCTGCCCTTAACTTGCCAACACCAATTCAGAGAAATGAACCGACACTTATTTTAGCATTGCTGCAATCAAAATGTTCCACTGCTTCCTGTTTTGAATGAAGACAAGAGATTGGATTGATAGAGAAAGAGAGATGATGGCCTGACGGCAGCTCCTTCAGGACCACTCTCCCTGTATGGCTCCCTGAAGCCAATCATGAGGGAGGTCTGACAGTAAACAGGATACCTATAATGCTGTGAAACTTTCACTGCTCTTTGCTTCCTTCCACTGCTATGCTCTGCTCATGCACTCTTGGAAGCCATGGTTGTGCAGAGCAGAGAGCTTCATTAATGCTGGGAACTGGGTACAGTATGTTCTTGGACAAACATCTGCGAGCTCATAAATGCTCCAGAACGTTGGCAGAACATCCTGACCTGCCAGCTGTACATGACGTCAACGCAATGAGCGGCAGGGGGTGGCGACATGCCAGTAGACAGCTCTCACTGGCACAGGACCCACATCTACCATCCGACGTCTTCACACTGCACACATGCACACACACAAACTCACAGTTTTCACCCCCCCCCCCCCCCCACACACACACACACACAATCAAGCTCACAATTTGTATAAACACATGCATGCAAACATCCTAGCTCACACACAACACACGTAACCACAAACAGGTTTCACTCAGAACACAGAACACCTACACACACCTACACACACACAAAATACAGTGTCCACTTTACATTCTCACAGACTGTATCTGGAATGTTGCTATTTTTAAAAGAAGGAGATTTCAACATCACAGAAGAACTTTTCCAGGAGAAGGGAGGGTTGAGGTAAGGATATATGCATCCACAATGTCACCATACTCGCATTCAGCTGGATGCCCTCTGGTTCCCTGACAGAAACATTTGGAGAAGCTCAGCATCCAAATTTGTTTCTATGTAATGTTCACCTCACAGAATTCTGGGCAATTGGCCCGTATCCATGACAAGGCTGACAACACTGGCATCCTCTACAGTTTATACTGCAGGAAACAATTTACGAGTGAAGGCGAGTGAAGAAGACCATGGATGTTACAGTTTTTCTTGATTTGACCTGCTTAAAGAGACTGGGATCCACTTGATTTTTATCATCACACACCGTTAACATGGATGTCCTTCAAGCAGTCCAAACTCTATTGTTGTAGATGTAATAACCAAACAGAAACCACATATTCCTACCGATTAGAAACAACCTAGATTAGTATTCAATTACTGAATCACTTGTTTGACGCTCCTTTACACAAATCTTTACACAATCAGTCTGCAAGCCTTAAAAGGTGCCACGTCTCTGTTGTGCTTTGCAAACATGGATGGAAGAGGTCTAATGCAGATAAGAGTGAGAGTAAGAGGAAGAGGGGTCAGAGAAAGAAGAGTCTGTGTATGAGGTGGAGCTGTATTTGGAAGGTATCAAGTTTCAGATGAAATTTGGGCAACCTGTTCTAAACAGAAACACTGATGCATCCATTGTCAGAACTTTTCGGCAGGACAACAGGTAATGTTTCAGTACAGTATCCAGAAATATCTTCAGTGATATACACTATGTAATTTTTCCTCATTCCCATTACATGTAATCTTTATAGAATCCAATGGTCACCATTTGCTGAGCAGAAGGTTGGGCTTGTTGTGAACATGGTTGAGGTAAAAAAAATACCATAATGCTGTGTGACATCAGACAGCAATGATCACAGATCAGGGCATATTTAGAAACATCAACAACGTGAGCCTGACCACCATCAACCACATGATAGTGAAGTGATTGCCATTGTGAAACACTGCAGCACAGCACACGGTGACACAACAAAATGTGTCCTTCTGATTTTAACCATCACCCTTGGTGAGCAGTGGGCAGCCATGACAGGCGCCCGGGGAGCAGTGTGTGTGGATGGCGCTTTGCTCAGTTGCACCTCAGTGGCACCTTCCAATTACGGGGCCACCACTGCCCCTAAGATGGAACCATATGGTCATGATGCAACTCTATAGTTCAATTTCAAAGGAATGCTGACGTCGTGAAGGAGGCCAGATGCCAATATATGGAGGTAAGGAAATATTACAATACTGTAATGCCTTGTCATATCATGCAGTTAGAGTCCACTGGAATCACCTTTCATTGTAATTTCTGCATTTTTACTTATAATGGAGCTTGAAGATGAGGAGGCACGTCATGTTTTCAGCTGACTACCCCCACTATTGGCCCATACTACAAAAAACACCCCATAATATTCCTGAAAGCACTTTATGATAGGTTGATCTCACCTGAGGAGAGAGGGCTGTTGAGGCCTGGCATGCCACTCTTCGTCATTATCTTGGACAATGGGTTCCATCACTCTCGCATTGTCATTGAGTGTTTTACAGCATACCCTTGCATGGTGATGCAGTTCCACCCACCATATTCCACATTTTGAATCCCATTGAGGGGTTCTTAGAGGTGGAAGGTTTATGATAACCATGCCTCTGAGCAAATGCTCTGGCTGAATGCAATGACTGCTGCCGCCCAGGAAATAGGTGCAGAAGCATGTCAAGGCATTCAAGAAGATTTTTCCCTAGGTGCATTGCAAGAGATGATATTGAATATGATGTGGATGAGGCCACGTGGCCCCATCATCAAAGAGAGAAGAGACTGAGAATCCATAGTGACTATTTCTTATAATTTGTACTTTGTTGTGCAGTTTTTAATGATTGATTGGCAAGAGCTCATACATTGTGCCTTGTTTGAAGGCAAAATTTATTTTTGGCATGTTAGAGCATTCTGCAAACAAAATTAGTCATTGTGACCATGAGTGCCGCTGTTTAGGCCTGCATGTTAACTGCTTTGAAAATGTGGAGGTCAAGTTGCATCAAAGTTAATCAAGTAAAACTGTAAACCCAGCATTCCAAGCAATCCTGGAGGGTGGAGCATACCTGAGTGTGACAGCAGGTGCATCCTCAGCCGCAGACTGTCCAGGAAGAGCTTTCCACACACCTCACAGCCGTATGTCTTCATTCCACAGTGGAGCTTTCTAGTGAAGAGGGAAAAGGACAAAGATAAACTGATAATTCTTGATTGTGTGTATGTATTCATTATTGTATTTCTGTCAACATCTTTTCATCAGATAATGTTTTTGTTTCAGAATTTACACCATCTGGTTAGAGCATCTAAATGATTAAAAACATGTCATCAGATATAAGTTTTTTTATTGTATTTTTTTTCTGTCAGACTTGACCAGGTCATGGAACTGTCCGGTCCTGTCCTGAACAGCCATTGCATTCAGTAAGAAACATACAGTGTGGCTGTTATGCTCTGCCACAGCCTCCCATTTGGCTGCAGTAATGACATCTGTCTAGGGTTGCATACAGGCTACTCAACTGGAATCTATGCCTCTGTCTCCCGGCACAACAGCAAGTACAGAACCTCAGAGCAAACAGACTCTGCAGAGTCTGCACCTTTAGGTCTACAAAATGTAATGTAATATAATGTAATCTAGTGAGAAACTCTATATACAGTAAGAGTCAAAAGTTCTTGTTAAAGTTTTTTTCTACATTGTACATTAATACCAATTAACTCCTATCAAGGAACACATATAAAATTATTTTGAAAACCAAAAACTGTTAAACAAGCTGGAAGATGTTTTACATGTTAGATTCTTCAAAGTAGAAGTTTTTGCTTTAATGACAGCTCTACGCCCTCTTTGCATTCTCTCACTCGGCTTCATGAGTTCGTCGCCTGAAATGTTTTTTAATTAACAGGTATGCTATGTTAACAAGTTATTTATTTGCCTTCTTAATGTGTCTGAGACCATCAGATGTGTTGTGTTGGGTTGGTCTATACAGTGAGTAGCCCCATTTGATTAGTGGTCTAATCATTACTTAAAAGACATGAATGTCAGTCAATCTGCAAATGAAAGAACTTTGATCATATCCCCAAGCGTAATTGCAAAGACCATCAAATGCTATGATGAAAATGGCTCTCATGAGAACCACCCCAGGAAATGAAGACCAAGAGTTACCTCTGCAGGGGATGATAAGTTAAGTAGAGTTGTCAGCCTCAGAAAATGCACATTAGCAGTTCCTCAGATTACTGTCCACGTAAATCACAGTGTTCAAGTAGCAGACACATCTCAACATCAGTTGTGTGGTGAATCGGGCCTTCATGGTCTTGGGCCAAGACACACAAGGAATGGATGTTAGACCAATGGAAATTTGTCCTTAAGTCTGATGAGTCCAAGTTTGAGAGTTTTGATTCCACCCACCATGTCTTTGTGAAAAGTAGAACAAGTGAGCGGATGGTTTCCATGTGTGGTTCCCACTGTGAAGCTTTGTAGAAGAAGGTGAGATGGCATGGCTTTGTTAGTGACACTTTCCAAGGTACACTTAACTAGCATTGCTACCACAGCATCCTGCAGCTTCATGCCATCACATCTGGATTGTGCCATCATTTGTTTTGCAACAGGACACACCTCCAGGCTATGTAAGTGCTTTTAACCCATCACTCTTGATGAGCAGTGAGCAGCCATGGGCAGTGGTTGGGGACAGTACTATGCTCAGTGGCACCTCAGTGGCATCTTGGCATATCAGTATTCTATTACGGGGCCACTTCCTTAATCGCTAGGCCAAGGAAGAGTGCATCAGAAGACCTGGCCTCCAAAATCACCTGACCTATACCCAGTTGAGATGGTTTTGGATGAGTTGGACAGCAGAGGGGAGGCAAAGCAGCCTACAAGTTCCTCCGGGACTTCAAAACTATGAGAATGAAAAGATCGTGGCTACTTTGAAGAATCTAAAATATGAAGCATATTCAGATTTTTTGGTTTACATAATTCCATATGAGTTCCTGCATAGCTTGGATGTCTTCCGTAATCTAGTGAATATGTGAAATGCTAGATTTGATTCAGTGTCCAGCCAGGAAGAAGGTGTGAACTGACACTGTCCTGTCATGAGCAACGGGGACAGGATGTTTTATGTTGCAGCTGCAGTGTAGAATGAAAGATATTAAAAATATTTCATCATTTTCTGTTCAGAATTTTCAGTATTCTGTCTATATCAAATGTCATTCCTGTCCAATTATTTATACATCCCTCCTGTTTTTAATGTCAGCTTATTCTGCCACATTGACTTCACTGAGCCTGAGTTGTCCTGCTCATATTTGTGCATCTGTGCTCATTAACTCACACAGCCTTGTTTTCATAATGACAGCAGATAAGTGGTGACTCCACCCACTTTCAGCTCCACCTCAACCAATAACTAAGATGATAGAATTAGTGCCTGCATCACAGAAAGGTAACACCGGGTAAACACATCCACATGACGCTGCTAGCAGGTTGGATAACACCAGCAGCTGCCTGGACAGTGAGAGTCAGCTGATCATTTGCACAGTCATTACAACACACACACAAACACACACAGATTCCAAGCAGCAAGGAATCTGCCCAATCACACATGGCTTACATTAACACTCAAAAACATGTTGCTCAACTTCATAAATAAAAGTTCATCCATCCATGTCAGGACGCCACATTCTCACCATAAAAAAGAAATAAAAAATGAATGCCAGGTTTACCAGGTAAATCACCTGATGTACAGAGGAGCGCACAGTTGCTGACAATGTGAAACCTGAGCAAATAGGAGCATGTCACAAATCTCTCTTCTTGCATAGGACCTCAGGTTTTATTCTATAAATAAATTAGTCCTACAATCAGCATATAGCTAATTTAATCAGTGCAACTGTTTTCAACTGTAATCAAAAACAAGGACATGCATGTACACAAAAATAGCGTTCCTCAGAAAACGTTCTTCAGAGAACCAACTTCTGAAAACCCAGTTACAGAAGGACTGGGTAGAACAAAAAGCCTATTGAAGAGGGCAAAGGTCAGCAAGGTGACCTGACCTCTCAAAGCCCCGATCCAGCATAAAAGGTCCTGACTGTGTCCGATTGCACACACTGTCCTGACTGAGCGGTTTCCAGAGCAACAAGCACAAAGGAGTTTGACAGACATGATGAAACGATTACAGAGCAGCAGCATGTGTCTAATGGACCTACACAAGAAAGCAGCATCTGCATTGCTGCTAACTTCTCGTTAACTAACAAATAGCAAACACCATATGTGTTCTTGCTTGGGACTACGGAATGTTCCACTTTCTGTTCAGGCCATAACAGGCGGATGAACACCTGAGAATGGCTGGAATAGTTTGGAAGAGTCAAACAAGTTGCTTCTTGGTCAGCTGCTTTAGGTTGGAGGGGTCTGCTGAGAGCCTGGAGGCAAGGCAATGGATGAGGGGGAACAAAAGGACTCACCTCTCTGTGAAGAAAAGAGTGAAGAAAAGAGTGCGGAGGACAAAAGCAGGTTTAAAACACCCGAGGCCTGTGAATACATAGTCAGAGGTGCAGAACTGAGGCTTGCTGGTCAGTGTATTTACAGGATGGCACATGGAGTTTCTCCACAGTGTGTGGATGGGACACCAGTTGGGACACCATTTATGTTTCATCTTTTCACATCCTGTTCTCTACACACACATATTAGAAACTATTGTTCAGTGTCACCTCGAGTGTGTGGACATTGAGACAACAATCTAGCCGCTTTGTACTCCTTCATCGGTGGTCAGTTTCTGACCACAGGCTGCTGTCTTCATTCCTTCTACTGCTACTTTGAAAATAGTCCCATGGTAAGAACTGACTGTAGACATTAATGCATGTAAAAAAGTTACACATTCCAGAAGAGAATTATATTTCCCCTGATTCTTTCACATGTATTTATATTACATCCATAACATCAGTACAAACTCCACTGTGCATGTGCAACATTTTACTATTTTTCAAAATAATTATCTCTATTGCTATAGTGTTTTTATTCTATAATAGTCTGCATATCCATTGGGATGATGTAACAGGTAAAAGTCGTGTCTTACTTCATTTCACACTGTGACATGCATGGCACTGAGCCCTGGTACACCTTCAGTGTATCTGGTTAATCACTGCTAATCCCCACTGTAACTATTCTCTGAGAATATTTTATTTTATTTTATCACAGCATGACAGAGCAGAGGGTGGATCCAGACATGCGCCTGTCTGGAATGCAGCTCTGCATAAATAATCAGACCCCGGCTACATTCACCTGTATCTAAGGACTCGGCATAAATCAACACCCAGAGACTTTGGAAAAGACTGATGGTCTTTTTTTTATCTCTCTGGCAGTGTTTCTGTACACTAGACAACAGATTTCAACCACGACGGATAATGCTGCCGCCCTCACATTATTCCTGCAGTAGCTGAAGGTAAAGTCCTTCTTCTTTTATTCAGCTGACAGATTGCCCTTCATCAAGCAACAGGGCAATCAGGGCTCAGCAATTTCATTTCTCACACCCTTTCCAAACACCAAATCAGATGAAAAGCTGGAATGCTGGACACAAGGGAAGGCGTGGATCTGTAGCAGTGTGGTACGATGTTGTCTTTCTTTACTATGTCTGTATATACAGTACAGGCCAAAGGTTTGGACACACATTCTCATTCAATGTGTTTTCTTTATTTTCATTTATTTTCATTTTCATTGGTAGATTCTCACCGAAGGCATGAAAACTATGAATGAACACATGTGGAGTTATGTACTTAACAAAAGAAAGGTGAAATAACTGAAAACATGTTTTATATTCTAGTTTCTTCAAAATAGCCACCCTTTGCTCTGATTACTGCTTTGCACTCTTGCCATTCTCTCGATGAGCTTCAAGAGGTCGTCACCTGAAATGGTTTTCCAACAGTCTTGAAGGAGTTCCCAGAGGAGTTTAGCCACTTGTTGGCCCCTTTGCCTTCAGTCTGCGGTTCAGCTCACCCCAAACCATGTCGATTAGGTTCAGGTCCGGTGACTGTGGAGGCCAGGTCTCCACTTCTTATTAAGTACATAACTCCACATGTGTTCATTCATAGTTTTGATGCCTTCAGTGAGAATCTACCAATGTAAATGGTCATGAGAAGGTGTGTTCAAACCTTTGGCCTGTACTGTGTATATATATAAAAATACTATAGTTATATATAAATAACTATAATATTACAGAGGTGTCTTTGCCCCATTCTTTTTCCATTTAAATGTTTCATATCATCAAGTGGTTCATCACACCAGGCTAGTGGTTCAACATCTCTAGCCACACCCAGGCCTGATTACTGCCAGACGTCTTAATCAAGAAATCACTTAAATAAAATCTATATAAAATAAAATCTTCTGGGACGTTGACCAGAAGGTCGTCAAAATTCGGACATCATTTGGAGATCCAAGGAGCCATTATCCACAAATGGCAAAGACATGGAATAGTGGTGAATCTTCTCAGGACTGGTCAGATGACCAAAATTACCCAAAGAGCTCAGTGACGACCCATCCAGGAGGTCACAAAAGACCCCACAACAACCCCACAAAGATCTTCAGGCCTCAGATAAGCTCAGTGTTCATGAATAATAATGGAAAAAATGGCCTGCATGCCAGAGTGCCAAGATGAAAACCTGCTGAGCAAAAAGAACATTAAGGCTCGTCTCAGGTTTGGGAGAAAAAATCCTGATGATCCAAAAGACTTTTGGGAAAATACACTGTGGACTGACGAGACAAAAGTTTTTAGAAGGTGTGTATCCCATTACATCTGCTGTAAAAGTAACATTTCAGAAACAGAACATCATACCAACAGTAATATATGGTGGTGGAAGTGTGATGGTCTGGGACAATTCTGCTGTCTACCTGAAGGAGAATGTCTGGCCACCTGTTCATGACCTCAAGCTGAAACGTACTTGAGTTCTGTAGCAGGACAATGATCCAAGTCACACCAGCAAATCCATCTCTGATTGGTTGAGTCCTGACCTGAATCCTATTGAGATGCTGTGGCATGACCTTAAAAAGGCAGTTTATGTTCGAAAACCCTCCAATGTGGTTGAACTACAACAATTCTGCAAAAGTTAAGGGGTCCAGAATTCCTGCACAGCACTGTAAAAGACTCATTGCAGGTTATCGCAAATGCTTGATTGCACTTCTTGCTAATAAGTGTGGGCCAACCAGTTATTAGGTTTAGGGGACAAAAAACTTTTATGTTTACTTTGATTAATATTGAATACTATTTCATGATCTGAAACATTTCAATGTGTCATGGAAAAAAGAGGTAATTATTGGCTTATTGTTACTTAATTTTGGACTGATGCAGGGGCTGCTCTTTTCACTTCAATATTTGAACATTATCTTTTGTAATACATTTTGTTATTGCACTTTTTATGGTGTGATCAGTTTCATCAGTTGACTAAACAATCACTAGTTGCGCTCCAAATATTTACACAAATGCATTTGTTTCCCAAGAACCTGCATGCACACACACACACAGATGAGCAAAGCGAACATTTAGGCTCACGCCATCAAAAACATCCACAAGATGCCAGCATGCTTCCCAGAGAGCTGAGGCCATATCAAGGGGATGATCCATATTCAACCAGACTCAAACATATTGTATAGCAATGCCGACTTAGTCATATAAAGGCATAAATATTTGCAGGAAGGAGTTGCTTACTGACGTGTTCATTTTACACTCATAATTTCATATGTCATCATTTCACTCCAGGATATTATTTATGCAGTAAATCATTCTACTTAGGTCCCTTTCCTCCCTATGTTAATAAATGAATCATATTATGCATCTGGTCTAGGTTGTCCTGGGTAGGCCACTGTTGCGCTGCTACATACATCGCTCAGATCACACCACCCAAATGGAATTGATTTCCAAACCACCAGTGCTGAAACTGGAGGAATCTTGTCCAGTCATGAAAATTAAAAGTTGACTCCTCTTGATGTCTCTGTGATTTTTTTTCTGTGAAATATGAGCTCCTTTAGAACTGTACCTGACAGTAAAATGACCATTAATAGTACAAAGTTACATCCATGAAATTTTTGGATGTAAATGCAGCATTCCAGAGTAAAGCAGCTTAAAAGACAGCATGCAAAACTGAATGGCATCAGCAAACAGCTGCATTATGATTATGGGATGCCCATCAGCTCCTCACAAAGGGCACATTCAGCGGCCTCACAAAGTCGGGCTATTCTGGAGATCATGCGGCCCTTCCTTCTTCAACCTCTAGCTTTGCACTGAGTTAAGGAAAGGACAGGATTCCAGGGCTGATGTCCTAAATGTCACGCGGCAGAGGTCAGGGCTCATCATTCCCTGACGCTCTCACCGCTAATCAGACATTCGTCCTGTTGCAGCCCTGGCGGAACGATTTCATCACTTGAGGAGCGGAGCTAAGCTGAATCCACTCAGGCCACCCCGCGGCACCCCGCTAATGGGTCTGCTCAGCACGGAGCGGGAGCGTTTCGCCTACCTGTGCTGCGCCGATGCCTCGCCGTCAGGCAGCTCGGCGCCGCAGACATCGCAGCGCTCGCCCGGACTCCGGCCCTCCTGCTTCACGCCCAGCTTGCTGAAGAACTCCCTCTGGATGAAGCTCTGCTGAAAGAGGTTGCCGTAGGTGCTGAGGTCCGTGGACATGGCCAGGGTGGATGGGACGGGCATGGGCGTGGCCATCGAGACTTGCATGGTGTGGGTGGGGGGCAGGGCATAAAGAGACGCCAGGTGCCGCTCTGCCAGACCGGCGATGCCAGTCAGGGCCACCTGGCTGATGTCATCTTCGCGGGGGCAGTGAATCTCTCTGGCGCTGGTGATCACACTGTTTCTAGTTGGTGTCCCGGGAGCCTCCTGGTTCCTGTCCCTGAGGCTCTCGGCGTTGATGGAGGAGCTGGAATCGTGGGAGGCCGTGTCCACATGCATGAACTGATTCTTTATGTCCTCGCCTGGCACTTCGCCCAGTACCTGCTTCCTGCTGCCCTGCAGGAGGGTCTGGCCAAGGCTCATCAGGCTGTCCACAGCAGCTTTGGTGGGACTCAGGGTCTCGTGTCCTAAAGGAGATGATCCTGGGGACCTCTTGTCAATCAGAGCCAAGCAATTGCGGCTAGAGATGCTGTAACCGCTCTCCTGAATGGAATGCTTCTTGGAGATGAGGGCGCTTCTAAAATGCCTGACTCTGCGGTCGTCCTCCTCCATATTTTCATTAAAGTTCATGTCCACATCTTGCTCTTCTGAGGACTGGATGGTCTCCAGGATCTTCAGGCACTGCTCTTCCAAGTACTCGATCTCTAAGATCTCTGCTGCGTAAAGAAGGTCGTCTAAATCCTCCAGTTTTGCCTGGAGAGCCGCGGTGTAGGCATACTCCAGGATCTGCTGAAAGGTCTTTGGCGAGAGGAAGTCAAGGGTGTAGTGCTGGCTGTTGCGGTGGAACAGAATCTCAAACATCTTGCTGGTGCACGCCAGCACTGTTCTGTGGGCATGGAAGTCCTGGCTGTCCACGGTTATCACCACGTCACAGAGGGTCCCCGACAGCCGCATCTGGTTGGCCTTTTGTAGCAGCGACGGGGGGTGGGAGGGGTTCTGGAGGTGGATCATTCTCATTTTATTAAAATCCATACTATTCACTGTTACTGCTCCAGAGCATTAGGCTGGCTGTCCCGTGTGCTTCTCCTCTGGAGGACTTTCCTGTCTTGGAGAGAAATTGGCAGCTAGGTTATAAACGTATAATAAGCAGTTTATATTGCCCATGCTGCATAAAAAACTGGCAGTGAGCGCAGACGGGTGTACACTGAACCTCAGCATAACCTCAGGCTTACCTGTGAAGATCCAACCAAGACTGGCCATGGACATAACGTGTAGATGAGGGGGGAAAAAGCAGGACTAGGGACACATTTGGGATTTGGGAATTTATCATGGACCAAAAGTAAAAGATAAAGGAGGAAGGAATGCTGATGGGTTAGAGTAAAAAGCCTAATACTAAAACCATAAAAAAAAAACATCAAATGTTCTCCCTACAACTTTTATTCTTTTTTTATAAACGCAGCGTAACCGGACAACGTTTCCTCACGCGCCCGGACCGGAGGCGCTGAAAGTTCTGCATGAAACTTGCCGGAACACGAGAACAAGGTGTTCATCATCGTCGTCATCATCAGACACCCCGACAGCTGAACGAACGCGTGAACGTGGAAACATCTCGCCGCCGCCCACCCACCCCAGGTCCCCTTCAACAGGTCCCCGCGTCTTACCTGGTGCTCGGGCTGCGGTCAGGACGGCAGCGGCATGGCGCGGCACTGGCAGCGGCGGACACCCGAGTTCACAATACCCGCCCCACGCGCCCCGAACCCCGCTCTGGCCGCCGGAGCGAATCACCAGCGGCGTGACGTCACCGCTCTGAGTCACGGAGACTGAGCCGCGAATATTTCATCACGTCTGCCTATTTTCCTCTGTGAATGTGTCTTGCATCTTCTCTCTCTCTCTCTGCAGGTATGAGTGTGTGCAGCAGGCGGGACAACATGCAGAAAGTTCATCTCTCCCCGCTTCTCGCGTCTCGGCGCCATGACGTCACGGCGTAGCAGAGGAGTGGGTGCATTTCTTCTGAAGTGGTGTTCGGATGTGAATTCGGTGTGAAGTGGACACGAATGGGAGGGTGACGCGGTAAACTGTGAGTGAACAGGAATGTGTCTCCCACTCCCACTCCCACTCCCACTCCGGCCCGCCATTGTCCGGCCTCTGGAGGGGGACGCTGTGCTCCTGGGGCTACTCAACCACCACACTGACCACGAACAACGGGGTAATCATATTACACTGGCCCTGGGAAAAGGGGCGAAGGCCTGCGAATCTGGAGGATTATAGATTTCAAGTAATTATGAATTCATTATTGAATTGAGAGAGGGTGTGATAGAGTAACATCCGAAATAAATGCCACATGTCAAAAGTAAGGTTTACAACTATGTTTAATGCATTAAAATGTGCAGCTTGTAATTTGTTGTTTTTTTTGTTCCCTCAAAATTAATGCTGAGGTGTTGGTTAAAAAAAATGAAATATAATTGTACAAAAACAAATATATATATATATATATATATATATATATATATATATAAAAATTCCAATAGGCGTACATTCCAATTGACTGTTCGCATTGGGCTGAACCTGTACGCATCGCGGGGAGGAATATAGCGCCGCCTGCTGGCCATGAACAGGCCTGTGACACGTGGCTTTCGTTTTCAGTTCCATGACTGGATATATTTATACTGAATACACTGAAATGCAGAGGAGCATTTCAGTAGTTTGTAAAACCTTAAGAAGCCCTTTTCCCTTTTGTTGGGCTTGGTGGTCTAAAAAAAGGTCAATAAAATTAATTCTGCAACAAAAAAAAAAGATTGGAAAAAGCTTCCACGGCACGATAATTGATGTAGAATATGGGGAGTGATCACTAATGTCACACAAAGTATATCTTCAGTATTTACACAAATAAAAAGCTTGCTATATATTTGTATCTTGGAAATTATCATTCAATTTTTGAATCGGTTTATTTTATTTTTTTGCTAAATTACCAAGGATGATGGCTTTTCAAATGAAAAAAAAATGATAGCATGTGTCTTGCTAATGGAATTTACCAGAATTCTGTTCTGGTGGTTGTGTGGTGTCCAACATTTATCATGCTGTTTGATAAATAAATAAAAAAAAGAACTACAAATGCTCTGCATCATGAAACGAAATTTGGTTAAATGTCACTAACAAAAACACCACAAACATTGTCTGAGGCCTTTTTTTTGTCAGGCAACTTACAAAAATGTTTCGAAATATGGAACCTGTACACTCTATTCAGACAGAACCATGGTGTTTGTGGTAAAAATGTCTTTAATAGTTGTTTTCTGTCTCCGGTAGCATTGGAGCTGGTAGCTCATGAAGTCAGTGAAAAAGAAAAAAAAACATACAGGACCCCGTTTAATTTTTTATATAATATCATGTTAAAAAGAAGAGATATTTTTCACCATCAAGCTATGCAGTTTCATAAATTTATAACAAAGAACAATTTACAGACACAATCACAGTGCACAAGCTTGCAGTCAACAGTGGAAAAAAATCTTTCAGAAGTACACAGTACAAAAATGATTCAGAGATTTTTGTTCAAAACCCACACTATATATAAGAATGGTCTCAACAACGAATATGTGTAAAATTGTAGGTTTATGTTGTATGATCGATGTTGTGTGAAACAGAAAAGCTCTGATATATGATGGAAATTAGAACTTCACCAAAACCTAGCAGATGCCCTCAGTGAAGAAAGATGGGATATATACACACACACACACACACACACACACACACACATAGTATATATATATATATATATACACACACACACACACACACACACACACACTCACATATACTGTATATTGTATATGTACACATACATACATACATATACATACATATACATATATACATATGCGTATGTGTGTGTGTACATACTGTACAACCAATTTCATGAGACTAGCCCTCAATGGATAAGCATAAAAAACAAGAACTCATTTACATTTGAATTAAAATAACTACATGGAAGAAAAACTATTTATCTCTCTTGGAAATTAAAAGAATGATACAAAAGGACTTGTATCTTATTCGGTTGTGGAAAATATGGTAAAACCCAGATTTATTCATCAGGAAATCAAGAGTGAAATGCAGATAAGATTTTTGGTGACTGTCAGGTTTTGTGGAAGTAACTGACGTACGTATGTATGTTGTTGTGAAAGCGATTTATAAAGACACATGAAAAGAATAACACATTTATTTTTTGCCAGCAGAGCACCGCCGCTTCACGCTTTATTTTCTGTGCTGTTGGCTGACACGGCATGGTTAGCAGCTGATAAATCGGTGTTCAGCTCCATGTCCTCTAGCTGTATTTGTTCCTGAGCAAGACTCTTCCTGCAACACACACAGTTCTGTCATTAGTTACCTACATGGAGGAACGCAGTAAAAGAAAAACTGTGAAGGACGTGCCACACTGACACAAACACGAGACGGAAGCACACAGAGACCCTCTAAAAGGATCCGTACTTGCTGACTGCAGGGTCTGAGGGGGCAGTGGAGGCTGTGGTGGACAGGAGTTGCAACTCATCCTGGGGCAGGTGCAAGGCAGGGGAGTGGGACTCTTCAGGGTGGGTGAGAACTGGGCTGTCTAAAGGCTGGTTGATGGAGTCAGCTGGCGCTGGTTCCACCTCAGCTGGGGGGTCTGTGTGGTTGGTGAGTACAGGGATGGGTGCAGTGGCTGATGCTGTGGGCGGGGCTGGCGCTGCCTCAGCCTCTGCAGCACGGCCATCGTCCAGGTCCACTAGTGGAGCCTGACTGACTGTGTTGGGGGCAAGGATTGGCGGGGCAGTGGTAGGGACAGGATCTGGGGGTGGGGCGGTGGTGCTGGAGGTGAGAGTGGTGCTTTCGCTCGTGGGACTCTGGCTGTGGTCAAAGGTCTCAGAGTTAGTGTTCACTGACAGGGGCAGGTCCAGCCCTCTGGTGACGTTGTCAGCCACCCGCCTGTAGGAATGGAGACAAAGAAACAGAGAAAGGTAGCATTGTGGGCCCAGACATAGGAGTAGTAGACAGTGGAAGTGTTAATCATCTCTAACACACACAGCACAACACAACACAGGCAGAATGGTTTAATACACAGACACAGTGGGACACCTCCATCAAAAAATGCTGATAAACCTCTGGAGGCGGGACAAGCTCATCAGTCAGTTCATCAATCACTGTCAAATCTGCCCCCAGAGTCCCAGCCAGCATGCCAGGTACACTACTGAGACGTCTAAATATTATTAGACATATAAATGTGACATATCATATGAATGTAGATAACACATTAATACTCTAGATGTACAAATGTTACACAATATTGTGCGATGATAACACACGCTGAGCGTATGAGCGACGCTGGGGGATTTCTTACTCTGGCTCTGTTAGTGGGGTGGTCTCGCTAGGCTCCAGGTGTCCCCCCACATCATGGTTTGTTGTTGTCTCCTCCTCTGTCCTCATCTCCACAATGGGCTGATTACACTCATCTTTTCTGTTTGATGAAAGATTTGGACCATTCAGTGATCTGGGCTCATCCCTGGAGAACAAGCCCCACATAGAGCAATCTCAGAAATAACAAACTGGTGAGGTGGGCCTCAAGCGTCACAATGTCATATTTTCAGGCAAGGCACATAATGCAACATAGAATAACATTACATCTCCAATGTAAACCAACACCGAGACCTGAATGTGTGAACAGGATGAAAGGTGCTATAAACATGACTAAAGCATGAATGGGACCATAAGCAACATGCAGGCTGCAAATTAGTGATATTTCAGATGTCTAGATGAAAACAAGCATCCTGAATATGAGCTGTGGTGACCCACTTTCTGGGGTGAGAGATTCAATCTGGGCGGATACATGAATGGAACATAAATGTGTGGCGTGGGCTCCCTCTGGTGGAGAACAAAACAAAACTATTGGGATTTCATAATTATAAGAAGACTATATGACACAGTGGTTATTATTAAACACTGGAGCAATGAGGGGTTAGTGCTTGGCGAGAACGTTTTATTCCTCCCCAGGCTCCCAAAGCCACTTCAAGCAACGATGACTACAGCTCTCAAAGCCTACAAAATCTTTCCCAACAACAATTAACCAGAAGAAGATCTAATGCACTAGTTCACTACTGCTGCCATCTTTATTCTTTATTCAGAGGGGCTGCCCCCATTCAGTCCAGATATCATATTAATCAGATTGAATCATGCAAATGTAGAGCATTACTCAGATGTTTATTTTCAAGAAACCACTGATGACAATGGAGGATGACATTAGCAACAGGGCCACATGCCTGGAGCCCTAACAAACATGGCCACTCACATGTATGCAGCCTTGCCCTGCTCAATGTCCTTCCCCTTGCTGCCGGGTCCTGGCTTGCCACAGAAGTTGACGGCGATGCACATGAGCAGGCCACACTTGTTACAGAAGTAGCAGACGACATCCACAGCCACCAGCAGCAGCACAAACACCACAACGAGAATTCCCACTATCACCCCAGTGGTGAGCCCAAAACCGCTGTCCAGAGAGTCTGTTGGAAGGAGGGAGGGACACAGTCTGATGCAATCATGCAAATGTTTACAATTCATAACACACCAATAGTTGGTAATTCCATATGAATCTCTGTCCAGGTAATAGCCTGGTGGGAAATTAACTGGATTGTGACAATGACATTATGACTTAACGGGCAAATGAATATTTCCATGAACCACTGTCAGTGAACAGCGCCATGTCATCTGTAGATGCCACCTAAAGCTCTATCATGCAAAAAGGAAGCCATATTTGAACATGGTCCAGCAGCGCCGTTGTGTCCTGTGGACTCGTTTAAAATGTACTGTATCAAAGTGGGAAAGTGTTTTATGGTTCCGTTTAAAGGCCAGCATTTTTGATGCTATAAGGATGCATAAGTGCATTCAGCATAGTCACTGAAGGATCAGAATGCTATAAGGTATAGAAAATGTTTTAAGAGCAACAGCCATTTGTGGAAACCTTGTGTATTTCAGCAGGACAATTAAAAACCACATACTGCAGCTATTACACCAGCGTGGCTTCATTGGAGAAGAGTCCAGCTTCTGAGTTGACCTGCCTGCCTAAAAACAGATTTGCCTGGTATCCCTGCTGCCATAAAAAAAAAGACTGTGCGCACCACTGGATCACGGTTATGACACACATAAATCCCGCTAAATATTTATCTGCAATGACTATTTAGATAGAATGCCAACTTACCTTGCATTACTTTGTTAGATTAAAATAATGTAATAAAAATATTTTATGAATACATTCACCAGCATGCATTTGTTTTATATGTTTGTGAGGACATATCGGTATTATGAACCTACCTATAGTCTACTTACCTCAGCCCTTAAAAAATCTAACAACCTCAGAAACTAAAATAAATATTTTACCTTTGAATTTTGTGAGAAATTCAAAATAGAACATAACAAATATGGCAGTTTCTTTAATCAGCTCAAGCAGGACTTGGGAGATGCCAGACAATAACTACCTTACATTGAAAGATCTAAAATGAATTTGAAATGAGAATTTTTTTATATTTTCATGATTTATCATGACTTTCAGTAGAAGCAAAGTACAAATCAGTCATGTGACTTCTGACCCACAGCAGCATGACTGAGAGGGAATGAATACACTCATACTCTCGACACTCATAGCCATTGATGTAAAACACAGGTGTAATTGAAATCATGTAAAAAAAAAAAAAAAAAAAAACAACAAAACAAACTAACAAAAAAAAAGATATATATATATTTAATTCTCAAGTACATTGACAGTTGATGCAACTTTAAGTCATGAATATTCATAGACTTAGTTTGTTTATAGAAATACCTGTGATAAATGGAAGGAAAATAAACGGAGTGTCGTTCACTGTTGTTACAGCTTTCATGTAAAAAATCGTAATACAATACGTAATATTTATTTACATCTTTGCATATCTAGAGACATACACACTTTCAAAGTTAGAAATTCTTTGCTATTAGTGCCAGATGAACATTCATAGCTCATCTGTATAAAATCTTTGCAGTTCACACATCTGACACTACTGGGATAGTCAAGTATTATGTCAAGCGTAACAATGCAGTGTGTGGCATCAGGTGCCATTGGTTAATTCTGTTAATAAAACTGGTTAAAAGGTCTGTGTTCCTGCTCAGCAGAACATTCGAAAATGTGTCAGGAACCAGAAAATTAGTTCTATACTGTCAGCATTACCACAGTAGAATCATCACTAACACAGATAAAATGAGAGACAAGGGTGTAAAAACCAGTGAGGAGCTGCCAAGTGTCGCTACACAACACAACACAACACAACACAACACAACACAACACACACAGAGGCAGGAGAGGAGCAGCAGGGCAGGTAAGGAGTATGAATGTCAATTATCAGGGAGACACAGACAGAAGCAGAGGAAGAGAGACAGAAGGACATGGGGTAAAGACCAAAGAAAAAGAGGTAGGGAGAGAGAGAAAGAGGAAGAAGAGAAAGTCAAAATTCATAACATTAAAAAAATCCAACAACATAAGTTGTTATGAGGAAAACAAAAAATGGAAAAACAAAAGAACAAATATAAAATTCCAATAAGTTAATACCAATTTTCATTTAAATGAATTCATATACAAATAATGCCCAACTGAATGCGTTTTCAGGATGTTTTCAGATCATGTGTGAATGTGTAAAGACACCATCGACTAGATAGGCTTCAGGAAAATTGATGTCCAGCCAAACAACAACAGCAGGGACACTTTTTCATTTTATGTCAAAAATGAGATGAGGTATCGTGGATTTATATGCTGAGAAAACGAGTGGCAGATAAGATGTTATCTGAACATCTTCAGATAACATCTAAAGAACAAAAAGTTCTTAGATCCAGAGCATCAATGAGGTGTTAGTTGAAATGGATATGAGATGAGGAGATGACTGTTTCTGATGGACAAGTAGGTAACATTTATTTTGCAAAATTTGCAAATCAGGATCTGGACAACACAAACACACACACTTGCATGTGCTATCAAAAGAGCAATTTTACAGCTATAATGTTGGATAGGTTTCATGTGCGTTTGCTTGAATCGAGATTTGAATGTATGGATGTATAATGAAGGACATGTAACACCACCAAGAGCTGAGACCTTTAGCACCTACACAGGATAGTACAAACTATCCACGCTGCACAGCTGTATGAACCGGTCCATTCCATCAGGGACTTTGTGAACAGTGGGTAGCTGTTAGGAGGCTGAGAATTACTAAGTTTATCGGGGGACGCTGAACAGCAATAGCAGAAAAGAAGCATGTTTGTGTGCAAAAGTCACCAGAAGAAACATGCTTCCGAATATTTTTCTGGGTACTCTGACCTAACATAAGAGAATAATTTATCATAACTGTCTGTTGACTGACTTTTTATTTCTTATGCGAATTTCTTCAATTGTAGTGGCTTCTGATTTATGAAATTTGCCAAAATAATTAAATTACTAGTGGTTCAAGCAAAAACAATGCTCCATCACACCATGCAAATGTGTGTGAGAGAAAAAGGAATAAGAATCTTTCCGAACAAATAAAGAGCTTTAAAAACTGTTGTGAAAGACAGTTGCTTTGTGCTGGTGTGTGGACTCTACCTGGACTAGCTTCTGGTTCTGAAGCTGTTCTGAAGTTCAGTGTTGCAGGCTTGGATTTGCCTTGCATGTTCTCTGCAACAACGATGACGTCATACTCAGTGTCCCAGTCCAGACCATTCAGAAGTATGTACTCGCTTCCACCAGGCATCCGAATCTCTTGCTTCCATTCTGTAGCCTCTTTCTGTTCACACACAAAATTGATGTTGACTACTTAGTATGCTAGAACTGACAGGTGTGGTGTCAGTTATACTCACAGGTTTGTATCGGACCAGGTAGTGTGTGATGGGTGACCCGCCATCATCCTGCCTCACCCACTTCACCATGAATACATTGGCCGGTTGCATAATGCCCTCCAGTTTAGGGGCATTTGGCTCCCCTGAAAAAAACAGATCAGTGACATCACGCTTAAAAACAAGCATGAGGAAAAAGAGATGCAACATGTGACAGTCTACAGATAGTAATATAGTAATATGTCAGACAAACGGTGTTAACTAATGTAAAAAAAGAATAATTATGCACATTTCACTTACCATTACACATTTGTTTTTATATTTTGTAGGGCCAAATGTAATAATTGGCAAACAAAAACATTAGTATAAGTATCATTTTTCAATGTCAAAACCTGAAAGATTACCCGTAAACTTAAGTAAACAAAACCAATAGTTTTGTCTCTTTTTATCTTGTTCAGGAAAATGAGAACAAAGGCTTATGCATTCTATATTGAAACAAGTGAACGAGATTAATTTAGTGAATTCATGGAGATGATTACTGAAATGAGAAAAAAGTGCATCAATTACAGAGCTTTAATCATGTTTTACTGCATACATTGAATACAAATAGCATATTGCAGCGATTGCATATTAAGGCGCATTTACAACTATTGACACAATGAACTGGAATTCAAGGATCTGGGTCTGGGTGCCCTGGTGGACTTTGTTTATTTACTGTACTTTGTAGAGTTTGAAGTAAGAAATACAATATTTTAAAGATGTGTTACCATTGAGAAATCTATGGCCACAAGAAAAAGTGTATTATTGAATGGAAATGGAATGTTCTGAGAATGACACAAATTCTGGTTTTCATGAAGTTCGCTGCTTCTGTTTTTATTACGGCATTTTGCATTTACTCCAGAATTTTATGAAGAGTGAACAGATGAATTGCAAAGTCCCTCTTTGCCATGAAATTGAACTTAATCCCCAAAAAATAAATAAACATTGCATATCACTGCCCTGCCACAAAAGGACATGCTGAGATCATTTCAGTGATCCTCTGGTTAATACGAGTGAGTGTTGAAGAGCACAAGGCTGGAGATCATTCTGTCATGCTGATTTAGTTACAATAGCAGAATAGATGCTTTAAAATGTGATTCTTGAAATCCTTGTTCTTCCTCTGTTAACCATGGTTACCTGCAAGGAAACATGTGCAGTCATCCTTGTGTTGCATAAAATGGCTTCACAGGCAAGGATATTGCTGCTACTAAGATTGCACCAACCATTTATTAGATCATCAAAAACTTCAAGGATAGAAGTTCAAGTGTTGTGCTGAAGGCTTCATGGCACCCTAGAAAGGCCAGCAAGTGCCAGAAGAAGCCACTTCTCTCCAAGTAAAACATCAAGGACAGACTGATATTCTGCAAAAAGTACAGTGATTGGACTGCTGTGGACTGGGGTAAAGTCATTTTCTCTCATTAACCCCGTTCCTGATTGTTTGGGGCATCTAGAAAAATGATTGTCCAGAGAAGAAAAGGTGAGCACCACCATCAGACCATTCATGTGTGGGTCTTCTTTTCATCCAAGGGAGTGGGCTGACAATTTTGCCTAAGAACACAGCCGTGAATAAAGAATGATACCAAAACTTCCTCCGACAGCAACTTCTCCAAACCATTCAACAACCATTTAGTGAAGAACAATGCATTTTCCAGCATGATGGAGCACTGTGCCATAAGACCAATATGATAAATAAATGGCTCAGGGAACAAAACTTTTACATTTTGGGAAACTTAGTCCAATTGAGAACGTTTTGTCACCCTCCAGAGGCAGGTGGATGAGCAAACCCCCACAAATTCTGACAAACTCCAAGCACTGATTATGATGGAATGGGTTGCAACCAGTCAGGATTTGGCCCCAGAAATTGATTGACAGACATCTTGAAAAAAAAAATACAGATATGTACTCTTAGCATAAACTTGATGAAATTGTCAATAAAAGCCTGATTATAATGATTCTGAAAATGATTCTAATTACACTTCAACACACCACAGAAACAACTGACAAAAAGATCTAAAACGCTGAAGCTGCAAATTTTGTGAATATTAATAGCATTTGTCATTATCAAAACTTTGGGCCTACTATTGTAGCTGAAACATGCTTTTTAAATGCAATATCTATATTGGAAAATAAGGGCCAAACATCTGAAAAATAAGTAAAGAAGAAATGAACTGGGTTTTTGTGATCGCAAAATTTCACATAATGAACAGAACTAATGAAGACAGATGTCAGTAAAAGGAATAATGAATGTGCCAATAATGGATGTGTCTGTGAAGTGTTGGTGTCAGAAGCTTACGGTGACAATATTGGGGGATAACCCAATGTTTTATCGCATGCAGCCTGGAATGCAGCCGGGATCAAGAACGAGGCTTTGCACAGAGGCAACTCATGTAAAGGACTCAGAGTTTTGTGCCACACCCCCCGATGATGAGGTCTGTTTTATTAAATTACTGTGTGCTGCTCAGTTAGCTGTTCAGTGCAGTAGGTGGCCTGTTCTGAACAGTATGACCTGCAGCTGCTGTGGCAGACAGTATTCAATGTACTGCTGTATTGAGCAAGAATTTACACAACGCTTAATAGGCTAATGAAAAATATTCGCACATTTCTGTTATGCAGTTGCTTAATTTGCCAACAACTAAATAAATGCTGTTAGTCAAAGTGAAAACAAGATAATATTATAATATAAGAATATTATATAAAATAATATCTGCAAAATAATACTAGATATCTTGCAGAAGTTATCTTATATGAATACTTAACAATGCTGTGACACCCCGGTGCCAGTGGGCAATCACAGCCGGTGCTGAGGCACCTAATTAAGTGATCTTAATGATCATGATTACTCAGGACTCTTTAAAAGCAGATCGGCAGCACCCAGTGGCTGCTGCAACATAAATGTGGACACTTGCTCCTGGCTCTATGTTTAGTTCTGTTTCTGGGGGGGGGGGTTGGGGTGTCGAGCCACGGCAAGTCGTGCCGTAATGTGACGTTGATCTCCAAATTATCCGTGACACCTGGAAGTGGCAAGGTCTGCGGCCATCAGTCCCAGCTCCACGCCCCCCAACACCATCCAGCCTGCCTGTACAGTAAGCAGTGGCCACCAACCACCACCAGCTCATGCCCACCACTGTCTGCAGCGCAGCGTCCTGCATTCTGCCATCCCCAGCGGGCATGCAATACCATCGGCAGCCTCCCGTTCCAGCTCCCCGCGCTCCGCTCACTGCAAGCAAGCCTGTTCACGGCTGCCACCAACACTCACGCTCCCACCCCAGCCTGCAGTGATCATGTTAGTTCCCTGCAGGAAAAAAGGAGTGGGACAGATGGACTCCAGCAACTCATTCCAGCGACAAGAAGCCGCCCTCCGTTGAAGCTAGTGAGAGGGGTACTGAGCAGTTGTATGGAGGTCCCTGGTTCAACTCTCCTGTTCTCACCCCCGAAGGAGGTTTTGAAGAGACCTGAAGGGGTGCTAGATGATTTGTCTTTCTCTGTGTGTGTTATCTGTCCGTAGCCGGTGAGGAGGGCGGTCCAGGTGTGGGCGTGTGTGGGCCACAAAGACCCCAGGGTGGCCAGAGGGTCCAGCCAGGTTGGGCAGGAAGAGGGAACGCTCGATACAACGGATGCAAAAGGAACTAAGCTGTGAAGGGGTCAAGCGAAGCCCCCACAATGACAGAAGGGCGGGTGGTTAATGGTGGTCAATCGGTCTCTGGATAGTCCGGGCCCGCAGAAGGGCTATGCAGTGGCAGGGGATGCACGTCACCATAAAGGACCTCCCTGGGGTATGCTATCAGTCACTGGGCAATCTGGTACCCTCTCCTGTGCGATGCAGGGAGGAGAGCTGGAGCATCCAGCAGGGACGTGCAATATCAAGGGCTGGATGTTACAGCCCTGTCTTTTGTGCGCAGGAACCCTGAGGAGCCGGAACTACCTGTATGACAGTGAAAAGTAGGGAAGCATCTAGAGGGTCTGGATCCTCCGGTGCCAGGGAGGACCAGCAGCAACAGCAGGCCCTGAGCCCAGTGCTGGCTATTAATTATATAATCCTTACTCTGTAAAGTTTCATTTTATTTTGGCTAATTTTGAGATAAGAGATAAGATGATCCTTTATTAGTCCCACAAGTAGGAAATGTATATTTCCCTCAGATAAGACCAGAAAAAGACAATAGCACAGACACTATGTCGAGTGTATAATATAATATTGAGATTACTATGCCTCTTGTAAACAATTCTACTCCTTAAAGGGGTTTTAATGAGCTTCAATGTTGAGGAGAGGCTCACAGCTACTACTGCTTGGCAGGTTCATGCATTTATTTACCAGTTTGATACTGAAAAACAATAGAGTCATAACTAATCTCACCTATTAAGGAGCATCTGTATTGATATACACTTACAGTGTTTTATCCACATCAAAAACAAAATCCTATTTACCAGGATCTACAGGCTTTAACTTTTCCATTATATTGAACTTGATTTAAAAAAAGGCTCTTTGAGTATCAGTGTTGACCTTTCCTGAGCCTCTCTCCATATTACTGGTGATAGGAACATGCACACTTGAAATATCTAGTGGAAATAAAGGGTTGAAAGATCGCCTTGTGTTCTAATTCATGGTAAAAAATTGCTATGAAAGCCACTGGCACTGGCCACTTTGTAATAATCTGGTACACTTATTCTCTTCATGGGAAATGGATGCTATTTTCAGTTGTACTTTTCCAAGAGCTGGCAGGGGAGAAACTCAGAAATCAGAGGAGAAGGATCTTAGTCAGGGAGGTAACCAAGAACCCAATGGTCACTCTGTCAGAGCTCCAGAGGTCCTTTGTGGACAGAGGAAGAACAACAACATCTGCAGCAATCCACCAATCAGGGCTATGGTAGAGTGACCAAAAGGAAGCCACTCCTGCTTGTTGCATCATATTTAAAGTTTTTTCATAACAAAAGCTGTGAATAGATACATGTGATTTTTCTATTTTTAATAAATTTACAAAACCTGAACTCAACTTTTTTGTCTCATTGTCATTATATGGTGTTGTGTGTAGAATTGTGAGAAAAAAATCCATTTAATCAATTTTGGAATAAGGCTGTAATGTAACAAACTGTGGGAAAAGTCCTGTTCTGTGAATACTTTCCGGATGTACTGTACATAAGTATGTAAGTCTTCAACTGTTCCCTTTCATTTAGACCACATTATAAAGATTATTGTTTTTTTTTTGGCCTTTTTGTTTCAAAATTATGTTGTGTTAAAATTATGTTGTGCACTTGTGCTCCTTGCCTTATCTTATCTAAAAGCAGCTGCAAAGTTTCTATTCTTTTACAGCGACATAATAAAAATTGACTGACTGATATTGGCTATAAATGTTCCAAATTAACACAAAATGTACAATTCTGTCAATGTATAAGAATAAGTAAAATGTGAGAGCAGAGTTTGTATTACTGTTGAATGGATTTAGATTTCTGTGTAACCATGTAACTATGCTCACATGAAAGGTAGGCAGCGTCCAAAGTCACCGGCAGATCACCGGGTGAACTGGTGAGTCATTGCTGCTGTAGACGATGAGTGTGAGGCTGTATTTTACCCATAAAGCTGTGTGCTGCGGCACTAAAATCACAATCAGTAAACTGACAGGCAATCAACACTGCGGTCAGCCTTGTGTGATCCAAACATGACCTCTCTTTTCATTCTGTATATAAAGAGAGAAGGCGGGAGTGATGACTGCAGGATATAATAAATAAAAAAGACCAGCTCCATCCATCTTTGAAGCATGCTCTTCTGGAAATGGATGCAGGATGTGGTTCCCTGAGCGAACGGATTTTATTTGTTCATGATCTGGATTCTTTTAAAACACGTTTTTCAGTCATACACATAAAAAAAATAAAAAAACATGTTCGGTGTTAAATGTTGGTGAGGTGAATAGTCGGTGATTGTGCTGTGTGTGAAAAAAAAGGTGATCTGGGGTCAAATCTTTACCTTCTGTTCATCACAGCGGACATCAGCAACATCACATGACAGAGCCACATGACACGCATGATTGGTGGAAAGGAAATTTGAAGAGACCACATGGGAAAAAAGAGACAGTGAACATTAACAACAAAAAGAAGATTCTTGATATACACAAGCAAATCTTTCAGAATAAAGATTTGGACAGAAGGAAACACAAAAGCGTGGTGATAGAAAAGGCAGGATTTCCTGTGTGCCACGGGAATTGAGAATTTTCCACAGCGACAGAGGAAATCCTGGCAACAAACAGCATCACAAGCAGCACATGCATGCAGCAGTACATGGAAAGATGGACAAATTTACACATTAATTCACTGTGTGTGAATGTGTGTCTACATCTGGAAAACTAATTAGACTTAGAAATGGTTTGTAACAAAGATGTAAAGACTTATTACATTTATTAGATTAGGCCATAACTAACAAGAGTAAAATGACTTTTAGGGGGTCAATAAAAAAAGAGCTAATGGTTCGGATTTTCACATTTCTGCAGCACATTTGGACAGAAATCCTTCAGCTGTAACAGAAAGCAGGGGAGCAGCCAAACGTGTGTGAGGAATAAAAATCATTGTGATGTGAGAGCCAAACAGAAGAGATTTACATGTCAGTCACAGCGAATCTGTGGTGTCAGGAGGAATGAGTTCTCTTCATTGAAGGAAGGAGCTGTGCAGAACTGCATATAGAATGCAGTTGAACATATCAGGCACTTCTCTGTAAGGCTGTGAAGTAATTGAATGGTATCTGTCTGAAAGCATTATGCAGTAGTGCATTACAGCAGGGTGCATTATGAACTAGCTCACTCCCAGTCACACACTATCCTTAACCACTTTGTCCTGTTACTCAGGGTCATAGCTGCCAGGCACAGGCTGGGGATTCACCACAGCGTGCACACACAGTCACAGCCACCAATGTCAATTTAGAGTCGCCAATCCACCGAGTGTGCATGCCTTTGGATGGTGGGAGAAGACCAAAGAACCCGAGGAGAGCAGGTAAACGCCGCACACACAAGGACAGAGCTGGGATTCAAACTCACAACTTTGGAGGTGTGAGGCCACATCACCAACCACCGCGACATCGTGTGGCCCCATAAACTAGCTTATATGTACAAAAGCTCGTTTCAGTTTCCCACCATTATGGGTTTTTTGGAAACAGTGGTACAATAAATGTAACATTTGTATGAAATGTATAATTTCTCAGCCCCGGGCAGGTAGATGCTAAAAGTTATGGGGTATATTTTTTTTGTGTTCAGATTTTTTTGGATACCTTTTCCATTGTATGTGCGCAAACGCTGCACTGTGATCACAGGATGTGTTTTGTGTTTCACAGTGACAATACCACTGGTCCAAAAAGTACTAATAACAGCTGCTACACAGTTCACCGGGGGAGAAGAAGCCAACCTGAACTCTTGGAGAAAAAATTAAACATGCCATCTGAGAGCACAGGGAGCAGAAGTAGTCATATTTATTACATTATTTTTAATTAAACATTTCTTAAAGCAATCTGATAAGTAATTCATCAGATCAATAAGAAAACTCCTATATTGAATGATCACCATAGCAGTAAATATTAAATTTCTGCAAATATGACACTTACTTGTGTAAGAGTAACCTGAGCGGGGAAAATATTAACCAAGACAAAACAAAATAAAATTAGTAAAAAAAAAACAAAAAAACATTGTGATACTGGAGAATTTGTAAAATTTAGCACAGACTACTTGCTTTCTGTTCATGTGTTAAATGAAACAATGAAGTTAAGACTTCAGTTTTAGGTGCCAATTAAAGCAGGGTCTGAACCATTTTACATGGTTCATTCATTTTTATCATCAGGATGAAAATAAAACAGAACCAAAACAAAACAAACAAAAAAAAAAAGATAAAACTGCAATGCAAAAGTAGGCCCATATTAAAATGCGTTGTCATGTATAGACTGAATTTTGACAAAGGTGGTCAAGTCACCGCAGTAAGCAGGCTGTATTCATACTGTATCACACTTGATGAAGAGATATGTCATTTTGAGAAAACAGCTGGAAATTAAGATGGCTCAAAGTTCCAGACCAAAGTTTAGAAACAAAGCTTTCCGGGTGACCAGCAGAGGGCAGCTGTTCACTGAAGGTCCTGTAACTGGCACCCTGGAGCCTGGACCTAAGGGTGTAAAATACTTACGGACAGGATCTGTCTTGAAGTTCATGGGCAGGCTGCTCTCCCCCTCACCCTTGCCATTGATGGCGGACATCTTCACCTCATACTGGGTTTCTGGCTTGAGACCAGTGATGGTGATGATGTTCTGGTCTGCTGGAGGAACATCCAAAATAACACTGGTTACATGTTATTTCATTCACAGAAATAATAGATTCTTTTATTGATTGATTTAGGCTCACTGTCAGGATTTTTATTAAATAAAAATCAAAACTCCTGCACAACTCACATAGAGCCTCATACCAAATTTAAGTTGTATTCTGAGGAGCAACGTGCAGGCCGTTACAAATGTAGATTACATGGTGGTCTACCGTATAGTAAACGGCAACAATGAAAAGTATTGAGTAGTATAGAGCCAAAAATAGAGCATTACACATTTATATAAAGTAGCAATAGCCAGTACAGGTTTGTACACTTACCACCTTTGACCTCATACAGGCGCTGAAACCACTTCCCACGATTCCGCACCCTCCACTCTGCACGGTATCTGAGAATGGGCACGCCCCCACTGGATTCTGGTTCCAGAAAATGCACTTGTACTGTGCTGGAGTACGGTTCCACAAGCTCCACCAGTGGTACGGAGGGAACGTCTACCAAAGAGAGTGGTCTGAGCTACTCATTCAACACACCCTTCAACTCAGAAGCTCACAGAAGCCTTTAACACGTTCATAGTTTCAGTATTTACATATAAAAGTGGATAAATCTTATACATTTTACGTGCTGTGCTGCAGTCTCACTACAGATAAACTGACCAGACAGTCAAGTCCCTAAAAACCTCTGACCTTCACCACCAATATGAATGGATTTTAACAGCTGGAGGTAAATGTGAAGTGAAAGATTTTTCAAATGTGACTTGTCCCCTAGAGTTACACGATTAGCTCCAGATTACAGAAGCTGCAAGACTGAACAAAACCTACTACTTTGGGCCTTGAGCTGAGGGGAAGCAGCATTGACAATACTCTAGCCTGACTATATAATACAGTGCATTTAATGTATTTTAACATTTCGTAAAGGTCAAAATCTCTGCCATATCTCTCACACATGTACCCACAGGGCAAGTGTAAAGCGTGCCCTGATATCTAGTGGTACAACACACATTAAATGTATTACAGTGATCACACCACATACAACCACTGACTAACTCATGGTCATAGCTGGTCATTAATAATATAATGAGGGTGATTCTTTTCAGCCAGAGCTAAATGTGGTGTGTGGAGCACTTTGGTAGGGCACCAGACTTGTTGTGAATCATAATGTCACTGACCTGCCTGAATAAGGATGAACTCTTTGGACTCAGTTCCGATTTCATTGGAGGCTGTGCAGTTGTAGCTGCCAAAATCGTTCTGTGATTCCGGGGTCACCTGAGACACAGGATATAGGGTGTATTTGTCTGTGCTTTGTCCTTACATTAGCAGGAGCTATATTTATGCCCAAACACAGTGCTTGATGTGGTTAGCTGGGATAGAGTCATTTTACACGTTGTACTTGTCTGATTAGGTTTGGATATCAAGCATCTTGTTATTTAGAATATCTACCGGTTCCACTGGTGTTGACATCAGTATAGAGCATCAAGTGTCAGTACCTTATATCAATGCTCACAACATATTCTGCCTCACAAAACCAATTTAATGCCTTGGAGCTTTTTTATTGTCTGAATGCACTTTGAGATTGTGTAAAATTTAAAGTGCATTATAAATACAATTCACTATTATTTCTAAAGTCCCATAACGGGGGTTGAGGTATGCACAGAAGCCAGACATTGCAGTTCAAAAAAAAAAAAAAAGATTTATTAAGAATAACCAAAGCAGGCACAAAGGCCAGAAAACAGAGAAACTGTGAATTAACAAAAACAAACCTGAAGGCGTGTGACCAATGGCCAGGAGCAGAAATGAAGCCATGTCTGTCCACACCCATGTTGCCACATATTCCTGTGGCCGCTCTTCTGTATTTAACAGGGCCTAATCAGGGCCCCACTCAACGATTAATCCCTGTTAATCAGCCGTGTGCATTGCAGCTGTATGAGACCAGGTCCTGGGCATCACAACACATTTTTTTTTGTTCACTAAAATAAATGATTGATTGAGCACTGAATTGACATCGGCACCTGCCATTTCATGGATAAAAGCCTAGAAACATCTGTATTGTTTGAAAAACAGAAAATCTCTCTGTTTTTGGCATTGTGTCAACAAAAGATTCTCATTTATGGCACGGTCCGACAAAAAGAAACAAATCATGGTGGCCCATCTTTGTGAAAATACAAACTTACATGAAAAACAGTTTTTGGCACCTCATTTTTACTGACTGCTGAGACTGATTGTGCTTGACAGATGATTGCATTGTTAATTTTGGATAATTTTACCACACCAGTAAGTGACCTTGCCGGTTTGGGATCCGAATCTGCAACCATTACGGGTCCTCTTCTTTATCCAATAGACCACCAATGTTGAGGGATTCAAATTTTTCTTTCCTTATACTTTATGTCTCATTGTACTTTTTTCATATTACATCAGATATTTAATTTGATATACTGCATTCTTTAGCACACGTACAATGTGCATCAACAGATATGACTCACAGTACACTTGAATGCATCAAAATGATACACAGAGGCCACATGATCTTCAGAGGCTCCTAGTAGTCAACAATGAGATAGGAACCCATGCATCTGTGCTGGTGGGTGCAGACAGTGGTGGGATCGAACTTCTGAAGTTCTGAAAATCCAACAGTGTAGTTGAATAGAATTTCTATGTTGTGACTTGCCAGGATAAGTCAGAAGACAGGAACCTGTGTCGCAAGGTTCTTGCCTCCAACCGCCTACTTCCACATGCACGTAATTCAAAGGCAGCGCCAGCCATGTTTGCTCACCGTTCTGCATTAACGGGACCAACTCTCTCTGTAACCATGGTAACCTGTTGAAAGTGTCTGGCTCTATCAGAGCTTTGTTCAATATGGCCTTAAACTTTTGATCTGCTGCTTTAACTTCTATTTGGGATTCTTATTTGCTGGTATAGTAGGACTATTTTAAATTCCTTTAGTTGTAAATTATTTTGTGTTCTAAACAAGTGAAGTGAACCAAGTTGTCCCTTTTGTTAAACAATAAGTGTACTCAGCAGCTTAAATTATTGTTGATTAAGGTGTGAATTGAGAGGCAGGGCTTAGAGAGATAACTTGGATTTGCTTTTCAACTTTTAGTTCACCAGCAGCTCTCTCCTAGGTTTTTAATTTTTCTCACACTCCGAGAGAAACTGGGAGAGGTGTCAAGTTGTCAAGAGCCTGGTGCTTCACACCCTTGTCTCTCTTGCATCTCAACATTTCCTCTTTTGAACTCCGCAGTAAATCTACAGACAATTGTTGTCTACCGTTTTCCTCGACCTCTTGGATTCTTCGTTGGTCAGTTGAACTCTCTCCTCATTGCATTGATACACCTCTAATCCTCCATGGGGACTTCAGTCTTCCACAAGACAAGCGTCAGTCCTTTTGCATCCATCCTATTTCATCCTATTTATTCAATTTGACAAACAACAATTGTTCTTCAACACACAAAATAGGAAACGTGTTGGACATAGCATCACCAGTATCACCTTGTCTTTATCAACAGAAAATAAATAAAAAATAAAATCAATGAATCATCACCTCCCTCTGTGCAATTTCCACCTCACCATTTGATTCGCAGGCCCTTTCAATTCTTTTGAACCCTGAATCCTTCTCTTCCCTACCACTTGAATCAACCATTGAACACATCTAGCAGTCTTTTAACACCACTCAACCACCTGTAATACACCAATGACTCCACTTATTTCTCATTAGAACATCAGCCAAGATCCTATAATTTAGCACTTCATCCAGCCCAACCACATGTTCACTGGATTCAATTACTTCCACAATGCGTCAGACTATTTTTCACAACTTCCTTCCCTTCATCACGTCCATCATTATTCCATAGAATCTGGTCACATTCCAACAGCTTTTCAAAAAGGGTAGAATTATTAAAATTAATAAGAAATCCACCTCTAATCCCTCAACCATTTCCAACTATATACCTTTATTTTATTTCTAAAATCCTACAATGTACAATTTACAATCAGTTTTCTTCCTACCGTACTCAGAAAACCCAGAGGACACCAAATCAGTCGGGTTCCAAAACTGCTCACTCCACAGTGACTGCTCTTCTGGCTGTTATAGAGAAACTACACACTGCTAGATCAGCAAACTTAGTCATCACTCATAATCTTCTGTACCTTTCAGCAGAATTTGACACAGCCAACCACAACCATCCTTAGGAGTTTGGGTGTGTGTAAGGAAGCCAAGGCAAACAGACTGTTCTGTTGTGAAAGTGAAGTGATTGTCATTGTGAAACACAGCACAGCACACGGTGCACACAATGAAATGTGTCCTCTGCTTTTAACCCTTGGTGAGCAGTGGGCAGCCATGAAAGGGGACGATACTCAGTGGCACCTTGATGGTTCGGGTTTCAAACCAGCAACCTTATGATTACAACTCTGTTTCCTTACCCCCTAGGCCACCACTGCCCCTGCATAAATGCATAAAGGCTTCATGACAATGCATGATTAATGGGCCGCAAAAATGGTACAAAATCCTATGATGTTATTGTTCAACAATGGATGTGTGCAAAATGATTTGAGTATTCAGCATTTCAGTATTCATTGAAACTGTCAGCCATCTGATTCTTCTGCTCCTGTGAGAGAACCCCCCCCTTCTCTCCAGCACACTCACAGAGCAAGCTCAGCCCCACCCCTTTTAGCCGGGGGGAAGTTTTTACAAGCTTCACACACACAGAGACTCAAGCAGAGAACCCTGCGGTCTGCCTCACTCAGAGGCACAGCAGCCTGACTTAGTAACGGATGAAATTAATACCACCACACGGCAACACTGTCAAAGATAGAGCTAAGATTTTCAACATGTGAAATGTTGAACTTGTCTTGGTGCTCAGCAGTTTTGGTGTAAATTGGACGTTGTATTAATCAGCTGGGTTTGGTATGTGAGAAAACACATTAAATATCAAAATAAATATTTTTATGTTTTTTAGATAATGTATGTGAATTGGACATTTGTTCAGATTGTATTGACACACATGGAGACAATGTCTGAGGTATTCAAATTCAAATTAAAAAAGGAAACATAAAACGTTTTACTCCAATATCATAGCTCGTACACTGCATCTGAAATGTCATGGCAAGAAACTGTTCAACAAATCAAAAATTCCTTATTTTTTAATAAAAAGTGGTACTTTTTCTCTTGCCTGTTGGTGACACTATACTAAATAAAAAAATATATGATTAGGGTATGAGACTATTTTTGTGACGTTTAATCTCGATTACTCAATGTTTAATGTAATTTATGATGTAATTATGTAATTTATTTTTTTATTTCCCCAAAAATGTCATTTTGTCAGATTCTTGTTTCAAATTCCTTTGTATAAATTAAACAATTCAGATTATCTAATTTCCTGTTGGGCAGAGCTATTGAGGGTGAGTGTATCATAAGTTTGTCAATGAGATACACATGCATATTATATTTGATGGCAATACGTAAAAGTGTGTGCGCACCAGAAGGTGTAATGCGTTAGGCGGCACGATTGAGCCCCCCTGGTTGCACCCGGGTCAAAAACCTGTCTTTGTGGGTGCGTGAATTGTGGTGTGTTATAAAAAAAAAGTTTTTGTGCATAGCAAGCGTAAATAATATTATGCTCGGTCCCTAATAATTCTTGCAGAAAAAATAGGGCTTTGCACCTTCGCAGGACCTGGGCCCTAATAATACTAAAATGAAAAATATAATAGTTGTATAAAAATAAACCATTTACAATGCCAATAATCAATAGAATAAATGAACTATTTCTACATTATAGTGTATCATGTTATTGCTTGAATCAGTTCAGTGAATCAGTGGCTCCTGGCACTTTCTGCATGGGTGTTTTTACTATGTGGATGTTACGTCCTGGTATTTTGGGTGTGTTTCTGTTCTGTGTTTTGGGTTGTTTGCAGGTGCCTGGTGATTGTAAATTCAGCCCACCTGTTCCTGCTGTGGGACAGACAGAATAAAAGCAGCCTCTTTTTCGGGGCTGCACTTGCCGTGCCATCCACCCTTCCCGCCTTCCTACCATTTCCCTTTGACATCACTTCCGGTTTTCCCCCTAGGAGGTGAGGCAACTTGTTGTGTCGGCCTGCTTTGGTGTTTGTTTTTCTCTGTTTTCCTGTTTTGTTTGCCGTTATTCGCTGTAATTCGTTTCGTATGTATTTCATCTTTATTTATATATTTAGTTGTTAATAAACTACTTGTTAAAATTCTCAGTTTCGTTACATTTTGTGTCCTTTCTTTTAGACCGGCTCGTAACAGTGGATACCAACACTATTGTCTGCCTCAACTTCTTCTGCGCATGAGATAGCAACTTCATCAGACAAATATTCAGCAGGAGAAACTGCTGTCCTGCACCAGAATATCTATCACCTCCTCACACCATCATAGTTCTTTCAGAATATACAAAAAAAGCAACGGTAGATGTGGGTGTCTGTAGTTCTGGACAATACACACCTATAGAATTGAGGGGGGCATTTGTGGAAATAACATCAACACCTTTCACTAACCACAATGGCTCTATTATGGTAATGATTTTTTGGTGATGCTTGTTTATTTGCGCATTGGACTTGTTTAGGTAGTTTTGATTCTCCACGTTAAGACAATATGCAATATTGTCACAGGGGGAATTCGATGACGTACTTGCAGACATACTATGGGCGTGGGGAATGAGGACGCAATGGACGCGCTGCAACGCAGCAGGGAGTCAGTTCGGGATCTTTGGGAAGGACCGGGGCAGAGGAGAACCGGAAGACGGCGGGTTTCAGGATGGTCCGGGATCTTGAACTTGAGTAGGTCTTGGGCGGCAGGAAGGTAGGGGAGCATGGAATCCCGTCTTAACCGATGGGTCAGGTAGGTTCAAGGTCAGGGGCAGGTAGAGGTTGTAGTCAGGAAGTTCCGGTCGGGGTTCCTTTCGTGGTTTCCAGGGGATCAGGCAATTCTCGACGTCGTGGGCAGGCGAAGGTCGTATTTCAGGAATCACAATTATCTTAGGTCGTGGGTGAGAGAGCTAGCGTCTCTGGCGAGTAAACTCATACAAAGAGCGGTCGTGTCTCCTTGGGGTTACCTCACTTTTATACTTGCCACCGCCCGCCTCCATTTCCTCTTCCGGGTCGTCGTCTCCCAGGCTGGTGAGGTGCCCTCTAGCGGGCTGGAGGCACGTTGGCCATGACAAATATGTATGAATTCGTAGATGTTTATGGGTGTTAAGACTGTACGCCCTGTGCTGCCACCAGAAGCTTGGAAGAGGTTAATAAACACAGGGCTCCTATGCCAAGATTACAGTAGTTGGACTTTCTTTTATCAGACTAGCTCGGAAGTGTGAAGCCTGTATTGCATAGTACAGATCTTCAACATAAGAAGTGTGTGTTTTGTTACCTCCAGGAAGCTGGCTGAAGGGCTGGTGAACACCCTGATGTTAGAGGTGTTGGAGTTAGGCAGTTGGAGGCCATCTCTCAGCCACACCATGACGACATCACTTGGGTGGGCGACTACATGGCAGCTTATGTTGACTGGGTTCCCCTCCCATGTGTACACCGTCACCGAGCCCTGGATCTTTGGGGTGTCTGCAACACACATTTCAAATAGAAACATTACACACCAAAGCTCAGAACGTCCCCCCTGACTGCAAACGGCAAAACAGAGCATCAAAAGCACTTACATAGTTCCTCTGGTCCGTGTTCTGGACCAGTTTTGTCTTTGTCTATTGTCACTCTGAATACCTGATTGTCTGCAATTGTGTTTACATGTATACGGTGCATCCAGAAAGTATTTACAGCACATTACTTTTTCCACATTTTGTTATATTACAGCCTCTGCACACAACACCCCATAATGACAATGTGAAAAAAAATGTTTACTTGAGTTTCTAGCAAACTTATAAAAAAAACTGTAAAAAAAACAAAAAAAAAACATGTACATAAGTATTCACACTGTCACCTCAGTCTGAGTTGAAGAGAACTCTGGAGCAAGTTTTCATCCAGGATGTCTCTGTACATTCAGTCATCTTTCCCTCTATCCTGTTTCTTTATTGTTTCTGTGTGTCGATCATTTGGGTTCCAGTAAATCCCCTGTTAGTTAGTTGTGCATTTGCATCCTTCCTTTCATGCCTTGATGATCAGCACCTCCAAATCCGCGACTATGGTTCTCGACCAGAAAAGGGCTTGCCAACTCCGGGTCGGGAGAGAGGTCCTGCCTTAAGTATCTCGGGGTCTTGTTCAGGAGTAAAGGAAGAAAGGAGCAGGAGATCGACAGGTGGATTGGGGCTGAACTGATCTGTCATGGTGAAGAGGGAGCTGAGCCAGAAAGCAAGACTCTCTATTTACCGGTCGATGTACGTCCCAATCCTCACTTACGGCTGAAATTAGTTTCCTCCGTAGTGTGGCTGGGCTCAGCCTTAGAGATAGTGTGAGGTGCTTGGACATTCCACAAAACAATCTGAGGGAAGCTGCTCCTCCACATCGATAGAAGCCAGCTGAGGTGGTTCAGGCATCTGGTCAGGATGCCTCCTGGAGGCCTCCCTGGGGAGGTGTTTCTGGCATGTCCTGCCGGCAGGAGGCCCCTGGGTCGACCCAGGACACGCTGGAGAAATTATATCTCCAATCTGGTGTGGGAACGCCTTGGGGTCCTTCCGGAGGAGCTGGTAGAGGTGGCTGGGGAGAGGGCTGTCTGGGATTCCCTACTTGGGATGCTGGACCAAGATCCGGATAAGCGGAGGAAGATGTCGACAATGACGACGACCTTTCCTGCCTTGCACTGATGGCTGACATATAGAACTGTTTGTTCATATAATGAGTCATGTCATATAATGAGTCATTAACATCTTAACACCTATACAGCCCAATGCCATATAGCTATCTTAATAAAAAAAAGATTGACAAAGTTCGGTGGATGTAGAATGAAACATCTCTACATTAAAGAAAGAAAGTCCAGTTGCCATGACTCAACTTTTAGACAAATTCACCTGGATGACTGAGAATCTTCACAGACAGTGAATGATTCAGTTACTTAAAATGAAAGTCAACTGAAGCCCTCTGCTGGAAATCTGTTACGATGTATACACACTGTGAACAAGGTGATGATGCTGACAGAGAGTTAGGAGCTAGAGAGAGAAAGAGAGTGCTCTGTAATTACTCATTATGTCAGCTGACCCTGTGCCGTCAAAGGGTGGGAGGATTGCATCCTGACATGATTGGAGAGAATAGCATCATGATAACTGTAGTTACATGGAATGCTAAATCGTTTTAGCAAATGCAGGATTCAGCTTCATAACTTCTCTGCATATTTTAGCCATAATCCTAAGAAGCATCATGAGATGATCTGAAGGAAAAGCAGCAGCATATAGTCTTACTTAAGGTGTTTTGGGGAAGACAGAAAATGCAATAAAATAAAATAAAACTTTGCTGCCATAAACGTTTTTCTTGAATTTTTTGGGATCAAGTGAGAGAACCACTCACAAACAAGTATCGTATACTGCTAGAAATAATATACAGAATGTATCTTTATCATTGGGCTGCTGACTGGAAATGAGTGTGTGTGTGTGTGTGTGTGTGAGTGTGTGTGTGTGTGTGTGCATTAAATGCAACTGTGCATTAAAAAATGCTCTCACATCTCACTTCCAGGTGCACAAACTTTGCATCTTGTCCAATGGCGTTCCGTGCCGTGCACAGGTACTGTCCAGCGTCGGTGTACTGGGGCAACTTCAGTGTCAGTGAGGAGACCCGACTGTCGCTCCGCACCAGCACGTTCCCATCAGAGCTCTGCAACACCACCACACAGCAGGGGCTGATGGGACCATTTTAACACATCCTCAACAGACATGGGATTACATAATTATTTCAAAAATGGTAATAACTGTTTAACATACTTAACTTTAAATGAATTTTCCCCATATATGCACACACTCATACACGCACAATTCGGTTACCATTAGATGAGATCACTGAAGGAGGAAGTCTGCAGTGCAATCTGATATCAGTGCTGGGGCGAGCTGGACTATAGTACTGATGAACGGGGATCTATCGACCATCCCCTGTCAAAGAAGCACCAACCTCACTGATGCACAAACATGTACACACTTCCTTCATGTATAATCACTGCAAAATTTCTCTCAAGCAACATACTGTTACCTTGCATGACCTCAAAATGATTCTACCTAGCTGAACACAGGAAAACCAACACAGATAGAGGTTTAGACCAAGATATTGAGAGACTTTTGTCATGACCCTCAGCTGACCCCAGCAGGGACCGAAGATTTCTCTCTGGAGAACGTCCTACAAGCAGAACTCTGGCGAATTGTATCAAAGAAATAACCAATGCTGAATTGGTGGCTGTTATTCCTCAGTACGCACATCCATTTTATGCTTCCCTAACATTTAATCACCCTCTAATAAGCACAGCAGCACTTCCTGCCACTGGCTGCCACAGTGCGACCTCCAGGGGTCTGGCAACCCCTGAAGTCCCCCACCCCTCAGGCTAAACAGGGTCACAAGCCGATTCTCCTCACCTCGCCACTGCAATATTACATTTCAGCACTGCCATTCAGGTGCAGCCATCTCATGTTCTTCCAAGAGAGAAAGGCCTCTTTTTGTTCATTTGCAATGTGAGCACAAGGATTCATTAAACTTTCATGCACACACTATTCAACACAGAGGCCCCATAAATTATACAGTGCAGGCACCAGCTTTTACAGCACAGGAGTTTTCTGGAAACGTCAAGAGGTTTTCTTGTATAGACTGATAACAAAGGTGTAACATCCTGGTGCCCCTGGTCCACCAGGGGGCACTATTTTGTTTTTTTTTCTCATGTGTTTCTAGTTCCCTAATTACAGATTAGTATTTAAACCCCTGCTTTCCTCCCTCCATTATCATTCATCTTGTGTGCATTATTCCTGTGTGTTTGTCTCTGGCCACTGTGCCAGTTTCATTTACGTTTTGAGTTTGTTTTCTATTAAAACTCCATATGCCGTGCATTTGTGTGGTCTGCTTTACTCCTATAGTGACAAAAAAGAAAACTTCTGCAAAAAGAGCAGTGTTCAATGATCTGAAAGTCAACTTTCATTAGTGCTGCATCAGATCAAGCACATACAAAATCTGTAAAGCTTGTGTTGTGTTTATGTAAAGCTATTTGTGCTGTGAGTCATTACCCTACAGACCAATGGCAAACCAGAGGGGAGTCATGTAACACATTGAACGCAAGTGTGAAAAAGTCCGTGGATGGACGCTAGGTGAGAATTATTCTTCTCGATCACGCTTTCACACCACTGCACAAGCTCTATTAAATGTCAAATGTGAGCAGTCGCAAGACTTCTGATGTGTTCCTGAGATGTGTACTTTAACGCTGCAGAGGCTTTATCAGACACCAGTGGCAATTCAGCCGCTATCAACACATATCAAGAAATGTAATAGGACATGCTGAATGGTGCCAAGGGGGATCTGGGGTCATTAAACTGGCCTTAATACATAAATAAACCCTATCGTGCAAGGCTTATTGGTATAGAGTGTCATATGAATTGTGAACATGCAAATGAGTTATCATCGATCAAGCTTACTTATTAAACAAAGTCTATAAATGGTATTAACTAGATCCCTTGCTGCCTCCAAAATAATTCATTTGAAAAAAGACTTGCATATTATGTCAAATTTAACAAGCAATATTCCAGGATGATTTTGCTATTGCAGCTTGCTCCCTTATCACATACAGCACAACAATCAGCAACCACAGCCAGAAAAGCCTCTTCTGCAACAGGTCAGAAAGAGTAGGTTGGGCTCATAGAGGCCACTGGCTCAGGGGTGAAAATGGGGTGCCCCACCTACTCTAGTGTGGGTCTGAACCGGGCATATGGAGGCTCTACCTTGTGCTGTTCAGGACGAGTCCAAGAGCTCTGCAGGAGACAGACAAACAACAGAACAAAAACAAACAAAACAAGCAAAGTAATCCTTTAAAAAGTGTCCTCAGTCATTGTGTTCACATGCATCCAACTGAAAGTCACAACGTGAGCTGCTCTGATTCAGGAGCCACGGTAGCATCTGATTAACAAAGGTTCTGAATTTTAGACTGGGTCGTGCTCCTAATTATGCATTATTCCCATCGGTTACGATGTGACTGCTACTTATTAGAAATATTGGGCTCTATTTTGGTCCAGGCGCAAGGCGTAGTGCTAAGAGCTTATAGTGTCGCTCCTCATTTTGAGTTAATGAGTAGTTAATGAGTAAACATGTTTATGACACAACCCGTACTGTGCAAAAGCTTTAGGCAGGTGTGAATAAAATGCTATAACCTCAGAAATGAAAGTGCTAGTTTACTTTCATTAACAAAATGCAGTGACTGAACAGCACAGAAATATAAATCAAATTAATATTTGGCGTGACCGCCCTTTGCCTTCAAAACATCATCAGTTCTCTCTCCAGGATTCTTGGGAATAACCTGCCCTCTGCTTCAGACAAAATGTTAAAATTGAGTCATCAGCCCAGGGTACCTGCTGCCATTTTTGCATAGTTGAGTTGCAACTCTTCATGAAGACCACTTCAGGTCAGACTTCTCTGGACAGTTGTTGTGTGTACCAGGGCCCATATGGTTTCTGCCAGTTCTGAGCTGGTGATACTGCTGGACATCCGGTATCAAAGAGAAATACACAGATTATGTGCTGCACTGTAAATTTCCTGTCTTTATGATCCTGAACATTGCCTTTAAAAGGAATCAAAAGAGCTTGAACCGCACAGGTTGAAACCCCAGTCTGATTCGAAATCTTTGTCTGGGAAAGACCGTGCTAATGCAACATAGCTTGTGTCGTGTTGCTGTGTTCAGTCCTGTCATTGTGTGTAATGAAACGGTCTTCCACAACATCACCTTGGTAGAGTTTGACTTTTAAGCCTGTTTTTTCTATTTTAAAAATGATGTGACATTGATTATTGTTTAGATTTATGGAAGCATTCTTACTGAATGTTTTTCACACCTGCCCAAAATTCTTTTGGCACAGCAATTTTTTTTTTACTTCTACTCATTTTCTGTTGTTTTACAGTTAAAACAAAAAGGCAATCAAGGGTGGTTGTAGGCTACAGGTAAAAAATTCTCCTATAAACCAAAAGACCACAAAGTTGCAGGTTCAAACCCCACTTAGTACCATTGTGTTCCTGAGAATGACCTACCCTGAATTGCTCCATGGGGACTGTCCCTGTAACTACTGATTGTCACTCGGTATAAGGGCATCTTCTAAATGCCATGAATTTAAATGTAAATGCAATCTTCAAAATAAGCTTTCGTCTTCCCTGCTGAAAGACACAACTAGCCTGTGTACAATAAATTGGTGTAATGGAAGACAGAGAGACAGGCAGACAGACAGACAGCAGGTTGTCACTTGAAAGAGCCTGAATGGTCCAAATCCCTAGTTACTGTGCTGGTCTCTTCTCAGAACAAACTGAAATAGAGTATTTCCATCCAGGAAGCATCCTCACTTGTTCTCTCATAAAGCTGCTGTCATGTAAATGCTATCAAATGTTGAAATTCTTTGAGGATTTGCGTTCAGCAGAAGTTCTACCTCCAGCAAATGGAAACTGTAATATGAGTGACTGGCAGATGTGAGTATTACTATTCAGGAGTGAAGCCAGTCAGATCCATTTGAATTGCGAGTAGCTATTACCTCCAACTGCACTAAATTTCAGTCATGGTCTAAATTCTGGAGCGGATCCATCTTCACAAGAAGGCTACGGCACAGGCCTTCTCTGAAACAATATTTTGATGACTGCTAATGTTTTTATTACATGAAAAATAAAACATTTATTTCCTAAAGACATGGTTTAGTATGCATTATTTCTAACACAGGCAATGTTGAATATGCATGCTTGCATTGATTTTATGGAGGGATGGCTTGTGTTTTGATGGATGGATGGAAAGCAAAAATGCAATGTGATGAACAAGCATATTGAAGCCCCTCCCTGTGCTATTCATCAAAATGTCTGTTTAATATTTTAGATGCCGAAAACTTATCTAGACCTGAGGCACTGCTCTGCTTTTTATTTTATTTCAGCATTTTTACTGTTTTTGGTTCATACACAAGCACCAGAATATTTTCATTTTGCACTTGAAGCAGTTGATAATTAAAATTAGGATGCAGATTTAGGAACGTGACATCAGAAGTGAGAATGGGTCAATGAGCAGCACGCAGGGGTCTGATACACTATTCATGCCAGGCAGAGTTCTGAAAGATGCATAAGAAATCTGCCCTGGTGGCACGTCCATCTCATTTATATGTAGCAGACTCGCTCCATTGCGACCAGGCAGAAATTAAGTGAGAAAAGCAATTGCTGCTACTTTTTTGTGGAATGCCCTCCCCGAACATCCGGGGGAATGCATTCCACTAATGGTTTTAAAAAAGGACTTAAAACATTTATTTTCAAGATAACTTATTCTTCATCTAATGTTTGCATGTTTTTCAAATTACCAGCGGTTACTCATGATTTCTTTTAATGTACTGTTTTTATCCAGGAGCAACTTGTGTCAAATGTATTTTGCGGTACAAATTAAATGCATTATTATTATTATTATTAATATTAATATTATTATTATGACCTCAGAAAGCTCAGGGAAAGGCAGGTTGGGGAGTTTTTCAATGGTCGTCTCCAGCCATGAATAGACATACTGTCACACGTGCCACTCTGCAAAACACCAAAAGTAAGGAGCTCACTCTGCATTCTCATGGCTTCCAGCTCATTGGAATTTACCAGGTTGAACGCCATGAGGTAACGCAGCAAGATGTACACAGACATATGATGATGCTGGAGCAGAAGAACATGGAGTCAACCACACATGAGGAGGCAAGTCCGGGGAAAAAAAAGAACTTCTCTTTGTGCAAATGTGCCTCACAAAATGATGACCTCGGCCACAACACAGACAGCTGCATTAAGAACTGGGCCAACTATCACTAGTTGTTCAGGACTGATGTCGCTCAGAGGAAGCGCAATGCTGTCATCCCTGCTCACTCAACAATCTTCCTTTTAGCTGGAAGACTCTGCAGTACAGTGGACAGTGGGGAGCTGCAGAGTGACCCCACCTCCAGAGGACAGGGCCATAAGGAACCATTGTGTCTGCAAATAAGCAGCTTCAGTGATATGGCCGTGAAAACACTTACCCACGAAATCTTCCAGGCCTGAAACGGCTGAGCTGGTCACACTCTGTGGGTCTGAAATTGCGTACTTCACACTGACAACATGCAGTGTGCTATGAGTACCAATTACGATCATGGGGCAGTTATAACTGTAGCCTCATGCAACGTCATCATTCTAGACAGTGACATAATATGCACACATTGTGTGAAATACGTGTCAAACACTCATGAGCAATCAAAGTGAGCAATCAAAGCCAGAAGATATTTCAGCACACAATAAATCAAATAATTTCCAGGTGATAAAAGATGACAATTTCCAGTGTAAACTTGCCATGAGGCAGTTTAGAAACACAACCCTGACAAATGTGTGCTAAAAAAGAAGGCTAAACAAAATCCCACATGGAAGTCCTTTAACAGAAGAATGACATGTCAGTGCTACTCTGTAGGTAAACTCTTACAGTTAACTGACCGAACTGATTAGAATATTGTTTTATTTTTTCCCCAAAGGTGCCACAGCATGAAATTATTGATATCCCTTATGATAATCATTGTTGTTGCTTGTAGTTTTGGTGGTAGTAGCCTAGTGGGTAACACACTCACCTATGAACCAGAAGACCCAGGTTCGAATCCCACTTACTACCATTGTGTCCCTGAGCAAGACACTTAACCCTAAAATTGCTCCAGGTAGACTGTCCCTGTAACTACTGATTGTAAGTCGCTCTGGATAAGGGCGTCTGATAAATGCTGTAAATATAATGTAAATGTAGTTTTGAAGGTTGAAACTATTCCATTCCAACAACAGTTTAAAGATGCAAGGTGTGCATTACGGCTATTTGGAAAATGTATGCTATCAAATGGTATTTCAACATTTCACCAGAATCTTGGGGTGACTGAGGGAGAGGGGGGAAAGAATGTTACTGCTCTGCTCATTGACTCACCTTATAAGAAATGTCAGATGGTATCTTCAACATGACTGATAGCTAGAACATGATATTGGAGGAGTCATAATTCTTGACTCTAAAGTAAGCTGTAGTATGCTAACTTCAAAACACTATATATGTTTTTTTTACATTATTGTTATTACATCACTTTTTTGGTTGAGAATTTTAGATTTCCTGTGATGTTTTAAACTAAAATTCCTCTAATGTAGACTTAGCCCAAGTTTACCCGTGTAAAAAAAAAGCTCGGTTTGATGGATTAGCTTCAGAACTACTCAGCTGCTCCATGTTTTACACACTCAACTCTGTGCCAGACCTACTATGCATCAGGTCTGCAGGATGAGTCTACATCTGTGAGGAGTAAAAGCCATGCTTTCATCCTTACGCTGACACACACCTCACACAGTATTCTGACACATAGCTGGACATGAGCGTTCAGCTCAGGAAACAAAAAGGAAGTACATGCATCATGCAGGTATGGGACAGCTGACAGCTGTCAACAGAACAACACCATGAAACTCGAGCCAACAGGATTAGTCATCTCTGTTCAGCTTATCACAGCCGTCTTGCTTAGCAATGGACCATGTTGAATTCAAAGACCAGAAAATAATAAGCAGTTTGCACAGTTAGTGTATCTGAGGAAGAACGCTCCAGCAGAACCCTGGCAGACGCCGGCAGCTGCGGTCGACAGGCATGAAGCTGTCAGGAAGACATTCCACGACGCCAAATCCACTGACAGACTGCTAGTTATTTTGGTCTCCATGACTATGATTTCCTCCCACGACATCCAACAGGGTAGTGGGGATGTAGGTTTGATGCAGCACAGAGCTGAGCTGCATCTGAGAGCAAATGTTGTGATGGTGACGATGATGATGGAGGTGAAGGGCGACAAGAAAAGTCCAAGACACAGGTGTGATCATGCACCCACGACATCCGAGTGATGATGCATGAAATGTAGCACCAGGATGTTTGATGTCATTTCATTTGTTTCCTTATCAGCATTCACTGATTATCTGTCTTAGAACAGACATTCAAGAAAAGGTTCTGGCCAAAGAGTCCCATTATCAACAACAGGGCTCCTGTAATAATGCAAACTGACAGCTCTACCAACCCTGACAACTTTGTTTTTGCTTCTATCAGGTTCTTGATTCATTCTCAAGCAGATGCTGACATTCAAATTTGTTATATTTTTAAACTGTACTGTACCTGTCTGCTTCATTTCATACCTGATATATCCTGTTTAGATGTGCCTGTAGACAATACAAAAATTACATTCATTGCACTTGCTGCTTTATAATTTGTACATCTGATGCTTAGATTCCCGTGACTGGTGTGTGCTACAAGCTAGTAGTGAAGAAGAGCAGAGACCACTGTGTCCTACCTGCTCCCCCTCGGTAAACACACGTTGACCAAAGCTCCACGTGATGCTGGGGGTGGGGTCACCGCTGGCGTCGCATAGCAGGGTGATCTGCTCCGTCATCTCTGTCGTGGTCTTGTTCTCCATGTACGTTATGTTTGGTTTCACTGGAAGCAAAACCCACCACCCATAAACTCCAAAATATTCATCATAACTGCACTGGAGATACAATTACAATGACAAGATGATCTAGTGTGACATTATGACATCTCACTCGCTTGTCACAACACTGAAATTTCAAACTCGAAACGCGTTCAAAAAGTCAGAACACAACCAAAAAAAATAAAAAAGGCAAAAAATACATGGAAAAAGACAAACATAATAAATAGAAAATATTTAATTAAAATTTTTTTTAAAATTGTGCCAAAAATACAGCTTAAAAAAAATGATAAAATATGAATACATTCAATCAGGTGAATAAAAAACCATGGAATTAAATAACTATATTAATATCAAATACAACATAAAATTGATCTATCATCAAAGTTTCAGTAACATTTATTCAGTAGCATTTCATAGAAAATTTCTGTCACATCTAATCCAATGTGCTGCAGTCTCCAGTTATTGATCCTTACTAAACACTCGTAGGCTCAGCTCCTCTTCATGTTCCCCAGCCTTGTTTTTGGCGATACAGGTGTAATCACCCTCGTCCAGCTTCGTAACATCCCTTACGATCATCTCTGAGCCATCGTCATTGAAGCTGTACTTCTCCCCCGCTTCCAGAAGCATACTATTTCTGCAAGGATGGATAGAAATCCTCTAAAGGTCTGGAAAGATCATAACTGACCAGTCGTAAAGCCATCATTCAATCTAATGATCTTCCACTGCCGAAAAAAATTGCCTATTGCTCATAAAATTCAGAAGTGCAGTATTTCAGTACGCTGTTCGCTATATTTTGGTGCATGAACCAGGATACGGTCATAACTGTGCTGAAAATAGTCTCTTGTAGTGTGTGGATCATGCCCATAGAGCTAAGCAAAGATGCACTAAAAACATGCATTTTAATGATATTACTGCAATACTTTAAATACATTGGCATCTGATATTGATGTACTGTGGTTTAAGCTTAAGAACATAAAGTGTGATGGGTGCTGAGCAGACTGAAGCTAATTAATCAATGCCTAGAGGAGCTACCCTGCTTGGTTACCTTGTCCATGTGACAGTTGGTTCTGGATAGCCATCAGGATCGCAGGCCAGCATGGTGGAATGGCCCATATCTGCAGTGGAGTTAACCTCGGACACTCTGATCCGGATGGATGGTGCCACTAAAATAAAGTCACATGAATGTTCACCAATAGCTGACCTAAATCACACAACTGAATACTGTAACCAACACTAGCCACAGCTCACCGTTAACAATGACTTGTATGGGCCGGAGGTCAATCTCTCCTCGTGCCATAATACGAGCTTCGCAGGTGTATGTGCCCTCATCAGACTTCCTGATGCCATGGATCTGCAGGTGATTGTTGTCCAGGACCTTAAAGCGAACTGAAAGAGGAGGCAAACTAAAGCGAACTGAAAAAAATCACCAATCTGTGGAATGAAGTGATCAATATCCGAAGTACTACATTGATTTCAATTACTGAATCATTTACTGATCCCAAAACTGGACCAAGTTTGCAGGAATTTAAAATGCTTAAACATTTTATTTTATATGCATGTATATGCATTATAAACATTATATGCATTATAAACATTTTATTTTACAAATGCAAAGTAATTGAATGGTATAAAATAGTCACACAGGATGTCACAGCTTTTACTGATTAACTTACAGCTCAGTTACATGAATCTCTCTCTTCCTTCCAACCACCCAACTTCACCGGCTTTTTACATGTTGCCCAAATACGAAGTTACATGTGGCAAGCAGCAATAACCATTAGCACATAGTGCTGCACCCTGTGCCTGGACCAAAATAGAGCCCTTAATAATATTACACTTTGATAAAACTAATTTGAAGAATTTCTAAGCATTTAAGTATAAATCGTCCTTCTCAACATTTACATTATAATTCTTTTCTTGCATGGAACAAATTGCTAAAAACTCTCATCTCACAATATCATCTGATGTGCATCAGCAGATCAATCCAATTGTATGGTAATAATTAAACTGAAGCTCTAAATATGGGAGTTGTTCCTGTTTGCAGGCACCCTCACAGTTTCATGAATACATTATAAATGTAATAGCCTGTTCTGCAGTTGGAAATGTGTGCTCTGTTATCGGGAAATGAGAAACCAGAATGTAAAACATGACTGGAAAGCCCAACTGAGAGCTGCAGATGGGATTTAATAAGAAATAAACAGAAGCTGTTTCACTTTTTAAAAGAAAAGCATTCAGTGCACTTACCATCCTTCTCCACATGAATTTTTGCACCTTTATATTTCCAGATGACAGACGGTGGAGGGGAACTAGCGACATCACAGACAATGTTGGCATTTTGGCCCTCATTGAACTCTTGAGGAGATGGGGTGTGTTTAAATGTAATCTTTTCTGCAGGGAAATTTTTTTTTACAAGGATGGGAATTACAAGTCAAACCATCAAGTAAGTAAATAAATATGCAAACCAGCGTATGTTTGGCTGTGGAAAATGAAGACACTTACGATAAATCTTCACATTGACGGTGGTCTCTGACTCCTCCCCTCCATTGCTGGCAGCGCACTTGTACGTACCAGCGCTGTCGACTGTGGCATTATAGATGGTAAGTGTGGAGGATGTCTCATCACTGCGCCCCACAGTGATGTCCAGCCGGCTGGCTTCGATCTTTTCCCCAGTGGGAGAATACCAGTCGATCACTTTTGCTCCACCGACAACTGTTAAATACCACATCAAAACAGACTCAGGGCCCACACAGGCACATGCAAGCACATCATATAAGGGCGGGAAAATGTAAAGGACATTTCGGCGCTTTCTGATTTGCACAAAAAGGTGTGGCTGATCGTAGTCGGCCAACACTGACTAAACTGTTTTGCTGTTAATTTACCTAATAAGATGAATGCAAAAGAATTCATGGTCTTTAATCAGGATGTGAAGATAATGGATTATCTCACTTTGTGTTGGCCTGTTAGGTTTGTGTGTGTTGATGTGACCTTTTTGATGTGCGTGTTTGAGCTATTCAATGTGGACCACCCCTTCTTTTAGACTGTTCTTGTGTCGGTTCGCTGTGCCGATTCTGATATTGTATTGTACATGTTAGGCCATTGTAAATAAATGCACTGTTTGTACATTTTGTTTGGCTTGTCGCGTTTCTTAAACCCCCTAGATTTAGGAACATGACAGTGGGCGTAAAGCAGTCTTAAGCCCACTAACCTTCAAATAGCAGCTAACGCGTCAAGGTGAGTTTAAAATAAATTGTGCATGGGGGTGATGCCCACTTAGGCATTACTTGCTGACCTGAATGGCTGCACTCACTGATTACACTAGTCAATAGAATATTCTGCCCTCGCTGATCAAAGAGCTGGTTTTCTCAGGCATGGAAGTGATGGATGTTGAGGAGGAGGATGAGGATTACGCCATCTGCGGCGATCTGGAGGAGGTCGACGAGGATGCCATTCTCCCGGATGCACAGCCCTCTAGACCTCTGAGTGCACGGGTCTCCTCCTCTGGGGACTTTGGGTTGATCAAGGTTTGTAAAAGAGCCACGGTCAGACTAGGCATTTACTGGCCTGCTCCCCAGGGTGACCTCTGCGTTGAGAATGACTTTTTCAAATTGAAAAGGCTTCGGTCTCGTCTGCCTACCCGCAGTGCCTGCCTACCTGGCCGTATTAAAGGTGCCTTGTGATAAAATCCTTTTCTAACCATGTATCTGTTAAGGGCTACTCTGTTGTGGACGTTAACAGCACTTAAATTCTAACTGTATGCCAAGCAGCTGGATTCCTGGGAGGAGATCTGCATTATTTCTGATTTGTACTCAAGTTGGGCTTGAGAGCCTTGCGTCTCATGTATTCATCAAAAAAATAGAAACTACTCTGTCCTCCGCTTAAATGTCAGAGGGCAGGCATAGCGAAACATGGTCCACAAGCCTGGGTTTCAGCATAACTCACACAAGTCGTAACATCCCTGGGTCTATAAATTCTGTGTCTTTACGTTTAATTGTCCAAGAGACGAAAACTGTCATTAAGGCAGTGCACCTTCCTTTTCTGTCCAATGTTGGACCTACCTCTGGCTTCTGGGGCTCATGGCCTCCATGGTATATGTGGTCCTGCTAGCCCTTATAAATGTGTGGGATTTTCAGCGCTGAATTTCGACACCTCAGCCATGTCTTTACATTTTCAGTGGACTGCCTAGCCGCTCAACATTTTTTTTGACTGGCTTACCACTGGGTGTTGTGTCTCCGAGGAAGACTATGTGACTACAGTGGGCTAGGAGGTGCTGCTACCTTGAGATTTTTTACAGGGCAGTGGTGGCCTAGCATTTAAGGAAGCGGCCCCGTAATCAGAAGGTCGAATCCCGAACCGCCAAGGTGCCACTGAGTAAAGCACAGTCCCCACACACTGCTCCCTGGGCGCCTGTCACTAAGGGTGATTAGTTAAAAACAGAGGACACATTTTGTGCACCGTGTGCTGTGCTGCAGCACTCTGCATGACAGCTACATGGCTGCCACGTTCTCTTCAGAACAGACAACACGACCGCTGTGGCACATATCAAAGCTCTCTCTCTGCCTGCACGGAGCAGCATGCACTTTGCTTCAGTGTGAGCGATGGCGAGTGGGTGGTTTATCTCAGGTGATCAGTCAGATCTGGGAGAAATTCAGCAGGGCTGCCTCACAAATAAATGGGTATTGTCAGCTATTTTCCTTTTTCTTTTCTTTTCTTTTTCTGATGGACAGCGATGCGCTGGCTCACCCATGGCCAGACATGCTCCTCCTCGTAGCCCCCCACGTGATGCGAATTCTGGCATCACGTGGGGGGCCTACCTGCCCCTGCAGGGTCTTAGGGATCATTCCAGGAGGCTACCTGGCTACCGCTTGGGCTTTATTCAAAGGTGTTTCTGTCCATGATATTTCTGCTGCTGCTCGCTGGGCTACACCACATATGATTATTAGGTTTTACCAGCTAGAAAGCTGGCTAGAGTGTCAGTGCCAAATGTGTGTATTGTCACAATTAGCGATATTCCATTCTGTCATTCATACATTTATATTCAATTAGAATTGTGAAACACAGTCAAAAGACTGGTAGTCCATCATCCCAAAAGAACCAAAATGTCCTTTAGTGCTTCATTTTACCTAAAGAGCTTAAGAGTTAAGAGTTACTAGACATCTGTAGGAGGTTGAGCAGAACAATTACACAACGTACCTTCACAGAGGAAGAATTTGGACTCTCCAACACTGATCTCACCCTGGGAGGGGGTGATGGAAACAAGCAGGGATGCTGAAAACCAAAAGCAATGAATTAGTGGAGCTGAGAGAAGAGTGCATTAAAAGCCCATTAATGACTCATGCAGGTGAATAATAAGTCCCTGAAAGACCTCCTTTCAGGGTATTTCTTCACAGGTGTGCTTTTGGGTAGTTATGGAAACAATGTGTTCCTGCTGCTGGGGTGGTAAACAGGCTCACCGACTGGGCTTCTGGGACATAAATACTAAGCTTTTCTCATAACCACTCTGTTTCAGAGGTGTAAGACAAAGAGTGGGTCAATACTTTTACACCTTATAATGCAAACAGTCATACAGCACAATGCATTTACATTTACATTTACAGCATTTTATCAGACGCCCTTATCCAGAGCGACTTACAATCAGTATTTACAGGGACAGTCTCCCTGGAGCAACTTAGGGTTAAGTGTCTTGCTCAGGGACACAATGGTAGTAAGTGGGATTTGAACCCAGGTCTTCTGGTTCATAGGCGAGTGTGTTACCCACTAGGCTACTACCACCCAATGCAGCACAGACACATGACATAAATATGAAATTGTAAATATTTAATTTTATCACAATTACTGACCTGACCTGATTGGCTGAGAGAGATTTTATTACACTGTGACCCAGCTGCTGCTGCATAATGTTGTTTAGGGACAGCCATGTGATTCTGCACCAATCTTCAGTTTGAGGTAAGTAGATTTGGACTGCAGTCCTAACTGAGACCACCAGGCTGCTGTTGAATGTGTCTTTACTGAGACTGGCCAATCAGGTTGATACATGTACTGTAGCCAAACCTCATACTCAAGCTGCACCATTCCTTATAGCATTAATAATACAAGGCCTTAAGGAACTGATCTGATAGCACCATTTCATTAAATAAGATGCATGCCTCAATTTGTGGTAGAGAAGGGGATCATTCTTTATCTTTGCATAAGACAACTTGAGATTTGCTTTTCTAACTGTAAAAATGTAATGATTATTAGAAAGAGACTTATTTTCTCGTGCTGCATGTAGCCTAAGAGCCTCATTCGGCTCACCAGGGAAAAAATGCAGATGAAAAACAAGCATAAAACAAAACTGAATCTGAATTCAACTTTCACACGTGCCACTAGCACAGATTACAAGAGCAGACTGTAATTCATCAGAACTATCTTTTCCCCTCTGTTTTCCTCTGTTCTGTTAGTCTTTTTCCAAAGACAACGCAGCTATCTGAGTCAGCACCCGACCTAACAAACACACATGCACACACACAACTGCCGTGTTTGTGTGCCGCGTAGCCATGGTGTTCTTTCTAAGATCCATAATTAATTAGCAGATTGTTTTGGCACAGAAAAGACAGATCGTGTCTTCTCAATGTGGTTGGCAGGATCAAAAGGACACACAAACAAAAAATGTATCCAACAAATCTGTCAAGTAACCCACCCCAAGCCCATCACACTGACTATTTCAACCAATGGGTTGTGAGGGAAAGAGTGGAGAAACAGGAAGTCTGCAGAAATTGGCAGATCTCCACATGGCACATGGGTTCACACCCCAAAACCCTAAATCTCGACTCCAGCAGGACTCTTTTGTACTTGCTGTGGGAATTAAAAGAAACAAAGAGTGCTTTTGTGGCTTTTGCATCTCTGCCAGTTTAAAAAATGATACACAGAGGAAAAACTGCAAACCATAATCAAATCTACATATTCAATCAATATCCCATGATGTGCTTTGCTTGTTTTTGGGAAAGGGTAACTAATAGTTGGTCGTTTGTCACATCAGATATTGATCTGCTTAAAGCCTTTCCTCAGTAAATCTGCCACCTTTGTTTCTGCATTAAAAAAAGAAAGTCAAGGCATTCTAATAAAAGGCCATCAACCTTCTGCTTTCGTCAAAGAGCTATTAAGGGAAACAATGCAATATTAATCTAAGCCAGGGGATCCATCATGAGGTAAACTAATGACCACTGTAAAGCATTAAAATACCAACTGTGTGGTAAAAAATATAGATTCATTATTCATTTGAAACAGAAACTTTGGCAGATGCTTTAAACAAACAAAAGACATTCAAAGAAGAAGTCCTGTTTTCAAATATTTAAATCAGACAGTTTACTGTCAGTAGTCAGTTATCACATTCACTTAACTCCTAATGCAATTGATAGTCACGCTGCTCCTGCACGTGAAGCAGACAAGATGTTCTGTGCATGCTCCACAAACAGTGTAGGCCTTTATATAAACTGCAATCTTAAGGAGTAACCTTTACAAAACCAGTAAAGCATATAGCACTCTAAAAAATGTGTAGAGCTGTAAAGCTGTCCAGTGCACTGCTCAACATGCATTTGCCACCAAATAAATGGTGCATCTTCAATTAGATTAAATTAATATAAAAACAGATTAAAACAGATTGTTTCTCTCCACTTTTTAAAAAACAGCATAACAAACCAGCTGGCTCAAAATAATGATGCATGAAATTAATTATTTATTCTAAATGCATGTATTCATTTATTTATCATGAAATATGATGTATATGAATCATTTTTTATGCAACATGAAAAATGTAAACTGCATGCTCACTGTGCTATGTGCACATATACATAAAAAATACCTTAATCCAAGACACATGCATAAAAAAGTTCACTCTGTAGAACACAAAATTTCTAGGACATTTCTATGTAGTTTCATTGCCACTTTATACATTTCAGGTTGATCAGGATCTGATAAAAAAAACATTTGCTCTCCTTCTCAGCCTTAATATTTAAGAAAACATTTCTGCTGCTTTGAAGTGGCCTCCTTCACTGGAAGATGTTCAAAACCACCAATCAGGGGAAAGGCCTTAGTCAGGGAGGTGACCAAGAACCCGATGGTCAGTCTGTCAGAGCTCCAGAGGTCCTCTGTGGACCAAATAAATCCTTCTTGAAGGACTATCATCTCTGCAGAAATCCACCAATCAGATCTGTATGGTAGAGCAGCCAGAAGGAAGCCACTCCTTAAAAGACACATGGCAGACTGCCTGGATTGTACCAAAAAGGTACCTGAATGACTCTCAGACATGAGAAACCAAATTCTCAGGTGTGATGAGACAAACACTGAACTCAAACACTAAACTTTGGTGTGAATGCCAGGCTTGCAGGATCACGTTTGGAGGAAACCAGGCTGTTGGGGATGCATCATGCTTTTGGGGATGTTTTTCAGCTGCAGGAACTAGGAGACTAGTCCAGAGAGAGGAAAATATGACTGTAGCAATGTACAGAAACATCCTGGATGAGACATCCTGGATCCTGCTCCAGAGTGCTCTTAAACTCAGACCGGAGCAAAGGTTCATCTTTCATCAGGATAATGACCTTAAGCACACAGCCAAGATATAAAAGGAGTGGATTTAGGACAACTCTATGAATGTCCTTGAGTGGTCCAGCCAGAGTCCAGACTGGAATCTGATCAAACATCTCTGGAGAGATCTTAAAATTGCTGTGCACTTACGCTTCCCATCCAATCTGATGGAGCTTCAGAGGTACTGCAAAGAGGGTGAATGAGCGAAACTGGCCACGTATAGGTGTGCCAAGTTTGTGGCATCATATTCAAAAAGACTTGAGGCTGTAATTGCAGTCAAAGGTGAATCGCCAGTATTGAGCAAAGGCTTTGAATACTTATGTTGAAATGATTTTCTTATTTATTTATTTTTTTTACTTTAATAAATTTGCCAAAACCTCAAGTAAACTTTTTTTCACATTATCAGGTGTTGTGTATATAATTCTGAGGGAAAAAGTTATTTAATCCATTTTACAGTAATGCTGTAACCAGTTGTCAGTGGTTGTAAAATCAATTCAGAGGGGATGTTGAATTTAATTTCACAAAACACAAACCGCAAATCTTATAGAACTATTAGAGCTGCCTGCACCAAAAAAATCAAAGATACATGCACGAATCTTGTCCTCAGAATCATACACCCCTTTCAGCTAGTCAGTAATAGTGGCAATTTAGACACAGGGGGAATTCGATGACGTACTTGCAGACATACTTTGGGCGTGGGGGACACTGAGGACACTGGGCGAGCGGGGCAGGAGGATCGGAGGCGCCTGGCCGGCGAGGAATTAGGAAGCAATGGACGCGCTGCAACGCAGCGGGGAGTCAGTTCGGGATCTTTGGGAAGGACCGGGGCAGAGGAGAGCCGGAAGACGGCGGGTTTCAGGATGGTCCGGGATCTTGGACTGGACGGGAGTAGGTCTTGGGCGGCAGGACGGTAGGGGAGCATGGAATCCCGTCTTAACCGATGGGTCAGGTAGGTTCAAGGTCAAGGGCAGGTAGAGGTTGTAGCCAGGAAGTTCCGGTCGGGGTTCCTTTCGTGGTTTCCAGGGGATCAGGCAATTCTCGAAGTCGTGGGCAGGCGAAGGTCGTATTTCAGGAAATCACAATTATCTTAGGTCGTGGGTGAGAGAGCTAGCGTCTCTGGCGAGTAAACTCATACAAAGAGCGGGCGTGTCTCCTTGGGGTTACCTCACTTTTATACTTGCCACCGCCCGCTTCCATTTCCTCTTCCGGGTCGTCGTCTCCCAGGTTGGTGAGGCGCCCTCTAGTGGGCTGGAGGCACGTTGGCCATGACAGATATGTTTACAATCGGCATCATTTCATTTGCCATAAAAAAAACCAGAAAGCATCCAAACAAGCTGAGAATATGAAAATGTAAATGAATTTATTCTGATGTCAACACATGTGTACCTGCTGACATCATTTTAGCTGCCTTAAAAATATTCAATTTGCTCCCAAACGCGTCCTTCAAAGGCAGTGACAGCTCAGCATACCCAATGAAACGTCAGGATGAAGCCGGGACCTGCATGCATATCGGTCAGTGCCTCACGTGCAACACAGCATGTGTATTACGCAAAAGGGCCCTGCTGCTGAAGGGTTTTAAGGTATTTTTGATTTATGATACTATCAAAATGATTTAATGTGTTCATACATGTATTTGTTTGTAGTAATGTTTATATATTTTTGCTGCATGCATCTGAGACCCACATGATTGACAGCTCTGCAGCATATTTAAATATGCTATAATGATTCAGTAATAATTATAACTGAATTTAGCATTGCTCCTACATGTATTGAGCTACTGACTCAGTGATGCTAGGCATATGAACATCAGCCTTAAATACGGTGCTATTCAGTATTCTATATGAAGGAAGGATTTGTTTGTTGATTGAGACTGATGTGTGGATATGTCCCTTTAAGACTGAGTGGAACATCTGGGTACTTCCCTGGGGGTCAGATGACATAATTTGAGACCAAAATATAAAGCCATAATAGAATTCTCTCTCTCCTTCTGTATTTACAGCAAATCACATTTCTTTGGTCTTGAGACTCATATATTAGACAACTTTATTATAATCCTTAACTGGTAACCTTTTGTTAACCTTTATATTCAACTCTGGGTGAACCCTTAACAGATAACCTTTGGTTGACCCATTTGATAAAGAATGTAAAAATTAGTATGCATTTTACTTTTATGAACTTACCCTGGATCAGAAACATGAGAGTAAAACGTCTTGTGAGGAATATGAGAGTGATAGTGGTTAGACATGCTTTGGTTCTCTATCCTCTGTTCTTCAAGGAACAAAAGAAAAGCATGTAATTGACAAGACAAGATATAAACTGTTATAAAGTACGAGAGGACAGAAACACACATCTAAAATATGTTGAGTTGTATTTATGGTAAAATAGTGTGGACATCACCAGAGAAGCTAAACCAATACACATTTACACTAAACTGGATACACTTTTTATAAAAAGATAAAGGAGGCATGTTTTCCTCGAGATGAAACTACGATAGCTGGCGCTCACACAGATACTGGGCTCTGAGTCAGGATTCATTTGCTTGCTGCTCAGGCTACAGCCACAGTGACAGGCAGTGCTACTGTTACCATGGAAACACGCCCCACATACACACACAATGGCTATGCCCCAGCAAACAGACACTCAGAAACACATACATTCAGACACATGTTCATAAACCCCATGAGAAAAGTCTGCAAAGCATCAGGGGAAAATGTGAAGCAGGAGTCTCAGGAGTCTCCCCAGATACACAAGTATGGAAGAATATGAGTCCAGAACTTAAACTACCTGGTACACAGCATCATCCCATTAAAAACAGGTTGAACTCCGAGCGCATATCCTGCGCCACGGCCCAAATGAGGCAGACAGTGATTAAAACGCAATGCCCCAGCTGCAAACGTTGGCTCTACACATGTCTGGGCCTCAGTGACATCACTGGCCACTCGGTTTCGGTCCGTTCTTAAACCAGGGCCTGTGCAGTTGGCAAAATAGCGATAACATTAGAGCTTGCTGAATAAAAGCTGTGTTTCCCAGTCCCACTCCTGGAGAACCTCCAATTCGGATCTGTTGACTGGGAAACCCGGGGAAATCTCTTAGATTATAGGAATTTAACAGGGTTGGAAGATTGCTCATCACTCTATGGGTAGTTGTGGAATTAGCTCATACAGGAGACGGCGACATGCAGTGTGCTGATTAGATCTGTGGAAAATGAAAACATTTTAATCGATTTTTTGATCAGTTAAAATAAGCCATTTAACAAAGGAGTATTGTGGCATTAATAACATTGTCTGATCTGTTCATCGTAATACAAACACATTGAACTAGAAAACAGTGTGCAACCTGAACATGCTACACGATGCATTAGAAACCTCAAGGTTTCTTTCAGCACCTCTGCTAATTTTAAATGTTCAATTGTTCTCATCATCACTTTATTGATATTTTTTTAAAAGTTGATAAGGTTTTGCAATACGATAATATATTTGGTAAAATACCAAATATCATGCAGCCATATGAGCTGCTGTATTTTAAATGAATGCAAATGACTCAAGATCATTAAAAAAAAACTAAAAGTGGAAAACTGTAACAGTGAGCTTGAATTTTTGATTCAATAGGAATGTTAATGTAATCAAACCCATAAAGCCCTGATAGAGTGAAACTCTAGTCCAGTTCTTTTCATCATTAAATGGTGAGCGTATGGGCCGCACTGCCGGAAGCTGAGCCATGTTGAGCCTAGCTGCCCATTAGCATCTGCCTCAGCAGCAGACAACTCAACCGAAGCCAGCCAAGCACTAGGAGTAGAGGACATCTACGGCAGCCAATCATTTCATTCTCCTTAAGTGCTGGATCTAAAGAGGAAAAGAGAGCAAGAAAGCTACTTCCCTTCCCCCACTCAATCAGATCAGAATTGCCAGGACAAAACCCCAGCACTCTATAAATAAAGCTCAAGTTTCTTCCTGTCCATGTAAGGATATCCGGCCATTACTGAGTGTGGTTTTGGTGTGAGTAATCCAATTAGTGCTCCACTGCACTCACACACAAAGGCCTACATCATCTGAGCACTGATCATTTCTTCTAGTTTACTAAATATCAATGGGCAAGTGCTCTCAGAGACAGAGACTGTGTGGGTACGATTTTCAGACGTCCAGTGCCGATACCCTGGGATGGATATTTCCCACCTCTCTCAACGCTGGCCAAGAATGTGTTAAGAGCAATTAAATGAAATAGTGGAGAACCACAGCACAGCTCCTGATGCTGGGACCTCATTAGGATTCATTGTGGCACCTCAGAGAACACTGTTCCACCAGCTGAACATATCAGCTTTTATACAGGCTAAACTGTAAGCCTCAGACCTTTCTGTGTATAGCACTCTCTGCAATAATCTGCAAGATTCACTCAGTCACTCGCTTTTTGTGTCTCCAGGTCTGACACCTTGACACACAGCTTCACCTAATAAGCATCAGCACAGATAGTTAAAATAAAAATGGCCTTTTCCAAGGAGCAGCTCCCCAGAGGACAATGGCTACTCAAGCTGTCCCCTGTAAAGCCAGAGCTGGCGTTGGTCCACCATTAACAAGGGAGCACTCAGGATTAGCCCAGTTGACACGGGAGGGGATCAACTGCTGATCCAAATCCAGTAGGATGCATATATGACAGAGATTTGGTGGAACAATCCAGTTCAAATTTAAAAAGGCCTTTTGTCCTCCTGCCCTGTAATTCCAGCTCTGAACATCATAAGAATATTGTGCGCTATTTTGTCAACAAGTGTATTGTTTAGCCCTGTGAGGTGTTTCACTATCCAAATCAGAGCTCAGTCAGACCTGGGATCAGTTTGTACAAACCTGGCAATAAAAACCCATTGAGGAAAAAAATTCAATTATGACAGCTATTTCCAAACAGTTGAATTATGCTATTTGAAACTAAGGCAGGCAAATAGGACCCTTCTAGTTTCAAGTGGCATAATTCAAATGTGTGGAAATAGGTGTCATAATTGAATTAAGTTAACCCAACAAATCATTTTTTTGAGTGTAGCCACTGGGGATGCATGTGACCGTGTGTTTCTGTGTAAATGGGGAGGATTGCGTCACAAAGGACCACCAGTGTAAAACTTCTGACAAATATTTGTGTGAACAACCAAACTGGTTGATCTGCTCTTGCAACCCCTGATGGCACCAGCCAAAGGGAGACAATGTTCTCATTTGAAGGATTTGTGTAGATAATCTATTGTTTCTATCGATTTCCCAAGTACAGAAATTACGTCCGTAAGCTCCGCCTCCTCTCCACTGGCCCCCATGGCTTATTCCATTTGATAACCATGTGATATTCATCTGATTCATTTTCATACAATGGAAGATGGCCTGAAAACTGGACCCTTACACATTCCCAGTAACACAATCTGCAGAGCTTTATAGCAAGCACACACCATAATGCCAAACCACGCAACAAAGCGGGGCTCTGAGTTAATGTGTGCAAGTTCTACATTCTTCAACCACTCTCTCGTGTTTCCTTCCAAAGTACCATGCATTCTCAAAAATGAGTATTGACTGGCTAGGTTTTACCCAACAACCGATGATGCTGCATAGTCTAATTTTATCAAGCCTCATAGATGGTCAGTGTATATGCACAATTTAAATTTTTCTGGCATCCTCGGTGTGATTCCGAGCACGCACTGAACTAAAATAGCTAATCGTGGAATTGTGAACACAGTAAGGGGGAAATTATCTTTTGGTTGGTCTGCAAAACACGTCCATTCCTCCACCATGTTTACTATCCATTTACCATTAGGTAATTACGATTTACCAGACCACTTCACCTTCAGAGCTGTGAAGAGGAGAAAAACACCAATAGTTTGTCATGTGATCCTCAAAAAAAGAAATTACAATTAAACAACACTGGAATTTCGATTTGTCATACCAAGAACCTGCAGGTCATTTTGGTCCATTTTGAGGAGGCATCACTGTGCTATAGAGGTGGCGCTGTGTGGATCAGGCACAACATTAACACCCAAAGATGTCTATTAAACGACTGCTAATGTAGGCCTGGTTAAATGTGCTTGTGAGAGCGGTCCTGATCGAAGTTTGACGGTCCTTTCATGACACATCACTGGAGGATAATGGTGCAGCTGAGAACGCTCAGTGTTGTAAACCCTGCTCAGTGATTTAATGAAATGGTCATTACTGCAGCTGTCCGCTCTGGCTTTGCCATCAGTCGCCTGGTCATTTCTGATTTGTATTGCTTACGTCATCTCGGTTTGCCATATAATTTTTTGGTTTTTATTGTTGAGCAGGGACAGAGGGAGGTGTAAGTCTGTCAAATAATTATGAATTACAGTCACACGCACATCCTGACCATAAATGTGCACTGATATTTTACATATTCCATACAAACCTGCTGTTTTAATCTGATTCATAAAGCTGATTGTTTTTACTTCCGAGTGCAAAATAGCCACAACTAATATGAAATGGCCTTAGAATCTAGTAATATTAATAAACCTGATGTTTATTGTACATTTCATTTAACATGAACAGCAGAACGCTAACACGGTCTTGTTGGCAAATAGATCTAGTTTAAATATAACTCATGTTGACAGATAATGATGATACTTACAGTCCTACAACACTGGACGCTGTATTTAACATCATTTTACTGTTATGCAGATCCTCGGTAATCTAAGCAAATAGGTAAAATAGCTATCAAGCATGAGAACATTAAACTGAGTGTAAACCAGAGTCTTTAATGCAGACTCAGAGGAGCCAGCGTGACAGCAGAGCCCCACACTCTGACAGATCTGACACTCCACCGCTGCTCCCTCAGCTGCAAGCTGGGAGTGTGTATTTTAATTCAGCCCTAAGAGAGAAAATTCTTCAAATGCTTCCCTCAGCCAGCCTGGCAAACAATGCAGCCTGAAAGAGAACTGCCCGGCTGAGCGTGTGATTTACATCAACTACAGAAGTCTTGCAGAGTATTCAAACGAATTCATTTCTAAATGGTCACATCCCTGATTCTCCGTAGGTATTTTTGCACTAAAGTGAAAGTGAAGTGATTGGCACAGAGGCTGGGTTGAGTCAGTGTAGGGAGTTGCTCTCCTGTTAGGACATGTAGAGATGGGTCCAACGTGTCAGAAATGTCAGTCAAAACAAAAGTTGCACACTTATAAAATCGCACTACTCTGTACAAATGGTTCAAATATGGAACAGGGGTCTATGCTGAACCGAAAATAAAATTTCCAGGACTGATTTCAATAAATCATCACATATCAAATTTGTCTTATTCTTTGTTCTAGGCTTCATGAATGAATGAGTAAAGATTCCACTCAGCCAATTTGATTGAGGGATGAAGATCAATAATGCTTGACTTACATATATCTATTAGAGATTTACCTGCTCTGTACATGGAAAGCACTTGGCTTTCTACCGTCTTACCTACAGTATAATTCTTGTTCTGATCTGCAAGTGTTCTGGGAGAACCTTGTTATATGCTGCTGCAAGATCAGGACCAGAGACAGCTCCCCATTCCGTAACAACAGAAAAACATCCTGCTCATTCTGCTACATAGACTGTGATTCCAAGATTCCCAGGGAACATGATGTGACTTGCCCCATTAATTAATATTATTGGCATTATTTATTTTTGTCTGCCTCCACTTCTAGTTTCACCTGAACTGAAACATACTACGAGAGATCCGGTTTTCATCTGACAACTCAAATCTACACCCAGTATAAGCATCAAGTGAAATGATTGTCAGTGGCACCTTGGCAGGTCAGGATTTGAAACGGCAACCTTATGATTACGGGGCCGCTTCGTTAACCGCTGCCCTAAAGTATTTAAACAAGTGAACAAAAGTCTGTTTCTGAACATGGCCAGTCATCAGCACACAACATGAGTGTCTGCACAGTGCAGAACACCAACATAAAAAGCCGTCAAATGGTGACTCTGTATCGGTGGTAATATTTTCCATTTATTGCTCCCATTGCCCAGTGTAAAGGGCCCTGACTTCTCTCATACACTCACATCCCTCACTTCATCATATATAAACATATCAACACCAACGCCTTGCTGATGGGGCTGTTCATATCTATTTGTGCCTTCGGAGACAATAAAGTATAAGATCTGGTTGTGTCTATGTGTAAACAATGTTCTGATTTTTCCATTGCAGCAGACGTCACTGTCTGTCATGTCACCAGAATATCCACACCTGTCAGATCTGTCCCCAGCAGCCCAGCGTAATCCGAGCTGTGCTTAATCATGCTAATCCACAACAGCTTGTCTTGTAGCTGTCGGGCATGTCCCATCTGAACCTCCCATCTCAGTGGAAAGGCAGTCAGTATTGAGAGTTCAAACAAATCAGCAACAGAGACGTCTCACAGAGAGGGGTTGCGCCATTCATATCCACATTGTGTTCTGGCGGTGGAGCAGCTGGTGGGATGGGGCGGTGCAGGGCTGTGGAGGAGCACCCCCCTAATCTCTCCAAGAGTGAGCATCCCCTGGATGGCAGATGGTCTTCAACCCAGACATTACTCATTAAGCGCTTAGCCTAACTGGATTCTGATATGCTTATTAAAAACTCATTCAGAGCATGTTCTGCTGTAAGTCCTGTTTACCAGCCTGTTGCTCAACCGTCACGCCTCTGCCAGTGTCCAGCCCACCCCTTACAACAGCTTTTTTTCTCTTCAATCCAAGATTTAAACACGGTTAAAGGCTGGATGAATAAATGCCAAGACAGAGAATGTACAGACACTAAATAAATACATTTATTATTATTATTAAGAATGCCAGTCAATGGAAAAAAAGACAGAAGACCAGGTCCTTGCATGAGACTCGGTAAAGCATGACTGAGCAAAACATGACAAGATGGATCCAATTACCAATAAACCAAAAACAGCAGAATATCGTAACCTCAGAGTAGCATGTATGAGTTATTTGATGAAAGAATAGGAATAGGTTATGAAAAAAATAGGAATAAGTTATGAAAAAAACGAAGAACAGATACTAAGGTGCTATACGTTTTGAGTCATTAGGGCTGTCACAATTAGCAGTCATTCCAATTCATTTATAAACATTAAAATAAACATGATTAACAGAGCTGTGCGTGGTTTACGTCTTGTCATGAATGTGAAATTTATTCCCAACCTTTGGGTCCGCTTCCTTACCTGCCAGGCCACCACTGCCCCAGGAATCTAATGCAAGCTTGGAATTAGGGCTCAATGAAAAAAGAGAGAAGAACAGACACAATAATAAAACTCCTGAATATGATTCTACCAGCTACAGGCTTTATTCTGATTATTTATTTAGTTCTTCTGACATGTGACTTTAAATTCTACTCCAGCACATAATAATCCAGGTCAGCTCTTCTTTTCAGACCTGCTCACTGCATCACTGTGGCAATGATGGTGTCATGTTTCTGGAACATTTTCAACATAATTTCAATCACTGCACTGAGGAACACCTACACCTGCAGGCGGTATAGATCTATCTGTATCCAAGTACTTAGGGCATTAAACAATTCTCCCTGATAGCACAAGGTTGATCCTATTTCCTTCCTGATAGCATTAACTTGATCATAGCTTTCAGCTGAAGAAAGTGCAGGATGTACGACTTGAAAATTTGAAATCGGTTCAACCTGGGCTAACATCAGGACTGAGAAATATGGCCATAAATGTAAATTGATTTCTATTATGTTTTTATGTTTCTGATACAAAGTTTGAGAACATTTTGACAGGAACCTGAAAGATACCTGAAATTATTTTTTTCCAGATGTAAATATAGAAAAATGCATGCAAAATTCATATCCTTCACATTTTATTTGATTAATTAATTGTCAAATAAAGTGTCAAATTGAAATATCTGGGAGCGAGAAACAAAGGCCATTTGGTGCCGAAATGGGGACATGTGAACTGGCGACTATTTAAAAGTTCAGAGTGTGCTGTCCAGAAGCCTGGACCTTGTATTTGAGGCTTTTACACTGAGAAAATCCCTTTAGAGCACTGCATGCAACTTTTTGCAGAAACAAACTCAAAGCACATGAGATTTGTCATGTTATTAAGTTTACTGTTAGAATTGCTGTTCATAAATGGTTAAAGAGTACGTTACCTGAATGTTTGGTGTGTTTGGCATGAGCTGCTCTCATTTTAAAGGACTTAAAAGATCACCGTTTATAAAAAAAATAATAAAAATGTAATTTATGGCTCCCTCAGTTTTCACCTGTGCAGTTTGTGAAATATTTATACAGTTTATCAAACTCCGTCAGTAGTGAGGATTTTACCTGTGTCAATTGTAGGAGACTATCCCGAAATGATGGAGAAAATAGTGGCGCTAGAGGAGCGCATCCGGAATTTACATCTGATTAGGGAGTCAGAAGTTTTCCTAGATTTATTTCTAGCCCCAGATGCACACCAGCCTAGTCAGCTGGTAACTGCCACTACCCTGGCGCTAGTACCAGTAGAGCCCTCCGGACAGCAGGGCAGTTGGGTGGCGGTTTGGTGTAAACAACGCTCACGAGTTACCAGGGCAACAAGCCAAGCTCCCCCACCACCTGGGTGCCACTCCCCCTTTTGCATTCAAAACCGTTTTCCCTTCCTCAGTGAGTCCTAGTAACCACCGGTGACTTAGTAACTTAGTAGTTAAAAAAGCTTCATGTCAGCACTAACGATGTACGACTACGCCAGTCGTTAATAATTAAAAGATAATTGAATTAACAAAAGATAATTGAACTGGCTAAAACTATGTTGGATAAAGTAATCTGGCCCACTATCCCAGTTGGTCCTCAACATAAATCGCTGGTTGTTGGAGTGGTGTCCAAAAAATAAAGTGGGTCTTTAAACCAAAACTGACTCGCCAGAGATGAGACCAAGCGGCAGACCAACTGACTAAAATTGGTGTTGAAGTAAATTGATAGTATTCCAAATAGCATTAGAAAAGAGCCTCCTTAACTATAGGAGGACTCTTGGCTCGGCACGATCTCTCCTGGTTATTAGACAAGAACAAAAATAATCCTAACCAGCAATAAGAATGACACGGATACCATCACTCAATATGATCATAGTAGCAATGGTTCTACAAACTTCTTTAATGTTAAAATTGTTATGAATATAGATAAGATTCGAAACATGGAAACATATGGAAAATAATCTTCCTATCGCAGACCACCCATTAGAATGCTTCAGCCTCCTTAAAGAGCCTGAACTAATTAAGCTAATCTCATCACCAAATCAAGGTACTTGTATATTACTTCTTACAAGTTTCCTTAAACAAGTGGCACCCGATATTATAAATCCTTTAAATGATCAATTTAATCGCATACATAATGTACCAAGTTCACTCAAGATAGCAGTCATCAGACCCCTGATTTAACAACCCGAACTTGCTTGCAGTCAGCTTTCTAATTATACACCGATATCCAACCTCCCGTTTATATTGAAAATGTTAGAAAAGGATGTAGCCCAGCAGCTGTGTGTGTACCTTAGTTCTGTTGCTTTTTCCTGATACATGTTACCTTTATGTCGTGTTATTCACAAACACAATATTAACACACAGTTGTATTTATCAGCAATGCCAGACAAGAGGCAGCAGCTGAACAGAATAGAGAATTGTCTGAAGGACATCAGACAGTAGATGCTCACCAACCTTCTTCTGTTAAATCCTGCCTATCTCTGGATAGCCAGTACAGAAGTAAAGGGTCTAGGTGTCCTCATTGATACATGGTTTGCATGTTGATAATATACCTATGATAGCACTAGCTTCCCATCAAATATAGGATTGACTACAAAATCCTTCTTTTGACCTATAAAGCAGTTAATGGTCTTGCTCTGAGTAATTTTTCGATCCACCACACGCCCTGCGCTTGAACGGTAGGGGCTCCCTGCTTGAACCCAAAGGTTTGCTGGTCAGTGACACAGACTCAGTCTTTAAATCTAAACTGAAAACATATCTGTTCACTCTAGCCTTCTGTTAAAATCCCAGACACGGTGTCAATCATTAAGTACAATTTAATATGTATGTCAGTGTGACAGTTTGTGAGTGTGTGCGTCTGCAGTGTAGTGTAGAGAACAAGTTCTGACATTCAAACAAATCCTGGTACATTTTCTGATTTGTATTGCTTTATATTCTTTATAAATAATTTTTTTTATTTTTAGGTTGCATTTTATTTTAAAAGTGTATATATTTGGCAGATGTAAAGCATGCATGTGTATGTTTTGTGTGTTAGTCCATTTTTACTTTATTTTATTAATATTCTAAAAGCTGCACTTTCTAGAGATTTTAGTTCTGCTTTTGAATAAAAGGTTGAAAATGAATGCTTTTCTTGTTTTTGTTTTAATCCGATTCTCCAGTTAATAAAAACACAAAAAAATTGACACATTAATCATTTATTAGAATAATTATGAGTAGTAGCCCTAATCATAACCTAAATTTCCAAATACTAAACAGCACTTAATCCCTATAAAATACCTATAAAATTGGTTGCTGATATATGAACAGAACACTTGCACTCACAAGACCATAGAAAAAAACATCTGAAGATAACCCTTTAAAGATTTACAGCAGTTTCCAAGTCTGAATAATTTGATTGGGGTCTAGTAGAAGAAGTGAATAATTTTAAATTGGATTAAATGCACTCTAGCATCCTTTTGACATGCTTTTTATATTTTTACAGATCTTTCCCCAAGCACCTTCCTCCAGTATTAGACCCAGGTCTCTCTCCTATGTGTTCTTGAGAGCTAGCAGGGCCCATCACCCACTGTTTGAATCATCAGGGAATAATACGCTGAGGCTACAGTTCCTTAACACTTCCTCTAGGAGTGCAGCAGATTCAGGATCTGATGAGGTCTGAAGATAACTAATAACATGTGAGTTGTAGGCATTGATAAAATTGTGACCTGGGAATCCCAAATTGCTGTACCAAACCATCAAAGGAATTATTTAGGAATTATTATTTTTGTTATTGTTCTATGTCTCATTTCAAATAAATCTGCCATTGGTATGTTAGACCGATACTTTCTTTGTACCTGGGCAAACATAGGTGATCAAATAATTAATTTTCCCCACTGTCAGTGAGCTGAAACTGGACATAGTTGTGTTCTGAAACACACACACACACACACACACGCACACACATTATGTAAAGAAACATTGGTGGATCAGCAGGTGACTGGAAGCTGCCAGAACATGTCTATTGCTGTGTGTTGGGGGTGGGATTTGTTTCACTGATCATAGCAGGGTAACAGATGGTGGAGAAGCACCTAATCTCAGCAGGCATCCCAACGGGCTAACAGCCCTGCTCACACCACTGCCATGAACCACGCAATGAAATAAAACCTCCTCGCCACATCTTTCCCCCACAATCTCCTGGGCTCCTACAGGTCTCACATCTGCTGCCGCTGAATGGAACAGCTCCTTTATCTCTATAGAGGGTTCAGTAGCAGATACGCACATGATTAAAGAGAAGCACTGTGGTTGGAGAACAGGGCCCATGAGCTTGTGAAAATGCAAATGATGTGGGCTTCAGGTCAGATTTCCCAATTACAGTCCAGACACGTCAATAGTCCCACATGGTCCTACAGAAAAAAGGGCCTTAATTATGATTCTTTTTGTCTTTGTGTTATACTTCAAGAAGCATTGTTGCTCTAGGCAGGAACTCTGGCGTCCGAGTAGGCAGAAAAAAAATGGTCTTTGTCTAAAGCCATTACAGCGCCCATTCATACACAGCTGTATTAAGTCAGCATGTTAACCAGTTAGCAGCCCATTTTTTCCTTTAAGAGGTGAAAATCGAGTCTGCTTGTTCTGTCAGCACAGTTGACACGAAAAGACACCAAGCCGCCCCAAATTCAGTTATCCCCTCTGAACACAATATATGGGACACAGGACAAAAGTCCCAAATGATCAAGTTAGACAATTGATAACTTGCGAAAGAAAAAAGGTACTGGCACCCACATTCTGAACTCACACTTATATATCCTAATCAAAAGATGCCAGATTTGCCAGTTTTTATTATTGTTCTATTATTGCAGTGAAGGCATTTTGGAGATTTGTGCAGTGACACAGGATGTTTCTGCTGATTCCCCTTGTCCCCTTTTCAGCAGTTGTCCATGAACAAGTCTGTCCTCTTCATACCCAGCTATGTGCCTGAGTGCCTCTCTGCAGCTCCAGCAGTCAGTATGCTAACAGTACGTTTCCGCATTTCATGATGTTGCTAAGTATGGTTAAAAAAAGGGAAGAGTGACCCTGTTCAGTCATGGTGTATTTACGCAGTGATGGGCCGAGGCCAGTCGGGCAGAAAGAGCAGCACATTCCGTCTCTTTCTGGATGGGCTTCTTACCAGTCTTATCTTTTCCTGATGTAGCGATTTGCTGGGACAAAACCCAAAGGGCCATTTCTGACTCCACTGGCTGATCCACACATCTGACCATTAAAAATGTCAGTATGAGCTGACGCTGCACATTCCTGGCACACAGAATTCTCTGACATTCAAATGGAGCCTGTTATCTGCAGTCTGAGACCTGAGAACATTAAAAAAGGAAAGTGTCCGGGTGACTTCAGTGGCCACTTCCAAACTCTCCGTGTCTTTCCCGCTGTCTACCTATTGTGACGGACCCACGTGGCCAGTAGCTCAGCTGTCATTTTCTCAGCGCTCAGCATGCAGCATCCGCACGGAGACAAAGGCAGCACAGCAGGCCGTGGCACATCCAGCTCACGGTGGTCCAGAGTCAAGAGGAGGTCAGTGAGTCACAGAGGAGGATGGAGGGATAAAAAAAACAAAGACCGGAAAATGGAAGATGGGAGGACTGAAATGCGTAAATTCAATTCCTTCCTAATTTTTTCCTCCGTGTGCATTCGACAGCTTCCATTATTCTAATTTCATTACTGGAAATCATGCAGAGCTGCCTTCTGAGCACTTCACATTCCCAGATGTTCTTTGGTTAAATTCATTCAAATAATATTATTTGTAACACGATTAAGGAGGAACTGGATCTCTTTCTGCTTTTTTTTTCTTTTCATCTACTTTCTTTATATAAAAAGGGGGATAAAAGACCGTATTCAGCTTTCCTGTCCCATTCTAAAGGCACATACACATGGGGGGAGAAGAGAGACACTGAGGGGGCAAAAGTGGCCTAGCGGTTAAGGAAGCGGCCCCGTAATCAGAAGGTTGCCGGTTCGAATCCCGGTACCGCCAAGGTGCCACTGAGCAAAGTACCGTCCCCACACACTGCTCACCGGGTGCCTGTCATGGCTGCTCACCAAGGGTGATGGTTAAAAGCAGAGGACACATTTTGTTGTGTCACTGTGTGCCATGCTGCAGTGTATCACAATGACTTCACTTTCCTTCACACAGAATAAGACTACAAGGTATGACTGTGTACTGCCAATGAAATCCAGTAGCTGGATTCTAACTACACTAAGGACGCAGGAACACCGGACGACTGACAGATGGGCTTCCACAATGTTACACTTTTAATCATGATCATGTGTGATGAGCAATAAACAAACACAACATTCTGAGACTAGGGCTGAATGCAAAATTCACTTGGAGAAAGAAAAAAAAATTCTAAACTGTGTTAAGGTCATAGGTCCTTGGCCTGTGTCGCATTATTCTAAATCCTTATACCGGTCTAATTAATGCACACCGCCGACAGAATTCTCAAAAAGCAGAAAACAACTCCAAATTTTGAGATGCCTGACCTCATGACCACCCGCTGAAACATTCCAAGGTGGTAAGAGTGAGAGAAGGTCCACCTCCATTATGCAATCTGTGCAGCCTGCCGTGGTCTCTTATGTAAAACATTTCTCTTCTTAAGTTCAGCTGCTAGACCTGTCTCCAGTGTCTGGGGACAGCTGCTCGGGCGGTGTCAGATTTCTTAATAAAAAACAATGGTTTGCATTACTAAAGGGTACAGTCTGACCTTAATGCCATGTCAGAGAGGCAAATAAAAATCTGCCTCACGCTGAGTGCACACAGTTCACTTCTTGAATTAAAATGAACCCTGCAGGTGTTCACATCCATGCATGATCAAATGCATGATACACATATGCGAGTTGTGTGGAGACACTTCTTTGATAAACAGCTGCAAGATGACAGGTGACAGGAATGGAGGACTTCCTCCACATCTTACATGAGGGCTCTAACTTTTAATTAGGCTGATAATGATTTAGCTTAACAAAAGATAAGTTATTTAGTTCAACCAAAATTCCATGGTCCAAATGGGTATGACGGACTAACTAGTTCAATATTGTACCGAGTACCATTGCACACCATAAAAGGCAAGTTGTGACAGGTATTCCACTCCATAATGCATTTTTCTGTATAGTAAATTATATCTCTGTAGTTACACGTCAATATTATTCACAAAATAACAATTATTAGGCAAAATCCCTCCCTGTAATTTAATATCCAATCACTGTTGTCTCGCACCCACTCGCCCCCTCATACACTGTTGTAATGGAAGTGCAACTCGCAGACAGATGTGGGGAAAAAAGAAAACATGCATGGCGAACACTAGCGAAGGAGCTGAGGGACAAAAGCACGACAGAGTGATTTGAAAAGATTACTGTATTACTTACACTTGGATCAGATAAACACAAGAAAAAAAACAGGTGTATGTATTCTCCCTCATGTTCTTATAGTCTCCAGTCGGTTTGTGGCTGGCCCGAGACTAATGATGATGAATGGGAATGGGACTACCCGTGGGATGACTGCCTGGAGTTGGAAAATGACAATGTGTTGGAGCTGGAGTTTTCTTGGCCAACCTTCTTCAGTCAGTGCCCATGTTGGACAATCCACCAGCAGCGTTTAATGTAAACACTTCTGCATCATCTCCTGCACCTACCAACACACACTGCTCGAGCACCACCCGAACATCTGGCCCTGCGTTCCTCCGTGCTTAAGGCTTGAGAGGGGTTGCCAGGTTTAACACAGGGATCCCTCACCATGACGCCTGGATCTGCATGCATCCATTCTTCCGGTGCCAACAGTAACTCTGCGGTGTGCCCCGCCTTCACCTATTCCTCTGGTTCTAGCAGAGAGAGTTGCCAGATCTGGTTCCACAGCTGCCTCCATTATGGTCATGTGCTGCTCCACCACTTGAATGGTTCATTTCCCAGAAACTTGCCTTGCGCCTTTGTGTGGCACCACGGCCTACTTTGTTTCCTTGTTCCGTGTAATTATGATTTCAACATGTGTCTAATTAACATAATTTCTAGGTGTATATACAGCCCGAATAAATTGTACACTAAAAGACTTTCAAATCTCACAAGCCAATATTTTATTTAATAGAACAAATATAACATGAATTGAAATTTTACGATTTTATTCACAAAATGAGCTCATTTCTAAACTGATGCTTGCTACAGGTCTCCAAGTAATTGGCACTGGAGCATGTTTACCGTTGTGTAGCATCTCCTGTTCTTTTCAGAACAGTTTTTTGAGTTTCTTATATTGGAACTGGTCCCGTTCATGAATGATATCGGTTTCCAGCTTCTGAAAAGTGGAAGATCTGGACTGCAAGTAGGCATCACTTCTAATCAAAAAAAACTTTCTCTCTGTTGATTGGTCAGATGTGTCACCTCGGGAACAACAAAAGTAAATATAGGAATAAGACGACATTGAAATTTACCCATGATTCACTGATTTAAACTGAATCAAGACCACCTCTTTTTGTGGGTCTCGGTACGGTTGTTTTGATGTGCGATTACTGTGTTCACACCGTACAAAACAAACCGCACCAAGGGGGAAATGAAGTTGAGTTTGTTTCAAGAGCACTACAGACGGGTAGGTGTGAAACTACCCTTAGACAAAGCCATTGTCTAGAGGGGGGCATATGTTGCTCTAAAACGTTTCTATACCTTTCAGCACTTAAAGTTCCTTCCAACATACCGTATATAACATCTGGCATGCTGCCATTTGAACTGAATAACACAATCATGATGATGAATAATAATCATGTGCATCCTTGTCTCTTGTTCACACAGAGAAATCTACAGTTCTTGTGAATCTGCACAGTAGATGATGAAAAGCTTGATAATTGATGTTGAGGAACATTGTAGAATACATTTTGTGTAAAATCTTTTTACACAATCGTTCATAGATTGGCGAGCCTCTGGACATCTTTACTTCTGAGAGACTCATCCCTTTCATAGCTAATCACGTTATAGATCTGGTGTCAATTAACCTAATTAGTTGATACATTTTCTCCCAGCTTAATCTTTTTGAACTGTTTTGCTTTTTCTGCCTTTAGTTGCCTCTGTGATCATGATTACGGGACCTGTACCAGGCATTAAATTAGAAATGAGATCATTTAGTGGTATAAAGGTGTACAATTTCCCATGTTCTGTTATGAATAAAATATTGGCTCATGATTTGAAAGTCCTTAAATTTGAATTAAATGAAAACTAAAAGAAAGTCCTAGCTTTTCCAGAACTTGGGTTATGTTCTCCAATACTCATTAATTCTCTGTTTAGTTTTGTTTGGGAAAGTTTATTTCATTATTGTAATGCATTTGACAATGATGCCTGTGACAATGAACTTATGAAGTTCCCATTAACGCTCTCTTTATGTTCAGTAAATGCTTCTTCTCTGACAGTCATTACATAGTCCACACATTAGAATCTTTTAAAAATGAGTTTAATAGCAATTAAGAGCACTTTGCAAATCTAAAGCAAAGCTCCAAAATAATCATGTAGAATACACATAGTACATGCTTTAACATATTTGTCAGGGTGTGCACCTCCAGGCTTTGGTGTCACCTGATGCCAGTGCTTGAGGGGAAAAAAACAGCGTAGCGGTGCGTGAGGAAGTGAGGCACCAACACCAAGTACTAGGCTAAGAGCATAGCCTACCCAGACTACACAGACTACCCAGCATGATTCTAGATACTGCTGCATCTTCATTTTTACAAACTACAGGATGACAGCTTCTGTTTATGACAGCGATGCATCCCTTCCGGATGCGCTGAATGACTTCTATGAACGGTTCGATGCACAGAACTAGCTGCAACGGAGTCCTCCTCCCAGTGATCAGGTGCTGACATGGACGTGAAAGGTTGCTGGATCAAACAACATCCCTGCTCAGAGAATGTGCAGACCAGCGTGCAGATGTCAGGGTTCTTACACATTTATACATAGGAATTTCCATGACCTTTCCATGACTTTTCAATTACACTAAGGCACATTTTCATGACCATATGTTCTCTGAAATTTCTGTGCAAATATGAAAAAAAAAAAAGGTAAAACAGGTAGCCATCGCTACCACTCTGCATCTGACTCTCACCCACCTGGACAAAAAGGACACATACGCACAAATGCTGTTCATAGACATCAGTTAGCATTCAACACCATCATTCTCCAGCACCTGGTCACCAAGCTGAGCCTGCTGGGCCTAAACACCTCCCTCTGCAACTGGATCCTGGACTTCCTGACTGAGAGACCTCAGTCTGTCTGAATCAGGAACAGCACCAACACACTGAGCACTTGAGCTCCTCAGGTCTGTGTGCTCAGTCCAATGCTGTTCACCCTTCTGACATAAGACTGTGCAGCGATGTACAGCTCCAACCACATCATCAAGTTCGTAGATGACGACCGTGGTGCGTCTCATCAGCAAGAATGATTAGTCAGCCTACAGAGAGGAGGTGCCACGAATGATGACTGGTGTAAGGTCAACAATCTGTTTCTGAACGTGGACAAAACGAAGGAGATGATGTTGACCCCCTTCAGAAGACCCCAGAGGGACCGCTCTCCAGCGAATATCCTGGATCTTGTGTGGAGTTCCTCAGTGTTCATGTAGAGTAGATCCTCTCCTGGGCTCTCATAAACAGTTCAACATCCAAGAAAGCCGAGGAAAGACAGTCTCCCACCACCCATTCAGCTGCATTCTGACCAGCTTCATCACTGTTTGTGTATGTTTGTGACGTGACCTTTGTTGCATTGTACTACAAATTAAGTTAAGTGTGGATGCCAACAGATGTCCCCTTCTGACTGTGTTCTGTTAATCCTAGTCAGTATATGCCATTCGGTTTGTATTCCCTTTGATCCAACCAGGCTGACCTAAGTACTCCATAGCTACGGTGGACTTTTCACAGTGAACTTAAAAAGCCCATGTGAACTCACTGTGACCTTATTGAGGCCTTGGGGCGCCCCCAGACTTTAACAGACAAGCACACACGCAGGTGCACATATACATGACCTAAAAAGAAAACCTAAAAAGGCCGTACAGGCCTTTATTGCACATATTTCCATGGTGGTTAGACTTATGAGTTGGGATCATACCTCTTGCAAATATTGGGGACCTAAGATAACTCAATTGTTTATAAGGTCCACTTGGGTTAAGCAAACTGCGCCCCACCCACGGGACCACAACTGAGTGATTCCCTTATTAAAGAAGCCTGCTGCACTTCTAAGAATTACATTTACATTGATAACCCTTGTCCAGAGTGACTTACCATCAGTAATTATGGGGACAGTCCCCCTGGAGACACTCAGGGTTAAGTCTCTTGCTCAGGGAAGCAATGATAGTGAGTGGTGTTGGAACATGTGACTCTGTGGTCTTCTGGTTCATAGGCAAGCCAGTTACCCACTAGACTACTACCACTTTGATTGCTTCTGACTTGATCTGTTTTTTTCTGAAGAAGATTTTGACAGACTTTTCACCCGAATTTCTGCACAATATCTCCCACCATGAAAATGGTCTGATGGTCTAATTATAATCTAATAAAACATCAAAAATAAACAAAATCATATACACCTAGTAAAAACATTATGAAACCACTATGATTATAAAACCATATACCAACACTCTATTTTTATTTCTAACAGGTGATCGCAGTATTACTAGAATAATAATAAGGTGGGTTTTAATAGATTTCAATTCCTGTGCTTCACATCACGTGGTTCTTTACCTCTGCATCATGTTTTATAATCCCGCAATGCCTCCTTCATTATGTTTTTTCCCCTAATTCACACAGACCAGTGTACAACCTTCCAAAATTTCAAAAAGTAACATATTCATAGATTTGCTAACCATACAGGCAACCTTAGGATGCAAAACTGAACCACAAAAAACGAGTAGACAATGAGTAAGCAGCACAAGAACCACAGTTCAGTTTTAAGTAAAGCTAAGGTTAACGTTTAAAGGTCCCCTATTATGAAATTTGCTTTTATATAGGTCTCCTATATTAGGGTCCCCTATTACTATATCGGAAGTATCTCTACCAAATTCCCCTGTGGTGCAGAATAGCCAGTCACACAATGAGTATTCCCCAGGACGTGCCGTTTCTGTATCTGTAGCCTTAAACGCAAAGGAGGAGGAGGGACGAGGAGGAGAGCGGCCTATAAAAGTGAGCAGGCATTTTCTGAAATTACATCATCAACACTTCCAGTGTCCGGTCAGCATTCTTCCAGAAAAAAATTCAATGAATCCAGCATGAGAACATAACAACATGTCGACATAAGGGGAGACATTCCAGATCTGACCACCTGAGCTGCCACTCTCTGAACGGTGAAGCAGAACGGCCAAAGCGCTGTTTATACATATCACCATTTCTAGCCACTGCAGGACCATAGACAGGATAGAGGAACTCGTATTAATGATAATAATCTCACAAAGGGAACATTTCATAATAGGGGACCTATGTTGCTGATGTCAAGGCTGAAGATGGAGCTCTGTCGGCAGACATTACTGAATATCTGAACATACCAAACACGAAACATTTTTGTTTCTTTTTCGCCAAAAGAACCATGTCCACTGGATGAGAAGGCTGGCCGTCCTCCAAGATCAATCAGGCTTAAGACAGCACCAAGCCACAGTTGCAGTAAGAGTAGAGCACCTGCCACACAGCAGCTGCTGGAGAGGAAATGCTGAATTTATACCCAAATCTGTCATGGCACCGCCCAGCCTCTTTTTTCCCCCCTTGCTTCATGAGGGAACATGGTAAGAACAAATCCACAGAAGCCACTGAATACAAATGACATTCGGGTGTATAAGAGGAATCCGGGCCTTTCTTCCGATGGAGGGGGCGATGGAAAACCCTTCAGTATGCAGGCTACAGGGATCCACTGTGCTTAATATTTCATAATAAATGTGCATTATTAAAAAATGTGTTTAGGATGCCACGTCAGGGACTAAACCATTTAGCTTTCAAGATTTTGCTTTAAAGACAAGGGTTTAAAAAGGCTTATTCAAAACATGGTGGTGTCCCTTCTTCACAGGCAGCGCAGACAGGTCGGTAAGCTCGGGAGACAGATGGGCACGCACGTCCTCTTACAGGGAGTGAGCACAGCTATTCTCAGCGCTCTGCTGGCTTTATGACTCATGCACATTCGCGGGAGCTGATTCAGGAAAGGTCTCCTTTTCTTCTATAATTAGATTCTCCCGTCGTTCGAGTGGAGCCCAGCCCCTTTCTCGTTGCATAACCCCAAGTTTGAGTGAGTGGTGCACGTAGTAAACATTAGGAGGCACGTGTCATTTGGGCCCGTGCTGCCTCTCCCGTCAGGGCAGCATGTTTTTCTCCCACTTCCCCCTGGGATGTGTGTGCCAGCTTGGCTAAATGTCACCGATGAGCCCAAGTGGAAGAGCAGTGTCCCGTGGGAGCAGAGAGGCCTGTCAGTGCTCAGCTGGGAGGGGGTGCTAGCCTCCATGAGGTGCCTGCTCAACTAATGAGGAAGTCACATTCTGCGGTACCTTAGCTCTCACAAAGCCAGGATCCTGACTAAACACTAACAGGAACTCCAATTAATAGCCATTCCTCTCATGCTCCTTGTTCCTGGGTGCTGCAAGTCTGTGAGCCATGGGCATCTCTGTGGGACCGTTGCGTTGGTTTCTGCACTCTGTGGGGAACTGGCGTGGAAAACAGTGCGAGAGAATAACTTTCGAGTAGGGTAATGGAAGGTAACTCCCCAGGGTGAAACACCCACGCTCTTTAAAGGGCTAGTTACTGGAAATGTAGTACCTTTCACTCTCAACCAATTACACATATCATCGTGGTATGAAGAATCAAACATAACATGAATAGTGGCAGCAGCACCAATCTAAATTAGGGCTATTTATGAAGTATAGCGCAGCATAAAACTAGTAATAAATCTGTAATTATCTCTATTAAACAAGCAGATCTAAAAAAAAAAAAACAAAACATTATTTTCCTAAACGTGCCTTCAATAACCACAAATCCTTTTGCTTTATTGTTTCCCCTAGAAGGTACGACTACAATCTCACCACTTTAATCTGCATACCTTTCTGTAGCGGGGGGACTGCACGTTTACTGATGATGATTATATGTATGGTACAACAATTTGTCCAGCCTTGAATGTTCCAGAGAAACAAATTGATGGCTTTGTGAAACACTCGCAGACAATGTCTTATGCAGATTAGTAACACATTTTGTCACAATATTGTGTTGCCATGGAAGCAACTAAACAAGGCGACTAAAAGAGAGATAGCCCCTCTGCAGACGCAGATCTTTATCTAGAATAACCTGATGTTCGCGGAGTGTTTATGAAACCTTAAGCAAAGGGCTGATGTAAGGAGTGTGACCGTGAAAGGTTAAGAGATGATATTAATTAAATTAAAGTGAAGTGATTGTCACATGTGATACACAGCAGCACAGCACACGGTGCACACAGTGAAATTTGTCCTCTGCATTTAACCCATCACCCTTGGTGAGCAGTGGGCAGCCATGACCGGCGCCCGGGGAGCAGTGTGTGGGGACGGTGCTTTGCTCAGTGGCACCTCAGTGGTACCTTGGCGGATCGGGATTCGAACCGGCAACCTTCTGATTACAGGGTCGCTTCCTTAACCGCTAGGCCACCACTGCCCCTACAAATGCACGAGCCAGCCAGGAGTCGAACCTAGAATCTTCTGATCCGTAGTCAGACGCGTTATCCATTGCGCCACTGGCCCTGCATGTTGCTATGTTGCTTGTGAGAATTGTTTAGGTTATTTAATAATACAACTTCCAGCATGGATTGGATTGTGTGCATAAAAATCCTCCGTTGTGTTAGAGGGGAAAGGATCATTGAACATTTTAAAGTCGGTGTGGTGGAGGACACAATTTGAGAGGTTTAAGATGTTTTAAGCAGTTACAACAAACCAGTAGTACTGTCAGAATGAGGGATGGAGGACCCAGGCGCAAGCATTTACACAAAACAGGGTTCACCAATGTGATTGAACACAAAGTGGTCACAGACAAGCCCTTGTGTAAGTGTGTGGTTGTGCCTGGAATTGCAGGGGCGGAAAGTTTGAGGTAAGAGACAGGTGACGGTCGACAGGCCAGACGTTCTTTAAATTAAAAGCAATTATCAGAATTTTCGACCTGACACGTGTGCCTAAACTTTCCAAAAATGTCAACTTTTCTCCATTTCCATGTCACTCGTCTTTTAACCCTGTGTTTTGTGTGTTCACGTTTGGTGCCAGGGATAAATTTATTACATTTATTAAAACACCCTGTTTGTCAGTTGTGTGCTTGCGTCCTCCTGTCTTTCCCCGCCAAAATACAAAAATAAATTACAAAATACAAAAATAAACTGCTGTTGCGCAGCACGAAGACTCAAATTTGCCTTTTGTTTTGTGTAACGGCAGACACTGATCAATATGCAGCCAGTTTCTGGCTTTGAGAAAGCATTTTATATGCTGAGAGAGCTGACACTCATGTCTGCAGGAAGTCTACGTCACATTTGACAGATAGACGTCTGGAAGGACTGACATGTTGACATGCTAGAGGTGTAGTGAAGTTGCCAATTTGGAGAAGGAGATTCATTTTGCAATTCTTCAGTCGCTGTGCATATCTGCTTGACAATGTATGTGCAGGTAGTGAGAATAGGTTGACATTCATGTTTTGTGAAATGTACATGAATCAATGTATCAATCAAGATAATAACACCTGAGTACAGTTTAGACAATGGCATCTACACCAGGGGGCGCAGTGCACAAAGACGTTAACATCATATTAAACATCAGTACACATACAGCACAATAACTAACTCCTTATCACAGTACATTTTTTTTGATCCACTGTTGAGACCCCTAGCAAGAGTAAGTTGAAGGTGAAGAAGATGATAAAGCACAATTCTCCTAAAACCAGATCACAACATGGTCTACAGGCTTTGAATCTACTCAAAATTAATAAACCTACTCTGAACACGTTGAACAGATAATGCATCTCATCAGATTCGCTTAATTTTCTGAACACTTTCCTTACACAGTAGGCTCCAAAAAAACTTTCAATGAAAAAGATAATCAGAAGAAAATAAGAGGCTTAAATAATAATACTAATTAATCTAATGGGACACACAGGAAAATGAAGGCTAAAGATCACTCCAATCACAAATCACTCCAATACACCCCGACTCCACCAAATGCAAATTCGGGGCAGGCAGGGGCAGGTAGGGGCAGGCAGGGGCAAGCACAGGGCAGGCAGGGGCAAGCCTCTGGGCTCCTCCTCCACTGGCTGGGGGTGGTAGGACCACGACGCCCGATGTTGAGTCCACTGTTGTGTCCATGATGTTGTGTGTGGTGGACTGCATTAGGAGCGAACTGGTGCAGTGAGTGTCAGTCGGGTGTGTTAAGAGTAATGTGGATGTTGGTGGTGGGGTGGATTGCACCGGTTGTGGAACTCCCAGAGTCTCGGGGAGAAGACAGACATAGACAAGCTCTTCTACCAGCTACTTGTCATCCTCCAGGTTCCACTTGTCTTCTTCCTCCATCTCACACCAGTTCTTCCACGGATAATTTTAGAACCACTAAGTCTCATCATTGTCAGTGTATGGCCAACTCTGAGCAGCTATGTAGTTTTGAGATGGTGGGACGAGCTCTAGGCTGGCTGATGCACCCCGATTGGAGTATCGCTGGGGCGGAGGCGAGGTTGGACCAGTCACCGTGACTGCCCAGAGTGCTGTGTATTCCCGAGTCGGACTCATCACTCTTTCCTCTCGGCAAGTAATTGTCAGAACAAGCAGCCTACAGAAGAGGTACAGCTGTCATGCCAGAGATGACGCATGAGGCACAATTGCACGACATAACAAAAGAAATAAACAGATAAAGCCACGAGGGTCATAAAACAGAGCATAAAGATCTCTAAGGCAAGGTCTGAACAGACAAGGGCAGTAAAGACGCTTTGGAACTTAATAACGTAATAATAAATTAACATAATAAATGTAATAATAATTGATCCTAAACTTTGTATAAATGTTAATATCAATTATCACTACTATCTATACTGAAAATTCGAAGCAGTTCCAGCGTTAATTCTGCATCACCAAGCTTGCTAGAAAATTTAAATGCAAGAGAATTGTCTGGACGTATTTCAGATATCCTCCAGACGAACGGGAAAAAACAAAAGTTATGGACAAGCCTATTTGCAAGAAGTTGTCGCTATCAAAGCGAGCAGCACGACAAATTTAGCAAAGCATTGTAAATTTTATATATGCAGAGTTTCGAGTGGGGAGTAAAGTTGTTTTATTTTAATTTCCACTGTCAAGCAATACTGTTGAAGTAAGTTAAAAATAAAAACAGCTGTGTCTTCACTTCTATCTTAGTGTTTTACAATTGTGTAATTTTTCACTTCTGCAGCATGAGAGGCGAGGAGTGCTTTTTTGGTTCAAAAATATTAAAATGCATTTCTTTCTTATAGTGAAAGTGAGAAAATGTGATTTCTCAGTTTTTATTTTTAATACATTTGCCAAAATCTAAAGAAATGCTTTTTTGTCATTGTGTAATCCATTTTGCAATAATGCTGTAACATAACAAAATATGGAAAAAGTGAACAATTTACGGTTGCACTGTACATTTATTTGTGTTTGTTTTTTCTCACTCTGTAGTATTAAAATAGTATCAAGTAACATCCTTAGTATCGGTATCGAGTTTGAAATGTCAGTATTGTAACAAACCTAGAATTTAAATAGGGATTATTTCAGAGACAGGAGGACAATTTGCTTTAATAAGACACAAAACCGGCACCAGCACGTTACATGCACTGACCTCCTGCAGCAGTTGTCTGTGCCAGGGATGTGCACAGAATTTTCAATAATAATTAGTGTTTTATGAACAAATCATAATAATTAATAACAACAATCATAATGTACCAATATTTTATATTGCTGCATATACGAATAATATTACAAACACTTCTGTTTACCCATGGTGGCCATGGTGGACGTGCCAGAAACCCCTTACTCTTGCCACTCATACTCTTTAACAATAGTCATTCTGTCCAATAGATATGAAATAAATGAAAGAGCTGGTAACGGCAGAACAATTTAAGATAATAGGCAACACACCACTTCCGGTCAGTGGTTACCATAGTCAGACTCACAATGTCAAAGACAGCGGTAAAATCATCAAGACTTTGTGATTCTACCACTGGAATTGTGATGCTCAGGAGATGCTGGACGCGCACAGATGGTTCCAATGCACCTGATTATGGAGTCCAGATCAATCCAAGCTTAAACCAATTAAGGTTTAATTTGAACAGGACTCCATAAGAGTGGTTATTTGACACCCAGTGGGTGCAGCGACATTAATGTGGATGATCCCTTACCTTGTTGGTTTTGTTCCTGTCATTTTGTCACACAAATTCAGGTTTGTTTGAGTTTATTGTGTTTCCTTTTGACCCTTGTGTGGGTTTATAATAAAATCCCTTTTACTCTGATGTCCCACTTTTGCGCTTCTTTCCCCATCCAACCCCGAGACGTGACAGGTATTGTCTAACAACGCTGTTTAGTGATATGCTTCAGACCATACTAGCAATATTATCTAGTTGGGAAACAGACCGAAAACATGACACATTCCATTAACCCTGTACAAAGAATCAAATCATGTTGATTAAAACAAGCCACTCATCTATGAACCAGAAGACCACAAAGTCCCAGGTTCAAACCCCACTTACTACCATTGTGTCCCTGAGCAAGACTCTTAATCCTGAATGTCTCTACATTTGCATTTATAGCATTTATCAGACGCCCTTATCCAGAGCGACTTACAATCAGTAGTTATTGTCTCTAGTAACTACTGATCCTGTAACTACTGATTTTAAATAGTCTTGGAAAAGGGTGTCTGTTAAATGCTGTAATAAAAATGTATAATTATGCCAAGCAAATTAGTGTATTAATAAAACATTTACAGCATTTATCAGACGCCCTTACCCAGAGCGAATTACAATCAGTAGTTGCAGGGACAGTCCCCCCTGGAGCAATTTAGGGTTAAGTGTCTTGCTCAGGGACACAATGGTAGTAAGTGGGATTTGAACCTGGGTCTTCTGGTTCATAGGCAAGTGTGTTACCCACTAGGCTACTACCACCCCTACCAAGTTTAAAAGGCAAGTTCATTCCTGATTCTGTGGTGTCAGTGGTGCAGATTGCCAAGGTTGAAAATGTGGACTCGAGCACCATTATAAATGGTGCAGTGTGACTTATTTTAAAGTACAGTTCGCACTGTGATGGACTATGGTCTTTTCCAGGGACATCCTTTCTGGGATGAGCTCCAGCTTCCTGGTTAACATCACAATACATGAGTCACATCCACAGCATGGGGCAGTGATGCACGCCTGATCCACCCCTCCTCCCATACCTCTCCAGATTAAGGGTATCGACCACCAGCAAGATTTCAGTGGCCTAAAACAGAAACCGGAATGAAGACATTATTGGTCTGACTGTAAGACTGGCACATGGGTACGTGCTTCTGTAGCTACTCTCCAGGCATTAGTGGACCCACAAATAAGTGCCTGTGAAACATATTAGCTTGATAGACCTTGCTCCTCAAATCCTGTGCCTGTTTATAATCCTGAGTGAAGTAGTATGGCAAATTGTGTGGTTTCTGGTGTGCCTTTCTGCTTGTGCAGAAAAGAGACATCATCCAATAAAAAAAGTGAAGTGATTGTCATTGTGATACACAGCAGCATTAAGCTGCTTAATGCATTAATAAGCATTAAGAATGATAATTAAATAATGACCCTGATTAAAACTATAAAAACATTAATCCAAGAACAGAATATGCCTGCAGCCATGATTGAAAAACATTGTTGACTGAGACAGAAATTTGTGTTATGAAAGTGTTTTGCACACAGATGCATAAATTGAATAAAATAATCTAATATAACCATGGTAGCTACAGCGTTTTAAATCATTATATTTGACCCAAATTAGATGGTAATTTCATTGCACACAGGATTTGTAACAGCAACTTTATAAGGCAAGGGTCCCTGGGCATGAAAATCTACTGTGTCCATATCCACAGTGTGTGCACCGTTGAATGTATCTGTATCTTGCTCTGACAATAAAAGCCTATTCCCACAGTGCATTATGAAAAAAAAAAAAATACAGATTACAACCGCTGTAAAGTAAATGCTGTAAATGTAACAGGGTTGGGGTGTGTATTGGCAAGGATCTCGCGATATGATACGTATCACAATACACAGGTCATGATTCAATGTATTGTGATATATTATGTTACTGTACATACTGTGATAGTTCACTGATTGTCACTCCGCCTGAAATGCCAGGCAGTAATTCAATTCTCATCTCTGCTGAAAACGCTCAACAGCACTAAATTTGTATACAAAAATGATGTCCCTATATCCATACAAATCATGATATATTGCTGTATGGATATTTTCCAACACCACTACAACTCGATGTAAAATGAAACAGTGATTTTCTTCATTTTACTAATCTACAACTAATAATAAACATGTAGTTTGGTGTGTTTATTCCATTGGGTTTCTTTTTTGGTGGATGTTGAAAGTGTTTGTATCTTTTCCAATGCTATCAGTTTCAGTGGGCACCATCATGTTAGTACATTAAAAGCCACCATCTTAGAATTTTGTTTTAAAGAAATGTTGGGTGAATCGTAAAAGCTCGTGGCTTTCCTGAAGTCATTTCACTTCACTCAGGAAAGGACATGAGCGAACGGGAGACTTAATGAATTACTCCAACAACAGTGGTGGCCTAGTGGTTAAGGAAGCGGCCCCGTAATCAAAAGGTTGCCGGTTCGAATCCCGATCCGCCAAGGTACAACTGAGCACGGTACCGTCCCCACACACTGCTCCCCGGGCGCCTGTCATAGCTGATCAATGATCACTAAGGGTGAGAGTTAAAAGCAGAGGACACATTTCGTTGTGTCACCGTGTGCTGTGCTGCAGTGTATCACAATCACTTCACTTTGAACGGGAACAAATGACTCATTTCTTCTGCTTGCTTGTGCTGCCTGACTTCCCTTTTCTTAATACAAAACGTGGACATTTACATCGTGGTGACGAACAAGGTGGCTTCGTGGAAGGGCAGAGACGACGCGCCATGACCAGATATGGGTGCTGAAGTTGGCTATCACGACTCGACATTCTTTGGTACCGACACCTGAGAAGAGTTCCCGCCCAAACGCGCGCTCCTGATTGGCTGTCGTGTACAGGTGCAGGTGGAGTGGAGTCTCAGGCGAAAATCTCGAATACGCGCAGAAATACACACGGAACAGGATGCAAACGTCGAGCCCGAGCAGGAGCCCAGCACCTCCTCGTCCGCTCAAGTCAACACGACCAGCCCAGACATACGCCTGCTTTCAAGTATCGCCTCATTTGGATGAAGAATTATTCGCTGATTGGTTTGAGATTCAGCCCCGCTCGCCAACAGGTCTTACCGGCAGGAGAGAAGAAGAGTGCTAGCAGGGTGAGCCCCTTAGTCCCAAACATCGTGAGGAGCCGCCGCCGCCGCCGCCGCCGCCGCCGATCTACACGCTCGCGGGGTCGCGCGCGCGCATCTGGCCGCTGGGCAGTCCGGTCGTCTTCACGGCGCTGAGGAGACTGAGGATGAAGATGGCCGGGCGACGCTCTCAACAACAGCCAGGATGAGGACTGGAGGGGGGCAGGTCCCGCCCGCCCGCCCGCGCGCGCGCGCGCGCGCGCGCCCGAGTTCAGCCGTCCAATCACGGGCGCGCGCACAGGGCCATGTTCGCCACATCCTTCTAGAAGCGAAGGACTGTGCGACGCGTTTCGTGCTTACGGCGTTTCTTCTTAAACTGGAGAATAGAATAGAATAGAATAGGGAAAGAGTGAAATATTAATTGCACAATTTATTTTGCATTTGATGCTGTTGCTGCTGCCCCCCATCGGTCTTCATTTATTTTCCAAAACACTGGGCCAGTACATGCTCCAGCCTGGTCTGTTAAATGAATGAGTAAAATAATACATATTGAAAGTAATAATTATTATGATATTATTATATATTATTCTTACATTCAACTGCGTACAAAAAAAAAACATTAAGATTAGCCCATGCTATTTGTGGAGACGCGGTTACATAAGAAATGTAATTACATTAGCAGAAAACAACCCTGGATTGTAGGATCTGGCCACTGATGTTTATTTTTAGACATACCATCTTAACACTGCAAAAGACACAATAATCTTAGTCCTGATGTCGGAAATATTGTTAACAGTGAGAAAGCAGGACTACAGGACATAATAGTGAGTTCTGTAGGTGTTTCCTGAGGGATCTTGTGTTTTAGAGGGTGGGATTTGCTAACGCTTAATTTCTAGATACAGCATCATTGTGTAAAAAACACTTAAAATGACTAGAATAGAATTTTCTTCATTGTCCATTTTGTGACATGTATAATGTAGCCGTATCAGAGATGATAAGCCATTCATATTAAAGGATTAGGTTCCGGGTTCTGCAGATTCAGGTTTCTGCAGCCATGTTGTTGTTGATGTCATGTGAGATCTCTCTGCCTATAGAAAGCTCCATTGTGTGGCCTCCGTGCCATTGGGGTGTTACCCTTGGGAACTGCGGAAACAGACAAGTACACCTTCTTTTGAGATGAGCGATAGAGGTATAATCGTGCTGCCCGGTTCATTCATCAGTTTCTGCCTCAGCAGCACCCTCAGCATGTACCCTGCGATGGAACCACTTTCTGTGCATGAAGCCCGACAATCCAGTTCTCACAAAACATGCTAAATGCATGCATGTGGAAGTTGTATTTGGTAGAATTAATTCAGCTGTACTTGTTACCAAGCTCACCTTGCATTGAGTAATGTGAGTGAGGATGTAACATCAAAAGCTCTTCTCCAGTGATTGCTTGTGGGAAGTGCATGTTTATTTCAAGGCAGTATAATTTCATATGTTAAGGCCAGGAAATAGGTATTGGCAATTGCATTAGTCACTGTCAGAGTCCCCATTATCCAGCTTGCAACCATCCTGGTTTCCATGACAGCGGTCCTGCCTGGCCAAGAGCAATTTGACTCTTTTGTGGTTCAAGCCTTGTCTGATACACATGAATTGAGAACGATGCACATTGGTCATGGTTTCTTTTAATGCATGAACCGAGAGGAGTGGCTTTTCACTTCACCAGAGCAAAAAAAAAAGAATCTTCTGCCACCTGCTGGTGAGTTGGGGATGGTGTTTTTGGAAGCACCTAAGGAGGCGCGATAACTCATATTTTCTTTCAGGTTATGTGAACTGTGTGTTGCTTACCTGAGGAATACAGGACACACTATGGGAAGGAGACAAGTCAGCAGAAGCATTGTGATGCTGTGGACAATGTTTTGCCAGGAAAGCTTTGGTCCTGCATTCATGTGTTACTGACATATCTCCTAACTAAATTCTAGAAGATTTGCATTTTTAACACTCTGTTAAATCTGTTTTAAAATGGCTTGTTTTAAAATACTTTTGCTGATACCATGGGCCAGATTATTCATGAGTGTGGTTTTATATGACACAACCATCCTGATGAGCAAATCTACATTCACACAAATCCCATGAAACACTCCCTCCCTCCACTTGTGTAAATGCTACCAGGAACTGCGGCCACTGAGTTTCATTAATCATGAGAAGACAGAAGTTATTCTTGTTTCCACCTTAAATGTACTGAAGAAAGTCAAAACACAGTGAGCAATTACGGTTTGTCACCATCACCACTCCAAACTTCGTTCCTTACTCAACTCAAATTCTACTGATGGACTCTAATGCATGCTTTTTTGGCCACTTGATCTTCAAAAAGAATGAACAGGTCACTATGTCCAAAAATTTACAAATCTCTACATGACCTATTTATCTATCTTAAATTATCTTGTTTCTAATAAATCAATGGATTATCTGTACAATCAAAATACTATTACATATGTGAGGCAGGAACGTACACGTACTGTCTTCACTTGCGCTTCCACCAAAGAGGTCAAACCAACACCAGTGATGAAAAAAGTTCAGGTTTATTTACAGTGTGGAAAATAAAAAAAATATATACTGAAGAAAAACACAATATTTTGTGTGTGTATATATATATATATATATATATATATATATATATATATATATATATATATATATATATATATATATATATATATATATATATATATATATATTTGTAATATACATTACATGTACATGTATAATTGTGTATTATATATCAATATATATATAAATATAGATTGTGTTCTTGTATACAGGATTTGTCCAGACACCACTTGACATGAGCAAGCAGGGAACTTTCATTTAAATTCAGCAGAAACACAGCTACTACCACAACAAAACACTGCAAGATTTGCATTGTATTGATGACTTTTGTCCTGATTCATTTTATGAAACGTGTGTTTGCGCAATTCCTACGAAGAGACCACAACAATGTATGAAAATAGCGCAATATTGTCACCGTTAAATCATACTCTTGAACATCAGGTAATGTGACTGGCTATAAATGTTGGAGACATTTGATTGGCCACCTGGCATTTGTGAACCAAGCGCCGTCAGGGAAGTTTCAAAAATCCACAAATAAATGCATTTGTGAACAATTCTGTTATTGGAATATATTTGTGAATCTTGTTTATTTATTTCTGAATTTTGAAACTAAACTATCTCCATACTGTACAGCCCCCAGTGAACAGTTGGTACGGAAAGTATTCAGACCCCCTTAAAATTTTCATTCTTTGTTATATATTGCAGCCATTTGCTAAAATCATTTAAGTTCTTTTTTCCCCCACACAGCACCCCATATTGACAGAAAAATACAGAATTATTGACATTTTTGCAGATTTATTAAAAAGAAAAACTGAAATATTGCATGGTCCTAAGTATTCAGACCTTTTGCTGTGACACTCGTATATGTAACTTAGGATCTGTCCATTTCTTCTGAAAGTCCTTGAGATGGTTCTACACCTTCATGCGTCCAACAACTGTCTTTGATTATACTGATTGGACTTGATTGGGAAAGCCACACCTCTGTCTATATAAGACCTTCCAGCTCACACTGCATGTCAGAGCAAATGAGAATCATGAGGTCAAGGAAACTGCCTGAAGGGCTCAGAGACGGAATTGTGGCAAGGCACAGATCTGGCCAAGGTTACAAAAAGAAAATCTGATGCACTTAAGGTTCCTAAGAGCACAGTGGCCTTCATAATCCATAAACGGAAGATGTTTGGGACGACCAGAACCCTTCCTAGAGCTGGCCATCAGCCCAATGCTATCGGGGGATAAGAGCCTTAATGAGAGAGTTAAAAAACAAACCAAAAAAAGAACCCAAAGATCACTGTGGCTGAGCTCCAGCGATGCAGTCAGGAGATGGGAGAAAGTTGTAGAACGTCAACCATCACTGCAGCCCTCCACCAGTCAGGGCTTTACGGCAGAGGGGTTTTGTAGCAAACTCATGTTTTCATGTGTCTTGCACTGAGGAGAGGCTTCCAATATGGTGAGAATTAAGTTTCTCTGGTCTGAAAAAACTTTTTGGCTTTAATTCTAAGCAGTATGCATAAAGAAAACCAAGCACTGCTCATCACCTGTCCAATACAGTCCCAACAGTGAAGCATGGTGGTGGCATCCTCATGCTGTAGGGCTGTTTTGCAGCTGCACAAGACAACTGGTTTCAATCAAGGGAGAGATGAATGCAGCCAAGGGAAAGCTCTCTTCAGACATCATGGCAACCTTTGCCAGACATGCCCGGACAGCGAGTGCCAGATGGTGGCAGCACAAGTCAGTCAGAAACTGAAACGAGAGCTTTATTTTAAGCACAGAAATTCCAATGGAAATGTATTTCACAATACAATATTCAACTTGAGCATGTGTATATGATGTATCTTATGTATCAGCATGTTACTGTATCTAAAGGTCTAGATCAGTCAGATCATCAGATATGTAGTGCCCCAGGCACTTCAATTCTTTAAGGACAAGACCCCATTGAAAGAAGACAGGAAATGCCAGTTTCCTTTCCTCCTTGCAATTAAAATATTGCTCTTCTATAAGTTATCAAACTCTGACCCATACTGAGAGCAGACCCTCAGTAAAGTTTGAAGGGCAGCACGGTATGACAGAACACTTCCTTGACTAATCACATTACAAACACGAAAAGGGATGGATACACAATTACCCCATTTAGCATACATATCCTTTTGATTTACGGCATTTGGCATTCATTCACTCATCAGTGTTTATCAGTGTTTCATATCGGTCGATATCGATAATTATTGATTTTTTTTACGACCAATTTATAATAAGGACCAGGAGACAACTATATTGCATTTAAACATTTTTATTTTAAACTTAACCTTCCTCTTCTCATAATCCCCCTCAGTTAAGAAAAATGTCAACACCCACGGAAAACTCAAATAATTAAAATGTAAACACAAGCCTAGTCACAATGAACACTTAACAATTCTCTTAACATTTAAGGTGCAAAAGTAAGAAATGCTTAATTAAGGGCCAATCCAGCCAGTTCTCGAAATCCACTGTTTAGCCGCAGTAGAAAGTAGTGCTCTAAACTGCCCCCCTGCCATAGATATCCTCCCTTGACGTCATCGCTCAGCACTCAGGTTGGGTGCTCCCAAAGCAGACTTTAGACTTTTTGGCAGTGGGTACTGCAATACAATAGCTACAATATCTTTGTCACCCTCCACAGGGAGTCAGTGTTTTGGCTAGGTCTTCCTATATTTCTGAGCTTTGAAGAACACCATATCTACATGCCAGCATTCTTGCAGGAAGATATATTTCCTAAAAATGTCAAAAGGAATTATTTATTAGGTCTTTCTGTAAAAACCTTAATGTTTGTTAATGCCTGAAAATGTAATATTCAAACTTTACAAACACAGGTTCTGTATCCACATGAGAAGAGATGCCTGTTTTTGGATCCTTTGGGAGAAACAGCAACTAATCAGAAAAGATGCGAGGAGACAACAAGGTAAATTTGGCTCTCTCTGGTGCCTTACTGAAAACCAAAAGCTAATTATCATATCACAGCATTTTCACGAGTGTTTCACTTTGTATTCATTTGTCAGAGCCTTTATGCGGAAGAAGGGCCACAACATTTCAAGGTGGTCATGCAGCACCCTGCCTCATTCTCTCCAGCAAGACACATTATCTTGTGGTGTCCTGGCATTAATGGTTAGTACAGTATTTAAGTTTTTTTGTTATTCAGTGCTTCTAAGTTATACCAATCAAACTTCTCTTCAGTTTGCAGAAAAAAGTCTGATCGGTGAAACTTTAAGTTTTGACACCACCGCGGAAGAGGTAAACAAAATGAGGCTGGATATAGCCACCACCCTCCTCCGGGAATCTGGTATGTATTCTTCTTTGTCATAGATTATCCCATTCTGTCTAAATCTTAGACATAAATGAACAAGAACCAACTTAATACAATCTAGCATTTTAATATAGTATGTAGAAATAATAATTAATAAACATTTACTAGTATTAAATGTTTACAATATACTTCTAGGTTAATATGTAACCTCTTCTTGTTTTTGCAGACAATCTCAGCAGCATGTGCTATTATTGTGGTAGTGAGGATAGAGACTCACAATGAGTAACTTCAAACTAAAAACTTGGGTGGCGATTGCTGCATGTCATCCCACCCTGTCTCTCCCTCCCATTTCCTGTCACTCTCCATTTCCCTATGTGTAATGCAGACCAAAATGCTATTAAAACACACATAAATATGTATGTTTGCGAGTGTGTGTAAATATGTATAACAACTGTTTTGCTAATTCAGGGTACTCTCTGCAATTCATTCTTTAAACCTCAGTCATGGTATACTATTAGTGTACACATCAACTCTGCTGTATAAAGAGTAGACACAGATTTCAATACATTTCAGAAAAATGTCATGTAAGCTGTGTCCAGCAACCTCCAGTGGACAAGGAGTATGCATGCAGCTGATTAGTGTGCAATGCACATCAAGACTGTGCAATGCAGATCCGCCATAAAGACTGTAGAAACTTGTAAATAGCATGAGCACTTTAAAAAATTGAATTTATAATAACTGCACATTATTGTTATTTATTGTTTTGTTGCTTGGAATTCTTTTTGTGTTAAATGTTTAATGATTGTAAAAAAAACTGAAGTGTTAATTTAATAATTACTGTACAAAATTTGTTTCTTACAATGCTGATATTGTTAATTTTATTGATCTTAACAACAAAGTTATTGGAAAAGCATTTTTTTATTTCTGTGTATTTCTTTTATTTAGTTCATATAAATCTTAGAGTAAATTCCAATCACAGTTGTAACTGCAGGGGGGGCATTCTGTGGCACAGCAGCCTGCCATGAAATGCCCCTCCCCCCCCCCACCTAGATTTTTTTCCTTACAGCCCAGCTCAAAATAATTTCTGTAGCATCAATGAGGAAGAGATATGAGTAACTGGTGCAAGTTTGGTGTCTGTAAGATACTCCCAGCCAGAGTTCGGCAGGGGGGCGCATTCTGTGGCACAGCAGCCTGCCATAAAATTAATCGCCGTTTTGTATTAAAAGACGACAGAAAAGCAGAAATATTTCTGCCAAATGAGTTCAGCAAAGTGTGCGAAACATCATTCAAGTAAATCAATTGCCTGAAGGTGACTAAAGTATTTGCAGAATCGAGCGTTGGCCAAAGGAAAAGCAGTACCGTAGCGTTCAAATGAAGTTTTCACTGTCACATTTGTAACGACATACAGGTTTTCGTTAATGAGAACTTAAGGTTTTAATTGTGGGACACCACTACAAACAAGGAATTTGGGTATTCTAAAAGCAAGAAAAAAGTGACAGTGAGCGGCAGCTTCTGTTGCGCTGGAGAAGTGACTACGCCTTTAAAAAGAGCGATGACGTCAAGGGAGGCAATCTGTGGCAGGGGGGCAGTTTAGAGCACAACACTCGTTCTCTCGCTCAGCAGTGTCCATCAACACACGCAAGACTTTAAGCACACATACGAAGCTGTACACGAGCATAGCGGAGTGCTACTATGCTGAGGGTGGCCACCCCAACCACCATTCGTACGACATATCCTATCACACAGCAAACAAGCAATTGCTTTAACTGGAATAAGACACACGTGGACTTGCTACCAGTAGCCTAGCAACCCAGAGAATAAGCTAAATGCTACCGGCTGCGCTGCTCTGCTACCGATAGCCGCTCCCACCGCAACACATGACGTCATCACTGCGTGTCCACGGCCGCGTGTTGCGGTTAAAACTCAGGCTACAGGCTCTGGAGGGGGCGTGACCGACGAAGAATAAAAAAAAAAATACAACGTTAAATCGAACACATTTTTAAAAATTAATATCGATCACGTGTCTATGGCGATACGTTTTATCGGCCAGCCCTAATTGTAACGTATAAAATTACTTCTCATGATTCTCACAATAGAAGGCTTTAGAAGCATCAATAAAAACAAACTCATTATCAGTGGTCAAAATATGATTCTCCATTCAATTGAAACTCTTTCCAGAATCTGCGGTACAGAGTCTGAATCCCGCAAAATAAGGAGTTTTAAAGACTAATAGAAAAATATCTAAAAAAATATTCAGATGACAACAGGAACAATAAGTCACATAATTCACAGTAAAAAACATAAAAACATATGAGTTAATTTGGATCTGATTCTGAAATGTGGCGCAAATGAATTTGTAATGTTTTTCACGATCCTATATATTATTAATTTCCATTGAATTTGCCCAAATTGGTATTTTATTAATTCCTTCATTTTTATATATTCGGATTCTTTGAGGCAGGGGTGTAATAATAGATCTATATAAAGTGATGAGTTTTACAAATGTGTCATAAGGACTCATTTTAAAATGCGCCTAATTAAATGTTTTTAATAATGTTTTAATTTGTAAATTAATAGAATAGGGTAGATCGCCCGTTGCTGCTATTGAAAAGTTTACGGTCAGGATCAATTTCTCTCGTCTTTTTGCCGCTTTACGGGAGTTTAAATGCTGAGTCGGGAACCCTCTACCGAATCGGTAGTACCGATCCTCACACAGGCCATGGCGGGGACGTGAGGAAGGTGGTGAGGTTGTCAGTGGCGCTCTGGACAGTCAAAAAAAACCCCGATCTGCACAGAACCGCTGCAGACGAACATAAATCCGACTTTACTGCCCTTACTCAGCAAGTTAAATAATGACACTACAAGCAGTGCGTCGCTGGCGTGATGTTGTCCCCTTCATTAATCTATTTTTTTTTATTGTTCATAGGCAGAATTTGGGGGGAGTCATTGCATTTAAGGCAATTAATGCTGTTACAGAGTAAAGATACATGACACATTATTTTATGTGAATTACACCTTTTAAAATAAATTCTATAGTGGAGATTGAGACCTTCTCTATGGTAATGCAGCTTTGAGTTATTTCATTTGCAATGTTGGGGAAGTTAAATCAGTACGTTAATTCTGTTGGTATTACATGAACTATAGAACATTGGCAGTTGTAGTAACTGTTTATTATCTGCGTGTAGAACCATTCTGAATGTAAACATTTACATTTACATTTATGGCATTTATCAGACGCTCTTATCCAGAGCGACTTACAATCAGTAGTTACAGGGACAGTCCCCCCCTGGAGCAACTTAGGGTTAAGTGTCCTGCTCAGGGACACAATGGTAGTAAGTGGGATTTGAACCTGTGACTCTGTAGTCTTCTGGTTCATAGGCAAGACTGTTACCCACTAGGCTACTACCATACTACCAAACGTATACAGGGGGTCACAGATGGTCCCGCTTTCTTCCACTGTTGCACAAACCACCAGGTTTTGCAAAGGCATTGGATTTTTAAAAAGGAAATTGGGAGATGCTTCCATCCTCGCTGACATATGAGTTTTTATCTGCCAGGACTTATGAACTGAACAATAACTTGGTGTGCCAGAACACACACACACACACACACACACTCATATTCCATTTCTAGGTTTAAATCAGTTAAACTAGTTATATTTTAACTCCCTGTGCTCTTGTAATTATCACATCACTTCCCGTTCCTAAACTGAGTTAGACAAGTACTGAGATGTGAGACTGTGGGGAGTTTTTACTGATTACACTGCTGGCTTCCAGCTTTTAACTGTGGAAAAGAACATTTGAATTTTTCATGTATTTTTGCTGCATAGATGCAGATGGCGGTGGCCTTCATCTGCAGTTAGCATTCATGTGAATAAATTAATGTGAATAAAATGAGCTTTAATCTCAACCCCCTTCCAATATCCTCCTTTGGGCCTGCAGTCTTTGAGGGTGAGCGAGTCACAGCTTTCTGCCTCCTCTTACCAGCACGTCGGCCTGGCACCCCACCATGGACGACTCAACATACAGGTAAAGGTGTTCTGTTTTTTTTTTTTTTTTACGCTACAGTTCAAAATTTGAATCATTCAGTCATTTCCTTGTTTTTTTCCATTAAAAGGCATGAACAGAATAGAATAATTACTGGAAGGATAATAAATAGTTATTGACAAAGTTTGAACTAATGATGTAGTCAAACTGTCACGGGTGGGCTGGACATGGCGATGAAGGAGGAGGCATTCGCACGATTTCACACGACAGGGGTTTAATACAAACTACACATGAGTCAAGGGAACATAAACACGCACAATGACCCGACGGCGAACAGACACGAACAGGACAGTTTTATACAAATATATAAATATACACGATCAGGGAACATTACACAGGACGAACATGAAACTCCGGTCCGAACTCCGGATCCGGAGTAACCCCTGCTGGTCCGGATCATGACACAAACCCACATCTGCTGTGTAATGAAGGGCAATTTTATTGGGCATGAATACCCAAGATTGTGTGCAAAAGAAATGCATTTTATTACACAGCAAAGAGGAAATGTTTTTGAAATTTCACACATCTGTACATAAAATATTATGCACTACATGTAGAGTTCAATTTGTTACAAGACTATACTTATGTTGTTTGTTCCCTTTTTACTTATTAAAAAAAATGTACTGATTACATTAAACATTTTAATGTAATCTCATGATCTTTGAGTTGAAAATTCTCAGTGATTTGAAAAAAATGATGGCTAGGGTTGATGCAGGAAATGGTGTGGAATAATTTTTATCAATGTGTGTACAATATTTTGAATAAACTGGTTACCATACCGTGTATGCATATCTGCATATCATACCGTGCATGACTATGTATGTGACAAAAAAAAATTGAATTTGAAAGTCGGCGCCATCACCGGCGCCATCTTTTTACATCTTTCACATGCCATTCTCACTGGATTTCCATAGGTGAATTTAAATCCAAATTTTCTTTGAGTTGTGAAGCATGAGAAGTATGGCTGCAACAACGAATCGATTACATAGATAAAAATCGATTACTAAAAGAGACAACGCAATTTCCTAATCGATTCGTTGTGTCGCGTGATGCAGAGACATTTGATTATTAAAAAAAAAAAAACTTTATTTGAGTGCGGAGCGGAGTGAACATACTCGGTCTCTCTCGCGTACAGATGCTAGCTGAGTTTGGCGCCTCATAGACAGCGCGGAGCAAAAAAAAAAAAAAAACAAGCGGAGGTAGAGGACAGATACATGGCGGAGGCAGAGAAATCTGTGTGAAAATATGCAAAAGCGACATGGCACGGCACGGGAGCACCACGACAATGATCCAGCACCTGAAACGCATGTTTGATGAGGAGGAAGGGAGTTCAGCAGCAGGGTAAGTCGCTACAGAATCCTACTTTAATTTTGTTTTGAAGTGAAGAACGTAATGTCCCTGGTGCTGGTGTCTAATCGTTATTCAGCTTGACAAGCATGACAAAATAGCGTTAGCTCGTTAATAACAGTAATAAAGCAGGGCTTGTATAGTTACTTTGCACTTTGCATTAAAATACATGTTTTTATTCACTAGCCATTTTTGGACCATTCATTTTTTAATCTGTTGTCATGTAAGGCTACACTGCAAAAAAAGCTTTTCTTACCTAGTAATTTTGACTCGTTTCCAGTCCAAATATCTAAAAAATCTTAAATCAAGATTACTAGACAAGAAAAATTCCATGAGAAAAAAGTTATGCTTAAAACTTCTGTTTGAGATTATATCTCATTAAGATTAGTTTTCTTACCCCTTTGGCAGATCATTTTGCTTGTTTTAAGCAATCACTTAATTTTGAGATGTTTTTTCAGAAAACAAGACAATTTCTTATGCTATTTCATGTGTCTAGTGAATGTGTCTTGATTTAAGATTTTGTATATATTTGGACTGAAAACAGGAAAAGTTTAGAAAAGCATTTTTTGCAGTGTATATTTTGTGCTTTGTCCCATATAGGTTATTATTGAAAAATATATTTGTGTGTGTTGTACCTTTTAATTTAATTGGTCATGAACCTTGCACTTACTACATTGATGGTAATAATTTAATGAATAAGCTTCAAGTGAGCTTGAGAGAGAGAGAGAGAGTAAGTGTGTGTGTGTGTGTGTGTGTGTGTGTCAGTGTGAGAGTTTGTGAGTGTGTGCTTCTGCGAGTGTGTGTATCTGCAGTGTAGTGTAGAGAACAAGTTCTGACAAATCCTGTTAAATTTTCTGATTTGTATTGTTCTTTATTTTTTTTATTGTCCTGGCAGCTCAGGTGGCACTTTCTTTTGAAAAAAGTCTATATTTGACAGATGTAAAGCATACATGTGTATGCTTTTTGTGTTAGTCCATTTTTATTTTATTTTATTATTATTATAACAGCTCAAGGAGCAACATGTTTGTGCACTTTTTAAAGATTTTGGTTCTGTTTTTGAATAAAGGGTTGGAAATGAATGCTTTTCTATTTTTTTTTTTATCCGATTCTACGATTAATTAAAAAAAAAGAATCAACAGATTAATCGAATATTAAAATAATCGTTAGTTGCAGCCCTAATGAGAAGCATGCAATGAACATAAAAATTATTTATTCATGTAATGTAAACATATTAGTAATTTGCTACTCAAACACACACCCTAGTTTATTTTTTTGAGTGTAGTCCTTGCCCGGGTTCTTTGCATGTGCTGCCCATGTTTACGTGGGTTTTTCTCCGGGTTCTCCGGTTTCCCACAGTCAATAATTATTTTAGATTATTTGAAATGTCACATGTAATTTGTTGAAATTGGCAGCTAATTTTAGTCAAACTACTCTTTTTTTCTGTGAGCCAGTATGGATTGGCAAACCAAAACCCTGGTGGTGTATTGGCAACAGGTTCACCTTTCTGGTGAAAATACCAGGTTTGAGTCCTGGTCAGGGTGGAATATTTGGTTTGCCTTCAATTTGTTTTTATTTATCATGGTGTGGCCACAATGAGTCACATACAATTTGGTGTAGTTTGGACCATGTTCAAAAATGAAAAATGTTAACAGGGCACGGCCAAGATTAATCATGTTCGATTTGGTGACATTTGAAGCATATAGAACAATTAGAATGCTAGCACGTTAACATCAACAAAAGCCAAAAGGGCATGTTCAAAATACGTCACGTTAAATTTGGTGACGCTTGGAGTATGTTGAAAAATTAGCATGTTAGCATGTTAATGCTGGAATGCTAAAGTTAAAAATGCTAAGAGGACAAGGCCAAGATGTGTTAAATTTGGTGACTAGTTAAAGAGTTAAAGATGCCCCAAAAGCTACCCCTGTACCGAGCCCTAGAGATCATGAAGTCAAGTCAAGTCAAGTCAAGTCAAGTCAAGTCAGCTTTATTGTCAATTCTGCCACATGTACAGGACATGCAGAGAATTGAAATTACGTTACTCTCTGACCCATACAAGTAACATTAAATACAAAAACAGTAACAGTAACATTGAATACAAAGTATAAATACAATAAAAAAAAAAACACAATATACAATTTTAAAAACACCATATACAAATGGGCACATGGTGGAGAGTGCAAAACCATGTAGTGCAACAGAGGTAAGTTTAAAGTGATGAAGTGACAAGTGAGGTAGTTGGCAGACCAGAGCTGCACAGAGTGACTGGTGCATGGTCAGTTTGTGTGTGTTAGGGTTCAGAAAGTTTGTGGAGCTGAAGAGGGGAGTGAGGGGAGTGGGGGCAGAGCTGGGAGGGAGTTGAGTTTCCTGACAGCCTGATGGGTGAAGCTGTCCTTCAGTCTGCTGGTCCTGGCCTGGAGACTCCGCAGTCTCCTCCCTGATGGCAGCAGGCTGAAGAAGGTTTGCATTGGGTGAGTGGGATCAGCTGCTATGCCGAGTGCTTTCTTGGTGAGGCGTGTGCTGTAGATGTCTTGGAGGGAGGGGAGAGGGACACCGATGATTCTCTCAGCTGCTCTGACTATGCGTTGGAGAGTTTTTTGGCAGGACGCATTGCAGGCTCCAAACCACACAGTGATGCAGCTAGACAGGATGGTCTCGATGGTTCCTCGGTAGAATGTGTACATGATGGGGGCTGGTGCTCTTGCTCTTCTAAGTTTGCGGAGGAAGTAGAGACGCTGCTGTGCTTTCTTGGCCAATGCAGTGGTGTTTTTTGTCCAGGAGAGATCCTCAGTAATGTGCACACCCAGGAACACCCTCTCCACAGATGCACCGTTGATGGTCAGAGGAGCATGCTGAGTGTTTCCTCTCCTGAAGTCAACAACAATCTCTTTTGTCTTCTCCACATTCAGGGAGAGATTGTTGTCTCCGCACCACTTGGCCAGGCGGCTCACCTCGCTTCTGTAGTTAGACTCATCCCGGTTATTAATGAGTCCCACCACAGTCGTGCCATCCGCAAACTTGATGAAGAGGTTGGAGCAGTGTGACGGAGTGCAGTCGTGGGTCAGCAGAGTGAAGAGAAGGGGGCTCAGCACACATCCCTGTTGGTTGGCACGGACAGTGATGGTTTTGGTGACTGTTATATCCTCAGTGCATTTGTTAATGTAGGCTGTAACAGTCTCTGTGTACTCCTGGAGGTCAATGGTGTTGTTGTAAGTGGCAGCCTGTTTGAACATATTCCAGTCTGTGGTGTTAAAGCAGTCCTGTAACACCTCTGAAGACCCTTCTGGCCACACTTTTATCTGCTTACGAACTGGTTTGTTGACTTTTACCAGCGGTCTGTAAGAGGGCATTAGCATGACAGAGATGTGATCAGAGGCACCGAGGTGGGGGAGGGGAAAAGCTTTGTAGGCTCCTCTCTGGGTGGTGTAAACAAGGTCCAGAGTGTTATTTCCCCGTGTTGGAAAGTCAATGTGTTGCTGTATTTTTGGAAACACGCTCTTTAAGTCTGCATGATTGAAATCCCCCGCCACAATGAGAAAAGCATCAGGGTGGGCTGTTTGCTGCTCACTGATGTGCTGGTATAGTTCATGTAGTGCCTCGCTCCTGTTGTTGTTGGAGGTGGGAGGGATGTACACCGCACACAGAAGTACAGCTGTATATTCCCTCGGTAGGTAGAATGGTCGGCACTTAATAACCATAACTTCCAGCACTGGTGAGCAGTATTTACAGACAACAACAGCATCCGCCGGGTCTTACCCCCCGTGACGACGACCCTGTCGGCACGATAGCATGTCAGCTGGTCGAGCTGAATGGCGCGGTCCGGGACACTGTCGCTGAGCCATGTTTCCGTGAAAACAAAAACACAACAGTCCTTTACGTTCCTTTGGGATGAACGTAGTAGTCGGATGTAGTCCATTTTGTTTTCCAATGAGCGAACGTTGGCCAGAACGATGAAAGGGATAGCAGGTTTGTGTGGGCTAGCCGCTAGCCTAGCTCGGATACCTCCGCGCTTACCCCTCTTCTGCTTCCTCTCACACCGCTTGAGGCGCCTCCATTGTGGGCGAGGTGCAGGAGTGGGGGTCGGTGATTGAGTAGGCCTCCGGAGCAGACCCAGTCCATTCAGCTCTTCAGTGTCCACAGAGTTCAACTTAAAAACTTTGTTTCTTCCGAAGTCGAGCAAAAATGTTCGGCTATACGAACGCTTAAGGGCAGATAAACGCGACGAAGACGTACAAAAACACTGCGACTTACAGGACGAAAAAAAACGAAAACGCTGTTTGGTCGGGAGGGAGAGAAGCCGCTGCGTGTGCACGTGCCGCCATCTTGGATTATCTTCTCTGTTCTCTGTTCTCTGTCAAGATCTCAGTGGGTGTATTCTAATTTGAATGTAGAAGATGATTTAAAATCGTAATGACCCTGAAAGTTAGAAATGGTTGGGGCAGTGGTGGCCTAGCGGTTAAGGAAGCGGACCCGTAATCAGAAGGTTCAATTCACGTTAAACCTTGTACAACAGCCCGTAACCTTGGAGTAACAATAGACAACCAACTCTCCTCGACTCACATCAGCAATCTTTCCCGCTCATGTAGATTCCTTTTATACAATATCAGATGAATCTACCCTAATCTGTCAACACAGGCCACCCAGCTACTGGTTCAGTCCTTAGTAATCTCACGACTGGACTACTGCAACTCCCTTCTAGCTGGTCTACCTCTATGCACCATCCGACCTGTACAACTCATACAAAATGCAGCAGCACGACTGATCTTTAATCTTCCCAAATTCTCCCACACCACCCCTCTGCTACGTTCCCTCCACTGGCTCCCAGTAGCTGTACGCATCAGATTCAAACAGATTCATGCATCAGATGCTGGCCTACAAAGCCAAACATGGAGTGACACCATCCTACCTCACAGCCCTTATTACACCTCGCACTGCACCTCGTATACTCCGAGCCTCCAGTACTCCTTGCCCCCCCATCGCTAAAGGTAAAAGGAAGACATTCATCTAGACTCTTTTCAGTCTTGGCCCCTCGGTGGTGGAATGAACTGCCCCTTGAGGTCAGAAAAGCTCAGTCACTGAGTATTTTTAAACGGCAGCTGAAGACCTTCCTCTTTAAAGAATATTTAGATTAACTTGTAACGTTCTTATTGTCTAACTTATGTACAGAATCTACAGCAAGAGTGAATAAAAAGATTGTATTCATAGTTGAGGGTCCTAATAAACTAGAACTGATCCCTTCATCGATGGTAACTTGAAAGCATGTTGTAAGTCGCTCTGGATAAGGGTGTCTGCCAAATTCTTAAATGTAAATGTAATTCCCGAGCTGCCAAGGTTCTACTGAGGTGTCACTGTCCCCACACACTGCTCCCCGGGCGCCTGTCATGGCTGCCCACTGCTCGCTAAGGGTGAGGGGTTAATGTAGTGGCCCTTCAATATCCTTGTTGTACTCAGAGAAAACAGTGCTACTTATTTTTGTAATAAAATAGAGGAGAAATGTGTAAAAAGAATGTGGGTAAATTACCTGATGCCTACTGACAGATATTAATGACATTTCTGATTTATGCTCTTCTGATTATCTGAATTATCTTAAACAAAGTGGTGAGTGTGTGTGGTGATTGCAGACTCCAACCTCCCTTGTCAACAGCCTGGACTGGAAGCAGTGTATTATTCCACTTGCTCATGCCTTTCTATCTATGCTCAGCTGGAGGGGTCAGGAGTGTAGAGGCGCAAGGAGCTTCCTACCAGAGGTGGGCAGGGTTCTATGGATCCACACATCTATGTGTGGGGGTGTCCTGTGAGATATCTGAGGAGTGAAGCAAGAGACCGAATTGCCGAGATGGTAATCTTGTGATTAGACTAAATAAAACTGCTGATTGAACTAATTACATATAAACAACAGGGATATGCACACCAAAAACAACTTGAAATAACCTCCCTGATGGTATGGTTGGAAAGGATAGTGCAGGACATGGTATTGGTGGAGTACATTGGTGCGTTAGATATTTGGAATTTTCTTTTGTAATTTCATCCCACACAACACTGCCTTAGTTTGCAGTGTAAAAGAGGGGTTTGAATAATTTGCAAACTATATAGACTGAAGACACTGGAGTAGAAAGGGTTATGTGTTTTTTGTTTAGTGTGACTTGTAAGTCAGGAGGGAACTGTCTTTTATGTTTTATATTTTGTATCTTGTGTTTGAGATTTTGTTTGTGTTTAATTTTCTGTTTTGTTTTTGTTGAATATTTAGTTTGTTCTGCTTTCTGACATTTATGTTAAAGTATGGTAACACATTGAACCACATTGTATGTTTGTGGGCCTTTGCAGCCTGCGCAAAGTATAACCCATCACACATTTATAGTCTGAACTTTAAATGCCTTTTCAATGAGATTATGCTCTCACATGCATACATGCAGGAAACTTAGTAAAGGTCTAAGAAAGTAAAGGTCTGGAAAGAACCAAGATAAGACTTGCAAGGCCAAATAAATTATGGGGAGGTTCGGAATGCCCCGAAGAAGGCCTGACTGTCACAACTGGTTTGACAATGCTGAATAGTAGACTGTCTATGGCCTTTGCCAACACAAAAGATACTGGCTGGGCCTCAGCAGCTAGGAACTGAATTATGATGACAGATGTGCGATTAACATTCACTGAACACACACACTAAAATTTAGGTTTTACTGTAGGTCTAACTTTGTTAATGCATGAAGGATCACAGATAAATAAGAAAAAGATTTGGCCAGTGGGTGGCCTAGTGGTGTTATGACTACGGGCTTACGGAGGAAGGAAGCGCAGAGGTCTGACATGCTGGGAAGGGGTTTTAATTAACAAATAAACAATAAATACAAATAAACAGCGGCGCGATGGCTGAAAACAATTTAACTACAATAAAGAAAACTTGCCCGCAGGCGTGTGGCGATTGCCAGAACTTAAAACACATACATTCACCCACTGAAGTCAAGTTCATGTCTGAGCTCATGAAAATGCCGTTCCTCCCGAAGGGGCGGACATCTGCGGTTTTTAAGCGCTGTCAGGATTGGCCACCGGTGATAAGCACAACTGCAGTCAATCCTGACAGAGCCCCCCCTCCAAGGGCTACGTCCTCGGAGCCCCAGCAGTACAATCAGTGGAGGCGGCGGGGTGGACGGCAGCAACCACAGGGCTCCTGCCCTGCTGTATCCTCCCCTTGGAGGACCCGGTCCCTCGGGCTGGCTCCCCGGCGTGGGCAGGCATGGCGGCCCCGGCCCCTCGGGCTGGCTCCCCGGCGTGGGCAGGCGTGGCGGCCCCGGCCTCAGTCTCTGCAGGAAGTCCCGAAAACTCCTTCTGTCTGTCTCTCCCTGAGCCAGAGGGCTGTGCCCCAGCCCCATGCTGACCCAGACAGACATGCGAGGATGGTGGTGATCTCATCTGTGTCTGTTGCCTCACTGCAGGGTCCCGGGACCCTTGGGCTGTCCCACATGGGGCTGGGCACGTCGCTGGAGATGGTGGTGGGCGTGTGGCGTGGGGGGTGGTGGACGTCTTCTCCAGCATGCGGGGGCGCTGGTGATGCGCTGCCGTTCAGCTGGGGAACGTCCGGGCAGAGGGAAGGCGGGTCAGCAACTGGAGCTGGGAGGGCATCTTCCCTGTGAGGTAGTTCCGGCAGTGCAGTTGCTGGCTGGCGACCTCCTGTCGCCCTGTTCCACCAGCTTACCCCCGCATCGCTGTCTTCCTCCTCGCTGTTGTCGCACCTCTGGGAGTGACGTGGGTTTCCACGGACCTCGCGACGATCCTGGACTGGCACGATGGGCGGAGCCATCCCGGCACCGACTGCCCAATCCGTGGCATCCTCGTCATAGTCCGTGTCGACCTTCACGGATGTCGCGACAATCTCGGACACACGCGCTGGATGGAGTCATCCCGGCCCCGACCACCCAACGAAACCCACGTCATTGTCGCTCACGTCATCCGTGTCCTCCCACCGGTGACTCTGAGGGTCGTCCACCCTGCGGACATCCTGGACCCAGGGTGCGATCAACTCCCATGGGCAGTACTCTGGCCATTCGGGCTGGAGCCTGCCCACCTCCTCGCTGGAGGGACGCCGCCGTTGTTTCTTCTCCTCTGCTTATTTCCTCTGCGCTTTTGTCAAGAGGAGGAACGGCATTCTGTCACGACTACGGGCTTATGGGGGAAGGAAGCGCAGAGGTCTGACATGCTGGGAAGGGGCTTTATTATCAAATAAACAATAAATACAAATAAACAGCGGTGCGATGGCCGAAAACAATTTAACTACAATAAAGAACGTAAACTTGCCCGCAGGCGTGTGGCGATTGCCAGAACTTAAAACACATACATTCACCCACTGAAGTCAAGTTCATGTCTGAGTTCACATAAATGCCGTTCCTCCCGAAGGGGCGGACATCTGCGGTTTTTAAGCGCTGTCAGGATTGGCCACCGGTGATAAGCACAGCAATCCTGACAAGCGGTTAATCAGAAGGTTGTGGTTCGAGGTGCCACTGAGTACAGCACCATCTCCACACACTGCTCCCTGAGCGCCTGTCATGGATGCTCATCAAGGGTGATTGGTTAAATTCAGAGAAGCAATTTCCTTCAGGATTAATAAAGTATAACAAAAATATATGTTTTGGAGACATTTAGCACTATACATATATGAAAGTTATATTTTGAACACTTATTCGTAAACTGAAGTTATAGAAATGTATTATGAAATTGATTATTTTTGTATACCTAATCACACACACACACACACACACACACACACACACACAGAGGAGTCAAGGTCTGTTCTCCATTAGCTGGTGCCTCACTTAGCTGACTCCATACAGATCCTGGGAGTGAACATAAATCAAATGCATTTTAGTTAACCATACATGCAGAAAAGCATAGATAACATGAACCATCACACAAATTATTAAGCACACACACAATTGCCACAGTTTTTGGGTCTTCTTGATGTTTTAATGATGTGACGAAAAATAAAAAAATTGTATATGAACGAAGTCCCGACATGTTGCGGGGTGGATCCGTTGGCTGGCTGTTTTCTTGTTGTGTATGCAATAAACGATTATTTTTTGTTGCTTGAAATTATTGATCGAATCTTCAACACAGGACAAGATGCGTCACTTTAAATCTGGTGACGTTTGAACCATGTTCAAAATGTGTATGTTGCCATGCTAATGATAGCATAACATGAAAAATGCTAACTGGGCATGGCCAAGATGCGTCACGTTAAATTTGGTGACATTTGGATAATGTCAAATACTTCTTTGTATGTCTAACCGTCTGAACACAAAGTCCACATTATATTACACAGCACACAGAAAAAAAACATAGCAGACTGTACACAGCACAAGATACCAATGCAAAATATATATATATATATATATATATATATATATATATATATATATATATATGCAAGATATGTTTGCTTGAAATAAGTAAACAATTATGCCAGTAGAACAAGTTAATTTTTGAAGATTTCTTCAAATAAGACAGAATATTAAGCCTTACAAGATTTTGAAATAAGATGGAAAAATTCATTCTTAGATATATTTTAGTGGTGTTTTATGTCTGATAAGAAGTTTGTGGTGCTAAAAAAAAAAGTGTAACTTATTTTCATTTATAAAATTGAGACATTGTTTTAGATTTAAGCCCAACACTGTACTTCAAATAAGATTAGAAAAGGGCATTTTGAGACTAAATCTATTTTTACAATACATTTTTATTTGAAATATTAATATTTTCTCCAAGACTAATCAGACTCACATTACCTGTACTGCAGCAAGGGGGCAACTGCAATATTTTCAGTTTATTATTTCAACAACATTTATTTCTTATATAGCCCAAAATCATATACAGTCTCATTGGGCTTTGACAAACACTACAGTTAACACCCCCACACTGTATCTGAGTTGCGAACATTGGCAGGAAGGCTTTTTCCAAAGCAGGAAAGCTCTGTAGCAGAAAGCTCATCCACCTGCTGAGAATGTGTTAATTCTCGGTACCAGTAAGAGCCCAAAGTCTTGTGAGTGTAATTCTTGTGCAGCAGCATTTTAAACTCATACTGAGAGATCATGCCGGGTTTCCAATAAGTAGAGCATTGCAGTGATCAATACTAGACATTACAAATGTTTTTCTGCATCATGCATAGTAAGTGTCTTTGAAATATTATTGAAAGAATACAGGTTAATATATTAGATGAAAAAATGCTTAGAAATATTACTCATGTGTTTGTAAAAGCATAGATCATTGTCAATGAATATACAGAGACACTTTACACTGTCAATATGTGATTAAGATAATATAGGTGACCTTGTAAATATGCATTTACAGAAAGTCTAAATAAATTCTTCTGGTAACTCCTGTTCACAAAGTTACAGGAGTAAGCAGTGCAAATGTATTCATAAACAGCAGATTGAAAGGTGGAAGTGTTAATATGTGTTTAGAGACAAATCATAAAATAATCTTTTGGTGCATTTTAGAACCATTGCATAACCTGTTGGAAAAGCATCCATTTTCGTCACCCTGCAGCTGGAGCCTGTTGACTGTGTTCTGGTGGGTAAATAAGGAATGGGATGCTAGAGATGAGTGAATTATTAATAAGGCATGGCAGTGTGGATTCTCCTGGGCAGGCTTTAGAGTCAAGCCTTTCATCAGGCCTAGACCATGAGAACTCCATTCTCCTGCTGAACTTTGATCAAAGACTACTTAATTGACACAGATGCCTGTGTATCCCTGTCTTTAAGCTACTGAAATACTATAGACTTTGCGGTTCACGTCTACCTTCAGACTTCTAATTTTATTACTTCACGGTATTACAGATATTTCAAATTTGAACTGATAACACAATAATAAATAAGGCTGACTTCATAGCCATGTGACATAGAAAATGACTAAATGTTGCTCAGAATTGTACAACAAAACTCTGGCCCATCTGGTGCAGGTAAGTTGTGTTAAGATCAACCCAATTGCAGATGTGCAATTGACCCAGAGGTGAGGTGACCCTGAGAGGTGAGTCACTTTTATTCTTGACCATATATGTAGTGAAAATGCTCAATACAGCACTCAGAGCATAGGCAAATAGGCAAAGGATAAGTCTTACTTGATTAGAAGTCAAGCAAGATGATCATTGACTCAATGGCAGAGTGCTGAGCAGAAGGCAATGGTCATTTTAAACAACAGGGAGTCGGGAGTCTCATGTTTCAGCCTTCCCATATAGGTCATATGACCGAGTCACATGACTGGACCCCTCCCCTCCAGGACCAGCCCTGGATGGGCCCGAGATGGGGGAGGCAGTCCTCAGTGCTTTAGTCCTCCCAGTGGACCAGGTACTAGGTGCCAATCCAGGATCTGCTTCACTGTACAGGCCAGGCCCTCATCTTGTATCACATGCTTCTGCTCATGTGACCGGTAGCACCCATTACATGACATCTTCTTGTCTCTTTTCCAACCTAACAAAATGGAACTGAACATTTAAAGGATATGTCATGCAATACTGCAAAGCAACACAGACATTAACTGACTTAACCTCTCAACCAGCATCAATCTCTAAACCTGATGGTCCAGCTTTGTAAGGATTAAATCATTTGTCTGTAATGGTGGTAAGGGTCAAGCACCATGGCACCGATTAAAGTAGAAGGCCTGCTTCTGTTTCTCTTTGACATCTTTGTTCCTAACAACTTCCACATTTGGCAACCTTGGATGAAGGTTTGCCTCTAACTGTGGAAGAGTCATTTTAATCTTTCGGAGTTCCATTAGTAAATCTGCTGTGCTTACCCCTGTGGTGGTGCTAGGTGTTGACTGGAAACTCATGAGGGCAAGCAGAGGGTCTTCCTGCTGTAAGATTCTTTTAGCGGTCTGAACACCATGCTCTGCAAACTGAGGTCTGTTGTCTGATTCAGTAGTCCAGATGAAATTGTATCTTGCAAACACTGCCTTCAGTTTTAAAATAACCTGTGAGGCTGTGGTTGTTGGTAAGTAAAGTATCTCAAGAAACCAGGAGAAATAGTCAGACACAACAAGGTATGCGTGTTTGTTATGATCAAACAGGTCAAGAGCAAGTCTTTTCCAAGGTTGATCAGGTAGAGGTGTTGAGATAAACGGCCCTTTCCACTGAGTTGGTCTCATCTCACGGCACACCTGACAGGATCTACTTTGTATTTGATTTCAGATGAGATCCCAGGCCAACATACTGATGCATTAGCTCTCTCTCTGTGAGACCTTGATGTCCATCATGTATGAGATTCAAGATGTCTGCTCTCAGTGCTTCCAGGATCACCATCCTGCTTCCACTAATGTCACGTCCCCATCTAGATGTTGGGAAACATGACAACAAACAAGGGGTGTGCAGTGGGAATACACAGATACCAGGCCCAAGTGAAATATTGTGCTTTTATTTTCAGTGAGTAGTGAACAACAAACCAAACCTAAAGTGCTATATACAACAACAACACAACAATCCACTTGAGCGACTTACAATCAGTAGTTACAGGGACAGCCCCCCCCCCGGAGCAAATTAGGGTTAAGTGTCTTGCTCAGGGACACAATGTTAGTTAGTGGGATTTGAACCTGGGTCTTCTGGTTCATAGGCGAGTGTGTTAACCACTATGCTACTACCAAACCATTCAACGACCCAAAGGAGTGTCTCTGGGTTTTCTCCATGGTCAGATTATGAATAACATTGTTATAAAACGGCTACTGACTAGGCAATCATGCTCAGACAATTTATTTCTTACAGAAAAATACGCACTGATTGCCTTTGGGATATTGGCCATCTCTGGCCATCCTGATAAAATTCAGCACAATCTGCAGGTTTTGGTCTGCTGCTGTAGCTGTCTTTATAGCTTCCAACTTCTGTTGGGTTGCTGGTATGCTGCTGATCACAGTTGTTGGATCTCATTAGCTCATATAGTGGCTGACCCATGGTAGACAAATTGGGAATGAATTTCCCTAGGTTGTTGAACATGCCCAGAACACGTTTTAGTTCATGGACATTCTTGCATTTTTCTTTATTCAACTTCAGGCCAGCTGTCTCGATCCTTTCCATGACTTTGTTGAGACGCTGATTATGTTGGTCTGGAGTGTTGACATAAACCAAAACATCATCCATAAAAATAGCCTTTACTTTACTTTACTTTACTTTACTTTATTTAGCAGACGCTTTTATCCAAAGCAACTTACAATAGGAAGACACCAGCAATTCTCGTTCGATTTCTATAGAATATCAAGTTTACAAACTAAGAGCCCTGATAAGGCTTAGACTTGTCATTGAAGAGCATGCTCGGGGATTGTTGGGTGCTAGACTAAGAAAAATTATAATGTATTTATACATTTTGTATTTGTTTATTCAATGTGTACGCATGTGCTTGTGTAAGTGTTAGATTTGTCTGTAATATTTTTGGAATAAGAGGGTTTTCACCTTCTTCTTAAAAGTGGTGATAGTCTCGGCTAGTCGTGTGGAGGAGGGCAGGTTGTTCCACCAGCCAGGGATAACAACGGAGAACAGACATGATTGGAATCGGAGACCCCGTGAAGAAGGAATTTTTAGTCTCCTTTCGTTTGCCGATCTGAGAGAGCGTGCAGGAGTGTAGCTAGGTAGTAGTGTGTTGATGTAGGAGGGCGCAGTTCCATTTACAGCCCTGTAGGCAAGCATCAAGGATTTGAACTCAATGCGAGCAGCTACCGGGAGCCAGTGGAGGGAGGTAAGAAGAGGTGTAACATGGGTGTATTTTGGCTGATTGAAAATGAGACGAGCTGCCATATTTTGGATCATCTGGAGTGGTTTTATGGTGACTGCAGAGGCTCCAGCCAGGAGAGAGTTACAATAGTCGAGTTTGGAGATGACCATTGCCTGGACGAGGAGCTGCATAGCCTGTTGTGAGAGAAAAGGCCGAATCTTGCGAATGTTGTAGAGAGTGAACCTGCAGGATCTGGAGATCGCAGCAACATGATGGTTCAAACTCAGTTTGTTATCTATCCAAACTCCAAGGCTTTTTGCAGATGCCGTGGGTGTTAACAATAGCGATCCAATTTGAATTGAAAGGTTTTGCTGAGGAGAATTGTTGCCCGGAAAGATCAGAATCTCGGTTTTGGATAGGTTGAGTTGGAGGTGTCGCTCAGACATCCATGTCGCTATAGTAGCATCTTCTGGGGGGAATGATAGATAGAGCTGGGTGTCATCAGCATAAGAGTGAAAGGAGAAGCCATGTGATTGGATGATGTGACCAAGTGAGCGAGTGTATATTGAGAATAGAAGGGGGCCAAGGACAGAGCCTTGTGGAACCCCTGTGGTTACCCTAGAGAGGACAGATGTCTCACCTCCCCACGATACCTTGAAGGACCTGTCGTAAAGGTAAGAGGTGAACCAATCTAGTACGGTTCCTGTGACTCCTAAATCAGAGAGTGTGGTGAGAAGAATTTAGTGGTTAACTGTATCGAAGGCAGCAGATAGATCAAGTAGGACAAGGACAGATGATCTGCGGGCAGCTCTTGCAGCACGAAGGTCGTCCATCATTGCCAGGAGGGAGGTTTCAGTAGAATGCCCTTTCCTGAAACCAGATTGAAAAGGGTCAAGAAGATCATGTTTGTGGAGAAATGAGGAAAGTTGAGCCAGGACTGCTCTTTCAAGAATTTTTGAAAGAAAAGGAAGGTTGGAGACTGGGCGGTAGCTATCCAGTAGAGATGGGTTTAATGTGGGTTTTTTGAGCAATGACAGCCTGTTTGAAAGCAGTGGGGAATGTTCCTGTTGTGAGTGAGGAGTTTAAGACATGTGTCAGAGCAGATAATATGGTGGGCTGTATGGACTGAAGGAGGTGTGAGGGGATTGGATCCAGGGAGAAGGTGGTGGGGTGACTAGACTGGAGAAATTTAGACACGTCTGATTCAGAGAGGGGAGTAAAGGAAGACAGATTCCTGGTTTCAGAGGTAACAACAGGACGGGATCTGGGGTTAGGTGGTGAGAATTGTTTGCTAATGTCAGCCACCTTTTCTGTGAAGAAGGTGGCGAAGTCTTCAGATGAGAGAGAAGTGGAGGGGGGAGGGGGTGGAGGATTCAGGAGACGGTTGAAAGTCGAGAAAAGTTTTCGAGAGTCATTGCAGTTGCTTACTTTGTCCTGGAAGTATCTGGTCTTTGCTGTAGTTACAGCAGCAGAGAAGGATTTTAGGAGAGATTGATACTTATTAAGTTGAAGCGGGCACTTGGATTTCCTCCACTGCCTTTCAGCTGCTCTAAGATGGGTCCTGTGGCGACGAACCTCGTCAGAGATCCACGGCGAGGGTGGAGTCGCACGTGTTGGTTTTGAGGTTAGAGGGCAGAGTCTCTCGAGGCAAGATGTTAATGTGGAGAAGAGGATGTCTGTAGCACAGTTAGTGTCCTGAATAGAGAGGATGTCTAGGGGGGAGAGCTCAGCGGAGACAGCGGAAGACAATTGAGTAGGGCAGAGGGTACGGAGATTACGGCGAAATTGTGTTAAGTGTGAGGTGGGTGTGGTGCGTGCCAAGGGGGAAAGTCTGAAGTGAATAAAAGAGTGATCGGATAGATGTAGAGGAATGACAGAAGTGTTGGCTGTGGAGCATTTGCGTGTGAGTACGAGATCTAGTTGTTTTCCAGCTCTGTGCGTTGCGGGCGTGCAGAGAAGTGTAAAGTTGTAAGCAGAGATGAAGTGTTGGAAGTCAGTTGTTTGTGGCTTGAGGAGATCGAGGTTGAAGTCTCCTAGTAGCATAAGGGGCAGTTCCTCATCTATAATTGAGGAGAGAGTTGTGTCTAGTTCCCCAGCGGACCTGGAGGACGATATACAGCAACTATGGACATTTTTACTGGGTGTGTAATAGTTACTGCATGGAACTCAAAACTGGTTGTTTGAATAGCAGAAACGGGAGTGAATTTCCAGTCCTTGGAAATTGAGCAAGCCTGTGCCCCCTCCCCTGCCAGTGGGGCGGGGGGTATGAGAGAAGTAGAAGTCTGCGGAAAGGGCTGCAGGTGTAGCGGAGTCATGGGGGCGGATCCAGGTCTCAGTCAGTGCGAGTACTTGGAGGTTTCGTTCTGTAGCAAAAGCAGGAATGAAGTCTGCTTTGTTGACTGCCGACTGACAGTTCCATAGTCCGAACAAGTACTCAGGGTGGCAAGATGAGGCATGGGAGAGTGTGTGGAGGTTATGTGTGTTGCGTGTTCTGTGTATATTGAATCGAGGAGGGTGCCTGGAGTGAATGAGCGGAATGTTCTGGATGGACATGATTAGCAAAAAGAAGTAGGAGAAGAGCATGGGTGAATTTACCTGTATTTTGGTTTTACTGCTCGGTAGAGTCGCGCAGGACGAGTCGCAGCTGACGCGGTAGCGCGAGAGTAGTACCACAAGTACAGGTCAAATTGTGAGTGGCTACAGGTGCGGTCCACAGGTAGTGGAGTTGACTATAACCCGTTTCACAACTACGCAAGAGTGGGCGTGTACCTAGTTCGGGTGAAACTGACGCCGATTGACAACAATAACAACAGCGAAAGCTAATACATTAACTTAGCTCGCCTAGTCACGTCAACAAAAACACAAGCACTTCTTAAAAACAAGCTACCCAAGACAGAGTCAAAGTTTATTTACTCACCTCTACAGAGAACCGCGCGAGAAAGATTACCGCTGTGTCTATATATAATAGCCATGCCTTCAAGGCCAATGAGAGTTTTGTCATATTTCCGGGGCACTTGTAATTCCGAATAGAAGTCTTTTGAAGCTATCTCCCAAAAGGCGTTATAAAGGTGGTCGGTTTCCGGCTTTCTCGATGAAGAGGAATTTGCCAAAATCCTGAGGCAGCATCCAATATGGTTGCTCCAGTAATCTTAGCTGTGATTTTCTCTGTGGTTGGAAGAATGTATCTCTCTGTCCTTACGGTGTCATTCAACGTCTTCAAATCCACACAGATTCGCACCTTTCCATTTTTTCTTGGAACTGGCACCATTGGTCCACACCAGTCTGTGGGCTCAGTCACGAGTTCTATAACATCATTCTCCTCCCTGCGTTGTAATTTTTCATTTACTTTTTGTACTAGAAGCGAAGGAACTTTGCATGGTGCACAGTGTACGGTTGAGGATTCTCTTTCAGCCGGATTTCAACAGGTTCTGTTTCCCATGCTCCCCGAATGCTTTTGAGTGCAACTTCCTCAGACTGGTGAACAATTTGAAATGTTTGGGCAAGTGTAAGATCAGCCGTCAACTGCAATTTACGTGACAGTTTTTTTTATCCACAATGCCAACAACAATGTGGTTACGAATATGTTATGAATATGAATATGCTTGTTATGCCGAAGTCACAGTGTTCTGACATCTCATAAAGACCTTCGATAAATATTTCAGATATTTCACTTGGCCGCTGCACTCTCTGGTAGAAACAAGTGCACTCGTGAATCACATTGCGTTTTGGGTATAAGTATTCAACATATTTCTATGTCATGACCTCAAACTTCACCTTATCCGTCACCTCTTCGAGCGTGAAGGACTTGAAAAGGTTTTCAGCCTCAGGACCCATGGCATAAATCAGAGAACTGACATGAACTTCGCCATTCTCTTTATTCAATTTAGTCGCCAACCGAAATTGCTGGAAATGCTGCTTCCAACCTGCCCATTCAGTCGGACAATTAAAGGCGAAATCCCCCGGGGGTTTGAACTTGGACAAATTGCTTCGAAAAAATGGCCGTCACGCTCTTCTGACACCATGTAATAAATTCAAAGTTTGGAAATCAGAATAATGATTCATTTATTTATATTATTGCACACATTTACAGAAAAGAGCAGTAGCTTGTGGTTCTTTGCTGTCTTCCCTGAATCCCGCGCTGTGGGCTGGACATGGCGATGAAGGAGGGCGCATTCGCACGATTTCACAGGACAGGGGTTTAATACAAACTTCACGAGACAGGGGAACATTAACACATTACACGAGAACATTACACGAGACGAACATGAAACTCCGGATCCGGAGTAACCCCTGCCGGTCCAGATCATGACAGTACTCCCCCCTCAAAACCACTACCACCTGGGAGTGCCCCACAAAATGGTCCATGAAAGAGGGGAGAAGTCCATAAGGACGAGTGGCGGCTGTCCTGCACCGGCGGCGTCAGGCCCGAGCCAAAGCACGGCTTGTCCATGGGGGACCGGCATCCTGTCACTCCGGTCAGTCTCCGGCACACCCCGCTGGAAAGTTCGCCACCTCCCTCGTCTCGGTTAACGCCGGGAGCACCTGAACTGTGCGACTGGTCTCCTTGACCCCACGGTAGCTTTCGTAGTCCGTCGAGGTCCGGTCGCACGGATTCGTCGGTACTCCCCACCTCCGAAATCGCCAGGGGGATCATGGACAGCGTGACAGATCCTCTCGACCCCACGGTAGCTTTCGTAGGCTGCCGAGAGTCTGTCACACTTGGGGAACTGATAAAACATGACATGGATCATGGCAGGGAACTGGCGATTACCGGAGGTGCGACGCTGGAATCCGGACGAGACGGCGGCGTCGGGGGACGTCCATACATGGAACCTTGGACATGGAACTGTGGAGCAGACGTCCTCCCGACTGACCACGGCTCCCTGGATCTCAGCGGGGCGTAGATCGACTGCGTCCACATGGTCGGGTCATTCTGTCACGGGTGGGCTGGACATGGCGATGAAGGAGGACGCATTCGCACGATTACACAAGACAGGGGTTTAATACAAACTACACGAGACAAGGGAACATGAACACGCACAATGACCCGACGGCGAACAGACACGAACAGGATAGTTTTATACAATTTTATAAATATACACCAGGTGAACACGATCAGGGAACATTACACAAGACTAACATGAAACTCCGAACTCCGGATCCGGAGTAACCCCTGCCAGTCCGGATCATGACACGCGCACATGACTCCGCTCATGGATGTTGCATACCGATTCCACTCTGGGGCTGTCGGGGGAGCAAGATGGCCACTACCAGCTGCACCAACTCACCCTGAAACCAGTTACCCTAAGAAACCTATCCTGTTCATCTCCTCTTCTCTTTACTCTTCCCTCTCATCCTGCCCCATCCCAAATTCAACCTAAAACATGACGACAACTAGGCCACTCCAAAGCTCTGTTTTCTTTAGCCAGTCAAAGGTGGACTTGCTGGTGTGTTTTGGATCATTGTCCTGCTGCAAAACTCAAGTTCAGCTTGAGGTCACAAACAGGTGACTGGACATTCTCCTTCAGGATTTTATGGTAGACAGCAGATTTAAAGATTTCATTTACCACAGCAAGTCTTCTAGGTCCTGAAGCTGCAAAACAGCCCCAAACCTTCACACTACCACCACCATATTTTACTGTTGGTATTATGTTCTTTTTCTGAAATGTTACTTTTACCCCAGATGTAATGGGATATGAACCGGGACCAGAACGAGAGAGACGTGTAGGAGGAGACGAGAAACCTTGGTGCGGCGGGATGCATGGAGGTAGGTAAGTTCCTTGTGGACGGAGCGAGCCGCAACACCACACTGATGTTGTCGTTCGCGTTTTAAGACACAAGACAGGGCAGGACAGGGCGACAGGAAGGAGTTCATGAATCAGGAGAACAGGTACAGTCTTACTTGGGTTGAAGGTTTTCGGGGGCCAAGTCGAATGGCGTGCGTCATTCAATGACTGAGCAGTTGCTCTCTAGCCTAATATATAGGAGTCACGTTACCTCGTTTCCGTGTTACTCCTGGTCACATGATGGAATCATGTGACAGTACCCCCCCCCTCCAGGGCCGACCCCCGACGGCCCCGGAGCGGCGGCGGTACGCTGCCGGTACTCAGTCACCAGAGAAGGGTCCAGGATGAAACGACTCGGGATCCAAGACTGTTCTTCTGGTCCATAGCCGGTCCAATGCACCAGGTACTGGACCCCCCGACCTCTGCGGTGAGAGGCAATAATAAGCTCCACAGTGTAGGCGGGTCCCCCGTCGACCATGCGTGGCGGTGGCGGATCCGGAGCCGGAGGATGAAGCGAGGATTGGACAAAGGGTTTGAGTTTGCAGACATGAAAAACCGGATGGACACGAATGGCAGGAGGGAGTTGGAGACGGTAGGTGAGGCGGTTGATCCGGCTGAGGATCCGGAATGGCCCGATGTATCGAGGGGACAGTTTGTGTGAATCAGTCCTGAGACTGACAGATGAGGAACCCTGGCGCAGATGGTAGAGCTGCGACGCGACGTCTTCCACACCGTCCGGATGGCAGAAGGTGATTTTCAATTCCTTCACGAATTCGGAATATGAGAGGGACGCAGAACTGGGTGAGCTGATTCGCGCAGCTGCCCACTCCGCCGCGGGACCAACAAGCCAGGTGAATAATAGGGCGATTCGGGACCGGGAGCTGCGGGTAGGCTGCAGCTCGAAAATCAACGAGAGAGCAGTGAGGAGCGCCTCATTGCTCCCCTTGGTCCCGTTCCAGCGCTCCAGGAGCGGCAAACTGGGTTCGGGAACCGCGGGGGGGACGAGGGCTCTGCGCAGCGTTCGCCGCTTCATGCTGTCGGTGCGTGACAGTCATCTCATGTAAACACTGCCGCAGGAAGCGAACCTCCTGCGACAGACATCCAAAAAGATTCTCCTGCCGTGCTACTCGATCGCATAAAGCAGCGAGTTGTGAAGCGCGTACTTGTGGCTCAGTCATTCTGTCACACGAACCAGGACCAGAACGAGAGAGACGTGTAGGAGGAGACGAGAAACCTCGGTCCGGCGGGACGCAGGGAGGTAGGTAAGTTCCTCCGCGTTAATCTGCGAACGTGGACGGCGCGAGCCGTAACACCACACTGATGTTGTCGTTCGCATTTTAAGACACAAGACAGGGCAGGACAGGGCGACAGGAAGGAGTTCATGAATCAGGAGAACAGGTACGGTCTTACTTGAGTTGAAGGTTTTCGGGGCCGAGTCTAATGGCGTCATTCAATGACTGAGCAGTTGGCAGCTGCTCTCTAGCCTAATATATAGGAGTCACGTTACCTCGTTTCCGTGTTACTCCCGGTCACATGATGGAATCATGTGACAATAGCTACACAAAAAGTTCAATTATTGTCTCATCAGTCACAGAGTATTTTCCCAAAAGTTTCGGTGATTCTCAAGATGTTTTCTGGCAAACCTGAGATGAACCTTAATGTTCTTTTTTCTGAGCAGTGGATTTTGGCCTTGGCTCTCTGCCTTGCAGCCCATTTTTCCCAGTCTCTTTTTATGGTGGAGTCATGAACACTGAGCTTAACTGAATAATTTGGATAATGGCTCTGTGGTTTGCATTTGTGCTTGAATACATGTGAAACCTGTAAATGTGAATGAAACGAAGTTTTATGTATTTCTTTCTCCCCTGTCTTATGGCGTTTGTTGTAGTACTAGATTTGTCTGTTCCTAAAAATCCCTAAAATGCATTTCATGTGGGTGTACTGAGTTTTTTTCCCCTGTATTAAAAAGATTGGGTCTGCTTTCAATTAAGATCTTTTATTAGTTATTGTTATGTCCCTGTAACAAAGGGAGCAGAAACTCCAAACAATATGATTGCACTTATGGCTAACCGATTATTACAAACAAACATATATACACAAACAAACACAAAGGTGAGTGTTGGTCTGGGGAGGCATGTCCACGGAGGGACATACAAACTTGTATGGAATAGACCAGGAGTTGGTTTTAGTTTGCTGCATGTATACTTTAGTTTGCCATTTTATATAATTTGAAAAAGCCCATTTATTTCAGAAGTTCTAAAATTCTAAATGGTCAAAATATTTTCTTTGCATAAATTGAAATTTCTCAAGCAACACACAAGCCTGGCTGTTTGAGTGTTAAAAGTTGCCGATGCATGGGATAGACAATGGGACCCTAACTGCTATTAGGTATTGGGATGAAATTCTTAGACACATTCTTAGATGCTTCGCTGGTGCAGTGGGTCCTGGGTGCCTCTTTATGCATGATGATGCATATAGCAAGAAAATGTAGGCTGTTCCTGGAAGATGAAAAAATGTATACCATTGACTGGCTTAAATGTTCTCCTAAACTAAATCCATTCATTTTTTTAGCAGCATTTTAAAAGATTATTTATGAACATAAAATGATGCATATATAGATATAGGGATGGTAGTAGCCTAGTGGGTAGTACACTTGCCTATGAACCAGAAGACTACAGAGTCACAGGTTCAAATCCCACTTACTACCATTGTGTCCCTGAGCAAGACACTTAACCCTAAAATTTCTCCAGGGGGACTGTCCCTGTAACTACTGACTGTAAGTCGCTCTGGATAAGAGTGTCTGATAAATGCCATAAATGTAATGCATAAATGTATATAAATCCTATGTTTTTTCCAACAGTTAAAAAAAATAACATTATTCTCTTTAATTATTAGTAGGACCAAACATTGTTAAACAGGATTAAATTTTAAAACCAGTATACTAAAAAGATAATTTGTTATGTCCCCGGTCTAGGGTCAGGGACCCTCGAAAACGATGCGACAACACTTAAGGCTAATTGTTTATTACAAACAAGGACATTGAAACAACAAAACACACACAAAACAGGTCTGAGCAGTCTAAGTTAGTCTTGTCTTCTGGTCACAATCCTTTACTTCATAGCACTTCCTTCTTGCTTCACACCAACACTATTTTCACTACACCAACACCACCCTCTCCTCACACCACATCCTCCTCTTGTAGCAAAGCAGCCGCCATTTTGAGTCATCTTCCCTATTACAGCCCACCAATCATGGCAGGAAGGGGGAGGGGTTCTGGATTCTGTCAGTGTTTTGATCTGTTCACCATCAACATTGCGTGCAGCAGCAACCACAGCCTCCCAGACACTGTTCAGAGAGGTGTACTTTTTGCCCTCCTTGTAAATCTCACATTTGATGATGGACCACAGGTTCTCAATGGGGTTCAGATCAGGTAAAGAAGGAGGCCATGTCATTAGTTTTTCTTCTTTTATACCCTTTCTTGCCAGCCACGCTGTGGAGTACTTGGACGCGTGTGATGGAGCATTGTCCTGCATGAAAATCATGTTTTTCTTGAAGGATGCAGACTTCTTCCTGTACCACTGCTTGAAGAAAGTGTCTTCCAGAAACTGGCAGTAGGACTGGGAGTTGAGCTGACTCCATCCTCAACCCGAAAAGGCCACACAAGCTCATCTTTGATGATACCAGCCCAAACCAGTACTCCACCTTGTCAGGATCCGGTCAGAAATGGGGGTTACTCCGGTCCAGGATCCGGACCGGAGTTTCATTGTTGTCCTGTGTAATGTACCCTAATCGTTCTCACCTGTGTCAAATGTATAAAGCTGCCCTGTTCGTTTCTGTCCACTGTCAGGTCTTTGAAGTTATGTTCCGTGTTCACCAGTGTCTACGTCTCGGATGTCTCCCCTGTCCTGTGATTCACCATTAAACCCCGGTTTCGTGATGTCAGGTGAAAGCGTCCTTCATTCCTCGTCTCCTCGTCACTCTTCGTCCTCCTCTCCGTTCACCCGCCGCGTCATGCCCGCATGGACGTGACACACCTCCACCTTGCTGGCGTCTGAGTCGGACTGGAGCTCTCTGCCCTTTACCAATCCAGCCACGGGCCCATCTATCTGGCCCATCAAGACTCACTCTCATTTCATCAGTCCATAAAAATCAGTCTTGAGATTTCTTGGCCCAGTCTTGACGTTATGGCCAAACTGGAAATATGGCCAAACTGGTGGCAAGTGGCATCTTGGCAGCTGCACGCTTGACTTTTCTCAGTTCATGGGCAGTTATTTTGCGCCTTGGTTTCTTGCGACCCCGTTGACTATTTTGAATGAAACGCTTGATTGTTTGATGATCACGCTTCAGAAGCTTTGCAATTTTAAGAGTGCTGCATCCCTCTGCAAGATATCTCACTATTTTTTACTTTTATCAGCCTGTCAAGTCCTTCTTTTGACCCATTTTGCCAAAGGAAAGGAAGTTGCCTAATAATTATGCACACCTGATATAGGGTGTTGATGTCATTAGACCACACCCCTTCTCATTACAGAGATGCACATCACCTAATAAGCTTAATTGGTAGTAGGCTTTCAAGCCTATACAGCTTGGAGTAAGACAACATGCATGAAGTGGATGATGTGGACAAAATATTAATTTGCCTAATAATTCTGCACTCCCTGTAGTGAGCCACTAGATTCCACTTGGACGTGTTCTCAGTTAATACTTTCTTCCACTTAAAAAGCTAGTTTGGTCTCGGTGTAAAATTTACAAATTGAGATTATGTGAAATTCAGGCCTCTGTGCAATTTTTTCTCCAGCACATCCCAAAGATTCTCAGTGCAGTCAAGTCTATGACCAACTGCATCAACACTTATAGCTCTACCCCTACAGGCTTGTACGGTACGCATGATGACTATATCACTCTCGAACAGAGTAAACCTGGACTAATCAGACCACATAAACTTCCATTGTTCCAGAATAAAATCTTTATGTTCCTTAACAAATTGAAGATTTAAAATTAACCTCACTGATCAGTGGATTTTTTAAGGGCTACACAGCTGTGTAGTCCCAACTCCCTTTGCGTTGTGCATGTAGCAACGTCTGTACTGTCACTGTTGAACTGTGATTTTATTATTTACCTTTCATTTCACCAAATGTTACAGTGATCACCAATAATGACCAATTTCTCCATACATTTTGGTAGTTACTTACATGACTTTTGCAAACTCAAGACATTTTGAATAATTCTGGCCACTCTTCCATAAAACCCAGCTATATGGAGTGTACAGCTTATTGTGGCACTATGGATAGATACTTCTGTCTTTGTTGTTGATCTCTGCAAGTCCTTCAAGGATACTTTTGCTGCCATGTGGCACCATGGTCTTTCTATGTGACAATGATGGATTTGTTGGTGATCTGGGGGATCATCAAAGATTTGGATATAACCCAACCCAGACTTGCTTTTTATTTAATTTCAACATAGTTACATAGATGACAGCATTTACAATAAAATGCAGTAACAATACTGGCTCCACCCCCCATGACAAGTTTTAGGGCCAGTGTCTGTGTCTTTTGTAATCATGTCATTTGTAGCTGCGAGAAAGTCACAATCCAGTAATGTGCACTTGCCGTTGCCTCTCTCGCACTTCCGGCTGGTGTTTACCTCATCACATTCCCTCCCAAGGTCCTTTCAGCACTGGTGTACGAGCATCAGGTGTGGCTTGTTCGGCTCTCATCAGCTCCCCTACAAAAGCCCCATGTGATCTGGAGTCTTCAGAGCTGATGTCCAACGTGTAAATTCAAGGTTTTCCCATGTCCTAAGAGTGCACCTCTTCATTTTTAGCCCATTTTAATCAACTTAGTTACAGCATTTATTATAAATTAATTAAACCATGTATCTAAAATGAGTCTGGCCTGGATCAGTGCAACCCTGTCCTTACTTAACCCTAACCCACGAATACAATAATTTTATTCACTCTGTTGTAGTTTTTCCTTGTAAGTCAGAATATTAGATAGTTACAAGTTAATATTCTAAGTATTCTTAAAGTTCTTAAAGCTGCCGTTTGAAAATACTCAGCGACTGTGCTGTTCTGACCTCAAGGGCAAATTCATTACACCACCTAGGGGCCAAAACAGAGAAAAGTCTAGATGAGTGTCTCCCTCACGCTGATCTGGCCACATGTAGCTTCTCAGAAACCGCCAGAAGGGCTGTCTCTAGAATGACCTGCTCTGAAGCCAGACTGGTTGGGAAGAAGGAGGTTGTTCTGAGAAAGATGAAGTAATAGCTGATTGTAGACATAGTGCTCAAGGACTTTTGAAAGAAATGAGAAAAGAGACACTGCTCTGCCATGTCGAGCAACTCTTTCAGGATGCCTATATTTTTCCACCAGATAAGTTAAGATTTTTGTCCTGATGGTGTTTGAGCTCTGCACCATCATTGTTCACCTTTAGGATGGAGGAACTGAAGAGATGAAGGACTGGCTTCACAAAGGAAACACTGACATACTTCTCACTGGATAGTGCATCAGTAAACTCGGTCAGAGGATTTAATGATGGCTTCCAGGATGTCAGTCACGCCATGTTGGGATGAGATGTCTGTATTTTCTGTCAGAAGACAAGACTTGAGAGATGGCCTTCTGTTGGTTACTTTCAATCATTGCCTGCCTTGACCCTGCCTTTTGGGGCATTCTGTCTTCAGCCCACACTTTGGAAGTTTCAGCTCCCATTGAACCTGTGCTAGATCACCTTCACTTCTTCCCCACAGCATGACAGAGTTCAGACCTTAATGATGGACCCAGCAGATGTCCTGCTTATCAGTGGCAGTGTTGCATACCTACCATTGGTATTCACAGTTGTCACAGCCAAACAAAAAAAAGGAAAAGTCAACTTTGTCACCATATAAAAGTACACAGAGAGACCAGATTGCGAAGCTTAACACCATGGTCTTCGGAGCTCTGTAAGGCACAGCCTGGATGGACGCCACAGTTCCTGAACTTCTTCACCACTGGAGTGGCAGCGTGCGGGGACGATGCTTTGCTTAATGGCTCACCGGCAACCTTCTGATTTCTGGGCCGCTTCCTTAACTGCTAGGCCACCACTTCCCAGATGATGCCAAATAAGGAAACGCATGGGTCCAGTGTTCTTGGGCCGTCTGATCACCTCCCTTTAAAACTCTGGTGTATCTGCTAGTATGTGTCTGAACTTCAACTAGAACTGTTTTTGTTGAGGGTTATTTTTGTTTTGTGAATGAAGCCTGTTTTCCATATTACTGCAGTGCAGTTGGGGCCCCGTAATCAGAAGGTTGCCGGTTCGAACCTGTCATGGCTGCCCACTGCTCACCAAGGGTGATGGGTTAAAAGCAGAGGACACATTTTGTTGTGTGTACCGTGTGCTGTGCAGTGTTTCACAATGACAGTCACTTCACTTCACCTGGGTCCTTCTCCTCCTTAGTGGTGTTGCAGCCTCTAAAGCTTTCAGTAAAGGTGTGGTTATACTGAGAGAGCATGTGACACTTGAGCTCTATATGACACTTGATTAAATCTTCAGTGAATATTAAATTGAGCCAGACAGGTAACAAGTAACAAGAATTTTTGCAAATGGCACAAAAAATCAGTATTATACATTGCACTTTGATAAATCTCTCATCACCACATACTGGACTGCTGTATTATCATTATCATTTTATGTCATAATTCTATTATAACTATCATATTATATACTATATATACACAGTGGGTCAACGATTGTACACCTGCACAAGACTGGGATGAACCAATCTACAAACAGCTGGTGAGAACACATAACAACTGTTATGTGTTACGTCCCTGGATTTATGCTCCCACGTGTTCTGGCTGTGTTTTTGTGTCCTGTCTCTTTTAGGTTGACTTTGTGGGAGGAGTTGAAGACTACCAGCTTCATATACCATCTGCCTATTGGTCACCTCCACCTATTTAAAGAGACTTCGAATGGTGTTTGGGAGGTCCCCAGGGTCTGCTAGGCCCTTACTCTTTTGGGAGGTCCCCAGGGTCCATGGAGATCTGCAAAGAGCAGATGTGTCTCCATGTGTCTTCTTGCTTTGTGTGATAGAGCCTTTGTTGTTAGCCTGTTAGCTTTATGTACCATTTTCTTTAACTTTTGTGCATGTTTGAGTTATCCCTTCCTTTAGGCTGTACTTATGTTGGTTAGCTGTGCTGAGTCCGCTGTTACTTGTACCTGTTAGCTCACTGTAAATAAAATCACTGTTTGTATGCTTTGTTTGGTTGTGTGTGTAACAGTGGACCTCCTCCTCTCCACACCCTTGTTGCGTTTTTAGACCCCTAGACTTAGAAGCATGACAAAGCAAATATTAGAAAGTGGAATAAATACAATCTTGACCTCGGGCTCCATGCAAGATGTCACCTTGTGGAGTACAAATAATCTTGAGAATGATGAAACAGGAAAAAGCCCAGAACTACATGGGGGGAACTGGACAATTACGTGAAGAGAGCTGGCACCACAGTAACAAAGGTTACTATTAGTAACACACTACATTATCATGGATTAAAATCCTGAAGTGCTCGAAAGCTCCTCCTGCTTTAGTCACAACATGCCCAGGCCTGTCTAAAGTTTGCCAAAGACCATTTGGTTTATCCAAAGGAGGATTGGGAGACCAAAATAGTACATTTGGAGAGGGTAAGATGCAGGAGAGGTACGAAGACTGAGGGAAGAGGAGCATGTACACTTGGCTTGGCGTGAGGAGACTGGAGACTAAGGAGTACCTGAGTGCAATGATCCAAGGGACCATGCAGGGGTGTTGAGAGTACACAGTGCAAAATAAAGGTCAGTCTTTGCCGTGGCTAATGAACAGGGGCTGGGACATGCGAAAAAGGAAGTCTTCAGGAAGGGGTCGGCAACAGCAAGGTCCAAAACACACCGGGAACAAAAACAGATGGTCTGTATCATGGTTTCAATCTAGCAATAAGATGCCCATGTGTTGGGCAAAGATGAAAAGTGGTATTATCAGATAAGATGACCTCACTCCAATCCTCTACTGTCCATTTTCTGTGATCTTAAGCAAACCTCTTTTTTAAACAAACCAGAAATAAGACCGACATTGATACTATTACTCGATATAATCATAGTAGCATAGCTTTTATAAACTTTAATACTAAACATTTTATGAATAGTGATCAGATTTGAAACATAACAAACAAACACAAGAGGATTTATACCTTATCATAGCACCAAGACAGCACTGGATAAAGTGGTTAATGACCTGCTTTTGGCCTCTGTTCAGTGCTGCATCCCTGCTTGACCTTAGTGCAGTGTTTGACACTGTTGATTACGATAGGTTAGAGAATGTTGTCAGGATTAAGAGAATACCCCTCTCCTGGTTCAGGTCATATTTGATTGTTTGGTATTTGTTTGTGGACATTAATGCTGATTCATCTTCACATTGTAAAGTGGAGTGTGGTGTTCATCAAGATTCCATCTTAGGTCTGTTGCTATTTTCCTTATACATGTTACCTTTGGGTCATGTCATTCATAAACAATGTATTACTTTTCACTGCTATGCTGTCAACACACAGTTGTATTTATCAGCAATCAGTCAGACAAGAGGCAGCAGCTGAACAGAATAGAGAATTGTCTGAAGGAATGCTCACCAACTTTCTTCTGTTAAACCCTGATATGACGGAATCATTTGTACTTGGGCCTTATGCTGTGTAACTACATGTATCCATAAATCTGGATAGCCTTTCTATAAGTGCAGAAGTAAAGGATCTAGCTGTCCTGTGCCCAGGTCTCTCAAATTTGCATGTAGATCATATCACTAAGACAGCATTCTTTCACTTTATTGCAAAGATAAAAAATATGGTCTCAATGCACAATGCAGAAAAAATGGTCCACGCCTTTATTACATCAAGGCTAGATTATTGCAACAAATTACTGTCTGGATGATCTACTTGGTGCATGAGTAAATTCTAGCTAGTTCAGAATGCCACAGCACATTACAATCACTGCTACCAATCAAATTTAGGATTGAGTACAAAATCCTACTTTTGACCTATAAAGCACTTAAAGGTCTCGCCCCACAGTAACTGAGTAAACGTTTAGATATTTACGATCTGCCATGCCCCCAGTGTTTGCCCCCACTGGTCAGTGTTCGGGACTCAGACACTGTCTTGCTGTTTAAATCTAAACTGAAAACACATCTGTTTATTCAGGCCTTCTGTTAAATTCCCAGTCAACTAGTCAAGCATAGACAGTGTTCAAGTCACCTTAGTTAGACTATCTTAGTTAGGGTACCGGGCTACTGTTGCATAAAAGTACCACTATAATCACATATTTCTTATCTTTTGTTACTTTTGAGGCTTCCATGCCTGCTTTTCTGTTTATGATTTGTTTATTTAAAAAAAAACATCAAACGTACATTTACATTTACAGCATTTATGAGACGCCCTTATCCAGAGCGACTTACAATCAGTAGTTACAGGGACAGTCCCCCTGTAACTACGTCATGCTTCATCCATGGTATGACCTTATAATTCATGTACTTCTGGCAGTATTTGCCTACTGGTTACATTGCAAGGGGAAAGTGTTGACTGCATTTCTTCTTTTCCTCATTAAATAAGATCTGTTTTAGGTGATCCCCTAATCAATACCCAATAAAAGCTGAATGTGATGTGCTTGGGTAGGAATTTAACTGACTTTTACATAGAATAGTTGTCCTACTCATAAAGACACTTAAAATGAATTGGATTCCCACTAAGTAATCATTACAGACATATTAGTACAACTATTTAAATTAACAGATAGATAGATTAATTGACCATATCTGCATCAAATTATCAGACAGCTCCATCAGAACAGTGGCACTCGGTCATGTTCCAGGAGTAGAAGCTGGCAGAATGTTCCAGCCCACACAGCTTTCAACCTCCCCAAATCATTATTGGCCTGTATATTTTTATCTGAGGTAGACTGAGTGGTTGTAATGAAAACCTTTTGTCAGAACATTCTCCAGGAGCAGGACTGAAGATCATTCTAGAGGAAGACAAGAAGACAGAAGAAGGACCGTGGTGCCTTCCATTTCCCTTCATGCCTATTATTTAGATGTTCAGAACTCACAACTCAGTACTGGGACAACTACTAAGAAAGTGAAGGTGAAGTGATTGTCATTTGTGATACACAGCAGCACAGCACACGGTGCACACAGTGAAATGTGTCCTCTGCATTTAACCCATCACCCTTGGTGAGCAGTGGGCAGCCATGACAGGCACCCGGGGAGCAGTGTGTGGGGATGGTGCTTTGCTCAGTGGAACCTCAGTGGCACCTTGGCGGGTCGGGATTCGAACCGGCAACCTTCTGATTACCTTCAGATGACCAAAATAGAAAGACAGAAAGTTCTCCAGTGCTATTATTATTTTAGGCTTTGCAACCCCAGTGACTTTGACCTCCCCAGAGAAATTAAGAGTGTGCGCCAGCCAGCCCAAACACAAGTTCAATTAGGACTGGAGGAGAGTAGTTTCACTTGATATACATTCATGTGATTTTCCATCACTGCAGCCCTGTAATCTTTTTCAGGTACCATTACTCTGTGTTGAATTATTCTTCTTTTGTAATGCACATGGCTGTCAAATTCAATACGTATTCAATGGTATTTCATCTTCAATTAGATTCTCTGTTGATGATCTAAAAATTCAAATTGAACACCCAGTGGCTCCAAACTTCACCACTCTGAATTTTGTTTATGTTCTTACTGAGACATATTGAACTAAACGCACTGATGACTGAAGTGCTGCAAGGAGTGGAGAGAGGCTGCCATGCATAATGACACCAGAAGTGGATCTGATCTCCCCAAAGATATAAAATTATAATGTATGCTCATCTTGCTGGATAAGGATGGACACACTTCGGTTTTTGCACTTCAAAATTGATTGTACAATTATACACCCTTATGTCAGCCTTTCTGATTGCTAAATTAAGTGGTATTTACTTCAATGATTTCAAGTAATAGTCAAATCAATTTTCAGTTAAAACTATTGTGATCATAAAACGTATTTCAAAACAACAATAGTTGACCAACGTGATGTACAATAAAAAAATCAACTGATATCTAAATTATTGAAAAACAGTCACACAGACTAATTTTCATTTTGTCAAAGTTAAAAGCCACTGATTTAAAATTTGTTTTCAGTTGTTTTCTGTGTCTTATGTTGGTAATGTCCTGATGTGCACAGTCTATGTGCTGCTCCTACATTTACCACTGTTTTAATCTAGACCTTGGAACAGCATTAGTTCAGCAGAACAAATTTAGGGAATGCTGGGTAATGCATGAACAAATGGTAATGAGTGCAGAACAGAGGAGTCTTTTACAGAAGAAGTTATAGGTCTGTGAGAGTCAGAAATTTTGCTTGTTTGTTAGTGACCAAATACTAATTTTCTACCATAATTTGCAAATAAATTCTTAAAAAATCAGAGGATGTGATTTTCTGTATTTTTTTCCTCATAGTTGAGGTATACCTATGATGAAAATTACAGGCCATGCACAATTGGTGGCTGACTAAATACTTTTTTCCCCACTGTATGTTGTAGCGTTTTGGACTAACTGCAGTCAACTAAGCACAGATTAAACTAGGTATAGACTATTGCAATAGTCCAAGATGAGATGATGGCAGGGATGATTTTTTTCAACTTCCATAAAGCCAAGAATTTGAATCTCATTTGCAAGTGCTTGAAGCTGAAAGACATGTTCATAAAATACTAATTTCTGTCAAGGATCACACCCAAAACTCTCTCTCCTTACCCTCAAATGGGATCGGGATTTGCTCATCAATCCTGACGTTGACTTTTGGAAGCAAATTTGCTTAACACCTTTAGAATGACTTTAGAATGACCTGCAACTAATACAGTATAAAATTTTACACAGGACAAATTACACAGGACAAATGATGTTCCACATGTGTATCAGATAAACTAAGATATGTGTTGAAAAGGCTCTCGGACTAATTTTGTAAACTAATCTGTAGAGGTATAGGACATGTGCTGAATGGAATTATGGGAAAGGGCTGAAGGAGAACGTGTTCACTGTTTCCTTTTCTCCTCTCCTCATTCAGCGCTGCAAGTTTTTAGTCACTGATGATAAACTTGTTGTAATACTTGTTGCCTGGAATAATACACCACATACCCCCCATCTCATGGTCGTCCTCCTTGCATTCTGACTGATGCACCATCATGTTCATCTGTTTAGCCCTAAACGTACTAAGCCCTCCTTACAATTTCTCCCAAACATTTTGGTCCTTCGAGCCGGAATGTGCATGATGGAAAGTGAATATTGCAGATATGCCCACCTGCTAGGTTTCATGACTTTGAAGTAGGGTACAGAGGAAACCAATACAGAAACGGTGGGGCAGTGGTGGCCTAGCGGTTAAGGAAGCGGCCCCGTAATCAGAAGGTTGCCGGTTCGAATCCCGATCCGCCAAGGTGCCACTGAGGTGCCACTGAGCAAAGCACCGCCCCCACACACTGCTCCCCGGTTGCCTGTCATGGCTGCACCATGTGTATCACATGTGACAATCACTTCACTCATAGTTGAGGTATACAATCACTTCACTTTGTTGTTACAGGTTCACTTTGTTGGTAACACAGCACCAACATGACAGACAGATGTTCTCTTCCTGGGAGGATGAGACTGGATGAGGCAAAGCTGCAAGAAATGAGCGATGCCCTGGGAAACACCCAGTCACAGTCCTTCACAGTGTGGACACTCTTCTTCCACACACATCAAATCATTTACATTTATCCTTATCCAGAGTGACTTACAATCAGTATTTACAGGGACAGTCCCCCCCGGAGCAACTTAGGGTTAAGTGTCCCCAATTGCCAATCCTCATCTTAAGTATAAGATAGAGGCCACCTTTACTGCCAATCGCCTCAACTTAGCACTGCACACCTACCCTGTTGAGAACATCAAAGGAAAGTTCCCACACCTACTATAAAGGATGCCAAGCCATCTCTACTCATCGGTTCTGATCTCCCCAACCTGATAACACCTGATAACACCCAACCTGATAGCCCTGCCCAGCCCATGGGGCGGCCGACTCATACTGCGCAGTGCCTGTTCACCTCAGCTCCACCCCTGAAAGATGAGTTATCCCTTCACGTTGAAAGACTCTGGCAGATAGGTGCTGTGCCCTACCATCCAGAAAAAAGGTGACCTGATCAGGATCGGCTGAGAGTTACTTGAAACCAAGACCGTACATACAGCAGTAAATGGAGTCCTCAAAAAAACGCTCCGCTGCGTTCCCCAAAAAAATCAGTACTGCACAATATGGAGAAGCATCTCCTGAGAGACCCCAAGAGGGCCGAAGCCTACAAGACTACAAGACAGAAATGCGGAAGCTCATTGAAGCTTGCTCTGTGCAAGAGATCACCCAGGAAGTCCCCTCTAGAGAAGGGTAGTAAGTCCCTCATCATCTTTTCACTCACAATGAAAAGAACCGCCTCTTCTTTAAGTTTTCCAGATGACTGTGCTTTGTTAAGGTTCTTGTGGCGTGACCTGAAGGTGGATGAGCCCCAACGAATATTTGAATGGCAGTTCCTTCCTTTTGGTACATCTCGCAGCCCTTTCTGTGGCACTTATGCCTTACAGTGTCACATCGCTGACCACAGCCATTCAGATGATCAGCAGTGATCGTTTAATTCTGTTGGTACTTTTTTGATGCATTTGATGAGAATGAGAGTGATTGTTTTTGTCATTGTGATACACAGCATAACACAGCACATGGTACACACAAAAAATGTGTCCTCTGTAAGGGAGCCATGTGTGAACGGGTGGTAGTAGCCTTGTGGGTAACACACTCGCCTATGAACCAGAAGACCCGGGTTCAAATCCCACTTAGTACCATTGTGTCCCTGAGCAAGACACTTAACCCTAAGTTGCTCCAGGGAGACTGTCCCTGTAACTGCTAATTGTAAGTCGCTCTGGATAAGGGCGTCTGATAAATGCTGTAAATGTAAAATGTGTGGAGACAGTACCTTTAGTTTCGCTTCCTAATACGCTAGGCCACCACTGCCCACTATAACGTAATGTAAATCTGTTTATTTTATTGCTGTTTTTTTTGTGATTATATGTCTAGGCTCAGAGGACTGTGCTGGTGGTATAATCTTGCTTACAAGCATAAACTTGCACAGACACAGTGATCCTCTATTTTTAATGACAACACATAATTACAAATGTGGTAGTAACTAAGTAAGTAAATTACAATAACAACAAAATTTATTTCTTATATAGCCCAAAATCACATACAGTATGTCTCAATGGGCTTTGACAGGCCCTACAGTTGACACCCCCCACACTTGACCCTTCTGCACACAAGGAAAAACTCCACACAAAAAAAACTCTAGGAGAGAGAAAAAAGAAAGGAAGAAACCTTGGGAAGGAGTGATACAGAGAGGGACCCCCTTCCTGGGTAGAGTGAGCCTGCAAATGGTGTCAGTGCAGGGTTGGGGATGATATAATAATAAGTCCTACAGTTGTAGGGTTGGAGAAGTCCAGGATGTAGTCAGTGTCATGGTCTAAATTACGTGTCCATAATGATGTTACTGGTCCATTTGAAGATCCCTATAGCTGTAGTTGTAACGGTGGTGGTGGCTGTGGTGACCCTCTGGTTTGTTTCATGGTATGTCCTTGTCAGGAACCAGGATTTATTTGCTGGTCTCTTCACTGGGGTCTGCCAGTAGTCTGGGTGCTTGATTCCGTGCGGCAGCGGCAGACGGTTGCACTGTATGACCGATACTGAAATATGTGGTTATAGTGGTATATTGGTGCTACAGTGGCCCGGTACCCTAACTAGGACAGCCTAACTAGGGTGAATTTAACTTTGTCTGTGTCTAACAGGAGGACTCTGTGATAAACTGGACTTTATAATTGACAAAATAATTGTGTCAAAATGAAGTGAAATGAGGGTGTAGGACTTTAGCAAAAAGCCAGAGAAAACAGATAGGTTTTGAGATTGGATTTAAACACTGAGACTGTGTCTGAGTCCCGGACACTGACAGGCAAGCTGTTCCACAACTGCGGAGCTCTATAGGAGAAGGATCTGCTCCCAGCTGTGACCTTCTGCACCTTTGGTACCAGTAGTGACCCCGCACCCATTGATCAAAGGGGGCGTGGCGGTTCGTAAAGAACCAAAAGTTCACTCAGGTACTGTAGGGCGAGACCATTTAGAGCTTTATAGGTTAAAAGTAGGATTTTGTAGTCAATCCTAAATTTGATGGGTAACCAGTGCAGTGATTGTAAGACTGGGGTGATGTGGTCAAATTTCCTGGTTCTAGTTAGAACTCTGGCTGCAGCATTCTGTACTAGCTGGAGTTTACTCATACACCTACTAGAGCATCTAGACAATAATGCATTGCAGTAATCTAACCTTGATGTAATAAATGCATGGACCAACATTTCTGCTGTCGCACGAACCGGGACCAGAACGAGAAAGACGTGTAGGAGGAGACGAGAAACCTCGGTGCAGCGGGACGCAGGGAGGTAGGTAAGTTCCTCCGCGTTTATCTGCGAACGTGGACGGCGCGAGCCGCAACACCACACTGATGTTGTCGTTCGCGTTTTAAGACACGAGACAGGGCAGGACAGGGCGACAGGAAGGAGTTCATGAATCAGGAGAACAGGTACAGTCTTACTTGGGTTGAAGGTTTTCGGGGCCGAGTCGAATGGCGTGCGTCATTCAATGACTGAGCAGTTGGCAGCTGCTCTCTAGCCTAATATATAGGAGTCACGTTACCTCGTTTCTGTGTTACTCCCGGTCACATGATGGAATCATGTGACATCTGCATCATGCATTGAAATGATATTTCTTATTTTCGCAATATTTCTAAGGTGAAAGAATGCTATCATAGTGACATTATCTACGTGCAAATTGAATGAGAGTCCTGCATCAATGATGACACCTAGATCCTTCACTTCAATACTTGGTGAGATAGAAAGGCTATCCAGGGTTATTGTGTAGTCAGCCAGTTTATGCCTGGCTGCTTGAGGCTCAAGTACAAGCGCTTCTGTCTTGTCAGGGTTTAACAGGAGAAAGTTGGTGAGCATCCACTGTCTAATGTCCTTCAGACAATTCTCTATATTATTCAGCTGCTGCCTCTGATCTGGCATTGCTGACAGATACAGCTGTGTGTTGTCAGCGTAGAAATGAAAGCTAATACCGTGTTTGCGGATGACGTAACATGTATAGAGAAAAAAGTAACGGACCTAGGACAGAACCTTGTGGAACACCAAACTCGACTTTACTATGTGAAGACGAAACACCATTGATGTCCACAAACTGATATCGGTTGGTCAAATATGATCTGAACCATTCAAGGGCTGTTCCCTTAATCCCAATAACATTCTCTAACCTGGCAAGGAGAATAGCGTGATCGATAGTGTCAAACGCTGCACTCAGATCAAGCAGGACAAGCAGCGAGATGCGTCCCTGATCAGAGGCCAACAGCAGGTCATTAACCACTTTAACCAGCGCTGTCTCAGTGCTATGATGAGGTCTAAATCCTGATTGATATACTTCATGGATATTGTTACAGTCTAGGTATGCGCTCAGCTGCTGGGCTACGACTTTTTCTATGATTTTTGATATGAACGGAAGGTTGGATATCAGTCTATAATTTGAAAGCTGACTGAGATCAAGATCCGGCTTTTTAATCAGGGGTCTAATGACTGCTACCTTGAACGAACTTGGTACGTGGCCGGTGCTAAGCGACGAGTTAACAATTTTGAGGATAGAATTTATAATATTGGGTGCTATTTGCTTAAGGAACCTTGTTGGAATCGGATCCAAGTTACCGCTTTATTTTCATCCCAATCCCATATGCATTGTACAGTGAGAGGAAAAAACATCCTCTTGGACCATAGGTGTGTAACGGGTGTATATTTGTATATATGTTTAATGTGTATAATTACACAAGAATACTGAAAGCACGTTGTAAGTCGCTCCGGATAAGGGCATCTGCCAAATGCTGTAAATGTAAATGTAATGTTGTTACTTGAACTGTTTTATTTAATTGTTGTTTTTCCTGGCACTTAAATACCCAGCAAGGAATCATGGGAAATTAAGCATATGCTTCACTTCCCTCTCTCCCTTCTTTATCATCTTGCGTTTATATAATTTTTTTGTAAATATTTCTAATGTAACGGTGTTATATGTTTGTTTAATATGGTTTTGAATATGTTATTTCTATATCTTTCTTTGTATAATGTATGTAGTTTGAACATTTGTTTGCCATGTGTGTTCTGCCCCTTTTATTTCTCTGACGGGAGCAGCAGGATCAGGGCCTGGAGATAAATAAACCAGTCTGGAGAGTTTGTCTTGTGAACATCATTCACCGCACCTTGCGCCCGCACAAACATCTGAACCAGAAAGTAAAAACAGAGCTAAGCTTCTCCCCATTTACAGGGACAACATAGAACACAACAGAACAGCAGCAGACAGACAAATCATCCATAAGGCTAAATTACAGATATCCTATACATTTATAAATGTATATGAGTTCAAAAACACAAAAGAGACGAGACAGTCCAAATGTACTGAAGTTTTGGTCAATGATTGATAATGTACTTTGATCCGCAGACAGTGGAAGTGTATCTAACAACAGGAGATGCTGTGATGCAGATTTAAAAATAAAACTTCCCCTCCTGTTCCAACCCCTCTGCTGATTGATTAATGCCTTCCTTTCTAATGAAAATAATTTGAGCTGTAAATCAAATCAATCAAGCTTGTCTGGGGACCATGTTGAGATCACGATGCAACATGAATATTAAAGTTCTGAGCTGAGTAAGTAAATTTACTTCGTGTAGCAGTGGTAAATTTAATTTGATATATTTGTGTTTGTGTGTGTGTGTGTGTGTGTGTGTGTGTGTTTTGGACGGCAGCACTGTTGCTGCTGACAACCCTGACAGGCTTTGCAAAATCGACAGGGGGCGCCATTTGTACACCATTCACAATCAATGAATGTTTTGTGGGCATCCTTAACATGCAATGAATTATACGACAGGAGTAGGATAACGGGAATAAATCTCTATTTTGAAAGGTGGTATAACTGCTTACTAGACTCAAATGTCCAAAACATTGGGTTCCTTTTCCTGCTCTGTTTCTCTACTCTCACATTTCAGTTCATTTCAATGAGTCACGTCACTCAAATCGGATCCTTCGTGAGATCTGACTCTTGGGTTTTGATTTGAACTGGAGACTGTTCTTCCCTATGTCCCTAGCAAGATATATATTTTCTTTATACTCCTCTTTCTCCGTAACTCCTATACTAAATTAGTAATAAAATTCGTAGTAATCCTGTCGAATGAGCTAAAGAAACCTTGCTGCCAGACGTGCTATTTCTGCTGTGAGTCGTTCGGACCGCCGCTGGAAGAGTCGACTCTTGAAGAGTCGACTCGCTCAGCATCGGCACGGCGGCAGTAGGTGCTGCAGGGCAGGCAGCGGCAGTCTGAAGCAGGTGTCCACCATGGCCATCTCCCGCAGCGGACCTCCCGCTCCTCCTCTGCGCTTCCTCCTGGCTCTGGCGGCGTTTTTGCTGAAAGGTAAGTGTGCGACGGGGAACGCGCTTATCCGCGTTTATCTGTGCCGCAGCGGCGGGGGACGGGATGAAGTTTTTTTTTATGAAAGTATCTCGATAAAAAAAGCTGAGCTGACACGACGAGGACGTGAAATGATGCTCCGGGGGTTAAAACTGGTGCATGTAATATGTATTCATGTTATCATGTCACTTCATTATGCCTGATATGAAGTAAAACTAATAAAAATAATACTGCAGGCCTGTTAAGAATTCATGGTAATTACAGTAATACATAATGAAGCCAGCTGGAAGTGCTACTTACAGTTCTGGAGGTGCAGTATTTCATTACACCATTTTTTTCTTCGTGATTAAAGTGCCCAGAGAAGGAGATGCTGCTGCTGACCTTACTTTTATTTGCCATGAAACGCATCCGGGTGCTGTGCTTTTTTGGGGGGCGGCTGGGCGTTTCAGTGTCGTGATGGCGCTTTGGTGACAGTTGGAACCCAGTTGCGCTCCTGAATTTGTACGTGTGGTTGTCTCTTACGATTCCACCTTGCTCAACAGGCCCACCCCATGACCCTCCTGCCGAGGTGCGTTTATTAGCATAGCGGGGATGAAGTGTTGCTCCTGAAGTTATTCTGAGCTGCGACATGTTACTTTTACTTCTATTGGTGAATAATGTTGAGCTGTAACTAGAGCTGGCCGATTATACGAAAGAGTGAAAAGGATGAAAACGGAGCTGACGAGGGCACCAATAATCTTGATGTATTGTTTGCAATTTTGTATAAAAACATGTAACTGACACACACACACACACACACACACATAGAAAGATGGTTGTTGAGATGTAAAAGCTGCTTTTGAGGCATCCATGTAGAATGACACATGCTGTCATTGTACATTCTTTGATCAGATATTTAGTCTGGAATTTGGAATATCATGGATCACTGGACATGCAGCCATGCCACTTATCAAAGTTGCCAAACACTCACCACCACCAAGACTCACCTTTAACACCTACATACAGCACATTCTTTGCAGGTTTATGCCACATGCAGGTCTTCATTTACTGATGTCTCTCTCATGCTCTTCTGAAGCATGGCTGAGGCATAATAAAACAGGATGAAATGTTTTCAAGTGGAATCGATTCCATCAGATGCATCAATGCAGAGCAATGAGTCATTAAACTGCAATAGGTGTGTAAAACAAGCAGAAAGGAGGACTCACAACCATCCAGATGGAGATTATACCCAAACAAGAGTAAAAAATGTATACTGTGAACCATTTTACTGCCAGTAGCTACACTCTGCAGCAGTCGATACTTCATTTATTTCGGAAATAAACATATTGACTGAATAAAATCCACTCACTGAGGATTGCTAAGAGAGGCTGAAGCAATTTTGTTAAATGCAATTCAAATATGACACAAAATGGGTCTGCTGAGGTCCTCCAGTGACCAAGACCCTATGCTGAATTCCCAAAGTCAGGGGGTGGTCCTGTGTGTAGAGCAGGTGCGTAATTTCCAGGGTGTTGTGGGGGTTATGACCCACCCAATAATCAGTTCCAGCCAATATAACCCCTCCCAATATAATCAATTTACTTTACTTTAGTTTACTTTACTTTACTTAGCAGACCGTTTTATCCAAAGCGACTTACAAGAGGAAGACAACAGCAATTCTCATTCGGTTTCTATAGATTATAGAGTTACAAAACTAAGAGCCCTGATAAGGCCTAACTTGTCAGGAAAAGAACATGCACATCATTCCAGTTAATAAAACTTTTAAATTCATTTAAATTAATTCAATCAATTCCTTAATCATTTTATCTGGGGCGTTTAGGAAATATTTCAGACTTTTGTTACACAAACACATGTGAAACATACACATTCACATATGAAACTGACAAGCATGCATTTATAATACTGAAAACTCACACACGAATATGAAACACTCGGACACGGACACACACGCACACACATATGTATATATATTAATATATGAAACGCTCAGACAGATACAGGTGAAAAGGACGCACACACATATATGAAACGCTCAGACAGATACAGGTGAAATAGACTTGTATGTAACAATCAAAAGGCTTCAGCATTAAACTTAAACGGTATTTTAAACGCCCATATTGCATTAGTGAAGCTTTTCACGTGTTCGTGTGAGTGAAAACTTTTCAGTATAACCAGAAGGCTGTTTTGTGGATTCTTGTGTGGCGACCCGATTCAAATCAGGTAGCGACACCACTCTCCCCTCCTGACGGAAGCCTCTCTGTCTCCCGAGCGCCGCAGCGCTACCAGCCACAGCCTACTATGAATATTTTTTTCATTTGTTTTTTACTTAGCTCATTCCTGGGAGTTTGGGGAAAAAATACAGTTCTTCACGGACACACTGTGATGTATGGAGATGATACAGAGAGAAAGAAAAGGGAGAGCGGGGTCGCCACACAAGAAACCATAGAACCGCCTTCCGGTTATAGTGAAATGCCTTCCGGATATACAGTACAGGCCAAATGTTTGGACACACCTTCTCATTCAATGTGTTTTCTTTATTTTCATGACCATTTACTTCGCCGAATGCTTGGTATTTCTCTACTGCTTTCTCTACCAAACCTTCATTATTTGCTGTGTCGCGGGTGTGAAGTAACTGAACTGTGGAGGCAGACATGAAAAGAGGTGGACAGATGACACGTTTTAATTGTTGGTCCAAAACAACCGTGTGCAAAGCAAAAAAAAAAAAAAAAAGTCCTGATCCAAAGGAGGTAAATGCCCATGTTGTTATGTTAGCTGATGACTTTGTTGACTGGAGTTGGCCGATTAGTTAGTTGTTCGATTTACAGCTTAGCCTCCTGTGAGGAAACACCAGATGTTGCCAGTGATGTTGCCTACTGTCCAGGACCAATGTCAGTTTCGCTTGATTTGTGACTTAAGTACAGTGGCACCCTGCTTAACGAACACCACACAGAATGAATGTAAGCATTTCACATGCACAACCGTGACACAGCAGAGGCTGAACCCAGAGTCTGTTACTGGCAGAATTGACACCAGTATGGCATCATAGTGATAGAGAAAGTGAAGTGATTGTCATTGTGAAACTCAGCACAGTACACATGCCTCTGCAGCCATGAAAGGCACCCGTGGAGCAGTGTGTGGGGACGGTGATTTTTAGTCAAATATTTGTCATTGTATGGTATATGTGTTAAATTGTAGAGTAATATGTTAATTGTACATTTAATATGTGGTTTACAGGTAGGCATATTTTTGTATTTTCATGCTTTTGTTTGGATTTTGCTAGTTTGATGCCAACCAATGTGTGAAATCAATTTTCCATGTTCAGAATAGAGGCGCAAGCTATACTCAATTGTGCCACCCTGTGTCATGAATTGTGACATGTATAGTTATATTTTGTGATTTTTAAAATCATAATGACTTTTCTGCAAGCTCACCAAACAGGTTATGACTGCCCTGGTCAGTTTCATGCGTGGAACCGTCCTGGCAGTGATACGCACGGCAGAAGTTTAATTTTATTTATTGGGTCTGCAGTATTTTTAAGACTTTTAAACTCTAGATTTAAGGATAACTAGTCATTTGTAATTAGATTTAAAGTCATACTTTTTTGGATACACGAATTTAGGACTTTTTAAACATCCATGGAAACCCAGGCGTGCGCTCTGTTCTCTCCATGCCAACTTGTGTGCTGCAAGTTGGCATGGTTTCGCACAGATGATGCGACTTCTGCAGTAGGCCGGTATAGTGAAGACCTCTCCCATCTTCGACTTGTGTGCCATTGATGCCCCATACATGGCAATAATTCTGCCAGGATGGCTGTGTTTGTTTTAAAATCAGTGTCAACCCATGCAGCTGATGTGGCACACTTTCCAATGGAGTCCTGCTCGGAAGAGAAGTTTCACTTCAGAGTTGAGCAGAAGCAAAAAAAATGTGATTCCAATTTTCTAATGCCAAAACATGTCAATTTTCACATGAGTCAGACTCCCATCTGCTGCAGCCTCCTTGTTCGTGCAGAACTTGAACTGACTGATTAACATGTCACCCCCCCCCTTCAGAACACACCCACGGTCATCAAAATAAACAATGCAGTCACCTCCAAAGGCATTTCTCACGTCTCATCTCAGCCGGCACGTGACCAACAGAGGAGCACGGCCAAAATCTTTGGAAAATATGGACTTATTGTTCCTGTGCTAATTAGTAAAATACACTAATAAGAAAGACATTGAGTTGCATACTGAGAGGAAGCGGCATGAACTTCTTCACACTGTGTGGAGAACCTGTAAGTAGACCATTTGTGAAAATGAATGGACACAACCAAGAATCTGTCACATTCTGCTGGGTCAGAATGTGACAGACAGTCCTTTTACTGAATGCTAGAAGGTAGAAGACAAGAACAAGAAGATAACATGAGGCTTAGAGATTAAAATGGAGAGTGAAACTGGAGGAAAGCTCTCACCTTAGACATTTTTGAAAAGAATATGTGCATTGATCACAATTAAAAGCCTTGCTTTCAGCATTCAGGAAGCACACTTTATTAGCACAAAATGGGCTGCGTTATAAAAAGATGTTATGTTGTTATGTTGTCATATTTTTTGTGTGAAAAACCTGCTTCAGTTGCACTTGTGCCTGAATCCTCAACCTCCAATAAATTGGCCTTTTTAATAATAATAAAATGTAGAATAATAGAACTTTCATGAAAGAAATCATGAATAGATTATGAAAACGGTCATTTAAGCCATATAATGAAACACTTAATAATCATCATTATATTGGCCTTTATTGTCTTTTTTATTTATTAAAGTTAAATAATTTATTTAGGCCCAATTAAAATAATAGGTAGTATGTTTTATTTCAGTACACCACTGAATTTCGTAAAGAGAACACATGACGTGATGCGACACAGTGCTCTGTGCAATGATCCTTGTTGGCAAGGAAACTAAAAAAATACTTGTCCACGATAGCGACTTGTCAATAATCTTACTGTGTGAGTGTGTGGAAAGGAGAGCAGCACAGCTGCGTCTTGCCAGTATTGCCTGTTGCATGCGCTGAAGCTAACCACATAATTAGACTTCAGCTATAATTATTGGGCTAACAAGCCTGTCCTCGTTTTTACATGGGAGGTGTGGTCTGTCCTTGATGACTTGAGTTTGTTCATGTGTGCCGATCTGAAGGCCTTTGTGCAGCTCTAACTAGAGACGGTTTTGTTGTAGTGTTTTATGCTCTGCTGCATGGATCACTATTGCATTTACATTTACAGCATTTAGCAGACACCCCTTATCAAGAGGACAGGGTCAGTTCTCAAGGGTCAAGTGTCTTGCTCAGGTACACAATGGTAGTAAGTGGGGTATGAACCTGCGACTTTATGGTTGTCTGGGTCATAGGCGAGTCTGTTTTTTTATATGGATTTGCTTTACAAGATTTTAATACCCGTGTGTGGAATGTCTTCCTCTTGAATGAGACGCTGTCGTAATAGGACAGCTGGTGTCGCATGAACACCGGGAACATACGGACCATTTTTGTTTTAACAGTTCATGCTGTCCTCATGCACCTCACGCAGAGAAGAAAACAATGAAAACAGGCTTTTGTTTAATGGCCATGTGTAAATTCAGTCCACCTCAGGAAATACAGCTTTAGTGCACATTGTCCTTCAACATTACCTCAGCCCTGAAGAGAAAATTTAGTGTGCTCTTACAGGATCACCCAGCTTCATGAAGCTTCTAAGGTGCACAGTTTTCCACCTGGTGTTTTTCCACAATCCCTCCTGATGACATTGTGTTTCTGGTTCTGGCACTTTGGCGGAGGTGGGACTTCACATAGACATTTTTTATAAATGTGTCTAATCTATAGTTACTTCAATTACATGCATTACATACATAAACATGTAAAAGTAGAATACAGTGATTGAGGACATTGTAAAGCTGTTGAGTGAGTCTGCAGAAGGAGGGAGAGAATGCTCTATTGATGACAGGAGGCATTATAAGGGGAGGTTCTGACAGGGAGAGAAGCTGAGTCTGGAGTGAAAAATGTGACATTGTTCCCAACGAGAGAACCACCCCCCCATCTATCGCTCCCAAACCAGACTCATTGTCTCCCTTGTATCCCAGGCCGCTTGGTTCATTTTCACTCGGGCAGGGGAAAAAAAGAGAAGAAATTATTTTGTTTTTCAGAGCATCAAGCACTCGTTATTCTGCTTCACAGGACAGCCACAGAGCTCTGTTTAGAGCTCAGCCATGCAGCCTGTCACACGCCGGCCATCATGCAATCATATAAATGCACATTTTGGAATGATATAGTCTCTCCAGGTTCAAGAGATGCTCCTTGATTGTGCCATTTGTTTAGCTTGCGGAATTGTATAAGAGCACGGAAAAAGACAGACAGTGGAGGAGAACTCACTGTCAATCACCAGGGTCTCTGCGAGATGGGACAAAGGGAGGGGATGGTGTACGTTGAGAGAAGTGTGAAATTAAAAATGCTCAGAAGTGTTGATATAACAACGTGGTCCCACAGCTCAGTGGTATGTGACCTAGTTTGTGTGACAGAGCTGTCCAGTTTACTCAGGAAAAGTGTGCCCATGCTTCTGCATTGCTATGGAAACCATTAAAAATGGATACAATTTTGGATGGAATGGATGCTGGTCATTCGGGACAGGGATCTGGGGACACCCAGAAAGAAAGTGAAAGTGAAGTGATTTTCATTGTGATACACTGCAACACAGCACACTGTGCACACAACGAAATGTGTCCTCTGCTTTTAGCCATCACCCTTAGTGATCAGTGATCAGCCATGACAGGCGCACTGGTGAGCAGTGTGTGAGGACGGTACTTTGCTCAGTGGCACCTTGGCGGATCGGGGCTCAAACAGGCAACTTTCTGATTACAGGGCTGCTTCCTTAACCGCTAGGCCACCACTGTCCCTTAACAGTTGCATGACCAATTGGAGACAGTGTCTTGGAAGGGGGCTCCTAATCAACTTAAATACTTAAGAAAGCGTGGGCTTCCAAAAGCAAATGCTGTGATGAATCAAGGAAGACGTCTGGGCCATTTTGCATGATGACAGAAAAGGGGAACTATGTGATGGTGTGAAACCAGGTTGGTAGCTGCGAGTCAGAAATAATTCTTCTCTTCAACTGTAAACAGTATACATACTTTTTAATTAAGATCAGACTCCTTGATTAGCTTCTGGGCTGGCTGGGCTTTAGATGAACCATTCTAATTGCTTCTCAGCAATACTAATTTAATTTGTCATTGTCAGTGAAATCAGTCCTGTGCAATTCTAGCAGTAATATTAATGCAGCCCAAGGAGTAGGTTATTGATCTGCACTTTCATAGGGGACAGGTGTAAATGTAATGAAAACTCATCTGTTTTGTCCCCCTGCTCAACCGAGGCCATCTGTACAACTTATGATGTGTGGAACAGGCTGTGGCTCTGCTTCAAAGGAGGGTTTGTTCTTCCCCCAGTTCTTTCCCAGTCACAGCTGGGTAATTGCCCAATTCATTGTTATACCCTTGTCTAATGATCTCCTGGATCAGGTTTCACCTGTGAATCCTGAGTGCTAATACAGCCGCTCGGTCCCTTAGCTTTGCTGAAAAGGCCTACAGAGATCCCAAATGTACCCTGGATACACTAGCGATAACAACTGACTAAATATTTGTATATTTTATGCCATTTAGCAGATGCCCTTATCCAGAGCAACTCAGTAGTTACAGGGACAGTCCCCCTGGAGCAACACAGGGACACAATAGTTTGAAACTGTGAATCAGAGCACCACAAAGTCATAGGCGAGTGTCTTATCAACTAGGCCACTACCACTCTTAAAGACACCAACCTATTGTACAGAAGTGCACAGCTGAGGCTGGGTGGGCACCATATTAAATGATTTCATCCCAGAGGGCGTGTCTATATAATAAGAATTGTAGCTGAATAACAACATTGAACATTGTCTTTTCTTTTGTTCTGTTTTGTCCTACTTTTGTTCTATTCTGCTCGTGTGTCACCATGGCTCCAGAGGAATGTTGCTTCATTATTACTATGTACTGTGTATGTGATAGAAATAACAATAAAAGACCTACTGCTACTAGCTGTAGCATGCATTTTCCTTAATGTTCACCCGGGTAATAAAGCGCAGTTGGTGCTGATGAGCTGTCTAGGTGAGAGGGAATCGACAGCGAGGTCGGAGACGTGACAGAATAGCACCTCTGCAGTCTGAAAAGCATTTAGATTTACTGCCTTTATCAGATGCCCTTATCCAGAGCGACATACAATCAGTAGTTACAGGGACAGTCCCACTGGAGACACCCAACCCACACTACACTACAAGTAGCTCAGGTAGAGTAGCTCATCCAGGATGGTACATCAGTGGAGGCGCTACCAGGAGACAGGCCAGTACATCAGATCAGGGGACATGGAGGAGGCCAACAACCCAGCAGCAGGACTGTTACCTCTGCCTTTGTGCAAGGAGGAAAATGAGGAGCACTGCCAGAGCCCTGCAAATGACGTCCTACAGGTCACAAATGCCACCCTCATGGAGTGGTATGTTTTTATTTTTGACCGTTGGAGGGTGGTAGGGGCAGTGGTGAACTAGCGGTTAACCCACACTCTGTTCCCCGGGTGCGTGTCATGGCTGCCCACAGCTCACTAAGGGTGATGGGTTAAAAGCAGAGGACACATTTCATTGTGTGCACAGTGTGCTGTGCTGTGTATCTAAATGACAATCACTTCACTTTCACGTGAGGGCAATGAAACACAAATGTTTGTTATACAAAGTGAACCAGATTGCAGAATGGTGCAAAGGAGCAGGTGAGTATTGTGCTTTAATCTATGAATTCAAGTCATTATATACTGGTGTTCACAGGCAAGGAACATGTTGGAGAAAGGGAGAGAAGGATTGGCCTTTCTTTGAGTAAAGCCGTTGGATCGTTGAGCTGTGTCGGTTCATGGTGAGAAAGCAATGAATGAGGGATGACATTGTCTTCCCATTCCAATCAGGTGATGTCAGAGCAGATAACAGTATCCGGAGTTGCTGATGGAAAGTTTTATAGATTAAATTGCTACTGGATTACTACTGGCATGAAAATGGTGGACGCATGTGAGGGAAGGTGGGGTGGAGTCATCTTGGACTTATCTTCATTTGGTTTCTTCCACCCTGCAGTCTTCCATGTGTTGTTGGGTCAGTGCGGGCAGTTAGGCGCTCAGTAGGCGCTCAGCCCTAGTTGACTCCATCAATGTTTCTGATCTTCCATCTGTTCTTTGGTGGAAGCATCACAGATGGCATCATGGGCAGAGGGGAATGCGATGCCGTAGAAGGTGGCCTAAGTGGATGGACATGCTGATGAGGTCATCGAGGTGTAGGTGATGAACTGTGCAGGTGTCGATGATTAAGGGGTAAGTGAGCAGGAACAGGGCAGTGAGGCCGGAGGTGTGTCTGTAGCAGTATGCGCTAAGCAAATGTCTTACATAATACACTGAAAAAAATGTAAATGGGGGGTTTAGTCAAGTACATATCAGTTGTTTATCGAGAATGCTGAATAAACTAGTCTGAAAGTGACTGAATTGAAAACCTGAAATGCCTTTAATCATGCTTGGCCACCACCAATTAACTTATTCACATGGATTCAACTTCACATTACAGTTAAAAGAAAATAATTTGATCATATACGAATGTCGTGTTTAATCCGGATTCAATGCAAAATCATGTTTGATAAAATTTTTTGTTACTTAAAATCAAGCTGACTAAATTTATATGTACATTATGATATGTATATGTATAATAGAAAAGGTATTAGGACAGCCTAAATCAAATGAATCATGTAGAACCAAAGTCCATTATTCAATTATTCAGCGTAGGATTTTCAGTGTAGGCTACTGCCATCCTATTGGCAGGTGGTTCAAATAGCAAGAACTGTAGGTTGAAATTATCGTAATGGGGATGATCGTAATCAAGTATTATTTGAATTGTTCCAAGGTGAAAATAGTGCTTTTTATTGATAATAATGGGAAACAATCCATAAAATTGCTTAATAAGACAAGCATTTACTAACTATTGACACTAGAAGCTTGAATATTAGTACTTGTTTATAAGCCACATTGTTCCTAGTTTACTTCTTTACGTTAAACTCTAAAACTTGAAACTCGCAAGATTTTCTTGCTAGATGTCTGTTTCACAGGTTTTAAGAAATTCCCAGGTTTCTATGGTTAAGAACAGAGATGAAACCTTACCAGAACAGCGTTACAACGTTGAATTAAGTTGAAGTTGAGCTTTATTAAAATTTCAGCTATATACATGTACAAACCATAAATACCATACCATATTTATTTATAAAGCACTTTAACACAACAAAGGAGCTGACCAAAGTGCTGTACATTCAAATACAAAATAAGTTAAATAGTGAACGATTAGACAAAGTTACATACTGATATAAAGTGCACATGTGCAACACAGACAAACTGGGCTACATAAAGTGAAAATGGGACACAGGCAGTGGCAAGAGAAGCATTTAACTAAAACATACATCAACAATGAGACAGACAGCGCTAAACAGGTGGAATGAATAATAAATATGCAAAGTTAATTAGTGCAAATATTGCTGTGCAAAATAGAATGGTGCATTAATATATATTAACAATAGATAATCGTACATGTCATGATCCGGACCGGCAGGGGTTTACTCCGGATCCGGAGTCTGGACCGGAGTTTCATGTTCGTCTGGTGTAATGTTCCCTGATCGTGTTCACCTGGTGTCTATTTATATAATTGTATAAAACTATCCTGTTCATGTCTGTTCACCGTCGGGTCATTGTGCGTGTTGATGTTCCCTTGTCTCGTGAAGTTTGTATTAAACCCCTTCATCACCATGTCCAGCCCACCCGTGACAGTACAATATAAAAGAGGTAGTGTGTGTGTGTGCCAGTCCAGAATGGGTGAGTCCCTGAGTGTTCAGGTATCTAATGGCTTGTGGGATGAAGCTGTTGCACAGTCTTGATGATCTCCACACAAGAACCGTGGTCCCTCCGTTGTCTTCTGAAGTCAACAATCATCTCCTTCGTTGTGTCCACGTTCAGAAACAGATTGTTGACCTTACACAATTCATCAGTCATTGCACCTCCTCTCTGTAAGCTGACTCATCATTCATGCTGATGAGACCCACCACGGTTGTGTCATCTGCGAACTTGATGATGTGGTTGGAGCTGTGCATCGCTGCACAGTTGTGGGTCAGCAGGATGAACAGCATTGGACTGAGCACACAGCCCTGAGGAGGTGACGATGGCATGGTCCGTTGAGAAGTTTGGATGATTGCAGTGGGTCCAGGGTGCAGGGCAGCAGGGTATTCATGACCAGCCTCTCGAAGCCCTTCATCATGGTGGGTGTAAGTGCAACGGGACAGTAGTCATTGAGACACAACACTGAAGACTTCTTCAGCAGGGGCACGATGGTTGTGGCCTTGAGACACATAAGTCTATAATGTAACTCAATTACTAGAACCTTTGGCTTTAGCTTTAGTGATACAGGTTATTCTGTTTGTTGTATCTGTTTGTTACACAGCTTTCTGTGTCATCTTCATCTTCATTACAGTTTTTCACATCTTTCACAAATTGAGCTGCCCACTCTTTAATTTCCATATGCCCTTTGTTAGTGGGTCACTCAGCTGTTACTTGCATCCTCTGAATGGACATTATTTTTCTCTGTCCCCCTCTGCAGCTGACATGTCCTTTTTGTCATCTGGCACAAAGAGCCCTCCCAACAATGTTAATTTAATTTCAGTCTAGTCAAGGCCATTGATTTCCTTTCTCTTTACCATCAGGTATAATATATGTGGATGGTCTTTCAGCAACAGGGCAATTCAGGACAATTTGTTGCACATCTCTGGAATTTCATTTCAGAATGATCACATCTGTTTTTCCTCAGTGGAGAACTGATCCATTTTCGTGTTTGTGATAGCTGTCAACTGCAAGCCAATAGAATCCAAGGAACACAATCCATTCCTAACAGAAGTGCAGCGATTTAGCACTTTTGAATTAAATCCCCATAAGAATTTCTTAAAAATGTTAAGCAGACTACATTTTAAAATTACCTGTCAAAGAATTACTGAGAAAAAACTCATGAAGTGCAATGGGCCAATCCATAATGGTGAATGATTGAACATGTGCATGATCCTGAACAGGTTTTTAAATTTTATTTTGTGTTGTTTGAGTCCCACTGCCACATTACAAATCTGGGCAATTAAAGTTTTCTTTTGTTGATCTGAATGTATACTAGGACTAATTTTTAAGCTGAAAGGAGAAATTCCACGTCACCTTTCTAGCAGACCCCTGGGCCAAGCACAAAACATGATACTACTACCACCACCACGCTTCACCATGGGTATGGTGTTCTTTTATTCATGCAAACAGTTGTTTTTGTGTCAATCATGCCTTTTGCACAAATCACTTTGCACAAATCACTTTGCACAAAATCACTTTGCACAAAATCACTTTGCACAAAATCACTCTGCGCTTTTTAGGTCCTTACTGCTCTTTCTTTTATGGCTCTTTCTCTCTTTCTTTAAACATTGTATAAAAAACTGTAACTCATTTGCACACCTTCACCCTACCAGTTACACATATTTTATGTTAAAGACGTAAAAGTGTAATACTTGGTTATGTTTGCAATATTTGCATATTGGTTATTGGTTCATTGTTTACTTGCAACATTTGCAATACTGTGGTCTGTAGCAGTTGCAGAAAGCATTTCACTGCACATCATACCGTGTATGACTGTGTATGTGACAAATAAAATTTGAATTTGAATTTGAATTTGAATTTTTGAAATTGTGGCCAAAAAAGTTTTCCAACATGCTTTTGAGTAACTTGATTTATTTCTTTCTTTTGCAAATACACCAAAAATACATCTATGGCCATAAGCATTTTATTTTACCAGTCCTGCTTCATACAGATCTACATGGAACCTCAACTCTTGAAGAGCTGGCCCTGCGAGAAATTGTGGGCTCTGTGTGAGCTAAATGTGTGATGATGCAACTTAAAGTTGGACATTTTGTTGGAGTATTTGACTATCTAGATTGGGGTGTGTTGGGAGAGGCGGTCCCCTTTTCTCCTCGGTCTGTCTGGTTAGCCTCTCTTCTGCAGCTGACTGGTCTCATCTCTCCGCATCCAGAGTGTGTGTGGACATTGGTTAGCGTTTTGGACCTGGACGAGGTTCCATTTTATTGTTCCATTTTCTTTGTGCTCACAAAGATGGTCCGCTTATCGCTCACATGCTTCTCCTTTTTCATTTCTCTTTCTCACAATTCATTGTTGCCGTGCCTAGTGCATCAAGTGGGCCACGTCATTTGGACAGTTACATGTGACACTGCAGAAGTTTTTCTTACTTTTAGATGGGGACAGGAATCCTTTTTTCACACTGATTTGTGTGGATGTAACAGTTAAATATAAACAATTGTAAATGTTGCTAATCAAGGCAATATAAATGTATCTAATTTTATGAAAACTGTTTCATGAAGAACAGAGAATCATCATTGTTTTTGTTATTTCAAATTCAAAATTCAAATACATGGTATGATATGCAGTGAAATGCTTTTGCGACTGCTATAGACCTCAATATTGCAAATATTGCAAGTATTCAAGTGGAACCAGTATGCAAACATAACCAAATATAAAAATTATGTTTTTAAACATATTTGAACAATGAAATTTTATTTGAACAATTCAACGGTAAATTAAAAAAGGTACATTTAGGTAAACAAATTATGTAAATGCTAGCAGCATGGCTCTTCTAATCTAATGTGCATAAATAGCCAAGCTAACTTGATTCAGAGGTTGATGGTGATGTCAGGGGTTGACCCTCATGGTACATCCGATTTCAGTTATGGCTGAATTTCTGAATACAGGACACAAGACATAATACTAAATACATTTATATTTATGACATTTGGCAAGCACTGTTGTTCACAGCTCTGGTTTACTAGGATCCCAGCTATGAACGCAATCATTCTATGCACTCTGTTGTAGTTTTGCTTAACCATATTTCATAAGGTGCCCAACTTCACAGATGCACATACTTCCACATACAAAGTGAGCCTCAGCATAGGGGGTCTATAATAAAGTCAGTGTTTCTGTGACAGATCCTATAGACCTGCGCTCACTCTCGGAAGAAGAGATTAGACCATCTGACACACAAGATGGAGAGCCTGATTTTGGGTATTACTGGAGTTGAGTAATGATGTGCTGTGCAGATTCCTTTTATTCATGGGGAATGGAAGGTTTGCCTGAGTTAGGTTGCTTGAGAGAGGCTAAATGACTTCAGCTGAAAGACTGAGGGAACATATCCAGACCTTAAAGAAACATTGATTGCCTCTGAAGAATAAAGTCAATTGTGGTCCCATTCTGAAGGGTGTTTTAGTGTCAGCTTTCCCAGGGGCTGAGCAGAGTGATTTAAAGCGGAACAGAAGAATGTCTTTCGGCACATCCCCTGTTCTTGGTCATTTTTCCCCCAGCAGAGTTCATTAACTGCATCACAGTAGAGAAATCCTTCAGTATCCAGGACCCCCTGCAGCCTCCAATGTCCTCAGAGTTTTTTTTAAATAAAATTGCAGGAGAATGTGGGTAGGTTAAATGCAAATATACGGTATTACGAATAAAATGTAAATTGTACATATTATTATGCTATATTTCTGTGTGCTACATGAAAAAAAAAAAATTTGGAATGAAAGTCTAGGGCTCAAGTTCCCCAAGCACTTCACCCCTAATTCAACTGCCCTGTGCATTATACCCATGGGAGGTGACCTGAAAATTGAAAAAAGGTGGGTGATTAACTTCAAAGGGAATTAATTTCCCAGGACATGTCCTCCTTTTAAGATGTGGAAATTGTCCAGCTGGTTTTGTAGAATTGTTTGGGGATTTTGAGCTGCCTAAACATTTGTAATTCATCAACATCAGGATTGTCTCCATCAATTCTTAACCTTATAGGAACATGTTAATATGATGTGTGCAGTGAGAGATGCATGAGATGCACAGTCCTTGCAACAGGCCTTTCGCATAAGTATTACTGAAACAATGGCTAATTCTGCATGACAGAAGATGGGTTATCTTGGCCATAGCAATTGGCTTGCAGCTATAGAAGTGTGATTAATCGTAAAAGCTCACCCAGGCACCACATTTCACCAGAAGAGGCCAAGTATTACCATAAAGCGTAGCGAGGGAGAGGAGATGTCAGCTTGTGACTGCAGTGTGATTTCTGAATCCAGTGAAACTGTTATTTCCATATTTTTGAACATTCTGCATTAATGCAGACTGGATAATGACATGTTACCTGCATTTAAATGCCCATGCAACCTCATAGCAACAACTTCTTGCACACAAGCTGCATGCACTTACCGTTATTAATATTACAAATTATTTACCATTGACAGCCACCGATTGTGCAATTAAAAAAAAACGAGAGATGTCTGTAATGTAAAAAACAGAATAAAAAAAAATCAGGATTGTCTTAAAGAATTTATTTGTATATGGTGCAGAAAATCAGTATTTAGCACCTACAAAGCAGCAAGAATTCTAACCCTTACAGACCTTAAGAAGCTCTTCTATCCTTCATTCATTACCTGTATTAATGCCACTGTTTGAACTCATTGTCTGTGTAAAAGTAGCCTAGTGAGTATCACACTTGCCTATGAACCAGAAGACCCAGGTTCAAATCCCACTTACTACCATTGTGTCCCTGAGAAAGACACTTAACCCTAAGTTGCTCCAGGGGGACTGTCCCTGTAACTACTGATTGTAAGTCGCTCTGGATAAGTGCATTTGCTGTAAATGTAAATGTAAAAGACACATTTCCACAACAGTCAGACTCTGACCTCCACCATGGCCGAGATCAGGCAACCATGTCCAATATGTTCCTTTGTTCATGACTGTCCTTTATTAGTTTCAATTGTATTTTTGCTGGGTCCTTTCACCATTGTTCTGGATTTTGGAGGGAAGCAGTGAGAGACCTTCTGGCTCCAGTTTATCTGGGCATCTGATACATTCCTGCATTGTCTTATCACTCCATTTTATGAGTAAGGTCAATGGATCTAATGGAAGGCTAATGAACAGGTGTGAAGATTAAGTCCTCTGCTCTGCAACCCCCAAATACCTCAAAAAGGTGAGATGGTGCAAAATGTATGGTCAGTGCAGAGCGCAACAGATGAATTCTTAACATGTACGTTATTGGAACCTCGGTTAACTGAAACGACAGTGCCATTATCTCCATCCAGCTGTATTTCCTACTCTGTCTTTCAGCCATCCTTGATTTCCCTGCAAGCTGCTTGCACAGTGTTTGCGAAGGCATGATGGCAGAGCATTAACTTGTGATGATGAGGTACCATCCAGCCTCTGAGTGGTGGAACAAACATCTGTGGGGCTCTTGAGGGCATCTTTCTAGCAGAATGCAATTATCTTGGATTTATGGCCCCAATTAAGCTTTCAGTTAGGCCAGTCTCAGCTGAAGGTGACATGGGGATGCATTGTTCCCTAGTGTAGATGTGTTGTCAGCCTCCCCAGACCATTCTTTAAGTCCTCATCAATCTGCCCAATGGCTTGTTGGTCCACATGACACATAGGCTTCATATAGCCAACTGCAACTGTCAGGGGCTCAGAGTGTCAAAAAGGGACCTAGGCCCTTTCTGCTGCTCTGTTCTGGTCCAAATGTCCATGCTCTGTTCTGGTCCAAATGTCCATGGTCCAAATTTGGAATCTCTTACAACCCCCCGGGCCACCGTCCCACCTGAAGGGGCCGCCCAACTGCCCACTGGGGCAACCACCCGGAAGCGGGTGAGGATGAAGAAGACATTAAGCTATAAACATCCAGCTACAACCATAGCTCCTCGCTCGTTCTTCAGTAGTGACTAACATTTTCTGTTTGTATGTTTGACCTCGCCTCACGCTGACTCTTTTTGGATTTTTGAATCTTCTCTCGGATTTTCCCTTTGCCCACTCTTGTTTGCTCCCCAATATTTTCTGACCCTCGTGTGAACCATGAGGCCTCTTCTGCCTGCCCCTCGTCTGATCTGGATCCTGCCGATGCAAAATCTTGCATGAAGACCTCACCACTGCATGCAGTCTCATGGTCTGCTCCGGCGGCCCCCATGCATCTGCCCAAGTGACCCCGCTCCTCCTGTAGTCCTCTGAGTTCTCCATCCGCCAGAGACACATCGGCGAATGCACACCCAGGGGCCTCCAGTGATAGTATATTTCAGAAAATTTGTTTGGTTCCCATGTGGAAGAATTCTGTGTAAAATAAGCAAACTGTCAACAGACACTGGTGGGCATGACATTCAGTACCTGAAGTGTTCTGCTTGATTGTCTTATTACTGTTGTTTTACCAATGTGTATTGTGCAACATTCACTGCTGAATAATTGAGTTTGGCTATGCTGTTTTGAAGATACTATGACCCAGTTTTCTATCTGTCCCTATTTGATTCTTGTCATAGTTACTCAAATCCTTGCAGTTGACCATTTTTTGATTATCAGTATTACCTGCTCAATGTTATTGCTGACAATCAATATCTATATAACTAAGTAGCATTTTCCTCGCTTCATTTTCACTATTTCTATTTTACGTAAAATTCAAGTCAGATCAAGCACATTTATAGCTAAACTTAAGGCAAAAATGCAAGAAATTACAAATTCATGATATGAATCTAAAAGATAACCACTGATTGCAAGAGGTTATAGCATCTCCTTACTTTGAATAGGTAAGGCAGTGGCCTGGTGATGACTGTTCATATTACAAGCATACGTTTGATTTGAGCTGTCTTTCTATGTGTAACTGTGGTGGTGTTTAATACATGATGAATAGACACTGTTCTGGCATCTGCCCTCTCTGTCCAGATGATGAAGTGTAATCTCTTGGGACACGGGCGGCTGAGGACAGGGATAAGTGGGAGCCTGACATTATGGGGACAGCATCTCCCTCAACCAAGCCTCTGGACTCCATTATGCGCTTAAGGATACATTGCGCACACCACATCACTCATTTCCTCCTGTAATTAATCAGGCATCAGCACACTGGTCCTCATGCCTTGGATTTTATTTGAGACATCCCCCAGAGGCTTTAATGAGACTCATGTCTTCCCATAAGCTTTTAATTTTCATAACACCGGCTACCTGTGCTCCCCTTGAGGTGAGGAGAAAATCTACAAAGTGAAGCCTGGCTCTGTCTCCCCTTAGATGCTTGTCGCGCCCTCTTTGATTTGGTTCTGCACTCTGCAATCTAATTAGGTAACCTTTGCATCTAAAAGGTATCCAGGTAAGACTGCAGTTATGCCCATGTCATTTTATTTATTTTATTTATTCATCCTGGTTTCAATGAAGACCAGATTTCGATATTTATATGAGTGGTCATATGTTTAATGCTGCCACATTAAGTCTATTAAATCTAAATGAACATGTAAATTAATTTACTAGTGTCATTTAGGGAGGCACAGAAGCGAGGCATGTTCCGACAAAGGATATTTATTATAAACAGAAATCAAACCAGGTCCTACTTGTTCTCTGTCATTTGATTCTGAGCAAGGCCTTTGAACATACCCTTCTTTTTTTTTAATTTAGCTATTTTTTTGGATGAACACCACCCACAATTCCTCTTTTAAAGTGATGCTGGTTTCCTGCAGGCTTCCAAAGCAGATGAGTCATTGGTCTTCCCCATGTTATTACACAGTAAAAAATGGAGTGCCAATATTACAGTGTAAACTTATTTTGACCTAGATAGAGTAATTACAACTCTATGAGGAGTAAACACTGACTTAACTCTGCTGTTAAAGTTCTGCAGACACACAGTGAAGATCCAACTATACACAGTGTACTTTAGTACCAGCATGCATTGCACACCCAGTTCAGTAGGGGAGGTAGTGGGCATTCATTAGGCAGAAGATGTGGTCTATTGATGGACCTCGGGGGGGCCTTATAGGCCTGCGATGTTCAAATAAAAGTGGAGTTGCTTCCAACTCAGTCTCCTAACCCATACTTCCAACATTGAATGCTTCTGAAACTATTGTATTATAGTTTCACTGATATCAAGTGAGGACATATTTGCAGCATTCACCCATTGGTGTAATACCATAACATTATTTAACTTTATTTATAAAACACATTAACACACACTGCTGGGACCCAAAGGGCTGTACAGAGAATATGTAGAGTAAAACAAAACTTAATATAATATGTATAGAGTAAAAATAAAAGTATGATCAGTTCATATTGGTATTTTTAAAAATGGGTTTTCAGGCGAGATTTAAAAATTGAGAGTAAGGAAGTCTGGCTAACATACAAGGGAAAGTCATTCCATAGTCTCAGAGTTGCATCAGGAAAAGCCCGGTCCCCTCTATGCTTATACTTAGTTTTTGGCACACTATCTGGTACACCAGTTGACCTTAGAGGCCGGGAGGGTGTGTAAGGTTGAAAAAGCTCTGAGATGAATGGAGGAGCAAGGCCATTCAGAGCTTAAAAGCAAATAAAATAATTTTATTTGAAATAAAGAACAGGTTACCAGTGAAGCATGTATAAAACCGGTAAAATGTGTTCATGCTTTCATGTGCCCGGTTAGAAGACGCACAGCAGCATATTGCACCATTTGGAGCTGGGTGTTATATGACGCACCAACCCCTTGTAAAGCGCATTGTAATGAAATTGTCTTGGATCACAGGCATTTAGTAATATAGCATCATATGATTAATAAGAAAATATAACACTACAGAGAAATAAAAATGCTAAATTATTACACATTAGAATGTTACTATTAATCTAAATTTGGAGATAGAATAACTCTATGAGGTGTAATAATTTTACTCTAATTGAGTTGAATTAACTCTGGAAATTCAACACTGGCCATAGAGTAAATTTTAGTCTAATTTTGAGTCGGAAATGGAGTTAATGGAGTTAAAAATCAACTCTTGACACTAAGTTATTTACAGTGTACTCAAGTTCAAAGACTATCTCCTTTTGTCACACACAAACTGAGGGAAAAGTAACATGACAGGAAAGGGACAATTTACATTAATGACAATGAGTGAGAACAATCAGTGTAATCCAGGAAACACTAGACAAGCACAAAAACATTCAAAAGAGAAAAGCATTCATAGGGACATGAAGTTCACTACTGTAAGATCCTGCAGATCCCAGAATATTTTCTGTCTTACTGAGATCCCAGCACACTCAAGAGACTTCAACCCTAAACCTCTGGGAAAAAAAAACTGTCACTTGTGGCCTTATTTAGGATAATGGAAAGTTCCCCCATGAGCTCCCATTGACACTACATTGTAAAGATGCAAATGTTCATTGGCTAATTAGTGTCCTGCATGATGGATTTAGTATAATTTTGCATATATTGTTTCCTACTTTTAACTTTTAGAAAGGCCAAGCTGTGATGAACAATGTGTTATGTCATGCTGGCTCCTGCTATTTGGCCCTCAGCAAGGGATAAGAACCCAGTATGAATGTGTGTGGGGTGCTTAGTGAGGAGTATGAGAGAGACATGGATTGTAACTTTATTCCTTTCAATAAACTCTGCTAAAACGAAGAATCACCCAGGCTGATCTTTGACTTCAGCTTTATCTCAGATTTCATCCCAAGAATCTTTCATGAATCCTGCACCTTCTCTAGGTACAGACAGAGCAAAGCGTGGCTATGAGGTCAAAAACAGCCGTGTTAAAATATCGGATAGCACTGTAGTAGAGCCATAATCACAGGGTCCCATCTGCACGCCCTGAAATAGAAGGCTATCATTAGCAGTGTGCCAGAGGAACACGCCCTGCACTCTTGTGGCTGGTCTGGGGGTGTGTTCCTGTGGCTTTTGGCTTCAAAAACAAAAAAGGAAAATACTCCGGATTAGACCAACATGGACTCTCTACTGTACAATTCAAAACAGTCCACATATGGCCTAGTGTTTCAATAGTAATCTGATAAATGTTTAATGTTTCAAATTAAAACTCATTTTTCAAAGGGACTGTATAGGGTCCATTTGACTGTATCGACCCTGAAGTTGACATGGCAGAGGTTTTCTACCAATCAAAATGTATTTAAAAAATAAATAATCTAAATGCGGCAAGTGAAGGCCACAGGGGATTTTTTCTAGCTGTCGAATGTCAGATTTTTTTTTCCAGACACCTTCTCTGTGGGTGTCACATGATGCAATCCTTTGTAATGCAATATTCCTTTCAACTTGGCCTTTCATGTTTGTCCAACAAATGTTCTTTGGGTTATTAGTGTCAATATGGTGTGGCTATCAGTGCAAAACTCATCAAAAACGAAATTCATTTCCAAGGTTGTGTCAGTGAGCCAGGATTTACTTTATTTTGCACACTGATTTCATGCATTTATTAAATCAATTTAGTCTGTTTCTGTCATGACCTAAACTGTCCCTGGTACTCCGGGCCAGGTTTCCTTGTGTTCCATGTCCCGTGTACCCTGATTGTGCTCACCTGCATGTAATCTGAATGTGTCCATTTCACAAGCGACCATCGTCATATTCTCCTTACCTGTTGTCCACGTTATGTTTACCTGTCATTAAACCCTTTTGCACGTCCTTCCATGTACCATGTTCCTGTGACAGTTACACTTCTGGAAAATGGAGGATTTAAAGATATTTGGAAATGTTGTTTACATTTTTGTGTACTTTCAGAAGATATTGTATCATATAATTGCTATGTATTTTTATTTTAATTATAAATATTATTTTTCCATTTTATTTTGCATAATAGGCATTATTGCATAATAAGTGCAGGGGTGATCACTTATTAACTTTCAGCTTTGAGGTTTTTGAAGTCCTGTTTAAATGTTGTGCAGCTGTAAGAAACAATAGAACCGAACACTTGAGGGCCAAAACACAACAGAAAATCCCTCTAAGCATGGTCGGAACTGAAAGGAAACAGACAGGATGTACATTTCGGGTATGTATACAATCTTGGGGTGCTCTAATGAGGACAGCAAAAGAAACATCCTATTATTACTACTGAAGCCTGCGGTTTATTTCTGCATTTTGTACATGCACAAAAACATAAGAATCATGTAAGACATCTAACCACCTAATCAAAGGTGGAGATGGATGTGTGGAAAGAAATGGAATGTAATGAGTAAATAAAAACACATTAACATATGAGTTCTGCCTAAACGTATTAGTGGAGGCTTTCGGAGGGGAGGCTTGTCTGTAGTTTTACTGTTCTGTTATTCTAACATTAGCATAGCCTCTGATTTCCTTCTTGTTGGCTAAAATTCATATTAGTATATTCATATTAGTGATTTACGTACACTTGTCTCATGAAAGGTTCTGGTTCTGCCCTTCAATAGTTACACAGTAAATCCGATAAACACCAACACAAGTTTGCAAAAGTTATTGCTTGTGTGGCACATCATCTACCGGGAGTGGTTCTAGAATTTTAATTTTGTGAAGATTCTGTGAATGTTCCTGTGTGGGAGGAGCTTTAGCAGCAGGACAAGATCAGGCCCTTGAGCTGCAGGCTCTGAGGGGCTGGAGCACAGATGGATGGAGCAGGGGTCTTTGCTGATTCTGGATGTGGAGGGTTCTCCAGTGCCAAGGAGAGTTGGACAGGGCCTGTTGCCAGGGTTCTGCAGGATGGTTGATCTGTAGGAGAGACCAGTTCATCCAGTTCACTTTAGTTCTGCAGTCCATTCGCACACCAGCAATTCATTGTACAATTCTGCACCCATTTTTTCCTTTTAGCTGGTGCCGTGGTTCTTTTGATCTGTAATTATCTTCTGGCCATACTGGTACTTGACTCACTCATTAAGGTCAAGCAGGGAGTCTATGGGAAATGGGCACCATATTGCAAGAAGACCGCTTCCTCTGCCTGCAGCCGATGGTCCAGCCTGGCCGCCCACAGATATGCCGACCCCTGCTGTCACACCTTCTGTGACAGAACCCTATCTTTCCTCTGCATCCTGTTCTCACAAACATGGAGCTGTTCAGCCAGCAGCAAGTGGGACAAAACTCACCATGGCAGGCAGCACGAATGGGACCAGTTTCTGTTAAACTATGCGCAGAATAATTATGTGGCTATGTAGATCAACTCTTTAACACCTTAATACTCCACAGTCATGTTTTCATAATATCATGAAGTCAAAATGTGATTGGTGATGATCAAGTTGAGAATTAGAATTTTTCAATGTGGCTGGTTTTTGAAGGGTTAAAGAGCGCCTTATATGTTTTTCATTCTGTGGACTTGGCAGAAATTAAACACATTTTTATCTGTAAATGAAATGGATGTGCCTTGATTGGCTAAAAGATAATAGGACTGTATTGTGACTGTGCAGAATTCTTCATGCTCTCCTCAGTGTTCTCTGTCAATGGTAATTAAATGTCAGCGATTTGCATCTTTCACATTGCACCATGAGGCATGTGACACATTTAACAGTCAGCCTGCTTCCTGATTGTGATTCAGTATCACCTTGCAATTCAAAATCAGAGGAGTAAGATACCTAAACGTTACAGTTGTTATCCCGGTTCTCTGAGACTGATGAGTGAGACATCTCATTATGGGACACGCCCCTTGCTTGGCTATTCACTGAAACCCAATTCAATCACGCCTTCAGGCTTGGCCCCACCACTTAATAAAGCCTCATTCCAGGAACCAGCTCTTCCTCATGGAATGCAAGCGGGGCATTCTGGTGGGATGTTTCATTCGTCTCCCTCAGAGAACCAGGGTTGCAACTGTAACCTTTCATTTTCTTTTGGTCAATTCGCATGACATCTCAATGAGGGACATCTCAATATGGGGGCAGTGGTGGGGGGCACTGAGCAAAGCACCGTCCCCACACACTGCTCTCCGGGCGCATGTCATGGCTGCCCACTGCTCACAAATTTCACTGTGTGCACTGTGTGCTGTACTGCTGTGTATCACATGTGACAATCACTTTAAGATATAGATAAAGATATAGAAAGCACCCTCATTGCTAGGCCAGTAACCAGAACGGGACCCTTCAATGGAGCCGAGTGGCGGCCCCGGACCCTCGGACCTGCACACAACAATCAGGGCCAATCCATCTGGGTACATGCGGGCCTTGTCTCCACATGTTCCCTCTGACACGTCTTGTGTCATTCCCTGCACCGCGCAGGGAGGTTGTCCCGGAGCGTCCGGCAACCACATACGGCACCCTAGGCTGGTGCCTTCTGGGACCATGCAGCCCCCCTGGCTGGACTTAGGGGTACCTTGGGGCTCGTCCACCTCATCATGGACCAGTGCAGCCAGGTTAGGAACTCCCTGGGGTTCGGCTCCGCTGCTGGGTCACCATCTGGTGGACATAAAGAGGGGAAGTGGGGGCGAGATACGGACACAAATGCCATGTACACACACACACACACAGACAAAGACAGACAGAAGAGAGAGTCATCTGGCTCCCTCCCTGGGCTCTCCGTGACCTCCTCGGGGGACACAGCCAGGATCTCGGGAGGTGCGACCTCCTCGCCGCCCTCCAGTGCTGGGTCTTCTTGCCCCGGATCCTGACTGGCGCTGGATGTGGTGGAGGGGCAGAGTTCGATCCCTGGCTCAGGGTCTGGCCGCTCAAACTCCGCCTTCAATCTCTCCAGGAAATCCCGACAACTCTCTGTCTCTCCCCGCTGCCAGAGGGCTTCGCCACAGCCCAATGCTGACCCGGTCAGACATGCGAGGATGTTGGTGATTTTACCGTGTTTGCTGCTCCATTGAAGGGTCCTGGGACCATTGGGAAGTCCCACATGGGGCTGGGCGCGTTGGTGGAGAAGGTGGTGGGTGTGTGGCATGGAGGGTGGTGGATGTCTTCTCCAGCAGGCGGGGGCACTGGTGATGCGTTGCCGTTCAGCTGGGGAACGTCCGGGCAGAGGGAAGGCGGGACGGTGACCGGAGCTGGGGAGGCATATTCTGGGGAGGCGTATTCGAGGCAGTCCTGGCAGCGCAGATGCTGGCTGGTGACCTCCTGTCGCCCTCTTCCACCAGCCGTCCTCACACTGCTGGGAGGGACGAGGGTCTCCACGGACCTTGTGACGATCTGGGACGGGCACACTGTTTTTGCCACTTCGTGTCTCCCTCGTCTTCCTCATACCCCCGGAAGTCACGTGGGTAATCACGGATGTCGCGACGATGTCAGATGCTCGATGGGTGGAGCCATCTTGGCACCGACCGCCCAAAGAAAATACACATCAACGCCGCTTTCGTCATCCGTGTCCTCCCACCAGTGACTCTGAGGGTCGTCCACCCTGCGGACATCCTGGACCCATGGCGCGATCAGCTCCCATGGGCAGTACTCGGGCCATTCGGGCTGGAGCCTGCCCACCTCCTCGCTGGAGGAATCATCGGGGTCGCATCCTCTGCGCTCGCTGCCCACGTCACTTCCTCGCTGCTGCTGACGCCATTGTCTTTGCTCCGCCCACTCACTCGCCAACGTTGCCGCTTCGGGGTTTCACTGACGTCATCCCGCGGCGTCTCGCGCCATGGCTCATCGGGGAGAAACCGCTCCACCAGAACGGGTGGCGCGTCTCTCCCCTGGCATCTGCTTTCTGCACGTCAGGCTGCATCATTCGCAGCGCTTCTTCTCCTCTGCTTTTATGGGGAGCTCCGACATTCTGTCACGTTTGCAAGCTGACGGGTGAGGGAAGCGCAGAGGCGGGACATAAGGGAAACAAGGATTTATTTATAAATAAACAATAAACACAAATAAATGCGGCTTGGTGGCCGAAAACAGTTTAAACCAAGGGGAGAACATAAACTTGCCTGCAGAACTCAAAAATACACGTTTAACAGAAACAGGTCAAGTTCATGCACGAAAATGCAGACTCCAAGAAAATGTTGGAGCTCCAGAAGGGGCGAAGTTCCATTCTTTTATAGGGTGTCCGGATTGGGCACAGGTGATGAGCCCAGGTGCAGTCAATCCTGACAATTGCCAGAACATTAACACAATGTTCTGTTAATGATTTGGTGCTCTGGGATCAGCAGTTTCTAAATCAAATTCTAGACCAAAAAATATATATATCTGCTGCAATTGGACAAGGGAGCTCTTTATATAAATTCATCTGAAACCCAGACTACAAAGGTGGGAGATAAGCGGTGGTTTGTGAGTCGCTGTTTGTGATTGCAAATCAGCCAATCGTCTATGTTCACCCTCACACACATTCCCCTGTCCCTTAGTGGAGATAACACTGCCTCCACACACATCGTAAAAAAAAACCTGGGGTCCTAGAGCCATCCCAAATGGCAAGTCCTGAAATTTGTATGTCATACCTTCAAATGCAAATCTCAGGAATTTGCTGTTTGGGGTATATATGTGAATCTAGAAATATGAGTCCTTGAAATCGATCAATGTGAACCAATCGTGATTGCGAACAGTTTTTTTTTGTGTTTTCATTCTGAATGTGTAACGCTGGAGGTTCGCACTCAGAGCTCTCAGATCCAAAATGGGCCGAGTATCACCGCACTTTTTGGAACCAAAAAGTACCGACTGACAAAGCCCTTTGAGATTTGGTGCTCTGGGATCACACAAATCGCCCCCTTCTGCAACAGAGATGTGATCTCTTTCAGCTCACGGGCTGATTCCCCCTTGACTATGGATTGAACTATACCAGCAAAAGTGTATGGACAATTGGCCTGTAATAAATTTGTAGGCAGTACCCTTCCATGACAGTTCTCAGCACCCAGGGGGATGCGGTGCACTTCTCCTGCAGTGGAGCAGTGGAGTGACAAAATGTGTGTCCCTTATTGGACTCAAAGTCGGGAATGGGGCCATGTGAGGTGGGGGCAAAATAATGGGCCAATAATGATGATTTCCACCTGTTTTTAACTACTATTATTTAAATGCAATTATCTTCATTTTGATCATCTAACAGTTCTTTGTGCACATGGTGAAAGACAACACTTGGGCCTACAAATCTATAGATTTGAACTTTTATCCTCAGAAAGATGTCATTTCAGGGCAGTTAATGCAAGCAAGAAAGATAAGAAAAACACCTTTAGTTTTTGGTTCACAAAGCAATACAAGAAATTACAATTTTATACTAAATAATTACTAATAATGTCACTAATTGCAGTTTTATGAAGGGATGGCAAATATTTTACACCTCTGATGAATGGTCAGCTGGCCTGCGGTGGCTTCTCTTTGGGTGGAAAGAGAACAGAAGCTGTGAATCCTCTTCTGAGGCATCATGCCACCAATTCAAACGTTCTTCTATAATTACACTTGATCTGGATGTAATATCTGTATTCAACGTTCTTTTTTACTTCTACATTTGTAAAGTCACACCTGAGCATGAGCATGTAGCCAGCATGTGGGTCTCGGGCACATGCAGCAAAAATATATATACATTGCAAAATGAACACATTAAATCAGCTAGACAATTATATAAAGAAAAAATTACCCACATAAAACAGTCCAGCAGTAAGGCCATTTTGCATAATACATCCTCTGTTGTGATGCGCGTGAAGCACTGACCGATATGCACGCAGGTCCCGGCTTCATCCTGGTGTTTCAAATATTTCGCAAGAATTGGCTGAGAGAGCTGTCACTCAGTTTGACGAACGCATTTGGAAACAACAACAACAAAAAAAAAGATGAGATGGAATCCTTTCTCTGCAGTCGCGGCACGTTTTTTTGTACAGGCAGCTCAAATAGTTTGCCGTTCGTGTCTTGTGAAATACACTTGTTTTTTGTGTTCCAACAACTTGTATACAGAACAACTGACTACTGTTTATGCACCGGTGCCTATCACCAGGGGGCCAAAGCCTGCAGGCGTGATTGAATTGTCCAATAGTGAAATGTTCAACAAGTTATCTCCATGGTAGACCTTTACTGATTGCATACTGCATACTGATGGTCTGAGTAGAGATGGGATGGATTTTTGGGGAAAGGTTGCACTGGTGCTTAATGTTTCAACCTGTAAGTGGATAATGTTCCCGTTTGAGTGGTTTGACATGAACACTAACTTTCTCAGTAACACCACTTTGGTGTGATCATTTATTGAATTTAATTAACTGTCAGAATCCTCTGAAAAATGCCACATCATAAGTCAGCCTTCTATGGTACGATTAGTAATGAATCCTCCAGTTCTGAAATTCAGCACAGCACTGGAGTTGAATCACATTATGCAGACCGCTGTTTCTGGTTTGTGGTGAGCCAGGATATTTTTGAGTAATTGTAAGCCATTATTTGGAAAATGCACCAGACATCAGTTTGTGATGAGTATGTTTTGGACAGAGGGGGTAAAATGCTGCCAATAGCGGGCTCTTATTTTTATTTCCTTTTTTAATTAACCACTTTGCAAGCACCAAAAAGAAGTGGATTTCTGATAGAAAGTCAGGGTTCAAATCCACTATACAACACTATACAACTCAATATATTTATTTGAATCCTAAGTGATTAATGATCACTTTTGACATTGTTGTTGTGGGTTGGCATGCTAATGTAGCTATGGGACACAGCAGAGCAGCTGTTTATGTCTGTCGATACCTGTTGTGGCACTGGTTTTATTTTACAATGGCAGATTTACAGGGATGTCATAAAATATTGAGAAATCAATTATGATTTTGAGTCATTAGTGTAATAAAATTCAGTTCAGTCATTTGTCCCCTGTACCGGTCACAGCGTGAGGGAGAGTCAGGATGGCTAAAAGCAGTATATATATATAAACAAAAAAAAGGGGAAGAGATTATCATCACAACCTTCTGATTATGGCTCTGTTTCCTTACCCGCTTGGCCACCACGAGACAGGGATAGATTTATATATGGGAAAGCAAGCAAGACACATTCAGGAGAAATGTTTCATATTGGTATTGAATAGTTTTGTAGACGATGAATGAATGAGAACAGATGAATGTTAGAAATACACTTAACACAAGAAGAATGAGGAGGGATCCATTTCTGTGCTTCACTCAAATCTACCTTTATAACTGTTTCAAGGACAGCATAGTTTGGTTAGTTTGACCCTCAGTTCTATAGCCACATCATGGAATATTGTCCGGTTGATTTTGTATTTGTGTGTGTCTGTGTGCAAAGTAAATTCTTTACGCCATAGCGCTCTGCCGATTCATTGTGGATCGGACATTCAGGTTCGGAGGGGGCAACTGCAGTCCTGTTGAAATGGGTGGTTGTGAGGAAGGTCAGGGCTGTTCAGCCATGTGGAGGCGGGCTCGGAATGTTGCCAGGCTCTGGCACAGTATTGCAAGAGTTGACGTAAGTGATGGATGCATTTAGACCATCAGCATAGACTGAAAAAAGCTACAGGTCAGCAACATGGTGATTTTATTCCATTACAGGACCCATGTGGCAAAAATCTCCACCGCTGTAGTAGGCTTATGTTTGAGCTCAACACTACTGACAGGCCTATTAGGCAAAAATAAATATGCAATAAAAAAATGGCTGCCAGCATAGTTTCACATCAGTGCAGTGATTTGTTTTATGCCAGAATATTTTAGATTTTGATGTTTATGCCTTTGCCTTCACAATTATTGTCAAGCAGATGGTGAACATTTCCTCTTAAGTAGGTGAGTAAACAGTCAGTCTCCGCAGCATGCCAGCTCAAGTGATTTCTCTGTTTGTACAACGTACATTGTCCGGAATGGAAAGCTCTACTACAAAGACAGCCATGAGTGACGTCAGCCTGTCTTCTTTTCCTCCATTGTTTTGCTGCATCATTGCTGCATCACTCTCCAGTTTCAAGGAGACTCCCTGAAGAAGAAGAATGAGCCCTTTGTGCAGATGAACAGATGTAATGGTGGATCTTTTGAGAATTTTCAAATGATTGCTGTGCTTCACAATGACAATCATTTCACTATCGTTTTTCATAAAAAAAAGGGCAGTGGTGGCCTAGCGGTTTACAAAACAGACCCATAATCAGAAGGTTGCCAGTTCAAATCCTGAACCGCCAAGGTGCCGCTGAGAAAAGTGCCGTCCCCACTCACTGCTCCCCAGGCGCCTGTCATGACTGCCCACTGCTCATCAAGGGTGATGGTTAAAAGCAGACGACATATTTCATTGTGTCGCCATGCGCTGTGCTGCTGTCCTTCACAATAACGATCAAACAATGTAAACAATGCTACAGCTGAATTTTTTTATTTTCTTTCCTGGTAAAAATCATTGATACAACAGTCCTGGTGGCATCGATGAGTATCATGAGCTTTCCACTAACTGCTCTCCCAAGCATGCAACTGACAGTCGTCGGTATAACGGCTGCTTCATTTGGCCAAGAGGTCAAGTTCAGCAGAACTCCATTTCTGCCCCTGTGTAGCTCCAAAAGACTCTTTTGCTTTGCAAAGGTGAATATATATATTGTGGTTGGGGACACACTGTGATATACAGTGGGTATAAAAAGTGTGGTGTAATGTGACCTAAAACCTGCACAATTCAACTGAAAATCACACAAAATTGTTTTAATTTTAATCGTATAAATAAGCAAAAAATTTCCAAATTCATTGAAGCCCACTTTGAATTCATTACAACATTCTCTCTGAGTGATGTTTGGAATTGCTTGGGACTGGGAATATGATTTATCTCTCACCATCACTGAAAAATATTTTTTTTGGTTATCAGAAAAATTTACATTGACCCACATATCCATATACACATGAAATGCAGTAGAGGTAAATAAATATGAGTCTGTGATGTGACAGGCTGCTGCCTGTGTGAAATGCGGGAATACTGCACTATGACCAATCCTGATCCCTTCTCTTGTCTCGCAAGCCTGAACTTCCTGTTCTGCAGAAGGTACTGAAGCTCCAGATGTAGAGGGATCACATTTTCAGCAATGTTTTCATTAAAGTGTCTCCATCAGTAGTTTAGGGTTATTCAGTTTATGAATGATAGTGATGTGAATACATATCTGTGCAGATTCTGTTGATGCATTTGTTTTTCTCTCTGATTTCTCTCTCTATTATTATTCTCTCTGGTCATTTGTTAACTGCCCCTAGTTGATTTAGAAATATTCACCGAATATCCACATTTGGGTGTGACATAATTTGTCATTTATGTACTTCTAGTGACATTTTGAGCCGGTTCTGCTCACTTCCCATCTCAAGCAGACAGCACTGTCTGGCTGCCTTCAAGATGTCTTGAAGAGTATAAGTTCTTGTGTCCCAGTGGTGCATGAGGTTTATGTTGCTGAAATTTTAATAACATTCACAGGGAGTTTATTTGCAAGCTCTTGATTTGAAGACCTTCAGTGTGGTACACTGCTGAAATACCACACTAAAAACAGTTTTAATTGCAAAATAGCACTCAGTGACAACAGTAATGGTCTATTGGACAAACACAGTTGACACCCTCGTGATGGGTGGTTGTGAGTTGTGTGGGGTGACAGATGTGCATGTTTAAATAAAGATGAAAGTATGAAAGTGACAGTATGCATGTAAGTATGTGTGTGTGTTTTGAGCGAGCCAGCATCTGCAAAACCCTGCCAGATGCAATGGATCTCTAACACAACTCCTCATACTTCCCTTCTCATTTCAAGCATTATTTATTTCTTTTATGTCAACAGTTCCAAAACGAGTTAATTAAAGCTGCGGATGGCGGTGTGCTGGGTGAGATGACAGGAGGTCTGATGAGCAGCTCTGTTCTCAGAGTTTTCTTCATTTCTCATGCAGCTCTGTACTGTCGAGAGGAAGGTGTAGTTCACAAATTGTGAGCTGATAAAAGGTGCCATCATCTGCTGTTTGCTTGGGACAGACCATATGCACCATTATTAACTCTTTTTAATGATGATAATTACAATATTACTATTAACAAATGGTATGAAATGTAGTTCTCTATGTGAAACCTTTTTCACTGTTCTAGTGCCATCTGGTTAGAGGGGTCTGGCACATTGAAAATACATTACAGTAGAATAATATGAAATATATACCATACACAATGATCATTCAAATGCCAGTACTAGGGCATTACCTTTCATATAGTTTGTTGTGATATATTATTATTATCATGTTTCCTGTCATTTTGTATCCTGGTTTCGCTAAAGGTTGTGCTGATGGTAAATCAGGTCAAAAGCATATTAGTATAATTGACTGGCTGTCCAGCACCGGCCTCCGTCTGTTCTGATGCCACCACCACCAAGCGACGCGCCTGTGAAATCAGACCTCTGGACTGGTGCAGGCAAGTGTGTGGAGGTTATCCATCAAAAGCACTATCTGAGCACCAAGTCCTCCATAAAGATCACAGCTGTTAAAAAAGACAGATGGCCGCTGTCACAACCGAGCATCATCCCAAAAGGCCTAAATTACATCCACTTCTCCCCTTTTCGCAGAATGCAAATTTTGAGTGAGGTCTTACATGTGTATTCTGCTACATTTATAGTGAAATCTGTATCACAGAACAGTAAACATTCAGGAACATTTTGTGGATCTAGGAATGGACTGGTTCAGTATATTGGTATTGGAACAGATTTTAATTGTTTTTGGGCCGAGGACAGACTTACAAACAATCTATATATCACATAAAAAACAGGGGTCTCTGTGGCTCTTCTGATATTTCAGGGAACATTTATACATATTTTTGAACAGAAATAGGAAAAGTTTTTGTTTGGAGTGAGCACCTTTTCTTTATAATATGTGCAAAGGTAAAGGTAAAATAATAAGATCAAAATAAAACGACATTTTGGATGAAATGACTGCTTGTTTCTTATGTGGAGTCTCTCTTGATCAGACTAATTTTTTTGTGAATTCCTATGCTCTGAATATGTCAATGACATTGATGCACACTTTTCCATTTTGGTGCTGGGATGTGAGTCAGACCAGAGTGTTCTTGGGTTCAAAGGGATTTTGTGGTGTTGTGGGCAGAAAATGCCAATGGTGTTGTTGTTGTTTACAGAGCTATTTACTGTACAGTCACCCATTCTGCACTGACTCATGTTTTCTCAACCATTTACCAGCCAAGGGAGTCAAACTGAGGCAAGTCCAGTCTGCCTGTTAAACTGAAGCATTTTCACTTCTGTTGTTTATATACTGAACCACATGAGAGAGATCAGAGTTTTGGTACATATCGGCACTCCTCCTTTACTGGCTCTACTCTCTGTTACATGGGCCCTCTCTGGATAAATTACTTTTGAAATCCCTTGGTTTTCTATCCAGGAGCTGGTAATTCAGTTTACTTTTATGCTGGTCTCTCAAAGTAACACTATATTGGATCTCTGTTATGCTAATACTGAAGTTTCTGGATTACCCTGCATGTTCTTGTTTAAATCTTCAAACACAGACTGAGCATCTTTACCTCCCCTGACACATCCAAAAATCCAATGAAGCGCCCCCTGAATTTTACACGCCCTCTCAACCTGCCATGCAAATAATCCAGCAGTCTCAATTTCACCTTTTAAACAGTGACTGCAGAGATTATTTTGGATTGAATGGAACCCAGCCGATGACTGAAATTGTGTGGCCTAGACACTGTCATATTTGGGTAAGGTTTCTATAAATTTCCTGTAACTTATGTCGTTTTTTTACAGCCAATATAAACACGACAGAGTATATATGAGCATTTATTTTCTGATATATTAGAGGAATTGTTTCTAAGAGCAGTCTTTCTTAGTAACTCCTGCATTCCACCCAGAGCAAGTCTTAACTTCTCCCTGAACTACACCTTTCACTCTTCCTTCAGTCTCCACCACTTGATCCTTTCTCTGCCCTCACTATCCATTTACATTTACAGCATTTATCAGGCACCCTTATCCAGAGCGACTTACAATCAATAGTGCTCAGGGACACAATGGTGGGATTTGAACCTGGGTCTTCTGGTTCATAGGCGAGTGTGTTACCACCCAGGTAGTAGCCTCCAGACTCATCCTACAAACCACCATCCTATGCGGTCTAGCTACACCCTCCCCTGTTATTACCTCACAGTCTCCAATCTCCTTCAAACTCCTGTACAGGATAAAATCAACCTGTCTTCCTTCACTATATAGGTCAACCCCTTGTTAAAAATTGTGTTTTTTCTTATTTGTTTATTTGGCTGTGTTTGTATTCTTATTCAGAATATTCTAATAAATGCATAATATATATTGCATATATATGCCAGGAACTGAATTGTGTAGTAGATCATCAACTGTTCAAATCCAGGGGTGAAAAACAGCCTTCAGCTGCATAAACATCTGCTCTCTCTAGATATGGGATATTAGTACTATATAGGTTATTATATAAGATATATAATATTATTATAAATTGCCTTTGATTCCTTTGTATAGTCTTACTACAATCTAGCATAAGAATGTAGGAGTGAGGGTGAGGAATCTCTGCTTTCTAAACTAAATCAGGACTGTATCTGCCCGAGGGAGTATCTGTGATTCTGACAGATCTGTAAACCGAGTCTTGGCTTGCGGTCCTGAGTAAACTCCGCTGCTCATTAGAATGAGCAAACTGATCAATGTGTTTAGGAGCCTACTTATTTTTTTTTGCTACTGACATTACCAACACAGTTGCACCATTGGAGACCAGAATGTTGGATTCATACACCATTGACCAATAAAAGCTGTCACTGATGTTAAAAAACCACCCAATCTTTTGATTTTTTATTAGTTACAGATCCTTAACTTTCATGAAAGTTTTGTATTAATGTTATTATTGTTATAATATTATTGTTAACTCAAGTATACTCAACATCCATTCCAGACACGGAAGACGATCTGATTTCTTTTCTACTTCCTTCACTGTAAAGAAAGTGTGTCTGTCAATGCGGCTCAGGCGGGAAGGACGCAAGTGCACAACTCCAGGGAAACAGACCGGGATTTAATAGACGAGACATGATACATACAGGGCTCGGAAGCGGGTGACACAGACAATGCATACACATTGACTCCCTTCCTCCACCGGCTGATGTCAGATAGCAATGATCCTTGTCACACTTTCCTGCTCCCTGCTCCTTCCTGCTCATGCTTCAGCCACACAGTGACAAGGGTATGTCACTGGGCTTGCGCCACCTTCTCTGTTTGACGGTGACGCAGTCACATGCTGTTCACTGATGGAACCCAGGTGATATACATTATCACCCGCATGACGCTGCTGGAACATCAAGACCCGCTGAGCTTCTCCCGGAAGAGCTTTATTGCAGCCATTCAGAGATTTTCCAGGGGGATACAAGTTGCTCTCATGAATTTGTGGCAGGGACATAGAGATGTGGACTGATTCATGATTTAGCTTCATACCCTGGCTATCGAAAATGGATGGGAAGAGACCGCTTTTCCCATTGTTTTCTTCTGCTTATTCTACCATCTACCAAGGGCATGTGCTCATCTATTTAGGGATGGCCTAATCTCGTCTCAACATCCCCACAGCCTGCTTATTCTTCACCTGGTTCCAGTTCATGCTGTCATATTGGCCCGACTCCAAGATCTTGAAAGCTGACGTGCTCTCTAGACAATTCCTGGCATCCAAGTCCAGTCTTGTTGCCCCTGTCCGGTACTTGGCGACAACATCAGAGCAGCCACCGGCCTCTACCTATAATTTTCACACATGAGGTCACTGGTGACTTGCAAAAGTGCTCTTTCAATGACATGACAGGGTTTAAAGCAGGGTTCTAGTGTGTGATCAATCTAATTTCTCATTGGTGCGACTAAAAAAAATGGTGCGACCAGCTGTTTGGGGGAAATAAAAGTCTCTGTAACTCTGAAAGCCCATATTGTATTCTAACCAATCAGAGACTGTGACGGGTGTGGCCTGCTTCTTATTGGGCACGATTTTCCTGTACGTCCGAAAGTGTGAGTGCAGCATGAAAACAGAAAGTTGTGGAGTTGTGGAGAGTGGAAGTAGCCATGGATTAAAGCTTTAATCAGGCCTTACAAGTTAGACTTGAAACAAACAAGTACAATTGTTCAAAAGCCTGAACATGACATTATTGTGGTGGAATGTCAGCCTACCTGACTGTACCAACATGTTTCTTGTGCATTCATTTTAACGTAATTTTTCATGGTCAAAGTTTTTTCCAGTGCAACCAAAAGCCTTTTTTTACCATCTCAAAATTCATTTCCACGCTAATCGAAACATATTATCTGACCGCACATTTACAAACTCAAGCTAACATAAAATTATTGATATTAAACGCTATCAAAGAGCAGTGAATCTATAAAACACGAGAGTCCACACAATAAAACAAGGTCCAACGTGGGCCTTTTTCATGAGTTGAACCAGCCACTGACTCAATAACATTAAATGAAAATCATTAACCATGGACTTAGCCTGACAACAAACATGAAACTTAAAATCCCCAGCAATTAAAAAGTAATCATACCTTATAGCAATCCATAATAAAAATTCAGCAAAGTCTGTGATAAAACTTAAAAAAAGTTGAGTTCCAAAAGCTGCATTTCAAAGCTGGTGTAAGTATCAAAAGGGATTTGCCGGCATTGATAGCATTGTTTGCAGCCAATTATACTGATGATTCGCAGTGAACTGAAGAAAGTTCTGAGAATGGGGCATTCCATACCTGATGAAAACAAGGGGTGAAGCAATAATGTCTTGGAATTGTGAACAATCCTGGAGGAGGACACCTACGATTGTGACATACTTTAAATGTCTAAAAGAGTTGTTGCTAGTGCAATTAAATAAATACATAAAACAAGAAAGAACCATCTGTATCTTGAAAAAAGAAACTAATTACACCCTTATTGGAGTCATCAATCATTAAAGATTGTGTTGTTGATTTTTTCACTAGAGAAAAAGCCCAAGTTCTAGAAGCAGTATGAAGAATTTCTTTTTTTTTTATTTTTTATTTTTTCCCTTCATTGCCCACTGGTTACGTTTTCCTTTTTTATGGCTATATATTAACCTTAATGAAAACTGCACATAGATTGCTCTCATATTGTTTTAAATATAATGTCCAGTTCTATAGATTCAACAAGTAATATACCATTCTTAAGAAATGTTCCTCATGTGATCAAATCAGCATCCCAAGTTTAAAATCTGTTGTAAGGAGATTAAGATTAAAATAAATAATATTTTTTTGTTTAATTATTAGAATGTTTGTGTGTTTGGGCCATTCCTGCTGAGAACCCTTAAAGTCTCATCACAGTGAGATGGCTATTCAGTAATCTGATTTGGTGAGGATGTGTGCACATGAATATTCAATATGAATAAATTGATTAATTTAGTATCAATCCATACTCCATGTCAGCGGTTTCCTATACTGTTCTAGGAGATCCGTTTGACATAGTGCTTTTATGTCAACCTCATGTGATTTTATCCTGCCACAGACATCATTATGTGGCTCACAATCATCTGATCCCAATTAAACTGGTATTTTGTGTGTGTGTGTGTGTGTGTGTGTGTGTGTGGAGGGAGGGGGGGGGGGTTGTGATCAAGGGAGAGGATTGGGATGGCACTTTTATACAGTGTGCATTAAATGTGAAATGCTGCAATGGACAACACAATCTAACATGAAAGTAAATATTTTTCAAACTTTCTATCCAAATGTCACCTGTGCCCAATCTGGACAGCCATTGAAAAGCCAGTGACACCGCCCCTCTGCAGGGACGGCATTTTCGTGGACTCTGTGTGTGAACTTGACCTGTACCTGTGTGTTTTGGGTTCTGGCAATCGCCACACACCTGCGGGCATTTTCCCCTGTTAAGTTTCACTGTTTTTCATCCACCGAGCCGCGTTTATTTGTGTTTTATAAATAAAATCCCTTTCCCAGCATGTCCCGCCAGAGGAAGAGTGGAGAACAATGCGGCCAGCCGGAGCGATGGAGAGACGTCCTTGCGGTCAGGGAGATTTGTGGCGAGACGCGCTGGGATCGGGTTTGCTACCCCCCCGTGCTGGTGGAACGCTTTGTACCCGGTGGCGCGGGGGTCGAGTGGTGCTTGACGGCGGTTGATGATGTCAACCCCTGGAGAGTCAGCGAAACCCGGAAGTGGCAACATCAGCGAGTGAGTGGGCAGAGCGAGGAAAATGGTGTCGGCAGCAGCGTAAGAGTGAAGTGGGCAGCGAGCGCATAGGATGCGACCCCCATGATCTTCGCTATGTCGAGCCAGGAACTCTGCGCTCTGCTGGCAATGCTCCCCGTGGACTGTGACGACAATGACGAGAATGATGGAGACGCGAGTTGGGCGGTCGGGCCGGGATGGCTCCGCCCATCATGCCCGTCCATGATCGTAACGAGGTCCGCGTGGATCCATGTCAGTTCCAGTGGTGTGAGGACCAGGCGAGAAAGGGGAACAGCGAGGAGGAAGACTGCAACACGGAGGTAAGCTGGTGGAACAGTGCGATGGGACGTCGCCAGCCAGCAACTGCACTGCCTCACTGGGAATCCGCCTCTACAGCTCCGGTCGCTGACCCGCCTTCCCTCTGCCCAGCTGAATGGCAGCGCAGTACCAGCGCCCCCACCTGCTGGAGAGGACGCCCACCACCACCCACGCCAAACACCCACCACCATCTCAAGCTACGCGTCCAGCTCCATGTGGGACGTCCCTCTTGTCCCAGGACCATTCAGTGGTGCAGCAGATTCATGCCAGTCATTTAACCCATGCAACCCATTGCATGGTTTTTCAGGACTTCCTGAAGAGACTGAGGGTGGAGTTTGATTGGCCAGAGCCTGAGCCAGGCATAGAACTCTGCCCCACCACCACATCCAGTGCCAGTCAGGATCCGGGGCAAGAAGACCCAGGACTGGAGGGCGGCGAGAAGGTCGCGCCACCTGTGATCCTGGCTGTGCCCCCTGAGGAAGTCCTGGAGAGCCCAGAGAGGGAACCAGACAACCCTCTCTTCTGTTTGTCTCTCTCTCTCTCTCTGTGTGTCTTGCATTTGTGTCCGTATGTTGCCCCCCACTTCCCTCTTCGTCCTCCAGATGGCGACCCAGCCATGGAGCCGAACCCCAGGGAGGAGGTTCCTGACCTGACTGTGATGGCCCAAGACAAGATGGACAAGCCCCAAGGTCCTAGAAGGCACCGGCCTGGGGGTTCCGGGACCGCCTCCCTGCACGGTGCAGGGAGGGAGGCTGGCCGCTCTGCCAGCAGGGACGTTCAGCGAGAGGGCTCAGAAGGCACCAGGCAGGGGTGCCGTATGTGTGACAACCACACATACGGGATACGGGACCACCTCCCTGCTCGGTGCAGGAAATGATGCAAGACGCTTCAGAGGGGACATGCGGAGACGGGGCCTGCATGTACACGAAAGGATGTGTGCAGATTTGAGAGTCCGGGGCCACTATGCAGGACCACGCCGGGGAGCCAGCATGAGGGGCCGGGGCCGCCATGCGGGACCATGCCGGGGAGCCTGCCCGAGGGACCGGGGCTACCGCGCCTGACCATGTCGGGGAGCCAGCCTGAGGGACTGGGTCCTCCAAGGGGAGGACACAGCAGGGCAGGAGCCCTGTGGTTGCCGCCGTCCGTCCGCCCCACCACCTCCACAGTGTTGGGAAGGTTACTTTTAAAATGTATTCCAACACAGATTACAGAATACAGGCCCCAAAATGTAGTTTGTAACGTATTCCGTTAAATTACTCAATGTGAGTAACGTATTCTGAATATTTAGGATTACTTAATATATTGTCATGCTTTTTACAACTACATGAATATAGCAATCACAGACAATAAAAAAGCCCTGTTTTTACTTAACCATTTCTTTGTTTATAAAGCTGAAAACTGGAAGAGTATTAGACAAACATAAAATATGCTATTGAAAAGTATTTACTGTTATGATCGCCAACATATTCCATCACTTCTGCATTTTCAATGACCCTCTTCCTGATTAGGACAAAAAGATAATATATAAAACAATTCTCAAAAATTAAAAATATACATTTTTGGCATTTAGTGTCAATATTATTTTTCCACAAATAATTTCAAAATACTAAAGATCTTTCATTACAAATCAGATATTTTAAACTTGATGTGACAATGACAAAATGCACTTTAAACCTTGCCACCAGATATAATTTTAAACACAAGACAATATATGTTTTAATGCAACCCAGCAACATTTAACAAAGGCATGCAACAAGAACCATCTAAAGTGTCAGTGCTGAACTGTTTGGTTGAATAACTTAAATACCACCCCAAAAATCCAATAATTGGCTAACAATTTCCATAAACATATGAGGTGCTGCTTTTCTAATGCTTGTAAAAAATAGATATAACTACCAAGATATTTTCAGCAACCTACCTACATCTGTTCAACTTAGTCTACAGTCCAGTAAAGGCAGTTGTAATGCAGCAAGAGCACCTGTTCAAAGTGTTTGTTTGTCATGCGGTTAAGGTGTGGGGTGAAAACAAGTCCCCCGTGGCTAAAGTGACGTTTGACAGGAGCACTTGACTGCAGAGTCATGTTGTATTTTAAGAAGAGGGCTCTGATCGCTGGATATGCCTTTAATGAGGCCAATGTCTTATCTGAATCTTGAAGATACCTCTGTACCTCATGCTCTGTAGAACCCGTCACATGTGGACTCTGAAAACTGAAGACGTTGTCGTCATCATCTTCTGACTCATTTCCCACTGAGGCATGTCCAGTGGTGCTGGTGTCATTAGAAGGTTCCGTGTTGAGGAGATGAGCCTCTTGGACAGATGGCACATATCTGGCAACACATTTTACAGCCCAAACCACATTTCTGCTCCCTATTGACTTAAGAGTGAAACTCTCCATGTCACAGCAACCGGTAAAAAAACCACACACACACAGAATCGAAACTTTGAATGACTTTAATGATTCTAAAAATGCATGAATTAATTATTCCTTGCACTCATACTGTTCTTGGAGAAAATGGAACATTTTGTGGAAATGTTTGGCACTATTATGCGCACTATTACACACACTTGTGCTGGTTCTGGAACGGGCAGGTGGCTTTTGCGCACGCTGGGCAGCGCTCCACATGTGATCCATGGATCACACCGCCATGTAATCCATTTATTTCAACAAAGTAACTGTATTCTGATTATCACTCATTTTAACGGTAACTGTAACGAAATACAGTTACTCATATTCTAAATACGAAACGCCGGTACATGTATTCCATTACTCCCCAACACTGCATCTCCACTTATTGTACTGCTGGGGCTCCGAGGACATGGCCTTGGAGGGGGGGCTCTGTCAGGATGGATGGAACCTGGACACATCACCTGTGCCCAGTCCAGACAGCCATTGAAAAGCCGGTGACTCCGCCCCTCTGCAGGGACTGCATTTTCATGGACTGTGTGTGAACTTGACCTGTACCTGTATGTCTTGAGTTCTGGCAATCGCCACACGCCTGCGGGCATTTCCCCTGTTAAGTTTATTTGTGTTTTATAAATAAAATCCCTTTCCCAGCATGTCCCGCCTCTGCGCTTCTCTCCCCCGTCAGCTCGCCGGTGTGACACCAAAAGTTTGAAAATTATATCCAGCAGGATCTCACCTGAAGGCAATATAACCAAAATGTTGCTTGAATGCTGAATAATGCTTTATTATAATGTATTATTTCTTAGATTGATAGTTTTATGCTGTACATTATCATTTCTGTTTTACGATTAATTAGCGTGCTAACATTTAAGGGATGTGAATATGGTCATCTGTGAGTAGCATGGAAATTTAGACTAAGCTTAGTCTGATGAGCTGCTGAATTTTGTTGCTGCTCAGTTGTCAACACTACATTCAAACCAGTCATCTCACTAACGCCGTTTTGCAGCGAGATTAAATAATCTCAGAAAGTCGGAATGCTTTGCATTGATTTAATGCCCTTTCCCCTGTCTCCTGTTTCCCTAGGTAAGCACATTTCCTCACCCCTGCACAGCTGGGCTTGGGAGGGATTGTTGCCGTCGGAGGGTGAGAAGACAGATTAAGGTGACGTACAGCCCTGTTGATCCTGTAATGGACTGCATGGTGCTGATTCAGCAGCTGCTGGATATGAGCTGCGACAACCGATCAGATCCAGTCTCTGAGCACATAGCACATTGCAGCTGGCTTGTACTTGTACTGCAGTGGTCCATGCTTGTTGGATTGTTGTCATAGTTATCAAATGAAACCTTAGATAACTCAACCATAACCCTTCACTATATAATGACATTTACATTTATGGCATTTATCAGACCCCCTTATCTGAATATGTGAGTGAACACATAAAGGGGAATTTGATTCCGGTCAATGGTGTTTCTCAAGCACATCAGTATAAAACAACAAAATACAATAGTCAACATTTTATGTACAGAAAAATACAAAGATTACAGAAATAGGTGTACAAAAAGTGCAGTTGCAATACTGTCCCATATGCAAAACAAAAATATATTTCTCAACATAGTATGTTACAAAATATTTAGTGTGTATTCATATATTGTGAATTGTAAATAATATATTTTTATATATTATTTTTACATTAAATTAGATTATATATTTAAAAAAATATATATATATTTCAATTTATGAGAAACCTTCCCATAGATTTGCAATGTGTTGCAATATGAATTCTGGTATATAGCCATATACATTTGTTTGGTAAGGGGTAGGTGATTATCAGTGTGACACTTTAGGAGGGTGATGCTAAGGGAAAGAAACTGTTCTTGTGTGGCCTCTTCCTGGTCTGCAGGCTTTTGTATGGTCTGCCAGAGGGCAGCAGATCAAAAAGCCGGTGTCCAGGGTGTTAGGGATCTGTGGTGATTTTGGGCTGTCTGATATGGTGAGGGGGAGCAGTGTTGAGGGACATCTCCTGAAGCCCACTGTCATGTTGAGCTTGTTCAGCTCCAGTATGCATATTCATGACCATCCTGAAGGAGTCCAATGATGGTGGTGTCATCTACAAATGGCAGGAGTTCCGGGAGGTGCAGTCATTGGTATAGAGGGACAAGAGAGGTCAGGAGAGGACGCATCCTTGTCCTGGAAGCACCAGTATTGAGTGACCATGTTTTAGAAGTGGTCTTGCTGCTTCCTGTCTGTCCATCGGTCCAGTCTATATTCCAGAGCGACTTACAATCCGTAGTTACAGGGACAGTCCCCATGGAGACACTCAGGGTTAAGAGTCTTGCTCAGGGACACAATGGTAGTAATTGTTTGAACCTGTAACTTTGTTGTCATCTGGTTCATAAGTGATTGTTTTACCCACTAGGTTACTACCACCCAGAGGATTGCTGAATTGATGAGGAGCTAGGTGGGCTGTGGCCTCACACAACCAATGTTGTCAGTTCGAATCCTGGCTCTAGCTCTGTGGGAGTTTGTATGATGTCATCCAGGTTCTCTTCCTGTCAAGGCATGTATGGTTGATAGATTGGTGACTCTTTAAATAAGTGTATGGTGTGTGTGCCCTGCACCTAGTGTCCGGATTGGGTCCGGATGCCGTGACCCAGATCACGAGTAAGCAGTTATGGACAGTGCATGAGAGAGATCATAGTTATTCCTGACTTGTCAATCTGATGACAAAAGATGCATTTAATTCCATTCTAATAAATGATCATTCTACCTTAATTATCCTCATGTGTCCCTGCGCACTGTCGAATGGATCAGAGATGAACGATAAGTCATAAGTTTTTACAGTAATAAACAAATATGAATAGGTTAACCGTGGCATGACAATAACACGCTAACTGTGATTGACCTCTGGACTCATGCCTATGATCACAGCACAATAGTGCTGATATCTCATGTTACAGTAACTCAATTCTATTGTTTCTGAAATACACAGAATTTTTTAGCTGGTAAAAATATACTAGACTAAACAACTGTAGAAAAAATGTGGTTCAGAAGGGTCAAACTATTGGCCTGCATTAAGCAAACAACTAAAGAGATTACTGAAATGACAAAAATGGCTTATGAACTGTGCAGGACATTATTTATACCTTGAAGGATAGAGCAGAACTCATGAAAAAAAAGTGGGCAGAAAACAATCTTGAATGACCATAATAAACGATCAGTTCACCAATTATAGAGATAAAATGGAGAGTTGAGCACAATGTTCTGTATAATAGTGAAAGTAATAAAATTAATAATGTGCATAAAAAGGTATGGAGCACATTAAAAATTAATGGAGTGCATTTTTTTGTAGATGCTTCAGAATTGAGAGACATGACATTGATTAATTTTGTCATCTCCATTTTTATCCTTGAATGCATAGATTATGATTTTTTGAGCTGTGTGACACAGACACATCTGATGGAGCTATTAGAGTGACGTAGCTTCATGCTTCCATTTAAGTGAACGGATATCTCCTGCAGTTGAATCGAATGGCATGCGCTTACTTATTTAACATCTTTTTAGTCTCATTAGGAAGGGTGAGAGGCCCTTCCTGGCTTTTTTTCTGTGGGATTAAGTGAAAAATAATGGCTGAGGAGGCCAGATGCATTAATTCTGTCAGACAGTAAAAGCTGCTGGATATACTAGCCTGCTGATGATCTGACCAGGATCTGGCCAGGTCTTTTCAAGTAGTGAATGTTTCACCGCTGTCATTTTGGTTATTGGCAGAGTTATAGGGAAACACGAAAAGGTCTCCATTCATAGTTTATAATGCTATTAACCATGCTACTTTATATCAGCTGAAAAAAAAGTCAAGCATCTCAGTTATAAAATCAGCTTTCAGGTGACCTGACACCAATCTGAAACATGTAAATACAGTTTGTGGCAGAACTATCACTGTTACACATGGTAATATTTAACTTAGATTGTAGGCTCTTTATGTGTCCAAACATTTTCACCATTTCCTCTTTTGTGGAATTGTCTTTTTTCTTTTTTTGTACCATCATTCTTTGCTCAAAGCGCTAAGTAACTGGAATGTATCCAGTCTATGAAACAGCTTGAAGTGCCATTGAAATGACTGGATGTGCTGCCTGGCTTCAAGGTGTTGAGTCTCTGCTTCATTCATAATTTCCTTTCAGATATTAAGGGTCACATTAGAATACAGCTGATACGTATATATATATTTTTGCCCAGCAGTGCACTGGTGTGCTCTTGCTGGTAGGTGTGGAGGGTAACAGTGTGTTTATGTGAGAGCTGCATGCCTCAGGAAGGTGGTCAAGAAGAGCATTTGCAATATGAGTGGGCATTTGGGACCCATTTTCAAATGACCACTGATATATATTAAAAAAGAAAGGGAACCAGCAAATTCTAGAATAGCTACTGATTTTCCAGTTGAGGAAATCCCATGGAAAATGAGACAAAATGTGATATGTGAGTCTTCTGTGCATATTTTTTAATGCTGCTTTATCATTTCTCATTACTTAGTATCTGAACAGATTGTTGAGTCGCTATGGGACATTTTAGGTACTTTGGAGGAATCAAACATTATTTTTAAATACAGAATGCCTAACCAGTGCACTGAGAAATTACATTCCATGGAAAGCACCACAGATTTTCTCATTGATTTTTGTTCTCCATTGTTTGTGATTTGCCTTGACATACATCCTACTTTTATTTAGCACTTAGGCCCTGTTTCAGCCTGATTCTGATTCTTTATTCTCTGTCCCATGTTTTCCTTGCAAACAATGTGCCACCAGCCGTATTGGCTTCAGCTATTTGGCCTTGAGACCTACACACTCAGTGAGGAGTATGAGAGAGACATAGATGAAAATTTTATTCCTCGCAGTAAACTTTGCTTAAATGAAGAATCACCCAGCTTGATCTTTGACTTCACCTGGACTTCGGTTTTTCAATTGAAGAATGTTATTGGTTGGTTTTTTGAAGGTTTGTTTATTTTATCAGGAAAGAATGAATAGAATTATGGGCGATTGTCAGTAGACAATACACATACTGACATTTATTTAAAGGTTTGTGTTTAAGTGAAAGTGAAGTCATCACATCAAGCACAGCACACGGTGCACACAACAAAATGTGTCCTCTGCATTTAACCCATCACCCTCAGTGAGCAGTGGACAGCCATGACAGGCACAGCAGTGTGTGGGGACGGTGCTTTGCTCAGTGGCACCTTGGCAACCTTCTGATTATGGGTCTGTTTCCTTACTTGCTAGGCCAACCACTCCACCAAGATAGCATCATGTGATATACATCATTAAATTTTCATTGGACTTATTTACATCCATTAAATGAAACAACTTTGTTTTAAAGGTATTTTGCAACATACATTTTACAACCTGACATGATAATGAACTTTGTTGTCTACTATTGATATCTCCAGGTATGTTTCAGCTGCAGCTAATTTATGAATGTAATAGTAGCTTAGCCAGTGTTGTGTGAATAACTATTAATGTAGTTATTCAGAAGCAAACTGTGCATGACATCATCATATGCTGTCACGACTACGGACTTACGGGGGAAGGAAGCGCAGCGGTCTGACATTCTGGGAAGGGTTTTTTATTATGAAATAAACAATAAACACAAATAAAGAATGGCGCGGTGGCCGAAAATGATTTAACTTAAATGAAGAACGTAAACAAACCCGTAGGCGTGTGGCGATTGCCAGAATTCAAAATACACTTGAAACAAAACCAGGTCAAGTTCGTGCAGAGAGTCCACGAAAATGCCGTCCCTTCTGAAGGGGCGGAAAACAAGGGTATTTAAGCGCTGTCAGGATTGGCCACCGGTGATTAGCACAGCTGCAGTCAATCCTGACATATGCACTGACTGTGATCACAGTAAGGCTGCATAGTCGAGTTTTGACAATAATAAGAGAAACAAAGCATGTAGAAGCTTCTGTAGATAGGGATCACTGAAGGACCCAATTTTAGATCAAGCCGTTTGAAGAAACAATTTCTCCACTTATGAACTCCAAAACTCTTCTCAGGCCATAATTTATGCTTTTTATTTAATATTCCAATTCTGTTCAGCATAAGGCACCAGTTTTGTCCCAAAAATGCCATTAAAGTCTAATGTCCAGATTGAATTGTTCCCTAAATCTTTTTGTCTCAGACTACGAGGAGTCATCATCGCCTTAGTGACCATTAGAGTCAAGCACACAGGCACATTAATTAGTCACCCAAACAAATGCATACTCTCCAGTCTCAGCTCAGCATAATAATATAATATTATGGCAAGCCAAACAGGAAATAAATAATATATATATTGACAGGGAACTGAATATATGGAATGAAACCCGAATATATGGAATGAAACCCGAATATATGGAATGAAAGTCTGAATATATGGAATGAAGTCTGAATATATGGAATGAAAGTCTGAATATATGGAATGAAATTCTGAATATATGGAATGAAAGTCTGAATATATGGAATGAAATTCTGAATATATGGAATGAAGTCTGAATATATGGAATATATGTGATTTCTTAAATTCACCCACTTAAATGCTTAAATAAAAGGTCCTGATGGTTCTACAATGTCTGTAATTATTAACTTCTCATAATGATTTAATACAGCTTGTATGCATACGTATGTCCAGTATCAGCTTCCCACTAATAGCCATATTGTCAAAACAGGGCCCTTGCTGTCCTAACCCTTTCCAAACCAATTCACCAGTCTATAATTGTTTTTGGCAGCCTGTCTTAATTTTAGTTTAATCTAGTCTTTGCTTCCAGCTGTCATTTTTGTATTTATTATTCTTACTCATTTTATTATAGTTGAGGTTCAGTCGTCTAAAGGCTGATCATTTTAGTCTTATTTTATTCATAATTATCCATGGCTATTTTATTCTAGTTTTATTCCACAAAAACTGATATTTTAGTCTGTGTAAATTTTATATATTTTTAATTATGCAATTCTATTTAACCCAGTCAATATAGTACAAGTACCCAGTAGAATAGACAAAAACATTATTTAGTCAAACCCTTTTCATAATTAAAAAAGATTTTTAAGATTATCTTATTATTATATTATTGTTATCTTAAAAATAGAACGCTTTGATTTATTCCATGTTTCTTTGACCACACACTCGGTTTTCTTTTCCACTTCTTTGTAAAGAAAGTACGTTCAAAGATCGCTTCATCATTTTCACCCAACTATCTACTAAACCATTACAAGCATCAGGAAACAAGGAAATACAGGAAACAGAAACCGTGATATAATAATGCTAATAAACGAGAGAAACCATATTGAGTTTTATTTGTCAATAATATTACATGATATATTTTGTTACAGTTGTTGTCACATGACCAGCATTATGTTTTGTCTCATCTTTATCACATTAAAAATGTTTGTTGAAGATATTTTTGTCATAAATGTCTTTAATGAAAACAAAGTATGTCTTCATTTTCTGAAGGAACATAGATCTGGCTATCGTTACTGCAATGTAATCCAATTTTTTCTTTAGAATGAAACCAAATGTGAACAAACAGGGAGAAGAGAGAAGGGAGCAAAAAAAAACAAACAAAAAAAAAAACTGAGCCCTGTGAGCCTAAAGCTGATCTTTGTTGGACTCCATATGAGATTGGTGCAGACGAGAACAGTTTACTCTACCAGATATGTCCCTGATAGCCACCTACCCACCCACTGATTCAAATAAGGGAGTAAAATTTCATGATCCATTGTGACAAATGCAGCAGTTATGTTTAAAAGCACCAGAAGAACACAAAATCACAGAGCCTGTAAAAAATAAGTATTGTTAAAAATGGATTTGTACTGTGTAAAATAAAAAAGAAAGAAAAAATCGAATACTATGCTTTTCCAGATTTCTTCACCAATCTCTTGTAAAACAGTGCTAGATGGTGTATATATACAGTGTATAATGAGCAAATTAAGCTCTGATATTGAAATATATTTCATGTGTTGTCAAAAAAATAAATTCTCAGGTACTTTTTGTATCGTTTCCGATACCAATTAGCACTGTGATCAATACTTAAATTCAAGTTATGCATCTGGCGGTTCACAGAAATTTCCAGCAGCCTACAGCAGTTTACAACAGGCATTGCAGCAGGCAGCCCCTCTTCCGGCTACCTATAGGACCGACTGTACATGACGGAAAGCAGCTTCAGCATTAATTCTGCAGCACCAAGCTTGCTAGAGAATATAAAATCCTGTCTGGACGTATCTCAGATATCAACCAGATGAACAAGGAAAGCCAAAAGATGTGGACTTGTTTGCAAAAAGTGCTTCAAATTTGGCTCAATCAAAGCGAGTAGCACGACAAATTTAGCAAAGCATTTGAAACAAAATCATTCTGAATTATATGCAGAGTTTCCAGAGGGGAGTAGAGTTGTTCTATTTTTATTTATTCATTCATTTATGTTTAATTATTAAATCAATTACGTCTTTTTGTTATATATATATATATATATATATGTGTGTGTGTGTGTGTGTGTGTGTGTGTGTGTATATATTTTTTTTTATTATATATAATTATATATATCTTTATTATCGGTATCAAGTTTGAAATTTCAGTATCGTATCCTATTTCATATATGTTAAATATCTCTTCTTGGATTGTCTCTTCTTTTTTATCTGTCCGTTTAACACTAAATGTAGGATGAACTCTACTAGTATGGCTGCATTTCCAGTGTCAAGACTCAAACATCAATCCCCCCAAGATAAGATTGGTGAAACCTATACTGCATCTGACTGATTTTCTGTGCCAGCCTGTGCTGTTGGACTTACTCTAGTCCTCAACAGGTTCCAGAAACTGTCAGATATCTTTCAAGCTATGAGACAAGTCTCTGTGTTGCCAATGTATTCAGTAAAGGCTGATGAGGGGAGAAAACTGCCAATCATGAGTCTCATGGTGCCCAGTGCAGCAAGGCTGAGGCGGAGCCTTATGTGTTGCAACATCCCCTGCCTGACCTTTAGCTGGAAAGCAGAATGGTGGGTGGGTGGATGGAAAGGGTTGAAAAATAAGGGGGTAAACATGACATTACCCACCATCTGCTTTTGGAGTGCTGGGGTGTTCACTGAGGCCGATCCATTCACCAATCATCAGCCAGGCAGGGTCCTTTCAGAGCGAGCGTGAAATGCTACAGCATTGATTAGCACACGGGGATGATCAGTGGTCGCTAGAGAAATTAAACCACATCCATCTATCTGCCCATCTATGCCATTATGAACAAAAGTGAACATCTTCCTGCATAACCCGCATGTTCTCTACACATGATTCTGAAATCGTCCAACGGCACACTGGTTGCAAATGAGACTTTTGCATCATTATTGATAATGATGCTGAGATAAGCCGGAAGCTGTTTTTAACTCCAGAGTTCTGTGTGCTTGTGCGCTCCATGATTGGGGAGCCTAAGAAGAATGAGAGAATGCTGGCAGTCTGTTTAAGGCACACACTGACACAAGGATTTAAAGCTTAAGGCAGTACAGTAAATTAATTAGCTCCTCAAGTCATAATAAGTGAGAAGAAAAAGAATGGCATCCTTTATCAGCAGGACTGTTTTCCAGACTGTGATTAAAGACATTTCCTGTGTCCTGCATGAGAAAGACTGAAATTAATTAACGACATGCAGAGCATTTTTCCTGTCTAGTGTGCAGAGGTCTTCAGCAACAGCAGGCAAAATGTAATCATGAAAGAATCCTGGCTTTAGCACAGACTACAGTGTGAATCATGGGACAAACAGCTTCTCCTACAGAAAGATGTAGTTCTGGTCTGCACTTGTTTTGAAGAAAACCTCTGTCACTGTGTGAAAAATAAGAAGAACAAACATTACTTATGCACCAGTTCATTAGATGCTCAAACCACTGGTCTAATATTGTAGATTCCAAAGAACATTTCAAGGTTCTGTGGTATTTAGCAACTGATTTGTTAAGTCGTCTAAGTGGGTGGGTCCTTCATTTGTCATATTTGTTTTCTCAATAGATGTCACAGATATTTGATCAGATTGAAAAATTTGGAGGCCAAGACAACACTCTTTTTCATGTTCGTTTTTCATGTTCTTTAGAATATTTCTTGAAATACTACTGCAGTGTCACTATTTGTACCATAATTTTACCCTCCTCTGCACAATGTATGATCAATAATTCCAAAAATCCCATGATGTACAATAACTTAGCACGACCAGGTACATATTTCGGTTTTCATCTGGCTGCGCAGACATACAGTACTTGGCTTGCTTATGTGCAGTCATCTAACGTGCCTTTATAGCCAGCCAATGCATGATGTAACACGCGGTGATGCGCAAAGTAAATAATGAGGAGTTTTTTAAGCACAAATTTGCACGGCAGAGTTGCAGTTACGGAAGACGAAAAAAAAAAAAAAAAAGATCATGCAACACCGTCATCAGACTTACAGAAATGAAATGGAAGAAAGACCCCAGTTTTAATGGGTGGAAGTTAGCAGTAAAGCTTCTTGGCGCATGTGAGAAGGAGAAGTCAGAAAGGAGAAGCGTGGACATTCTGTGTGTAATTAACAATAAACTGGAACCCTGTCCAGGTCCGAGTCTGCTACCACACGTACAGCGGACACCGAAAGGACAAGACCAGTTAGTGGCGACTAGAATTTCAGTAAACACATTTCACTAATAACTTCTCATTCACTCACTATCCAAAACCACCGAGTCTGGGTTGGGACTGCTGGAAAGCGTTTTGGCACATTGGACACAGAGTGGGAAACCCATGCCACACATTGATAAAATTATGAGATGATAAATTATTACTTCATATAGAATTTAGTGGACATAGAATTTAGTGTCTTTTTGTTTATGTAGGGGTGTGTGTTTTGGTTGGTAGATGTGTATGTATACATAGGCTGGTTCAGCAGTATTCAGCATTTTATACAATTACGTGAATTTTTATGTTAATGTATAGGTATAGCTTACTCTTTCTCCCTCTGGAATCCCTTTGCTGGGCTCCTGTCTGTGTTCCTGCAGTCCAAATCTGTTGCTGCGATGCTCAGCTTCATTACTGTTTACTGGCTGGACCTTTTGTTTGCTAATGAGATTTTGGAGTGGAAGCAGGATCAGGCTTTTCTCTCCTCACTCAACATGTCTCAGCATGATCGCAGCACTGTGATGAGCCCATTATTTGCTGTGAGATCCTGTCTGTACGATCCCCATTCTGCTTCAGATTCAGGCCTTACAAACATTGTTTGATTCAGATGTTGAGCTCTGTTCCTGCTTTCTATTTGTAATCGTTTAACCCCCATATATGCTTACTACAACTGGGACATCCTGGGACACTGGGTACACACACATACAAACACTCACACCATTCACACACACCATTCACCAACTGTCGCTTAGTGTGCATGCCTTTGACCACCATGAGGACATTGGAAAACTAGATGGAAACCCATGCCAACACCAGGGAGAGCATGCAACCTCCACACACACAAGGTCCAAGCCGGGATTTGAACTCACAACCTTCGAAAAGTGAGGTTACATTGCTCCCCACTGCACCACCGCACATCATGGATGCATTTTCTGAAAGCTTACAGTTGTTGGTTAAATGGGACAATTCATGCCAAATCTATGCAGGCAGTGTAAAAACAAGATATTTTGAGGCAAAGCTGAACGAATAGAAACAGTCAGTGTGATTTCTCCTCAAAGCATTAGTCTTGACTATATTCCTCTCGCTAATTGACAATCCAGGGTCTGGTGAGTTAATGAGGACTCACAAAAGGTTAAGCAAACAGGAGGACCAAGCTAAGCAGTAAAATTCTCTCCTTTAGTGCTGCCAGCACCAGCCGGGGTTGCTTTCAACATCACAGGATACCTCAATTCATCTTATAATGAACCTCGGATGAGACCACTGGATCTGTGAAAGCCACAGGAACCACAGTACATCCTCATTATACGACACAAGTTCCTGTCATTTATTTTAGTTTTTTCCTGTGGCACAGATTATGTTCTGAACATGTGCTGCTTTCAGTTTATTACATTTCTATCTGGCTCACACATTATTAATAAGTTTCACAGCTAAATGTGTCATGAGATTTTCAAGACAAGTTATCTTCTGAGAAGTTAAAGCTGCATCGTCCTTGTCTTCCTTCGGCTGCTCCCGTGTATCACAGTCACGTGTATTTCTAGTGGCTGGGCTGAAGTTACAGTTGCATAGTGGAGGCAAAACTGATTATTCAATGTGGGCATTTGCTACAATTTTTTTTTTTAAATCTTTCATACTATCAGACATATAAAATGTGCAGTATTGGGTGAAGCATGGGGCACAGGCGCTCGACACTAGGATTTTTACTAAAGGAAAAAAGAACACAGAGCGCTAACCGGAAAATACACAAAGTGAATTGAACACAATTCACTCATGACATCCAGAAAGCACAGCCAAGCAGTGACAACCTCAACAGACATTGGGTAGGCTTGGGTAGGATACTGAAATAACTTGATACCGATTCTAAGGATGGTACTCAGTTCTGTTTTGGAAACAAAATAATATTTTTGGAATATAGTCAGAACTATAGGTGGCCTGTTTTGATTTTAGTTTTAGTCAAGTCTTTACATCAAACTGTCATTTTACTTATGTTTGCGTCCATTCACGTCCATTTAATCTAGTCAAATTCCAGTTGACTAAAACAATTAGGCAAATTTGGGCAAAATGACTATTTTAGTCCAGTTTTAATAAAGAAAAAATATTATTATTTTCTATAGAACCCAGTCAATATAGCACAAGCACCTAGTGGAACAGACAATAGCAACATTCTTTTGGTCAAAATGCGACACAAATACAAGTTTGCTGCTTTGTGATTTCGGCTTTTCATTTCGCCCTGGCATGCTGTTGATCAACATCTTTTGTCAGAATTTGTGGGCTTTTGTTTTTCCACCCACCTCTTGAGGATCAACCACAAGTTCTCAATTGGATTAAGGTCCGGCGAGTTACCTGGCCATGGACTTAAAATTTCTGTTTTGTTCTCCGAGCAACTTAGTTATCACTTTGGCCTTATGGTGCGGTGCTCAACCAGGCCAGAAAAGGCATTGTTCTTCACCAACTGTTCTTGGATGGTTGGGAGAAGTTGCTGTATGAGGATGTTTTTGTACCATTCTTTATTCATGGCTGTGTTCTGAGGCAAAACTGTGAGTGGGCCCACTACCTTGGATGAGAAGCAGCCCCACACATGAATGGTCTCAGGATGTTTTACTGTTGGCATGAGACAGGACTGATGGTAGCGCTCCCCTGTTCTTCTTTTTCCACATGCCCCAAACAATTGGAAAGGGGTTGCATCAGAGAAAATTAGTTTATCGCAGTCCTCAGCGGTTCAATCCCTGCACTTTTTGTAGAAGAGCAGTAGTTGGCCTACTGGGAAAGGAAGCAGACCCATAATCAGAAGGTTGCCAGTTTGAATCCCCAGCCACCAAGGTGCCACTGAGCAAGGACCGTCCCCGGGTGCCTTTCATGGTACTCCCCGGGTGCTGTGCTTCACAATGACAATCACTTCACTTTCATAATATCAGTCTGTCCTTAATGTTTTTCTTTGAGAGAAGTTTCTTCTTTGCTGCGTTTTTTGACACCAGGCCATCCCCCCAAAAGCGTTTGCCTCACTGTGCGTGCCGATGCCCTAACACCTGCCTGCTGCCATTCCTGAGCAAGCTCTGCACTGGTGGCACCCCGATCCCACAGCTGAATCATCTTTAGGAGACGGTCCAGGCGCTTGCTGGACTTTCTTGGGCACCCTGAAGCCTTCTTCACAACACTGGAACTACTCTCCTTGATTTGATAAATGGTTAATTTAGTTGCAAGCTTAGTAGCAGCAATATCCTTGGCTGTGAAGCCTGCACATGTTTCCTTGAAGAGAACAGAGGAAGAACAATGATTTCAAGCATCAACCTCCTTTTAAAGCATCCAGTCTAACTCAGTCAGCATGACAGAATGATCTCCAGCCTTGTGCTCTAACAAAAATTATTTTGACATTTAGCAAATTCAAATTATTTTGGGAATCCGAACAGGCGTAAAACCGAAAGGGTTTTGTAATATTTAATATCAGACAGTAAGAAAAAAAAAAAGAGTTATATGTCTTTTTATACAGTTTATGTAAACTTTTGGTTTCAACTGTATGTGTGGTAACATAGCTTTTGAGCTAAGTGAACTAATGAAGAAGTAATCCTTTAAAAAACATGCAAAGCTTGTATATAATTTTTTGTCTTTGCTCTCAGTTGGTAACTTACAGTAACAATTTCAGTAAAAATACACAAATGCAGCCTTTTTTTCTCTTTAACAGTCACAATTTGCTACTTGAACAAGATAATACAGTATCTGATATGGAATATATTTTAGTTAAGCCTTGTCTCATGGGTCTCATTCAGTTCCTTCCAAAAATTGAATTAATTTATGTTAAAGCAAGTCTATGGTTTAAAAACATTTAATCTCTCTTGCACTTTTTCTGTAGGAGATGGCATAGTGTGCTAGGCGAGAATGTAATTTTTCCTAAAGAAAGGAGGGTGTGAGTTAGAGGACCAAGAGTCACAGTTTGCTACAGGGATTAGATAACACAGTACATGCAGCAGCCGATGTCTTGGTTCAGCCATATGTCTCATGGGTCTGTGTGAAATGAGCAAAAAGAGAACCATGTGCTGAACAGACATGCAGACTCTGTTTTGGGTGGGTTGTGTTAGCTTGTGTGCTCCTCCCAGGAGGTCCTTGCCAGGCTGCTTCTGTGCAATGGACACTCAGCATGCGCTGATGGATGATGGGATTGTTATTCAGCGTTTCACTAGAACAGTGCTGGGTGTCTGCCAACATTCTGTATGTTCAGATAGCTATTGTTCTCCATCTCCCTCTGAAGGAGTCACCTTTAGGCTATTGAAATAAATGAGAGATAATAAAATCGGCACATTTAATTGCAACTTGAATTCCTGTAGACATTTAAAAACATCCATTACCCTCCTCCTGTGTTGAGGATAAGGTCACTGCACAGGGGTCACCACGTGAGGTGGGATGGCTATTCAGCAAAGTACAAACAAACATAATGACTAGGGGTGCAATGATACAGGTATCTCATGGTATGTTTTATGCCTTGGTTTTTGAGCCATGGGTTCAATTCATTTTTTGATACGTGTTTTGTGCGTAAATATGCGCAGGTTCTTGTCCTGTGTTTACCCGAAGTGGCATGGTAGGTCTGTTCAAACGTATCTTCAATAGACAGTTGTCATTTTGCTGCAGTTTGTAGCAGATGTGAAACGGACCATTACAACAAGCTGTGTTATTTGGTGGTGTCGATCTATCAGCCTGCACTTATTTGATTTACCTTAATTGAGTTATACACCGCACTGGGACTGTAATGAGGTCCACTTTCACTTTTTACTTTCACTTTTGAACAGAACAGTAACAGTAGGGAACATAGAGAGTCATTCAAACAGCCACAGTAAGGTTGAAAAACCAGAGTAAATGGCGAGTAATTAAGATGGGAACCCCAGCATCTGTGTGAGAGTGTTTTTCTTCACGGTTTGTGTCCTTCTCTCAGCATCACTTCCAGATCAGCTTTAGTTACAACAGTGCGAGGGGGGCGAGTGGCTAGAAGCACAACAGTGATTGTACATTAACTCGAAGGGAGGGCTTTTGCTCACTGGTTCTTACAGTTTAACAGGTTCTGGTGCTCGCTGTGGAGGCTCCCTGCATCACGGGGCAATTCTGCACCAATTTCCAGACCAATTTCACGATGAATTGTAAAACCTAAATACTGCATTGGTTATTTTAGGGGTGGATCTTTCAAACCGATATCTAAAACATGATCTAGCTCATTTGATCGCTTCTTTACTTTATTGGTTAACATTCTGTACATCCAATCCTGACCTGAGCAGCTTATGACCTTGTCCTCCCCGTGTACAGCAGCCTCCAACAGTTGATAGTGGTGTGACATAGACCGTGGCACCAGCAGAGCCCACCAGGCTCAAACCTGCTCATTTAGAAATCTATCCCAATGTGCCTTATACTTTAACCCACTAAAAGACAATTTTTTGTCAGTTAAAGCATAATATTCCTGCATTTTGCCAACAACATGGTGCTGGCTGGCAAACAAAATGCACCACCTTTAATAGAGCTGACCAGACTGTAATTGCCTTGGTGCAGAATTACAGCCACTTTGAGTAAGTGCCACAATGAGTTTTCCCCAGGACGCGCCTTTTCTGTGACTGTAGCTTTAAATGAGGAGGAGAGAAGCGGGATGAGGAGGAGAGCGGCCTATAGAAGTGAGCGGGCATTCACAGAAATAATGCCATCAACACCAATTACTAATCACAATGTTTGGAGCAGACAGGAAGTCATGTCGGTGTTTTGCCAGAAAAAGTAAAATTAACCGACTGATTCTTTAGAGGCTCATGTAATATGAGTAATGGGAGGTAACCTTTCCCTTTATGTCGTTATAGGGGGCCAAATTCCAGATCCGACAGTCTGAGCTGCCGCTCTCTAAACGGTGAAGCAGAATGGCGAAAGCACTCTTTATACATATTGCCATTTCTAGCCACTGCAGGACCATAGACAGGCGAGGTATTAGTGTTAAATAATCTCACAAAGTGAACTTTATATCATTGGACCTTTAAATATATGGTACTTTGTGTAGCTTTTTTTTAGTTCTTTTTATTTTGTTCTGTATTCATTATTGTATAAATATCAGCATTGTAACTGCATCTTTTCATAAAACGATACCATTAAAAAGATTAATTCCGGTTTTCTTAACTTTTCTTCATGTTAACAATTAGAGCTCCTGAGGAAAAATCTAACAGGCACATGCAGATAATGTTTATCTGTGAGAGAGTGCAGTACGGAGCTGTTCCCAGGATGCATAATAAAGAGCGGTGGCAAAGGCTGCACAGGGAGGCCTGTCCTGGCCGGCCAGGGATACAGGCATGGAGAAGGCACAGCTCTGCACCTTTTTCATGGTCACCCTAACCATAGCACCAGGGCTCTAGACTAACGTTTTGCACTGGTTGCAATGGTGTAACAAAAGTAAAGTGCATGAAATCTTCGACAGCATCGCATTGAACAATGCAGTTTTACAGGTTCATTTTTTTTTATTGTGGTCCATACAGGCAATGATTAACTAACAATTTGGTTAACATAAAGTTCTTTATTTGACGCACATGTCACGACTACGGACTTACGGGGGAAGGATGCGCAGAGGTCTGACATGCTGGGAAGGGTTTTTTTATTATTAAATAAACAATAAACACAAATAAACAGCGGCGCGGTGGCCGAAAACAGTTTAACGTAAAACAAGAACTGAAACTAACCCGTAGGCGTGTGGCGATTGCCAGAACTCAAATCACATACACTGTTACCAAATGAAGTTCACGAAAATGCCAGAGACCCAGAAGGGGCGGAAACTTCCGGCATTTATGGGGCGTCAGGATTGGAGTCAGGTGTGGAGCCCAGCTGCAGGCAATCCTGACAGCACAAGTCTACAAGAAAAGGTAACGTACTGAAAATGTGCTGGTGCTTAAAGTGCTTCACTGAAATTTAAACAAGGTAAATTGATCTAAATTAAAAGTCAAGTGTTTGTATAGATTCTGATGTGGTGAAAGGCTAGCCAATGCCGATTACATTCTGGTAGCACTGACATGAAAGCAAAGTCTGAGGTGTGGTAAAAAACTTTGACCATGAAAACCTGCTTTAAATTTTTTTAAAAATGACTCATAGCAAAGCATATTGGTTGCACTCTAGATCCTTGAGCAGAGTGAGGCCTGTTTGTTGCTCACATGACATTAGCACCACAATAAATAGTAATATTTTTAACACATTTGTTTTTATTAGTCTGTAGATATGATCGTGTTACCATAATATTTACATGACATAATAGTATTCAGTAGTAGCATAATAGACACAATTGTATTTTATAATTTGATATCAGAATGAGTGAATGCATACACGCGAGCTGAGCAAGACTGGCATTTTATAAGGGTTATTGTATAGTGTTAGGATGAGAAGTGCATGAGGATGTGCATGTTATTACATAATTACTTGAAAATTCATAATTCCCTAAACTGTCCTGTAAGTGCACTGTGTGAACCACAACTCCTGATCCAATACAGGGGGGATGCTAACAAAATTAACAGTTTGGGTCAACAGGACATTGTGTCAGGAATTAATGTAGATACTATCACAGACCTATTTAGACCTATCTTAACCATGTTATATTGTGCATAATATAAATTGTATTTATATTACAATTTTACTGATTGTGCATATATAAGTAATAGGCTGAATAAGTGCATATATTTCCAGGAATAGGGTGCTGGGGTTTACAAAGAGATGAGGTTCACAGGTCTGCAGTACTTGCCCTAACATGATACATTGACCTTGGTGATATGCCCCTGAAGATCTGTCAGCACAGTCTGTCAGCAGTTCACTCTGGGCATGTCAATGGAAGTGGAATAGCGGATGTCATGGCCGTTTGGCATGGCAAGGTGAACTGAAATGAGGACAAGACTTGACGATGAAGAAGGACTCATTCGCACAACGTCACGAAACGGGTTTTAATACGTGATCAACAGGACAGGGAAGACATCCGGTAACAGGTGAACATGTAACAATGACCCGACAGTGAAGAGACACGAACAGGGCAGCTTTATACAATCAGATACAGGTGAACACGATTAGGAAACATTACACAAGACTAATGTGAATTCATGATGAACGGCGGTAGTCCAGTGTGGTACCGGCACCTTGTCAGTAGGCACACGCCGCTCCAGTCAGTCTCCGGCTCGCCTCGCTGATGGCCGCTTCTCACCTTCAACGCCACCAGACATGGGACTGTGGGGCAGGCATCCTCAACAATCTGGGAAACTCAACGAGTGCGTCGGGACCCTGCGGAACATGAAACCAACATTGGCCAGGGACAAGCGGGCTGGTGGCATCTTCCCGGCGAGTCGCGGCTCCTTGGATCTCAGTGGGGGGGGCGTTGGCTGCGTCCAAATGCGGTCTGGTCATTCTGTCAAGGCTGTTTGGCATGGTGAGGCATGTGAACTGAAATGAGGACCTGACGATGAAGAAGGACGCATTCACACAACGTCACGAAACAGGGGTTTTAATACGTGATCAACAGGACAGGGGAGACATCTAGTAATGACCTGACGGTGAACAGACATGAACAGGGCAGCTTTATTCTGTACAATCTCAATGATAGGTCTTTCAATGAGTGAAAATGGGCAATCCATACAGTAGAACATTTCACATTATCACATTTTGCATTAGAATTTCATTATGATGGGCAAATAGTTTTACTATTATACATCATAGGACCGTTATATGATAAATACACCAACTCACTCGTTGAATTGGGCTGTAGTAGGGGTGCAGTCTGGCAATTCGTCCACAACAGCGCCTCATTTACGGAGCATCTCCTCTGCCCATCACACTGTTCATGCAGTCGTGGGTGTTAAATCATAAAGGTCGTGGGTGAAATTACTCAGCCAACAGGGAAATATCCAAGTGTGTGAAAATGGAGCTTGCCTGAGGTGTTTTTGTTCCTGGACCTTTATATAAAGTGAGGGTGCTGCTGGGGCAGACAGGTCAACATCAAATATTAATTGTGTGTACATACCTGCATCCAAAAAGGTCCCCTCCCCAGGTCTGCAGTTCGATTTAAGTTTGAAAGTAAAAGTAAAGTGATTGTCATTGTGAAACACATTTCACACAACGAAATGAGCCCTCTGCATTTAACCCATCACCCTTGGTGAGCAGTGGGCAGTCATGAAAGGCCCCTTGGAGCAGTGTGTGGGGACGGTGCTTTGCTCAGTGGACTCGAACCGGCAAACTTCTGATTACGGGTCCGTTTCCTTACTCGCTAGGTCACTACTTTCTGAATAATTATTTAAAAAAATTATGACATGACTTGCACTTGTCACAACGCTTCACTGTTGCAACAGCATTCATGTGACACACCTGCACTGGATGGTACACCATATACATTTTCAACAGTGCTGTGTTGCCCGTTTAATTTGTGTTCAATTCAAGCACAGATTTACCTTATACCTGCACAAGTTCTATATCACACATAAACCTTTACATTTCACAAATGACAATTATAATGAATTTTATTGTTAATTTTTGACTATAATTATACCATCAAAATTTCTAATCATTGCAATCCTAAATCTGTCTACTGAGCTGTATAGTTTACCTCGAGGCAGCACTCAGAGACTGGAGATGCGGAGAAACTCTTCAAGCCTCCACAGAGTTACAACATAAGGATTAGATCAAAACATTTTCATCCAGTGCTTATGTAATGGTCCTCTCTCAGCAGGCATTTCATCACACCATCGGCTTTCTGATTCTCAGCTTTAAATTTCTTTATTAGGCAAGAGAGAGAAAGGATGTGTGTGTTTAGTAGTGACTGTATATGTTTAGTAGTAAAGGTTTCTGACTGTATGAAATGTCTCTGGGTTTGTACAATTTATTGAGCAGCCAACCTAACATTGAATACTCTGTTATTGGGCTGTAAATAGTAGCTCTGGTGGACAAGTTTATCTTGAATCTGTCTCGGATTGTGTAGCGGTTTCAGTAAAACAAACATGGCAAATGAGTTCACATACAGACAAAAAACATACAGACAAAAAAATAGATAAACAGTAATGTTGTAAGATTTTAGTAAGATGACCCTGATTCAGCAGTCTGTGTGATAAGAAGCACAGCCTTTTCATTAAGATTTTTCTCCTACTACTGTCATGTCTGTGTAATAGAGCAAGATTGTAGATTATAACATTAGAACATACGTGTCAAAACAGGGGTTGAATTTATTAGGATTCACCTCTTCACCATGCTTTAGCTCTGGTTGGCTTTCTGGAGCCACTTCAGAAAAGACGTCTCCCATCTGCAGCGACATAGTGCTCATGTATTATTAATGAGCATTTAATGCAATACTGAAAATCAAATGTCTTGTGTCTCACTGCAGTTTTACTATGTGATTCCAAAGTTCCTGTTTAAATGTGCCTTACAATGTGAAGGCTGGGTGCCGGGGCTTCTCACCTAGAAAAATCCAATCTGATTGTGCCCTCTGAAGTTTGAGTGGCTGTACCCATAATTACAGAGACTCTTGCTTGTTTACTCCTCTTCCCCTTTCCTCCTGCACAGAGCCCGGAATTAGCAGGCTAAACTATCCATTTATCTCTGTTTCTGTCTTACCTACATCATTCAGGTGATTATGAGCAGGAATATTCACCTCGTGGCCTGTGATTGCATTCCCAGAAATAAATCCATAGACATTCCATCTGAACTCCAATCAGGAGAGCAGGGAGGGAGCTGTGGATATATTTAGAATCTGCTTCTGGAACCTGTAGTCCAATTTCATGGATTTATAATTTATTATTAAGATTACAGAATATAGATAATGTCAGTGGCATGTCAGGTCTGGATTTATTTACCCATTATCAGCTGAGCAGGTTGGTTTTAGCCTTCATCTGATGTTGACTGAGATCAGATAAGATCTGCTGAAAAGAGTGACAGCACTTTCTTTCATGGTGCTAGCTAGCTGAGCGGCACATCTCAAATGTTTCCAGCAGTTGTTGGCCCAAGACTCATGTCCTCCAACATCTTAGCAGCCGCCAATGTTCTACAATGATAAAAGTGAACACTGGCTAATCTAAAAAAAATTGAAATAATCCATCACACTAATATTTTAGCATTGCTGTAATGTAAATAAACTAATTTTCAGGATTGGCTGCAGCTGGAGACATCACCTGGGCCCAATCAGGCTCAGTGCTTCAACATTCCTTTGTGGACCTTAAAACTTATGTGAATAAGTTTTGAGTTCTGGCAATCGCCACACGCCTGCGGGCTAGGTTCTCCCCTTTATTTCCTCTGTTTTTGGCCATCGTGCCTGGTTTTGTTTCTTGTTAATAAATCCTTGTTTCCAGTATGTCCCGCCTCTGCGCTTCCTTCCCCCGTCAGCTCGCCGACGTGACACCAATCAAACCTGCTGTAACCTGTTTATTTACATTACATCAATAAGAAAATATTAGGTCTGACAAAATAAAAAAAATATTTTTGCCAATGTTCACTTTTTTCAGTGTAGTTTGGGCACAAAATTCTATTTTGTTCCAGATGCTAATTGCTGTCCATGTTCTAAGGCTTGGGAGCATTTTTACTTTTATGAAGGCTAGGTGCCCAGAAAGGAGGAAATTGGTTTTTATGGTGCAGAAGGCATTTTGACAGGAAAATCACCTCACTGTGGCTTCCCACAGGGCTTTCTGTGCTCATGCAGGGGGGTGAGATCATAATGAAAGTGTGTTAAACTGTCTGTCATGGTACCCTGAAGGCCACCATGCCGGTGTGCAGCATACCACACTGTGTAGCCAGACCTTCTTGTAATTGTAGGGTGCCTAATTGGAGATCTGCCCATTGGCGCTCCCAGCCTATATGAGAGGGAGCTCAGTGTTGGACAGCAGGTCCGAAGTGACAGGTTGGGGCAGGGAGGGTGCAGATAAAGCCACAGATTGTCTGCACTCTCTCAGTGTTTGCCTGGCTGTAGTTTTTGGGTTCCATCCACTTTTATTTGTTCTAGTAGTTTGTAAATTGGGTTGGGGAATTGGGTTGGGAATTGTCTATTCCCGACAGCATTTTTCTGATCGGTTTTGAATCATGGCTGGTTTTGATATCACTGATTGCCATGTTTACATCGTAGTGCATTTCATGCAGTTTAAAGTCTGCTGAGAATTTTGTCATTTAAAAGAATTATTAACTTGGTGTGAACATCCTTGACCGGCTGAAGATATCTGACCTGAGATGGGCCGGAGAGCGAGACCCCTGGAAGCTGGTGGTCTGGCTGGATAATCATTGGATGAAGGGCTGAGGCTGTTTGAAGGGGGGTTCTCTGTTCCTGGGGATTGAGCTGGACATTAAATAGAATGGAAATGAAGGCCGGTTAATTTACTCTCATGGCTGAACATTCAGAGTGCCACTGAAGCAGTTTGAAATGCTGTAGGGATGGAAGTGAGGTGTGGGGTGAGATGGAGGTCTCTTAAATTCATTCTGCAGATTAGAGTGAAAGTCTTTAAAAGTCACTATTTATGGTGGTGAAAATATCTTACAGTCAGCATGTCTGATGTTAATGAGAACAAGTGGATAAGGAATGTGAGCATCCTTCATTAGCCCAGCATGGTTGTGTCTGACTGGGTGAAGGTTGTCAATATAGGATTTTATATATATTGGTTTTACTTGGTATCGTTTTGACAGTCAGTCAATTAGAACCTGTCAATCCACTCACAGCAACTATCAAGATTAAAGCACTGGGGCTTGTCAGATGGCAAGTCTCCAGCACAGCCCTAAATACTTTGCTGGGTGAGGTCTTGAGGACGCCCCCCCTCTCATAATGATACATCCTGAAATAAGGTTGGTCTCTGTGGGCAGTAGCCCCTTGGAGCCCGGTTCAGCACAAACAGAGCCAGAAATCCCTACTTTCAAGCTGTAATTATAACAAGAAACTTTTCCTAATGTATATCTTTATTAGGTCAAGTGTAAAAACAGAATGTAGCTCCATCCATTTTAGTGCTGTTTTCTGCACATGACTGATGCATAATTCATGCACATTCTATAATATTACATACAAACTCTTTTGTAAACTGAAACCTTTTAAATCACATGTGTTAAGTTGGTTTGGCAGGTTATTCCATCCTGCTCAACTTTTTCAATTGTGGTTCGGACTAAAGACATTCATTTCATACAGTTATCATAGTAATGTTTTTTGCACTTTATGGAAGTAATTAAAGATTCAAGATTTTTTCTGACCACCTATTTCCCACAATGATGATGGTTACCCACTTTCCTTCCAGTTTTTAAGGTTGCACTGAATGTGTTATGAAAAATGCTTAATTTTCTACTCTTTAGTAGGATCTGAAGTTTTGACAGTGGCACACGTATTAGATATTAATCACACAGATAAAATTACCCATCTGTATACAATGAAAAAGACAGTCAGTCAATCTAATACAATTGCACTGGAACCCTTGTTAAATAAATTCAGCTCTTCGATTGACAGCCCATTGTTCAACTGATGAACCACATTTTTATAATTTGTATACAGCCTACACTGTATTTTTGGATTTAGCGGGTAAGGAAGCAGCCCCATAATCGGAAGGTTGCCACTGACATTCGGATCCCAAATCGCCAAGGTGCCACTGAAGTGCCACTGGGCAAAAGCATCATCCCCACACACTGCTCCCCGGGCGCCTGTCATGGCTGCCCACTGCTCACTAAGGGTGATGGGTTAAAAGCAGAGGACACATTTCGTTGTGTGCACCATGTGTTGTGCTGCAGTGTTTCACAATCACTTTCATATACACTGCCTGTCCAAATATAAATCACCACCTGGATTTAACAAAGCAAAGGGTAAGAGCCTTCCTGTGGATAAATATTGTGTGGTAACTGCATGTCATGCATGTGTGCTGTTTGCTTTAGCATATTTTATAGGTATTAGTGTTTCTTTCATCAGATTGTTTGTTTTTTAAGTAAGATAAAAAATAAAATTAGAAGTTCAGGTTTTTTATTAGATTAAAAATATATATCTATTGTTTAAAAAAAAACAATTAATTACTTTATTTTAATCTGAGTGATTATCTTTTACAGCATAAAAATAACTTTACAAAAACAACATTTTAATTAAAACCCTTAAAAACCATTTAAATGACAAATAGCTTCACAGTAGCTTTAAAGCACAAAATAAATCTGATTTCCCCAGATTGTTGATGTAGTGGGAACCACTAGTTGATTTTAATAATAGATTAGTGTAAAGTGCTGGGAGATTAATAAATGGTTCAGGACTCTGGGTAGAATATCGATCCTGTATGATGCCGGCAGGATTATTTATGGACAGGGCTGAGCTCCTCTGAACATTTTTGGGCAGTACTGCATGTTCTCAATGATTAATGGGAAGTGAGAAGATCGATCGCAGCTCATCTTTTTCAGTGGTAGATGTGTAGAGGAGCAGCTGTCAGGGACATCTGAAGCATGGTGCCATCACTTCTACCAATCGCTGCACTGTACTGGGAGGAAAGCTGCATGTTCCTTTATGATGGTTCAAGACAAGATTTTATGAAGTGGACAAAGTCATGCTGAACACTTTCATCATTGAGGCAAGGAGCCAAACATCTGACCGCAAGATAACAAGGCCCAGATTTAGAGGATGGAATGGGTCTTGTCTTTTCATTGGGTGATGTGCTAAAGAAGACTTAATGAACACAACCCAGTGAAGTAATTCAAACTGTGCCTCCTCCTTGTCCTCAAATTGTGCTTCATATAGATATGTAAGAATTGCACTGGAAGAACTTGGGGAACTAAAATAATTTATGTGAGAAAAAACAAAACAAAAAGTTCCATGTCCTCATAATAACGCACCTTTCCAATTAATAGGTTCTTTAATTTTGTCATGCCATGCGGGTTGGAAGGGAAGGATTGGCCATCGCTCATTTAAAAGTAAATGTGGTATTTTAATGAACAAACAGAAAACAGCACAATTGCCAAAGCATACAGAACAATTGAACTGAAAACACACGTAGCACAAAGAACACCATCAATACAGGACCCGGGGGTGTGGGAGAAAGTACCATATCAAGGGTACGAATGGCAGCTGGGGCTGATTAGAACCTCGTGTGCATGTGATGTGCACCACCTGGCTAGTCCAGAACTATAGGCATCACAAATGTCTTCATCTGTCATTCAAAAGATAAACCTGGAAATATTTTTGTCTGTGTGAAATAATAAAAAAAATAATAAAGGGTCACTATTTAAATTTGTTAATAATCCCCTCCTACAAAAAAAGTCAGATTTTGCTCCTAGCTGGTTTATAGTCATCCTCAGATTTTATCCTCATCCTCATCGCCTTTTATGACCTTCATGACTGCTTTCACTAGTATCATCATCAAAAGTCACTTCATGAGATGCTTATAAACATAAGTGAATGATAAGAAAGCGTTCAGAAAAGTGTAAAATGTAAAAAAATTAAAAAGACTCATAAATGAGTAGGAGCGTCCTAACTTTTGACTGGTACTGTTTTAATATTTTTTTTCACCACTCCCCTTTCAGGTTCACAAACTCTCTCTTTCTGAAATAAGGCCAAGTATAAAATATTGGCAGTCTAGTGCACTGATCATTAAAAAACTGTAAAAATAAGTAAATGAAGAAGTCTGGTGTCATGTATAGGTGTTTTATGAGCCCATTAATGTCCCGGTGGAAGCGACCAGTTTGTTATTATTTTTTAATGTCCCAGTTAATGGCACCTTTTCTACCTCAGAGCTTCAAGTGATTCTTAATGATTCTGTTATGCGATTGGAGAGGAAGAACTCTGCAACATCTCTGAGCACATAACTCAGCACTTAGTATTGAGAAAAGAATGGTTCAGTTCTGCATTTCATCATACATTTCAAGACTTTTATTGTACAGATACCTGGACTATGAAATTATCTGGCAAGACCAGAAAAGATGCAAGTAAACATTATAAAAACACTACATACACAATACATGGGTTCAAGAGACATGGGGGCATCATAAATATAATAAATAGGGTGGAAGGGCTTAGGGCTTTACTTTGGTCAGTAAAAATTGGTGAAACTATTGGATAAATTGGTAATTGCACATTACCAGGATATTGTGCAGGGCCATAGTCAATAGCAGCAGTGAGATGAACATATGGAAGAAATCTGCACACACTGCCCATGTGTAGAAGCTATTCTTTAGTTTGGTTTTGCACCTGATTGATCTGAACCTTTTTCCAGAGGGCAATATGTTGAATAGGTGGTGGTTAGGATGGAGATGCTCTCTGGAGAGACATCCAGAGCTGGCAATGGATTCCAGGAAGGGGAGTGGGCAGCTGATCACACATAGTCACCTTTTATGGAAAGGGGAGGGGGATCATCTTTTGTCTTACGGAAGTCCATGACCACTTTCTTTTTTTTCCTGGTGATAAGGGTTAGGTGGTTGTAGTCACACCATTCTGTCAGACGTTGGACCTCATCTTTGTAGGCGGTGTCGTCATCTGCGAATTTGATGATGGTGTTTCAGGGATGCGTGGAGGTGCAGTCACTGGTGTAGATAGTGTATAGGAGAGGGCTCAGCACATTCATCCCTGTGGTGAGCCAGTTCGGAGTGACAGAATGAATGATCTTTGGTTACCAACCTTGACAGATTGTGGCCAGTCAGTAAAGACGTTTTTAATCCATGCACATGTAGCGGGGATGGGGAACTCCAAGTTAACCAACTTGGCTATAAGGATGTCTGGGATGATGGTATTAAAAGCTGAGCTAAAATCGATGAAGAGACTTACTGAAGTCCTAGGATTCTCTAGGTGAGGGCAGTGGAAATTGCATCCTCGGTGGACCTGTTTGCCTTATAGGCAGACTGATGGGGGTCAAAGCTGGGGGGGAGGCAGTTCTTTATGTGCTTTAGGGCCAGCTTCTCAAATGCACTTTGCAAACGCGAGTGTCAATGCAATGGGTTGTCACTGAGGCCACTGATGGTGGTGGACTTGGGGACTGGGACTATTGTTGCAGTTTTCAGGCAGTGAGGGTCACCTCATTTGTATGCAGAGTTACATGTCTTTAACAGCGCCTGAACCTTACTCGTCATCCAGGGTTTACGGTTGGGGTACACCCAGACCCGCTTTTCCGTGGTGACAGTGTCCATGCAGTGCGTGAAGTAACCCAACACTGCCGCTGTGTGAGTCTCTACGTCGTCATGTTTGAAGACACTCCACTCTGTGAGGGCAAAACAGTCCTGCAGCTGAGCCAGAGCTTCATAAGATAAGGTGTTAATAGTTCTGGTAATGTGCATTGTTTTTTTCCTCAGTAGTATGTATGCTGGGACAGCAAGCAGAGAGAGGTGATAAGACATACCCAGGTGGGGGAGGGGAACAGACCTGTAGGTGTAAACATGGTCCAATGTGTTGTTCCCTCTCGTGGACCATTTCACATGTTGAACAAATTTAGGCAGCACTGTTCTTAAGCATGCTTTGTTGAAGTCCCCTGTGATGATGTGTACTCCCTCTGGATATGTCTGTTGCTGTTCAGAAATTGAGTCATGCAGGTAGGCAAGAGCTGAGCAAACAATAGCATCCGGAGGTATGTAGACAGCAGTTATTAGCACTACAGGCATTCCTCTAGGCAAGTAGAGTGGTCTGCACACAACACACATTGCCTCTATATCTGGGGAGCAGACTGTTTTGGTGATCTTAGTGTTAGTGCACAAGTTGTTATGTGTGCAGATGCACAAACCTCCACATCTGCTTTTTCCAGCTGTAGCCTTTCTGTCGCAACGGTGCATTGTGCGGCCTGCTGGCTGCATCGAGGCGTCGGGAATTTCCTCTCGTAGCCACGTCTCCGCGACGACCAAGGCAGTTCAGTTGGTCGATTTTGTTGACGACCGACTGTGCGTTGGTCAGGAAGCTGCTGGGAAGCGGTGGTTTGAAAGGCTGCTTCTTTAGCCTGGCTAGCAGGCCTGACCGGCAGTCCCGCTTTGGTCTACGTTCTTTCTGCCGCCTGCGTCGCTTGGCCGGTGATCTTGCTATCTCCGGGGGGATGTTGTTGAACCTCTGAAAATCACTGGTAACAGGGATCTGACTGTTATATCCGATGTTGTAGAATTCCAGATGGCTATAGTTTAGTGTGACTTTGCAGTAGTTTGTAAAATAACACACTAACAAAGCAAAAAACACACACAAGAGCACCGAAGTGGGGAGCCTGGAGCCGCTGCGTCTGTGCGCGCCACCAACTTCTGCACAATCATTCAGAATAATGATCATAATTAACATTAAACTCTCCCCACCTTTGAGGAAATGAGGTTATATATATTTTTTTGTTTCGTTGTCAGATAAAACTGAATGAAAGATTTTTCCTTATCACAAGATTGCCTTTGAAATACAGGAAATGATATCTTGAACCATGGATGATATCTGTTTCTGGATTCTGTGTTTTACAGAGGATTGTGAGCAACAGAAAAGAAAAACATAAAAGCCCAGACATTATTTGATGAGGTTCTGTCTGAAGCTGTAAGTGTATAAAACGTTTTTCGTATTTAAGTAAGTGCGCAAGTTTTTGATGATGTGTTTGCTGTGAAGGAGTTAGACTCACAGATTTTGTGTCAGATTGTCTGAATTGAGATTATGGGCCACTGGTACACAGTAGTACCCCTCTGAGTTACTGTTTGGCTCATATGGTTTCGTGTAAAGTATGATTTGTGCTGGATGCAGGACACAGTGAAGGAGAGCAACCTTTCCCCCCCAAGCCGTTCGGCTCTTCAGTTTACAGACTTCTCCTCTGTGTGGTAAACGTTAATGATTTCTAAGCGTGAGAAAAATGCCATGTGTGGCGTGTGAACTTATTGAAATGCATGTGTCTCACGCTCACAGACTTGAGACTGGGCACGTGGCATTCTGTTTTAGATCCTGATAGTCTGATGAAATGTCAATGAGAGATAAGGATCTTTTGACTACTTCAATTAAAACAAGCCTTTGTTTTAATTGGAAAAATGGTCGATTAGGCACGGTGCTAGACATGCTTGTTTTCTCTTTATTCATTTCTCTGTGAAATCATGATAAGCCACACTAACAAATGCATGGTTCATAGACAAACATAATTTCTAAAGATTCTGACTTTTCTGTTCAGGATGTATTTATAGTATCTGTTTTTTTTATGTGCATGGGCTCCTCATATCTGGCATAAATTATAAATTAAAAAAAAGTTTCATTCAGTTCTGCAGCACCATGGCTTTGATGCTTTGCAAAGCAGACGTAGAAGATATTGCAACGATGCAGTGTGGAACATGATCGATTACATCATAATGACGTTGCTTGGTGATTTTCTGGCTGCGATATAAAAATTCTTGTTAAAAAGCACTGCTGGTAGTGACAGGGCCACTCAGGGTAGGAATGTCATGCTGAGCATCACTCAGTGGCCTTGTTCCCAGTCCGCTGTCAACATTGAAATTTGTTTCACTTTGACTGCTGCTGTTTTCACACGACCAATAGAATCCAAGTGGGCAAGTGTTCTTTCTGCTACTTTGAAACACACACACACGAAGCGGGAATGGAGGAAAAGCTAATCCTAACTGTCTCATTATTGTCTCACCAGAAGTTTAGAAAGCCACTGCACTGCCACGTTTGGTCTGAAAGCGGCTTTACATTTTCCCCAATGAGCAGGAGAACAGTCTGTGTTCAATCCACACTCACCTGACTCCACAGACATCTGAACCAGGTGTTTTTCTGGCATTAAGGTGGTAATGGGTTTGATTCATGTAGTGGAGTAAACCCTGGTGAAGCATGCAGAGAAAGGTGTGCATTTAAAGGAGCACCACCATTATATACGACTATTACAAATTGAGTGCAGAATAATGACTTACAAAGTGAGTGCTTCACAATGGAATCCATCCATTCACCTTTTCTGTGCCTCACAAAGAACCATGAAAGAACCAAAGATCTGGACTCATCAGACCAAAGCACAGATTTCCACTGGTCTTATGTCCATTCCTTGTGTTTCTTGGCCCAAACAAATCTCTTCTGGTTTTTGCCTCTCCTTAGCAGTGGTTTCCTGGCAGCTATTTGACCATGAAGGCCTGATTCGCACAGTCTCCTCTTAACAGTTGTTCTAGAGATGGGTCTGCTGCTTGAACTCTGTGTGGCATTTATCTTGTCTCTGATCGGAGCTGCTGATAACTTGCGATTTCTGAGGCTGGAGATTCATAGGAACTTGTCTTCAGAAGCAGAGGTCACTCTTGATCTTCCTTTCCTGGGTCGGTCCTCATGTGTGGCAGTTTCGTTGTAGCGACTCCACTTGGGGACACAATTAAAGTTTTTACAATTTTCTGGACTGACTGACCTTCAAGTAATGATGGCCACTCGTTTTTCTTTAGTAAGCTGATTGGTTCTTGCCATAATAGACAGGTGTCCAATAGGGCTGTCGGCTGTGTCGTAAACTGACCTCTGCACAGCACAACAGATTGTCCCAACCACATTGATAAAGCAAGAAATTACACTAATTAACCCTGAAGCTCATCGAGAGAATTCCAAGAGTGTGCAAAGCAGTAATCAGAGCAAAGGGTGGCTATTTTGAAGAAATTAGAATATAAAACATGTTTTCAGTTATTACACCTTTTTTTTGTTAAGTACATAACTCCACGTGTTCATTCATAGTTTTGATACCTTTAGTGAGAATCTACCAATGTAAATGGTCATGAGAATAAAGAAAACACATTGAATGAGAAGGTGTGTCCAAACTTTTGGCCTGTACGACACACAGTAAAATGCTTTCTGAAATGCCCGACCTTAAAGTAGTATAAGAACAGTGTGTGTGTGTGTGTGTGTGTGTGTGTGTGTGTGTGTGTGTGTGTGTGTGTGTGTGTGTATCGATATACTGTTGTTATACAGCTTTTGAGAAACAGCATGTCTGTAAGGATAAAGTGCAGGTGCATTACCAACAAGACATACATGAATTTATTATAAACATATAGCATATTTATGCTTATATGCACTGTATGAGTGTGTGGGCATGGTAAGCAGCTCTCCCTCTGCCCTTGTGCTACTCCCTGCAGTGTGGGTAATTGCAGTGAGCATGCAGAGATGAGACAGGCTAATTTTTTAAAGTGATAGGCTCCACTTAGCATTCCCCCACCCCCACCTCCATCCAGAGGCACTGTGCAGGTCATTTAGACTCCAATTAGCATTATAGTTTTTAGGAAACTTTAGGAAACTATTCTGAATCAGGCGCTCAGTGGAGTCCTAGTTTCATCTTCATGCAATGTATAAAAGGGCAGGATGTAGGAAGGAACAGGGAATTTCATGAAAAATAGCTCATGAGGGGACATTTAAATGAAGTTGGTACAGGTGCAAACCTGTAATTTTGGTCTTGTTTGTTTACACCCTCAGCCTGTCTGCCCCATTCACCCTCACTGTTCTTCTCACTCAGCTTCTAATTTTCAGAGATCACTTGCACCTATCTGTCCTGAACAGCCCCCTTTAATACCCCATATACCCCTGTATATAAGTACTGTCTTTCTGATTGTATCAGAGCAGATTCTACTGTAATCCTGAACCTGTTGTCATCTGCAAAAATTGGTACCAAGTACCTACCGGCCACAAGGGTTACAGCTAAAAAATAATCTGACTGATTTTTTTTTTTTAAACCTAATGTTCCATATTGCGTGCTCAAAAGGTAGGTGTGGTTAACGCCATTACTGTGCACCACCTGTACAGTTCCAACACATAATACTTTTTACAACTATACCTCATTATTTTAGTTAATATGGAATATTTCAATTTTTTAATTTAAACTATCACACATGGTTAAAATGCATGCAGCACAGAACCAGGTTCAAACTGTGATATTTCTACACTACTAACAACAAGCAACATTCACCGTCAAAACACATCTGGCAGACGTACAGCATGCAACATTTTTCTTCAGCATTCCGCCTTCCCAACTTATCGCTGCTATAAATCAACCTCTCCTCCATCTTGGATTGAGTTCTGCTTTGATGCTATGTTTTAATTAGTTACGTATTGTGACAGTTTACCACTCAGCTGGCTTCCTTGCTCGTTGCTTTGTGTCTGGACCAAAGCTCCCTGAACGGCATCCGCCATGCAGAGCACTGATACCGGTCAAGCTAAACTCGGGGAAACCCAGACTGCCTATGTCACGACTACGGACTTACGGGGGAAGGAAGCGCAGAGGTCTGACATGCTGGGAAGGGGTTTTTATTATTAAATACACAATAAATACAAATAAACTCAAATTACAAACTCAAATTGCACACTGTTCACGAAAATGCCGGAGACCTGGAAGGGACGGAAATATCCGGCATTTATGCGCCGTCAGGATTGGCCACTGGTGTTGAGCACAGCTGCCGTCAATCCTGACAGCCTACCAGACCCAACATGCAGATTCAGTGCTTCCCTCGGCATGTTCCCTGCTTAAAACTGGATCCTGACACCTTTACTGCTCTTTCTTTATGGCTCTTTCTTCTTTCTTTAAACATTGTAAAAACTGTAACTCATTTGCACACCTTCACCCTACCAGTTACACATATTTTATGTTAAAGACGTAAAAGTGTAATACTTGGTTATGTTTGCAATATTTGCATATTGGTTCACTATTTACTTGCAACATTTGCAATACTGTGGTCTGTAGCAGTTGCAGAAAGCATTTCACTGCACATCATACCGTGTATGACTGTGTATGTGACAAATAAAATTTGAATTTGAAATTTGAATTTGACCTCAGTCAGTGATCAAGAATGGACACGCTGTACCAGTACTCCACAAGAGTTCTTTTTCCCCGCTCACAATGTGGAACCCAACACAAAGGCCACCGCACACAGGGAGTCACTCTGCTCCAATGCTATCTGAGAGGTAGCATTGCTTACCACTGTGGAATACGGTGGCAGAATACTCTTTTATATAAACAAACAATTTTTGGTGTACTGCTGTGTCAGTGTATCTTCAGCACTGATTGTCTGACCTGGATAATTTTTCAGAGCAGTGTGTGGGGACAGTACCTTGCTCAGTGGCACCTTAGAGGCATCTTGACGGTTCTGGATTTGAACCCACAACCTTCCGATAATCATTCCGCTAATAATGGCATCTGTAATAATGACGTCCTATGAGCGCCCTTCCACCACCTTAAATCCATTGCTAACTCCCTTATGGGCCCCTTTGCAATTTATGTACAGAGCTAACAGATCTGCAGATGATGCACAGCCCTTCATTTCATCTTCCAGCACCTTGACCGATGCTAGAATCCTGTTTGTGGATTTCAGTTCCGCCTTCAATGGCATCGGCCTTGCCTTTCTGAGAGAAGGTCTTCAAACTGAGCAGCTTGCACCCCAGGGAAAAAAGTTATTTATACTGGTAAATCAAATGAATTTTTGCGATACCCTTTCTAATGTGTAGCCATATAAAGTGCCGCCTGTTTTTTTCTTTTTACTTTTCTGAGCCCCAAATGGCCAAAGCAGCGTGTTTTGTTTTGAATAGCATTACTACTGATGTCGGTTCTTCTTCTTCTGCTTCCAATGTGTTCATATTATTCGTGTAGTGTGATGTGTTAAAGTGAAAGTGAAGTGATTGTAATACACTGCAGCACAGCAGACAGTGACAGAATTAAATTTTAATCCATCACCCTGAGCAGTGGGCAGCCATGACAGGCGCCCGGGGAGCAGTGTGTGAAGACGGTGCTTTGCTCCTCAGTGGCAACCTTCTGATATCACGGAGCCGCTACCTTAACCGCTAGGCCACCACTGCCCATATGTTCATCACACTACACCGATGTGTTCATGTGTTCATCACCAATGTGTTCATTGCTTGTGTAGTATGAGCATTTAGGTTGCATACAGAACCGTTGAGTGTGCGCACATAAATCGTGAGCTTTTTTTTCTGCATGCGTTCAGTTTGAGCTTGGTGTTTACCCAACGTCAGAAAACGACCAGGAAAATCACAGTGTATACCCATCTTAAGTCTAAATATTCGTAGCCAGTAAACAGTTCAAACTGTACAAAAGTCCAGCAGGATTTTTTTATGAATATTTATTTTACCACATAATCCTGCAGATGATGTGTTGTGTGTAGCGGGACTGTCAGTCACGAGGTCAGCACCATCAAGCCACGGGGTGCGACATGTTCTGTATCTGAAAGTTAAGAGGGAAGGGTTTTTTCTGTGGATGAATTGCATGTACCATTTCAAAGGGGCCCGTCCAGCATGGAGCCAGTTTGTCCCTTGGCGAGACATCCAGTAAGACCAATTATCCAGGTTTGTATGGGGTGTCACAGTACAAGCTCTGTTTTTTCTTGAGCTGTGTCCCTAAAAAAAGTGGTAGCTAATTCAAATACGTGTTCAAGCTTGGAACATAACAAAGCTGCATAAGCTGCTGGGGTGGCAGCTGAGGCTGGTGTGTGTGAATAGAATAGACTTCTAAAGAAGGTCAAGAGGCAAGTGCGCTTTTCTACCATAGGCCCTGAAGAAGAGGGAGTAACTAGCACTGGCAGGAACAGTGGTGTTGTAGGCCACGTCCACCTGAGGGAGGTGTACAGCCCAGGTTGTGTACTGAAAGACATGCTTTGTCCAGTTGTATCCTTCGACCACTCTGTCATATTGAGTATGATATGGGGAGGTGCAAAGTTTGCAGATTGAAAGCAAGTTGCACAGATGTTTAATGAGGTCTGACTGGCAACCCTGGTCCAAGTGTAGTGCTTCAAAAACACCATGCTGAGTGAAGAACATCTCAAAAGGGCATTTTGCTGAAGAAATGGCAGTTCAGTCTTTCAGTGGGTATAAATTGAAAAATTTTGTTTACAGGTCCATAAGGACCAGGACGTATCTATTGCCTGTTGTGGACAGAGGCAGCTCGGTGATATCAACGGCAACCAACTGAAATGGTCGATCTGGGGAGATGGATACCTATGGGGCCTGAGGACAAGGTACACGGAATTTTATGATGGGCAAGAATGGCAACATGCACAATGTCTACAGATGTCTGTGGGCATATATAGCCAATAGAAAAGGCATGTAGCACATTCTAATGTCTTAGCTCGTCCATAGTGGCCAGACGAGTGTAGCCCTGATGGAATGACTGCTCTATCATCGAGAGGAATGGCAATGGTCCATCCTTCACACTCATTTAAACTGGGACCACAGCTTTCTGAGAAATGGTGAAAAATGACAGTCTCCAAATCGGATATACAGTATTCTCAACACATTTGAGAGCCATAGTTAGTTCTGGGTCTGCTTTTTTACTCTCTGCAATGATCAGGCCGATCAGGCCAAAGCACAGACATCCAAACTCATCTATATATGTTAAATGTTCATGGGCAAACCTCAGTCGGACTCTGATGTACCGCTTTTTGAGTAAAGGTGTTCTTCTGGGACAACGGATCTGATATTGTCCTCTCCAGAGTTCTCAAAATCTTGCACTTACATCCACAGCCATGGCCAGGATTGTTTCTTACAGAATTGGCAATTACTTAAATTATGCAACATACAGCAGTTCTAGACACCGAGAATCCCTTGGTAATGGCAGTGTAACCTTCTCCCTTAGCATTAGCCTCTACTATCTTCTTTCTGAGCTTCAGACTTAGAACTCCTTTGTCTTTGGCATGTAGAGTAACAGTAATCATGTGTTTAGTTTTGTTCTTTGGAGTCTTTTTATGCTAATAAAATGTTGTTAGGAACTCGATTTACTGCACAGGTGTAGTTTCAAAGCTGGTTAATTCATGTTTGTGTTCCCTTTAAAAATAAAGGGAACACAAAAATAAGACATCCTCAGTCTGAATGCATGCCCTGACAGTACTGAGCAGTGAGATCGAATGTGTTGAGTATATGAGCTCCGTACACGCAGTCCAAAGTGTCTATTCTGGACAGCGAGCCTTTAACAGCAAAATAATTAAGGTGATGATAATCAACAAAGTTCCAAAAGCTTAGCATCTTCGTGCTCTAAAATAGCTTGATGTGCAGGTGAAGTATGGCAAAGAGGACGTTCGATCCCCCTTCCCCCAATGGCCTGAGGTGCCATAATGGGAGAGCCTTGTGGGTGGCTGGATGACCATTGTCTTCCTGTATCAGTTCAGACAAGGCAGAGGCATCAAAGGACAATCTGATTGGCCTGTGGCAACCTTTTGGGGAGTTTTCTCTTGTGAGAACTCTTCCTGCTCCATCTGGGACTCAGGGGTTCCCCCCAGCTTCTGGGCCTTTCTCTCCACCCCTGTATCTTCTGGGCCAGGCTGCCTCTCTGAAGCCTGGTCCCCGGATTTTCTCTCTCTTCCTCAATCCCTCTCTCTTTTCTTTTGTTTTGGATTTTTCCGTAACATTGGCACCGTTTTTACATAAAATATTTACATGTAACTGCAATACTTATCTACCTGTGTTAATAAATTTTAAACTGTTCATTCTTGTATTCTCTATTATTCCATCTGTGACATCAATGAGTTTTTAATACAGTGTGTCCTTTTTTACAGTTTAAAAATATCAGGAAGGTACAATTCACTGGCTTTTATTTTACTGAGGACCTAAGGGTCTACAGGTGAAAAGGCTAAAATGCGTTTTACACTTTTTCATGGTTAAGTTTTCAATAGAACCACCTCAGTCTCACCACTGCATCACATTAATACAAACAATAAACTAATAATTTCCTTATTACATAAAGACAGGATGGGAGATTATAGATCCATGATCACCAGGGTGCCAAAAGGTCAGCAAATGGCCTGAGGTGCCATGACTGGAAAGACTTGTGGTGGCTGGACAGGGCAGAAACATCAAACAATCAGATTTGGTCTGTGACAACCTTTTTGGTAGTCACATGTCCAGTATAAAGGAGGAGTTCAGACCTCATTTGGGGGGCTCCGTCCTCCTCTGCAGCTGGGGCTCCTCTTCAGGCTTCTGGGCTCCTCTCTTCCTCTGCTCTCTCTCTTTCTCTTTTGCATTAATTTGTGTTTTTCTGTAACATTGGTACAATTTTAAATACAAAATTTACATGTAATTGTACATGTCATTTCTATTGTGCTATGATTGTCCAGGTAATATCAGATGAGTTTAAACACATTGCGATTGATTAATGGAGTCAGATTAACAAAGTCAACACAATCTCTGATGTCTGCCATTCGCCGCTGAGCTGGATTTCTTTCCTGTGATTGTTTTTTTACAACATGCAACACATTTACAGGAGATAAACTGTAAAAATATAGTTTTATATATTTTTAAAATATATTTCAATGATTTGGGTCCATTTTAGTTTTCTTTTTATAGTTATTTTTTTTTACATATTATTTATATAACTATTCAAAATTCAAAATTGTTAAGCGCATAGCGAAGCTACAGTTTCTGAAGAAGCCAGGAAGTAATGCAATTTCAACAGGATTTCTATTTCATCTTTACTAGACTCTGTATGCATAACTAAGGAGATACGTTGACAGTGTGAATACCTGAGACATTAGCAGCTATAGGATTCTGATTGGTCTGTTGGCGGGAATGCCAGGTCTGGGTACAGAAGAGGTCTGACATTTGTCTGATGTTGTTAGGATGGCAGCAAATGAAAACAATCGGATACATTTGTGGGCCATTGATGGTGAGAATGACGCAAAGTCTGAGTGATGCATTGTGGAGATGCGACACGATGCATCTTAATGAATTTTGATGTGGTATCTGTCAGATTGTACTCCTGTCTGTAGCAATGCATGGGTTGTTGATGTAATCCAGTGGGATGTTACTGTTTTTTTAGTAAAAGCTTAATCGAACCCCAGCATTTACTGGACAGATGTTGTACTCAGTTATGCTGTATGACTAGTCATTTAAAGCATCTTTGATTTGGCATCATATCTCCAAGGACACATCTGATGGGCTGAGATGATGGACAAAGCTGAGCTACTGACTAGCATGCACTGTGCAAATTAAATCTGGCCACCATCAATGGCAAATTAACAATCAATTAAGTAAGCATGTGGTTAATTACACAATCAGGGACATGGCTGGAGTGGGTAGCAGGTAAATCACTACACAAATTCATAGATTATATCTTTAGATCTTATGCTAGCCATTAAATCAAAAGACACTTAAAAGATTAAAAACTATTTTAAAGTATGTTTTTTGAACTAAGAACTACAGTTTAGCCTTCTGTCACATCTAAAGACAAGCCATAGAGATTTTAGTCACAGCATAGTCTCCAGCTATGATTAATGAGTGGGGTGTGTCTCACTATTTACTAAAGTATTTCCCATTTCCTGTTACATGTTCACAATCAAGCACTTCCTTTTGTTGTGTAAAGCTCATCCATTGGTTGTTGTTGACTATGCAAGTCAGTATTTGCATGATATTGTCATAATGGCAAGATTAGAAAAGGATGGCTCTCTCCCGGCTCTGCCCCCACTCCCCTCACTCCCCTCTTCTGATCCACAAACTTTCTGAACTCTAACACACACACACACACACACACACACACACAAACTGACCGTGCACCAGTCACTCTGTGCAGCATTGGTCTGCCAACTACCTCACTTTGTCACTTTTACACTTACTAGCTCTGTTGCACTACATGGTTTGCACTCCCCACCATGTGCCCATATTTGTGTATTGTGTTAAAATGTTATTTATACCTTTGTATTTAATGTTACTGTTTGTATTTAATGTTACTTACCATTGGTCTGAGAGTAACGAAATTTCAATTCTCTGCATGTCCTGTACATGTGGCAGAATTGACAATAAAGCTGACTTTGACTTGACTCAGATTAACATTTTACAATAAACGATTGACATGACCCACACAACTCTCACAATTTTAGTATGCATTAGAGAAATTTGTCCCAAATCTGAAATTGTTTGAAAATAATTTGGTTTAAGGCTAGCATTAACTGAGTGAACATATTCATGAGACATATTAATATAGAAAAGTTCAGTGCAGTTTGATGTGATTTATAAAAAATATTAGTACAGTTTAGCATAAACTGTGGATTTTTGTGTTATATTGATGTAGATTATGTTGGGTTTAAAATACCTTTACTGTATGTTACAGTTGCTATCTAAGGTAATACTGCATTGCTGTATGTTTTAGCTTAAAGCATGTACTGTATATAATCTATTATTATACACTACAGTGTACAGAGCCTTGGAGGGGTCATGTTATTGAATTTTTTTATTGCATTACTCGCAATACCATTTAAAAAATTTTAAATTATTATTATAGAAAACTATAAAATCCACAAAAACAGTGGCTGAATCCTAAATGGCTCAGACTCAGTTCAAATTAGAGTGCACTGAAAATGCAGAAGAAGCATCACCTCTCATTCAAACTAATGACTCTAAACAGGCAGTATACAGCATTGTGTGATTTAACATCTATTCACTAATATCACCAGTTAACAAAATAATACATTGTTTTAAAAAGATAATACAAAAATGACCACTTCTATCATTTATCATTTATCTTCTATCATGTATCCTGATGCCATTCTCTTTGCAGGTAGCCATTTGCTTTTATCTGCCTGCGCGAAGGCTTCATAACCAAATGCAATAACAAATAGCATATTGCATGTATTATCAGGGAGAGAAATTCAGTCTGCTTGCATGTTTGCACATTGGAAAAATGTATGAAAATAACCGCTAGCAGTGATGAACAGGTGTGGTAGTAGCGAACATAGGGTGGTAGTAGCCTAGTGGGTAACGCACTCGCCCAGGTTCAAATCCCACTTACTACCGTTGTGTCCCTGAGCAAGACACTTAACCCTAAGTTGCTCCAGGGGTGACTGTCCCTGTAACTACTGATTGTAAGTCGCTCTGGATAAATGTGTCTGATAAATGCTGTAAATGGTCCAACACCCTGTGAAGTTATTATACAACAATGGATGTGTGCAGAATGAGTTTACCACATGCAGAATTCATTGAAACAGTCACCGTCTGATACCTCTGCTCCTGTCAGAGACAAGCCCCCCCAGCTGCACAGCACACTCAGTTGGAGTCTGGAGGAGTAATATGAAACTTCACATAGAGACTCAGGCATGCCCCCTCCACTCTGTCTCATTCAGACGGAAAACAGCCTGACTTAGTAACAGGTGAATTCAACACCACCACATGGCAACACAATCAAAGATAATAAAAAAAAAATTTGATGTGAAATATTGAGCTTGTTGTTTTGATGCTTAGCAATTTTGGTGTAAATGAGCTGAGCATGAAAGTGGGATGTGAGAAAACACAAATAATGTTAAAAATATTGTAGCGTGGGGTGTGAATGGGGAGTAGAGAGAGTCAGAGTGTTCATCAGTCAAGCTTGTTTAATTAACAAAGGAGTTTTTACATGCCTCACACACAGAGAGATTGAACTTACTGAGATGTGAGAAAACACATATAATGTAAAAAAATATATATATTTTTAGCTAATGGATTTGAATGACGTGCTTTGAGGAACCACCTGAAAAAATAGGCAACTTTGTAAGAAAGAAACTTTGCCCAGTTACACACTGCAAGATGATGCTTACCATATCAACACAACAACATTAGTAAAAAAAAATACCTAAATACAGACTACCTGTTCTGTCTCTCTGCCTCTAAAGCATTTTCAGTGTGGTGTTTATTCCCACACTCTATTCACAGACTGGGACAGACAGAACCCCTCGACTCCACTGCTTATGCTGTCACTTATGCTGAGTGAGACAACCCTGACTCAGTAACATGTGGATTTAATGGCTCTCCACAACTATAATATGCAAGATATAAAATATAACTTCAGACATGGAATAACCTATTCAGCGCATCAAAACTTCCATATAAACACTTCATAAGTGCTCACAACAATTCACTGATTGGTGACAGGATGCTTCAGCTCCTCGCTGGGGGGCAGGAGGGGCAATAGAAGGACAGAGGAGAACAGGGAGAATCAGGAACAATTACTCTAACTAACACAGACTTTAAAAAATAAATATTACCTTTCACATGAGGCGCCACACCTGTTTAACGTGATAGGAATGGGAAGACATTGACCGGTTATTCCCGTTCTATTTAATCAGCGTTGACGCGGAATCCGTGCTTAGTCATTGAGTTCTGACCACAAACTGACTCAGCTCTTCGATCCTCAACTTAACTCAAAGTAAGCTCAATCCTTCTCTCCCCTTTTTTAATGTGTTTACTGTCAGCCGCAGCAGGTAAAACTGATAAGGAGATTTTACTGTGTAAGATTTTTGGGAAATTGTTTCAACATAGTGTGACTGGTGAAATGTATAAACCTTATCAAAAGTAAGTATTTGATTCAATGCCTAGTTTTTCTTTTTTATAAAGAATGTACAGATCTGTATTTTCATTCAGGTTACCTCAACTGTGAGAAACTGTGGTAACGGTGTTTGGCAAGCCAAACAGGAAATAAATAATATATATATATATATATAATGACAGGGAACTGAATATATGGAATGAAAGTCTGAATATATGGAATGAATTCTGAATATATGAAATGAAAGTCTGAATATGTGGAATGAAAGTCTGAATATGTGGAATGAAAGTCTGAATATGTGGAATGAAAGTCTGAATATATGGAATTAAGTCTGAATATATGGAATTAAGTCTGAATATATGGAATTAAGTCTGACATCATGCAGTAACACTGCTAATAATTCTACCAACATTCAGCGTAGAACTACTGATGAAGAGATTTATTCAATGATTCACCGTGGAAGACCTAATGCAGCGACAGCTGCTGCTCATTCGTCAAGCATCCACACTAACCGGAACAGGCCTTCCACATCAGACTAGCTTCCCACCGCCATTTCTCCATCCATCAATACGACACGGCAAAGGGAAATGGAGATAATTAAACAGGGAGGAATTACAGGGCAAACTAACAAGCAACACCCGGAAAGTGTCGGCAGTACAAATTAACTGTGCAATATATATTTTTTAATATTTCAAAACCGACATACCAGCGCTGCCTGATCACAGCGTGCCATGGAATGTTTAGATTCAGGCTGCACACAAAGTTTATTTTATACTCGTCACTGCCCGTGTAAGTTCTCTCCGGTGCGGTTTTGATGCCCAGTAAATTAAACACACTCTAAACCGCACTGTAATTTGTATAAAATAGTCCCTGTCGCTGATTCTGCTCTATGGGGAGTTGAGTTTATTATGGTGTGGCTGGTGAAGCTCCGCTGGTACAGATTATACATGGTCGGGCATCAAAACAGACAGTGACGAGTATAAAACAGAATAGAATAGAACATTCCATGGCACGCTGGGATCAGGCAGCACTGGTTTATCAGATTTGAAATGCTTAAAAAAAAAAAAAAAAAAAAAAAAAAAAAAAAGTCACATATTGATAAAGTCACAGTTAATTTGTTCTGCTGATACTTGTTCCACATCTCTTTCCGGGGGTCGCTCGTTAGTTTGCCCTGTAATTCCTCCCTGTTTACTTACCTCCGTTTCTGTATTGATAGACGGAGGTTTTATGTAGGAATTGGGGTTGGGAAGCTCAGTCTCTTAGTCGTGGTGAGGCACAATTCACCTGTTTGGTGTTCTCAAAAAGCACAAAATGGCGCCAATGGCTTGGTGACGTCAGACTTCATTCCATATAGTCAGACTTCATACTGAAGTTTCACCATGCTGGACATGGTGATGAAGCAGGACGCATTCGCACGATTTCACACGACAGGGATTTAATACAAACTACATATGAGACAAAGGAACATGAACACGCACAATGACTCGACCGCGACCGGCCGCAGGCATCGTCACCCCGGTCAGTCTCCGGTACGCCCCGCTGGACTGTTCGCCGCCTCCCTCGTCTCGGTTAACGCCGGGAGCACCTGAACTGCGCGACCGTTCTCCTCGACCCCACGGTAGCTTTCGTAGGCCATCGAGGTCCGGTCGCACGAATTCGTCGGTACTCCCCGCCTCCGGAATCGCCAGGGGGAACATGGACCGCGTGACAGATCCTCTCGACCCCACGGTAGCTTTCGTAGGCCGCCGAGAGTCTATCACGCTTGGGGAACTGATAAAACATGACGTGGATCATGGCGGGGAACTGGCGATTACCGGAGGTGCGTCGGGGGACGTCCATGGAACCTTGGACATGGAACTGTGGAGCAGACGTCCTCCCGACCGACCCTGGCTCCCTGGATCTCAGCGGGGTGTAGATCGGCTACGTCCACATGGTCGGATCATTCTGTCACGGTTGGGCTGGACATGACGATGAAGGAGGACACATTTGCACGACATGTGTCCTTAGGGGATATGACGATGAAGGAGGATGCATTCGCACGACAGGGGATTAATACAGACTGTACACGAGACAAGGGAACATGAACACGCACAATGACTCAACGGCGAACAGGATCGTTTTATACAATTATATAAATATACACCAGGTGAACACGATCAGGGAACATTACACAGGACGAACATGAAACTCCGGTCCGGACTCCGGATCCAGATTCAACCCCTGCAGGTCCGGATCATGACACATGTATTCTTTTCCCTGACATTATATCATTTTTTTTCCTCTCTCTCTCTCTGTCATTTATTATATATATATATAAATAAATGACTAGCTAAACTCTGGAAGTATGAATGAAAGTCTTATTTCATGTATGCCCAGTTTCATTCCATTAATTCCATTCCATTCTGTGTGAAAGAGTATTTCAAGACACTGTACACTGTGTATACTGTTGTATTGACAATAAAGCTCTCTTCTTGAAGCTTAAATCTAATTTCATAAAACATTGTTTATGAGTTATGACTCACAAGTCACAACATTCAAGTCCCAGTAAAGTCTCAAGTCATTGAGGTTAGTCTAAAGTCAAGTCACAAGACAATGTTTGTGTGACTTTGATCCTCAAACTCGAGTCCCCATCTCTGGAAGGAAGTCGTGTGAAGATGAGTAGTGCTTGCCATGTTTTGCTGACATTTAAGTGAGCTTGAGACAAATGGAGCTTCGACACATGTTTCTATCACATAGAACATTTGTACTTCTGCCTAGGCTAGAACCAAGGGATAGCTGTAGTTTTACTGAAGAGAAAACCGCAAATTGACAAATTGCTGGTTAAGGGTGGGATGCAATGTGCTGGTTATAAACTGAAAAGTGAAAAAAAAGCTGCCGTTGCCTCTTCCCTCCATTTTTTGAAGCCATACAAATTGGCAGCAGGTGCTTTTGACAGGCATGATTGAGTCACACAAAAGACAGTGAAATATCAAACAAATTGGTGGATCTTGGGGGCTTTGCTGTGATTGGGACCATGGCCGATCCTGGGATATAATCTCAGACTGATATGAATGAATAGTGACAGAAAAAATACCCAGACTAAAAAATATGTAGCAACAGCACTTGTACTGTTCAGCATTCAATAAAGGTTTGAAAAATTTGCGTGGAACCTGTCCTCTACCTTGTATAAAATGTGACCCATTCATGCTTGTTACCATCTTATTTCATGACCTCAGTAAAGTTATTATTCTGCATTCAACAGACTTACACACACATTATTAAATCATTCCCAGTATGTTCATCTGGAACTTTTATTATGAAATGTCACATAGTCAAAAGGTGTTTTGCACTTTAAATCAGAAGAGCAGTTGTAAAAATAGTGGAGATATGTAGGATTTTGTGTAATGAGTAAGAGAAAATACAGCGAAGATCTGTGTATGTCGAATACAGGACCCACTGCACCACACTTTTTCAAAACCTGCTCCCCTGTGCTATCTGTGCTCTTATCCATTTTCCAAAAAGAATGCATCATGCAGCAAGTAGGCATGGTCGACTGTCAACCAAATTTATATCATATAACGTTTATACCATTTATATGGTAAAGAGTACTAATACAGTAGACAGTACTACTACAATACTGATATTTGGACAGTACTACTACCAAGCAGTCAGTTCTTGTTTTTACATTAGTGAACACTCCCCATGTAGCACTGAGAAAAAAACAGTCCTCAAACACAATGTGACTGAAATGATGCAATATTGATTTATAAAGTGTGTGTGAATCAGGGTCGAGGAACATATGACTCTAGAGTTACAGGAGAGTTACCCTCTTCATGATTCTATCAAGGGAACTGAGGGCCATGGCCTTTAAATGTTCGGTGCCTCAGGGAAGATCCTGTTGCCTCGTTGCTCTTCAGAGACGCCTTCAAAGGACAGCGCTGACATCAAGGATGAAGGGACGCTGTTAGTTCAGGAGCAATTTGTGATAATAGATCAGTCTGATACACCATGTCTGCTCTGAACATGTTTTCTGTATTCTATTCATATTTTCACATAACACAAAAGTAACAAGCAACAAGCCCATTTTAATAGTTTAGTATGAAATGTCACTTAATTCAGCTTTTGTAGGAATGATCACATGAACAATGGAGCTGATTTACAGCCTCATGCAGACAGGCCAGCAGTCTGAAGTCTTGCTGTTCAGAAAATGGAAGGCTGTCTAGTTTCCTTGTGTCCTGCTGAATGCTGCCACATTTCAATCAAATCTCCTTTTTAGATAAGTTGTGCTTCCTGCTCTGTAACCTTTTAATTAAATGGAAGCACAGCGTGTGACACGGAGGACGGCTGAGCCGTGCAGAGCTCCTTCAGAGCATCCATGGACAGAATACACAAGTATGACCACAAAGCTGGGTAACATGTGGTGAGCTGCAAGTTGGCAGGGGGTTCTTTAAAGCAAAACCTGGATGTTTAGATATCACCAGTAGCCACTGCACTTTGCATGGATCTTGAATTGGGACTGTCACCCCCCAGGAAGAGAATTTAAAAAAAAAATGCCTTTGAACAGCATCAAATGGCCATGCTCAACGGAACTTCAGTGGCACCTTTGCATTTTGGATTTTGAACTTGGAACCCTTTGGTTACGAGTCTGCTTACTCACTCACCTGGCCACCAGGCACTTAAGGAAGTTCCTAGTATAGTATAGATTAGTGTCATGGCCAACATGCATCCAGCCCGCCAGAGAGCGCCAGACCAGCCAGGAAGACCACGACCCGGAAGAGGAAACGGAAGCGTGCAGCGTCGAGTATAAAAGTCGGGTGAACCCAAGGAGACGCTGCACGCTCTTTGTATGAGATTACTCATTCAAGACGCTCGCTCGCTTAAATCATGATCTAGATATATTGACCCATGAATAACGACCTTCGCCTGATCCTTTGCTTGATCCTTTGGACCACAACGAAATCCATGTTCCCCTGCTTTCCTGTCATCCTCCCAAGTCATCCTCCCGTCCAGCCCACGTTCCCGGACAATCCTGAAACCCGCAGTCTTCCTATTCTCTTCTGCCCCGGTAACCCTCATGGTAACCCCCGACTACACTTCCTGCCGCGCTGCGGCACGTCCACTGCTCCCTCCACGTCCGTGGGGTCGAGGACACCGATCACGCAGTTCAGGTGCTCCCAGCGTTAACTGAGACGAGGGAGGCGGCGAACATTCCAGCGGGGCGTGCCAGAGACTGGCCGGGGTGACGGTGCCTGCGGACGGCGAACAGGATGCCGGTCCCCCACGGACAAGCCATGCTTTGGCCGACTTCCTCCCCCCTTTTATGGACCGTTTTGTGGGGCACTCCCAGGTGGTAGTGCCTTTGAGGGGGGAGTACTGTCATGATCTGGACCGGCAGGGGTGACTCCGGATCCGGAGTTCGGCGCGGAGTTTCATGTTCGTCTCGTATAATGTTCCCTGATCGTGTTCACCTGGTGTATATTTATATAATTGTATAAAACTATCCTGTTCGTGTCTGTTCGCCGTCGGGTCATTGTGCATGTTTATGTTCCCTTGACTGGTGTAGTTTGTATTAAACCCCTGTCCTGTGAAATAGTGCGAATGCGTCCTCCTTCATCGCCATGTCCAGCCCACCCGTGACAATTAGTATAGTATAGACTGAGTATAGACTATCCCCAGTATGGACTAGGATTAGACTAGTTAATTTCAGACTGGTTTGGAATGCCACTGGTGAAGGTAGGTGCTGTGGTGCTGTGACTCTGCAGTTTTTGCAGAGTCACAGCACCACAGCACCTACCGTCACCATGACCCGACGGCGAACAGACACGAACAGGATAGTTTTATACAATTATATATATAGACTTTGCCCAGTAGGAAAATTCCTACTTTGCCCAGTAGGAAAATACAGTGCTCACAGCAAATTTATAGTGATGAAAGAACCAGACATTAAGGTCTGGTATGGTATGTCTGTGTGTGCCCATACTAGTTTGTAGCAATGATTTGAGTAATTGTACCCTGAAAGCAGCCAATATTTATGTGAAATAATTCTGCCTGGTTGAGGGTGTCACACTGCTCTTCATCTGGATGTCGGTGTGTCAGTTGGGCATGATGATGTCACCAGCTTGCAGATTACGGTGGTAGCTGCTGCTCTTGAAGGAGGTCAAATGAATCAGGCCAGCTGAGCAGTCTGTCAGCGCTGTCAGCTCAATGGCAAATGCAGCACCGGAGCTCTTTCAGCCAAACACAGCTATGAATGATGGGTAATAAAAGTTATTTATAGGGTTATAAATTAGCTCAAAAAGGACTAAAAATGACCTGAAACTCAAAGCTCCACAATCACTATATCTCCCAGTGAACCTTCTATCAATAGGGTACAGTAGGGTTCTACCAAGTGGGTACAGCCAGGAGACGAAATGCGAAATGCAGGAACATCGGTACAGCTCTCGGATGGTTCTTCATATGGCATTGTCAGGAATATATAAATAAACAGAGCTGGAAGAGTGGTTGGTGAGGGCTTTAATTGACCCAGTCCATAAATGTTCACCCATTGTGCCTTTGGTTCTTTTTCAGAATGTGATGGGAGAATTTGAGGCAAAATGGGCCTGAATGAAAACGTGTCCTTTAAAATCTGGTGAAAAGATCTTGCCCTTGATGAAGAACTGTGGCCTGTTCATTATTTCTGTTCATTTGAAAACACACAACGAAACTACTGATTGTAAGTAACTTTGGATTATAAATCAATAAATAATTAAATTTTAATAGAAGTGATGGAATCACATTTATCAGACGACATAATCTAAAGGTTTGAGGTTTGCCTCACCTCTTTTATGAAATTATAAATACTCCATGTGAAACTGGGATCTCTGGGAATCTCTCGGTCTCTCCCATGATGGTTTTCTGTCAAATACACAAACAAGGGGCAGCGGTGGCCTAGCGGTTAAGGAAACAGACCCTTTAATCTGAAGGTTGTCTGTTTGAATCCCGATCTGAATCCCACTGAGGTGCCAATGAGCAAAGTCCCCACACACTGCTCCCCTTGCGCTTTCATGGCTGCCCACTGCTCACCAAGAGTGATTGTTAAAACCAGAGGACACATTTCATTGTGTCACCGTGTGCAATGAGTCCAGCCAGACCCGGCTCTGAGGTGGCTCGAGGATGCTGTGTTTATTAGGCTGTCTGAATGTATAATGAATTTTTTTATTATTATTTTTTTTAGATTTGATGGGATTTCTGCAGGCCTTTCTGAATATCAGGCAGGGTTTCTGTGTGAGCTTGACAGCCCAGGCATGAAAAATTAGCATTTTGTTTCTTTCTGGCTTGTGCTAAGAGCCTTGCTAAGAGGTGTGAATCTAAAGCTTTAAAAAAGCGCTCTCAAATTTTTCATTCCTCCCAGCTCCACCTGGATAAATATAGCACAAGGTGACTTTGCTCATTTTCCTGTGCTCTCTTCAGCTACTCGCTCCACCTGCGAGGCTCTGGAACCTCGGGGCATCATGTAAACTAAAATGTGTTGAGTATGATTTAGATGGTTATTACCAGGCTGGCTGATAGGAAGTGATGCACACTGGAGATGTGGCATTTGGCCAGGCTGGGTGTTCTGGATCACAGAGGCCTTGCTGCTAATCGGCCGCTTCAATCACCGCGCACTGCAATGCCGTTCAGCCTTCAGCAGTAATTACCAGTCTCCCCGCTTCTCGCCCGCACCTGCCTCAGGGTCGCATCTCAGCTGGGACACAGTCAGGTGAAATACACAGCACTGTGCCGATCGGTAATCTCCATACATCTGCAGCAGTGCCGGGAGTGGGAACAGGAGGAACATCGCCTTGTGACTGATCCTAAACACACAGCCATGGAAACTATCAGCTCATCTCAGAGAAAGAAAATAAAGCTGATAGAATGACCGAGCCAATCACCTGACCTGAATCCTATAGAAAATCTATGGCACGAACTAAAGCTCAGAGTTGACAGAAGGGACCTATGGAACCTTCAGGATTTGAAAACTGTTCATGTTCTTCACATCTGAATCATGCATGCTTCTAGTTTCTCCATAGAAAAGCAGTCCTGAAGCTGGATTGTGTTCAATTCCTTTCCCTGATGTAATTTTATGTGAGTAGCACATTTCAGAAATATATTTATTTAGATAATTGGTGACATGCTAGACTTAATTTACCTGCTGTATTTTAAGTTGCCATTATTTTCATTGGTGATCTGTAGAAATTCATCCAACATTTAGCTTGTTTGCCTCTTGTGGGTTAGAGTAAGTGAATGCATGTACTGAATGTAGGCCCATTGTATACCACAAGGTTGAGTATTTTTTACTTCTACTTTATGGCCTTATTAGAGTTATGAGAATATTCTTATTTTTGTACAGTTCGATTCGTAGGTCAAGTAAAATTGGTTCAGATGGGCTGTGGTCTCAGACCTGAGACGTTTTTATTATTATTAGAAGTAGTAGTAGTAGTGTTGTTATTATTTTGAATCAGAATTGTGTTTATTGGCTAAGCACACACCAGGAGTTTGGTTCCTGCCATTCCAGGGTAGTCAAGGTCTCTGGCCTTGAGTGGGTGAAAAGTGTGAAAAGGTTTCTAACCTACAATTTAGCTGTCAGACAGGTCTTTGTTTGCCACTTTGCTACAACAGTGGGGGCAGGGTCTTCTGTATTTGGTCTTCCTGTTCTCTTCAAACTGACATTGGGTCATTGACTGAAAACCTTTTTTGCAGCATTCCAGAGGAGCTTCTCTTAGCCTTTCTGATTTCCTTGATCAGCATGTTCCTGGACTGTCTCACAAAGTTGCTGTAATCTGTCTGAGAATCATGGTCTGTTATTACTATATATGCAGAAGGTCTTGCTTGGCACATGTACGTAGACACAAAAACCAATGTAGGACGTGCTGTTTCTGCTTTGCCTCAGTGGTCCATTTATTCACTGTTTTAACTACAGGCTTTGCAGATTTTTCAATCTGGATGCAGACTTGAATTCAATGAACCATAGAGAGATCATAATGTCCCAAAGCTGCCTGGGGAATATAAGAATAAGTGGTGTAACAACGGTCCATTGTGTTATTATTCCTGGTGGAACAGTTAATGTGCTGTCTGTATTTTGGAAGTTCATTGTTTCACTTTGCCCTGGTAAAGTCCAAAAGGCCTAAGGTGGAATGTAAACTCAAACCAGGGTGAAGGAAGAAAACTCCCATGGTGAATAAAATGTTTTACAGTTCAGGTATTATGTTTAAAAGTGTTTGACTATATCTAACTGTGTCAACTGTGTCATCTGTACACCCCTGTAGCTACGTTATGCGATCTGTGCGGTAGAGCTAAGGGTGGTAAGGGTGGTAGTAGCCTAGTGGGTAACACACTCGCCTATGAACCAGAAGACACAGGTTCAAATCCCATTTAATACCATTGTGTCAAGACACTTAACCCTGAGTGTCTCCAGGGGGACTGCTCTGGATAAGGGCGTCTGATAAATGCTGTAAATGAAATGAAATAGAGCTGGTGGCTTAGCAAATACAGTGCATCCAGAAAGTATTCACAGTGCATTATATTTCCACATTTTGTAATGTTACAGCCTTATTCCAAAATAGTTTTTTCCTCAGAATTCTACACACAAAACCCCATAATGACAACAAAATGTACTAATGGGAAATTTATTTACATTTAAATGAAAAATCTTCACAGACTTTGCCATGAAGCTGAAAATTGAGCTCCGGTGCATCCTGTTTCTCCTGATCATTCTTGAGACCTGTACCTTTAATTGGAGTATAACTGTGGAAAAAACAGTTGATAGGACATGATTTGGAAAGGCACAGACCATTATCTGGGATAGATTTACTGAACTATGTTTCATTGAAACAAAGTGCAGAAGAACGCACCAATTTTTTGTCCTGTTCAGAAGAAGCATCTAATGCACTTTGTTGGCTAAGGAGCAGAGGTTTGCTAGGTGAATTAACAGGAGTGCAGTTTGAAACTGATGGAGTTTCACCAACACGTCAGCACGCTTCCTTCATCTGCCTCTCCTCCATGCTATGCAGAGAAGCACTGTTCCTTCAAGCACAATTTTCAAAAAACTTTCCAGGTTATTCATCTCAAAACGAAGGTGTCGCTCCCAAAGGCATCGCAATTCGCACAATATTAACACCCATAGACACAGACCAATTAATACATATCGCATATCGTCCTAACATGGAGAATCTTGACTAAAGGCTCCCAACAATCAAAACTAAGGACAGTAAATAATTAAAAAAATAATCATCAGCCCCATACGCAGTCTCAAAACCACACCCCTGCCGGACACAATCGCTGAGAGACCCCCAAATATGGCAAAGAGCACGATGTGTTGCATGTTGTGTTCGATGAATGGTGTCGATGAAGTTAATGCCTGCGTATTGTCCAGAATTCCAGGCATTGCGTACAACAGGCCATGTGGCAGACATCACAGTAGATTCTGAAGAAGAACGAACTAATATGGTGCGATGAAGTGTTTACATCCACAGGATCAAAAAACACCTATACACTGCAGAAAGTGGCTGGTGCCACTGTGCCTCACTTCTAAAAAGAACTGATTCAAGCCATGGCATGATACACAATAATGTACATACAGTTTATTTATTCAATTGACTATTGGAATTGGTATATAGTTTATTTTTATACAACTGTTATATTTTAATATATTCCTTTTAATTTCTTATAATTAAATATTGTTCTTGCTTAGCCAATTTATTTTGCAGGTTGTACTTTTGAATGGAAAACATATATGCATGTAATAAAAAACAGTCTTAAAACACCTGTAATTAGTTAAAATGAATAACTATATGTATATTCTCACAAGTAAGTAGAAAAAAATGTTTTATATTTGGTTCCTAATAAATTTAAAATGGAACATATGGTGTCCAAAATGTCACATGCACAAATGAATAGGTTGGTAATTTCTCTACTAAGACCTGTTCTCTTTTATAGCCAGTGGTGGAGGAAGTACTGAAGCTTAGTACTTAAGTAATAGTGAAATTAACCTGCAAAATATGTACTCAAGTAAAAGTGCTAAAAAGTGCTACATCAACAATCTTACTTAAGTAAAAGTCCTAAGTACTTACTTTTAAATTTACTTTAAAGTATTTTTTAAAATAAAAGTACTCACACAATGGCTTGTCTCAACCTCTGGGGTTTGCCATTTTGTAAAAGCATAGTACATATACTGACTTATGCCTGTACTGATGTCATTGCTCATAATAATTACAAGCAATTATACAGTATATGTGTATTGGAAGGTTTGGTGTGCTTATTGTGCGTGCACTCTGCAATACTGTGTGTACCTTAGAATTATGTGGATGACAAGTTATCTACTAGGTATTACCCACTAATATACCATTAAGATAAACCAATCAGGACATGATATATATTTAAATAATTTATGTACTTGCAAAACTATTCAACACTTCTGTTAAGAGCAGTAAAAGGGAAACACAACAGTAACCAAACACCAGTGGTAACAAAGTAACTAGCACAATCAAGTATATTATTAGACCTATTTACTGTGTTAAACTATGTATATAAATATCATTACGAGAGATTACATTTAAGTTAATACAAAACCAAATTGGAGGGGGTCCTGAAATATGTGAGAAACCCAGGAAATACAGGAGTGTGGGTCTATTGTGATCACATCTCTAGTCAGCGATGACTACCGATTGTGAAACAGGCGGAAAGCTCCACTTCCAGCCAAGCTGGACCAGTGTTGTTCATGAACTCATTCAATGAACGGCGTTCATTTAAACGCCAATAAAGCCTGATTGGTAGGAAATGGCAAACAACGCCAGAACGCAATAGGCAAACTATTTTTTCATCCAAGATTTTGAGAAAATTGTGTTCATAAAACGTAACGATTAACGGCATAAATTGTAGAAATGTAGTGGAGTAGAAAGAACAGATAATTGCCGCAAAATGTAGTGGAGTAAAATAAAAAGTATGAATTATTATTTTTACTTAAGTAAAGTACAGATACGTAAAAATGGACTTAAGTACAGTAACAAAGTACAAATACTTTGCTACATTCCACCACTGTTTATAGCAATATGTTTGATGCAGATTTATTATAAGGATGTAATAGTATGGGTTACTTGAGGAATATTGCTTACACTCTGGAGTAACTTCAGGAGCATTATGATTTAGAATAAAAAAATTATACTAATAGACCATGCAGTTGCAGAGATATTCTCTGTTTAATTTTGGGGATGTCCATTCAAACATTTTTCTTATAGAGAAAAATGTTTGGATTGCCAGATGTTATAAGCTCTTATCTAGTGAAAGTAATCTGGTTTGAAAAGCCAAACCCACAGATAATAAACCAAAAAAAAGGACAATTTGAGGTTTCCATCCATGTCAACATCTTCATACTGTATTATCACTATTATTATTATTATTATTATTATTATTATTATTATTATTATTATTGGTAATCCATTGTAACAAAAATGCAAGAAAAGCACACCAAAATTCTCTCTGATAATCATAATGTTGAACGTGGCTTGTTTTTATTTTTAATATCATGTTGGAATAACACCTCTTTCCTCTCCTGTTCCACAGCCCAGGGTCAGAATCTGGTGACTGACATGATTTCGGTGGTGGAGGGTGAGACGGCCACCATCAGCTGTCGGGTGAAGAACAACGATGACTCAGTCATCCAGTTGCTCAACCCCAACCGACAGACCATCTACTTCAGAGATGTCAGGCGTGAGTGCACCACTTTGACTTTGTCATGTCACATCTTATCACACAGCCACAATCACAAAAAACAACAGACATACAAACAGGGCAAAAGATAAATTAAATTTCTAGTGAAAACACTAAAATAGATCCATTCATAAAGGTATCTGAATGAGTTACAGTCTAAAACATTCATGTTGACTGTATATACAACTTGATTCTGTGATTTCAACCCAGAGAATGGGTCTTTTGATCAGTATTTCCTATTTTTATTGCTTTGCTGTCCAGTTAAGTAAAAAATATCTCCAGCATAGAGAGAAGAACACTCTGACTGGGAGCTTATTCATATGCTCTTGTGTCAGCATACACACAGACCTTATATATGTAGTGTTGATGAATGGTTTAGAGCACATGTTTCAAACTCGGCCAGATCACTTCATATACATTTACATTTCAGGCATTTGGCAGACGCCCTTATCCAGAGCGACTTACAACGTGATTTCAAGTTACCATCGATGAAGTGATCAGTTCTGGTTCATTAGGACACCCAACGATTACTACAATATTTTTATTCACTCTTGTTGTAGATTCTGTACATAAGTTAGACAATAAGAAATTTAATCTAAATATTCTCTAAAGAGGAAGGTCTTGAACTGCTGTTTGAAGGTGCTCACTGACTGAGCTGTTCTGACCTCAAGGGGAAGTTCATTCCACCATGGAGAAGAGTGTAGATGAATTTTTTCCTTTTACCTTTAGCGATGGAGGGACCAGGCGAGCAGTACTGGAGGCTCGGAGTAAACGAGGTGCAGTGCGAGGTGTAATAAGGGCTGTGAGGTAGGATGGTGCTACTTTGTAGGCCAGCATCAGTATTTTGAACCTGATGTGTGCAGCTACTGGGAGTCAGTGGAGGGAACGTAGCAGAGGGGTGGTGTGGGAGAATTTGGGAAGGTTGAAGATCAGTCTTGCTGCTGCATTTTGTTTGAGTTGTAGAGGTCGGATGGTACATAGAGGTAGACCGAATAGATCAGTTGTTCGGACCTGGCGATGTGACAATCGCTTTGGTGAGTTTGAGATAAAAAATAAAGAATTTCGTACAGATTTATCTGTGGTTTAAAGATCACATTTAAAGATCACAATGCAACTGAAGCGTTGCATTGTGGGATATGTAGTTTGTGTGTTGTCAGTGCTTTGTGTCAGATGGTCATAATCCTAGATCTGTTTGTAGTGATCTCGCAGGATGAGTTTGATACTCCTGGTTTATAGTCATTTGAACTTTCTTCGGCTTTCAGACAAGGCCCCGTCCTTCCCGGCAGCACTGTCCCAGGCAGCAGACATTAAATATCAAGCTATTAATTAATAAACAATAGTTGAGCCTAATTAGGGAGTAAAGTCAATTAATTAAATAAGAATGTGAAAAGTGAAAGTAATTAAAGTAATTAGGGCAAGACAGACAGAGTGATAATGCACCACCTGGTGGAACAGGGGCACAATAACATTGCAGAGCAGGTAGTGACAAGAACAGCACACCCGTAGAACCAGCTGTCCTCCTCTGCTGGCTGGGAGAGGGCAGACTGGTTCAGGATTATGGATACATCTCCAGGCTGGGAAGGCAGGCCTGAGATTCTCTCCACACGTTCAGTCGGGAGGCTGGTTCCCTCTCTGCGCTCTACTGACTTCACTATCTGCAGCAGGACCTTCAGCAGCAGTGTTCCTGTACCAGACAGTGATATAGCAGCAGAGAACACTCTCAATGGTTCTCGGTAGAACAATGTGGGGATGGGAGGAGGGAGGCTGTGAAGATGTGAAGTGGCTGTTGATTTTCTCTTAATAGGCTTGCTTTGCCTCCTTAATGGCCTGTGACAGTTTGGCTCTGGCTGTAGAATAAGCCTCTTTTTCTTTGGACCAGAAGTCAGAGTCCCTGGTTTTCACCATTTACATTTACAGGATTTATCCGACGCCCTTATCCAGAGCGACTTATAATCAGTAGTTACAGGGACAGTCCCCCCAGTAGCAATTTAGGGTTAAGTGGGATTTGAACCTATGTCTTCTGGTTCATTGGCAAGTGTGTTACCCACTAGGCTACTACCACCCACTTTCACCAGGTTCCGCAGCTTCAAATTCAAATTTTATTTGTCACGTACACAGTCATACAGTATGATATGCAGTGAAATGCTTGTGCGACTGCTATTGAACTCAATATTGCAAATATTGCAAGAATTCAAGTGAAACAAATATGCAAATATAAACAAATATTACAAATGTTTTTATTTTTACATAAAATATGTGTAACAAGTAGGGTGAAGGTGTGCAAATGTCTTGGGGGATAGAGTCCAGAAGTGATTGAAAGTGAAAGTGCTGGAGTTCTGTCCTATGTAGTGTTGTGGTTGAGCTCTCGTATGGCCTGCAGGAAGAAGCTCCTCCTCATTCTCTCTGTGTTGACCTTCAGGGAGCTGAAGCACTTCCCTGATCGCAGCAGAGAGAACAGTCCATTGTTGGGGTGGCTGAGGTCCTTCACTATCTTCCTGACCCTGGTCCAGCACCGCTTGCTGTAGATGGATTGAAGGTCAGGGAGCTTGGTACAGATGATGCGTTCAGCTGATCGAACCACCCTCTGTAGGGCTCACCTGTCCTGCATGGTGCTGTTCCCGAACCAGGTTGAGATTCCCGTCAGGATGCTCTCTATGGTGCAGGAGTAGAAGTTCCGGAGCACCTTGGAGGGCAGTCTAAAGCCTCTCAGGTGTCTTAAGGTGGAACACACTTGCTGATGTAGCTGGTGACTGAGATTGTGTATTCCCCCAAGTCCACAGAGTGATCATAGGTGGCTGCATCTCTAAACCTCTCCCAGTCTGTGCAGTCAAAACAGTCCTGGGGGCCAGAGATGGCCGCCTGTGGCCACGTTTTCACCTCTCTGATGGCTGGTTGATGATGGGTCTGTAGGTAAGTAAGTAAATGTGGTCTGATTGTCCGAGGTGGAGGGGTGTATGCACGCTGGTTGTTTGTGTAACAAGGGCTAACATGCTGTCTCGTGTTACAAAATGGATGTTTTGATTAAATTTTGAGGTTTGCATTGTTGAAGTTTCCTGCAACTATGAAGAAGCCGTCCGGGTAGACTGTCTTCAGGTTGCTGATGATGTTGTAGAGTTCACTGAGTGCACCACTAACTTTAGCTTTATTGTCAGTGCAAGGTGGGATGTATACTGCAATGATGATCTCAGCAGTGAACTTTCTCGGGATGTCATACGTTCTACATCTGACTGCAAAAACTTCTACGAGCTCTGAACAGTGCACAGAGACGATCGCAGCATTCCTGCACCAGCTGTTATTGATGTAGACACTCAGGCCACCGCTGCGCGTCTTACCAGGAATCTCTGTCGGTGCGGAAGCAGGTCAGCGTGTCCAGCTGGATAGCGGAGTCTGCAGTGCCATCGTGCAGCTAAGTTTCGGTGAAGAAAAGAACACAGCAATGTCTTATCTCTTCCCGGGAGGTTAGAAGTAGTATTAGGCAGTCCAGTTTATTGTCCAAAGAGCGCACATTAGAGAGGAGCAGCAATGGAACTGCGTGTCGGCTGTGGTTAGCTTCTAGCCTAGCATGGACCTCCTCACGCACAGCTTTCAGCGAACTTCTGGCCGCAGGGTCTTGGTGGTGTTGCAGTCCTAGGACACTGAAGGATGTGGCAGCGGTGCAGTCTCTCTAATGTGTCTTTATCAGGCTTGGTTAGATGGTGATTTCCAAGGTTGAGGAGTTCGGGGTTCTGATGGTCATAACACGACACCAATCACAGATATATTATAAAAAAAACGCACTATGGTCCTGACCCGGTGTAGTAGCTGGTGTAGCAGCTAGCGCTGGAGAGATAAAGGATCATCCAGCACTGGACCTGAGAATCCTGCTGGAACCAGAACAATAAATTAAGTAGAGTCAGCTGACGTGAGGCAAGAACCAGAGTTGAGACAACCAGTAGTTGTCCTGTCAACCCAGCTGAAACAATCGGGATGAATGGAGACTGGACTTCGCATTGTGTTGCTGGTGATTTACATTTACATTTTACATTTAGAACATTTATCAGACGCCCTTATCCAGAGCGACTTACAATCAGTAGTTACAGGGACAGTCCCCCCTGGAGCAACTTAGGGTAAAGTGTCTTGCTCAGGGACACAATGGTAGTAAGTGGGATTTGAACCTGGGTCTTCTGTTTCATAGGTGAGTGTGAATTGTCATTTTGATACACTGCAGCAGAGGGCTGAATGATTTTAAAATCGAATCGCTATTTATTTGAGAAAAATCACAATTGCACAGTTATTCACTATATAAGGTATATTAAAAACTATATAACTAGCATACCACGAGTTGAGAGCGATTTAAGTTGCCGTTGCTTTAACATGGGACACTTCTGATTTGTGATTGTCTATCATACAGGGACATCAGTGCAACATGATTGGACACAGGGGTGGCACGTGTGCTAACGCACTTGGTGTGCTACAGCTGTTTTTAGACTGGACACAACATGCGCTGCACTTTGCTCTGAAACCCATTATATTATGGCATGTGTGGTGCAAGTGCCTTTGCCAGTGCCAAATTCGAAACACTTGCCTGATCACTTTTGCATATGCAAGTGCAGGTGCAGCAGTTAGGTTTTTTCTTTTGTGGTGCTGCATGGCATGGTGCCCCATCATGCTGGAAAAGGCATTGTTCTTCACCAAACTGTTCTGTTCTTGCATGGTTGTGAGAAGTTGCTGCCGGAGGATGTTTTGGTACCATTCTTTATTCTTAGGCCTAGCAAGAGGGCATGTTGCATGTGGGTACAAATCATCTCCCTCTGAACAATGTGATGTATTTTTCAGATTTTACTTTATTTAGTCCATGTGAGATTTTTAACATTTCCTCTTCCTCACATTTTGGCTGAGGTCTAAATAGCATTACTAACCAGCTACAGCACAATGCAATCAAATCCACTTATTGTCAGGCTCTGCAAGAACTTCAGATCCTGTAATGTGTCCTAATGATGGTTTTGCTTTTTTTTTTTCATTCCATCCTCCAAACCCTGTTTATGCTTTTTATCAGCTATGTACGGCGAGAGGGCCGAGCTCCAGCCTCTCAGGTCTGGTAGGGTTCAGATAGCAACCATCAGTCAGTTAAATCCAGCACTCATCCAGCCCTCATCTTTATTCACACTTGGGAAGAATTTCAAGGCCTCACCAAATTATTAAGGTCGAGGACTGGCTGTATGCATTCAGGATTTAGGATTAGGAAGCTGACAAGAGCTGTGAGTGATGGTGAACATCAGGAACATTTCTCTCTATGAATTGATGGTTCTAGTTTTTCTCTGTCAGATTTAGGGATACAACCAGCCCTGAGTGTCAGTGTCATTTTTGGTTTGTTTTTCACACTGTTGGGAGAAGATAAGTCATTTTGAATTTCTAATGTTTTCTCTGCAAAAATGACTTTTCCTGACATCAATAGAGCCCTCTCCAAAAGTATTGGTATTGATACATACCAACAAATTATTAAGGGGCCTTGTCAATGAGACAAGGAGATATGTCTCATAGAAAGTAGAGAAAAAAATCTAAATTAGTGAGTGACTGAGATGTTGAGGGTAAATTGTGCTAGACTTCATTCTTTTTTGTCTTAAAGAAATGTGAGAATATTTCAGACTGTTCAGCTGTATTGGGGGTTTTGGTGAGTTTTAATGAGTTATTTTTTCCTGTCACATGTCTCCACAGCCTTAAAGGACAGCCGCTTTAATTTGGTCAACTTTTCCGACAACGAGCTGCGGGTGGCACTGACCAACGTAACGCTGTCCGATGAGGGGAGGTATGTGTGCCAGTTGTACACAGACCCACCACAGGAGGCGTATGCTGACATCACTGTGCTGGGTATGTCACATCTTGATTAACTCTAACTCATCTGCTACGGCTCTACTGCAGTGGATGGTGAAGCTGTTTGGGGCTAGACACAGCAGTTCCTGCACTCTCTGTCTGGTTTTATGATGCTGTGAGTTTAGACATCCCGAGTGCTTCAGTGAAACAAAACTCACTTTAAAGGCATGACATTTTTATAAAGCGAAACTGTTATCAAAGAGCTGCAATTCTGACAGACCTCCAAAACAGTCATTTTAACCACATAATGTGTTTTAATGTTCCTTGATTTAAAACATTATTGTAATGTACTGTACCACTCAGGTCATTACACAAGCTTGAAGCCCCCATCAGCATATGGGTCTGATGCATCCATTCACCAACAGGTGAAACTTTGTTTCTTTTGTTTTCTCTGATGCCAGTTCCACCTGGCAGTCCCATCATTGAGTCGCGGGAGGAAGCAGTCAGTGAGGGCAATGAGACAGAGATCAGCTGCACTGCCATGGGTAGCAAGCCGGCCGCCTCCATCACCTGGAGGAAAGGAAACAAGGAGCTCACAGGTCAGTTGAGGATTGCACGATTTGTTTCGTTTTATTTTGCTATTACGTGGAGTAAAAATCACTTTGTGGAAGTAAGAGTTTCACAGCTCGTGGAGGGGAACAGTAGTAATGTGTTACAGGAGTAGAAGTAAAGCTTCAATCACATGCAAGTATATGCACCCATTGTGCAAGATCAGAATTAATGACTAGGCTTTAATTATTAAAGCCTGTCATGACACGCACATGAACTTCAATGACATCCCATTTTTAATTCATAAGCTTCTAGGAAGGCTTGCCACAAGGTTTAGGATTGTGTTCCAGAAGAGCGGAGGATGAGGTGGAGGACAAGTAGGAGGCTGTAGAGGTGAGGTGACAAGCGGCTAGAGTTGAGAACAGTGAAAAACGGGTGGATACAAAGTGACAGAGGGAGATAAGTCAGTAAGAGACAGGGTTGATGCAGGAGTGGATGCGATATGGACCACTGAACCTGGGGGATAACTTCTCCGACTTGGTCCGAAGGTGCAGGTTCCGAGTGGACAACCATACTTGGTTGCCTGCGTGATACAAACAGCGAGGAGGGTGATGCTGGTAATGCAGATCCACTGAGCTTTGCATGGCCTTGATAATGGATGCCTGGGCCTTCAGCCAGGCCCAACAACAGCGCCGGATGAGGAGCTGAAGGGACGTCCACTGCTGGATCCTGGTGTAGGAAGATGTGCTAAACCTAACCTCAAATGGGCTGAAACCAGTGGAGGGTGATGTGTGTAAATTGTTGGCCAGTTCAGCCCAGAGTAGATACTTGGACCTGTGAACTGAGAAGTGCTGAGCTGAGTGAGTTTGTCCAACAAACTCAGGTCGGCGTTGGTTAAGTATGCTGGGAATCTGTCACCACCTTCCCACGTCCCAGACCACCACGACCCAGACAGTCACATGACAGTTGCAGCTCCAAACCTGTTAACCCCTTAGGGTCAGGGGCCTATAAGGCAGTGGCAAAGCAATCAACACAACACTTACTCACCTTTAAATCTATAACTAGCAAAATACATGGGTCAGCACCCATCATAGTAAAGCTGGGCAGACAGTGTGCAATTTCTGGCCCATTTTGAGCCGATTTTTCACTTGTGCGATAATTACTGGAGTTAAAACTTGATCATATGTTGTGTGTTGTTGATGTGGTGGATCAGTTGTTGTACTTTAAGTCCATCCCGAATGTCCGAGCTCCTCACCCTATCTCTAAGGCTGCGCCCGGCCACCCTACGGAGGAAACCCAGGACAGATCTCATCCACCCCCAGGGCTCCGCCACTGTGTAGCTATTTGACTACCTCAGCAATTTCTGCCCATGAGATTGGACATTCCATACCCAGGTATCCCAGCACTGGTTCATCCTTGGAATGCACATTGGTGAGATTGAGGTTCTTCAAAGTATTCCTTCCACTGCCCGACTATAGCCCCATCCCCACTGTAAACAGTGTGAGCAAGTTGCTGCCTTTGTCTGCTCTCACCCGGCACCAGAACCTCTTTGGAGTCGATTGGTAGTCTTTCTCCATGGCCTCACCGAACTCCTCCCAGTCCCGAGATTTTGCCTTGGCGACTGCCACTGCTGCACCCCGCTTGGCCATCCAGTACCTGTCTGCTGCTTCTGGAGGCCCACAGACCAACCATGCCCTATAGGCCTCCCTCTTCAGCCTGACAGCTCCCCTAACCTCTGGTGTCGACCAGCGGGTAGGGGGTTTCCGCCACAACTGGCACCGGCAACCTTGTCAATGTCCCCCACTGCTCTCGGGACGTGGTCAAAGCTCTGCCAGAGGTGGGAATTGAAGACCATCTTGACAGCTTCCTCTGCCAGTTGTTTCCAGCAGACCCTCACTATACATTTGGGTCGGCCAGGTCTACATGGCATCTTTGCCTGCCATCTGATCCAACTCACCACCAGGTGGTGATCAGTTGACAGCTCCACTCCTCTCTTCACTCATATGGTCGCAGGTCAGATGATACGACTACAAAGTCAATCATCGGCCTGCGACCTATGCTGCCCTGGTACCAAGTGTACCAATGGGCATCCTTATGTTCAGCTTGCACAAAAGTCCAATAATGAAACACCACCTGAGTTAAGATCCAGCGGGCCATTTCTCCCAATCATGCCTCCAGGTGCTGTCATTACCCATGTGAGTGTGTTGAAGTTCCCCAGCAGGATAATGGAGTCCCCAGTCGGAGCACTCGACCCAGGGACTCCAAAAAGGGTGGGTACTCTGAGCTGTTACTTACAGCATAAGTGCAAACAACAGTCAGGACCCATTCCTTGACCCGAAGGCGCAGGGAAGCTACCCTCTTGTTCTAACAAACAAGGTGAGAGTCTTGGGGCTAACAAAAAGCCAACCCTTCGCATCTCACCCAGAGCAACTCCAGTAAAGGAGAGTGTCCAACCTCTCTCAAGGACTTGGGTTCCAGAGCCAATGCTATGTGTCGAGGTGAGTCCGACTAAATCAGTACCAGTACCGCTCAACCTCTTCCACAAGCTCCAGCCCCTTCCCCACCAGAGAGGTGATTTTCCATGTCCCAATAGCCAGTTTCCTTGTCCAGGGATCGGACCACCAAAGCTCCCGCCTTGGTCTGCCACCCTATCCACATTGCACCAGACCCTTCATGTTCCTCCTGCAGGTGGTGGGCACCAGGCACTCGCTCACAGACCCCAACCCCAGGCCTGGCTCCATGGTGGGGCCCCCAGTAACCCTCCGGGTTATTACTTCTATGAAAGGTCTTCTGAAACGTTCTTTGTCTCACCCTTTACCTAAGATCAATTTGTCATGGGAGACCCTACCAGGGGCATCAAGTGCCCCAGACAACATAGCTCCTAGGATCATTAGAGTTCTCAAACTCAAACAGAACATGATGAACATCTGAACCTTGGCAAAATGATTTAAACTCAATCATTTAGTTGTGAATGTAGGAAGGCTGAGCACCTGTGGTGAAGAATCGGCTTCAGGTGTCATTAGAGATTCTAAAGGAAAAACTGTGCATATACTAGTGAACAGCCTGGAATTCTCTTCCGTACCATTTTGTGCGGACGAAATTTAAAATATTAGAGCTCTCATTACACCCCACTTATGATCCATTTGCTTCACCTTCTTGCTCAACATCCTTTAGTCAATTTAAGCTAGTGTCTCTGTCCATCAGTGAGGAAGTTATTTTGAATATGGAACAGATAATACAGATTGTCCCATTGTCTCATTAAAGATATTTTTATGGTTTTAGGTCCTTGCATTCAGACTCAGACATTGTATTAGCCTACCTCGAACAGGCTTTAGTGCAATCACTTATAAAGAAACCACATCTAGACACTCTAGACACATTTTTTATCATTTCTAAACTCCCCTTTATCTTGAAGGTTTTGGAAAAACTGATTCTCTCACAAAAACCAAAAATTTTCCCCCAAACAATTTGGCCAACATCAACATCAAACCAACTTCAATATTTCTTTTGAGATATTGCTGAAGGAATCTCGTAAACTATCAATGCTTAAAGAAGGAGATTTTAGAATTTAGCTAGGCATGTCCCCTAAAGAAGCACTCAGAAGGTGACAGAACATTGGAGGGGAATAACGGATTAATTCAATGGATTAACTCCAAGGTAGCAATTTCTGTTTGAGTGAGTGAAATGATAAAATTAGGGACTTCTGTAATCTAAATGTTTGCTCAAAGTCTATTTGATTATCATTCCTGGGCAAAATTAAGAAAAAACGAACACCAATTGAACAGGAACAGGAAGATGTGAGATTTTTGAAAGGTAAAGAAAGAAGTAAAGTGAATGGAAATATACAGTGGGGCAAAAAGGTATTTAGTCAGCCACCAATTGTGCAAGTTCTACCACTTAGAAAGATGAGAGAGGCCTATAATTTTCATCATAGGTATACCTCAACTATGAGAGACAAAATGAGAAAAAAAATCCAGAGAATCACATCCTCTATGGTCTACCTCTATGTACCATTCAACCTCTACAACTAATACAAAATGCAGCAGCAAGACTGAGCTTTAACCTTTCCAAATTCTCCCACACCACCCCTCTGCTACGTTCCCTCCACTGGCTCCCAGTAGCTGCATGCATCAGGTTCAAAATACTGATGCTGGCCTACAAAGCCAAACATGGAGTAGCACCATCCTACCTCACAGCCCTTATTATACTTCGCACTGCACCTCATATACTTCGAGCCTCCAGTACTGCTCGCCTGGTCCCTCCATCTCTGAAGGTTAAAGGAAGACACTCATCTAGACTCTTCTCTGTCTTGGCCTGTCTTTGTGTTAATTTGTGTACATTTTGTTAATACAGTGTGTCTGCAGCATCAACTGATGTGTTCAGAGCTTATTTTATCCCATTGGTTAAAACAAAAGAACACATAGGGTTCTGCTAAAAGTGCCCATGCAGTCTTTTTTTTAACGCTGTTAAGATATATGTGATGATTTTCTAGATCATGTGGAAAAAAAACCTTTGTGCTCTTTAGAGAATGAGCAAATGAACCATAGGTCACTGTTGGCCTCTAATTATTTCTCACTTCATTAAACAGGCATAAACCAGCATGATCAGCAATGCGAGAGGAGCCCTGCGTCCCAGCAGTGTGTTAATTGTCTCTGAATGATGGGGCCTTTGACAGGAACAGGCCCGTTCCTACCAGTCTTGTGCACCACTGGCTGCTTTTGAAGCTTTAACTACAAGTTAGACATCTTCCAGAGACACAAAGTTGACCAGCGACTAGGACAATTTTAGCATCTCAGACAGGATAAAACAGATATGATTAAAGTGGACACAAGCAGGTGCTTTCAAGTCAGAGGTGCTGTAAATAAACCACCTTACATCCTTCCAAAATGAACATTTTTGCTGAATGTGTTAATTGGATATTTTTTATAAACCTCTTGGCTTCATGGCAGTCTAACTTTCAATTGTCTAGTGAGTCGGTGGTTGTGATCCTGTTACCTTTTAAATTCTGCAAATTAAGGGATAAAAAATATGCCTGATGGAAACAAGTCAATTCTGAAATTTGCAAAAAATGTCACACAACATTGAAAAATGTGGGTTATCCTGTGGTTTGAAATCCGATCATGTGTGTTAAAAATCTAACCTCACCACCAGCACTGAAGATTTTTAGTTCAGCCATGGATAAGTTTAATCAACGTTCCTTCTTTAAACTTCCAGGTGTGTCGGTGGTTGAGGAGACGTATGATAGGATGTTCACCATCACCAGCCGCCTCACGCTCATGGTTTACAAGGAGGATGATGGCACACCAGTCACCTGTGTCGTGCACCACCCAGCCACGAAGGATCTCCAGGCCCAGACTTTTCTGGAGGTGCAGTGTGAGTGGCCCTGTCTCCATTCTGCAGCCCACATGTGCTGTAAATAAAGTATTGATTCATCTGGGGATACGGTGAATGTCAAATCAAAGAAAGGTTCATTTACCCTCTCCTGATCTTTGCTGCTTATGAATTAATTTGGATACTGTAGCTGACTGTGTACTCTGACCTTTTTGAGATTAAAGACAGGAAGGATTGGCTCAACTGTAACAGATTGACATTTCAGTGAACTTGGGGGAAAGAGGAGAAAACGTCATGACTGCTACCTAAACTATTGGAATTAAACCTTATATGTCTGTAGCTGCATGAGCCAGGTTGCACTATGGCAACAGTTCAATTCCTGTATGGTTTTTTTTTATGTGCGTGTGCTTGTGTTCCGTAGATAAGCCTGAGGTGAAGATTGTGGTGGAGTTTCCTGAAGGCTTGACACGGGAAGGAGAAAACCTGGAGCTTACATGCAAAGCAAAAGGCAAACCTCAGTGAGTCCCAACCTATGATCCATGTTGTATTGATTTGTTTTTTGCAATTTGAAGTTCTTTCTAATTGAATCCAGAAGAAACATTGTGACATCATTATTATTTATTATTGGAAGTTGCCTAGTGGGTAAGACACTCGCCTATGAACCAGAAGACCACAAAATCACAGGATTAAACCTCACTTACTATCATTGTGTCATTGAGCAAGACACTCTGAGTGTCTCCAGGGGGACTGTCTCTGTAACTACTGATTGTAAGTCGATCTGGATAAGGCCATCTGATAGATGTAAATGTATTATGTATTATATTATAATAATAAATACAAAAGTCTGGGTAAACACACAAAAGTTTGAAAAAATCCAGTGGCATTTTGCAAGCTGCAAGCAGCAGCCGTGATGTTTAACAGCTCATTGTGGTCAGCTGACGGCTGATGGCTCCTCCTGAGGTTGCACAGGACCTGGTGAGGGTCAAGTTAGACATTTCCAGGTTCAACTGCAGTCTTTTCCTTACTGGGCTGAAGTGTCAGATGCTCTTTTGGCTTCCTTTCATCTGCTGCCTTTATTCTGACTGCTCTTTTCACCTACTGCAGCAGTCCGTCAGGAGCTCCACTGAGGACATTTATTTCTGGCAGTAGTAAACAGTACCAGGTACATAGAAGGTACTGCATGTTGCTGTGCAGTTTATAAGGAAGGGCCAATGCAAAATTTATGTGTTATGAGACTTCTGGCAATAAATGGTAGCTAGCATTAAATAAAGAACTGAAACAACATATTGATTGCTGCTACAATTTTTAATTGCATAATTGACCTAGCATATAAAAGAGTCACTTTTGGGGCAGTGGTGTCCTAGTGGGTAAGGAAACGGAAGGTTGCAGTTTGAATCCCGGTCCGCCAAGGTGTCACTGAGGTGCCACTGAAAAAAGCACCGTCCCCACACACAGCTCCCCAGGCGCCTGTCATGGCTGCCCACTGCTCACTCAGGGTGATGGTTAAAAGCAGACACATTTTGTTGTGTCAGCGTGTGCTGTGCTGCACTGTTTCACAATGACACTCACTTCACTTCACTTTTTCACTGACTTTTTAAGAAGGAGATATTTTGAGGTAATGCAACCCTTGCTTGCGGTCTGTACTTCTGATTTTTGCTCTGATAAAAAAAAATGTCATTGCTTTTCTATCATATAAGTGATTTAAAATAATTACGAGCTGCTTGAGTGACTGAGGTTTGATGGGCTGTTTCAGCAGACCAGTTTGCATGGATTCACAGGCCTTTTGCTGTGTGAAGTGAATGTTCAATAATGCTGACTCAATCTTCAAATATTTGAACTCAATGAATGCTGCAGGCAACTGAATCTGCCAGAGGATCCCGAGACTGAGCTT